>NC_053396.1:161274976-161902476 GCF_905171765.1 Bufo bufo
TCAGCCTCCATTCTGCTCTAGAGGCGGACACCAAAATGCTGCTTGCAGCGTTTTGATGTCAGTCTGACGAAACTGAGCCAAACGGATCCGTCCTGACTTACAATGTAAGTCAATGGGGACGGATCCGTTTTTACTGACACAATATGGTGCAATTGAAAACGGATCCGCCCCCCATTGACTTTCAATGTAAGTCAAAACGGATCCGTTTGCATTATCATGAACAAAAAAATGCAAATGGTAATGCAAACGGATCCGTTCTGAACGGATACAAGCGTTTGCATTATAGGTGCTGATCCGTCTGTGCAGATACCAGACGGATCCGCACCTAAACGCAGGCGTGAAAGTAGCCCAAGCGGTGTATAGTGCAAGTGACACCGAGTCCAATTATGTCAGTCATTCTTTTCATACTTGCATGCATTCTGCTCATGCGCACGCATAATGGAGACAGTTCTCTCAATGTATTTTATGGCTGGTTTGGAGGAGCAGAATGCAAACCAGTGTGAAGATGATAATTCCATAATCGCACTCAGTTTCATTTACACTATACCCGGCTTGCACTATTTTGGGAGGAGTTTTGAAGCTGACAGATTCCCTTTAATATCGGATGTGGACACGATTATCAGCTAGACAGTGTTCATACCTACAGATGTAGCCGAGCTAAACTTGACACTGATAACAGATGGCAAAAGCCATTGAAATCCATTGAAAAGTTAGTTATCTTTTTCTTGCTGTTCGTTACTTCAAGTTTAACTTGGCTGCATCTGTATCTCCATGATTTCACTTTGCTCTCTACGCCCACCTTAACCCCCTACAACGACCTTGGCATCTGAACCCTCAGTGCTGGGAGTACTGACCTAGGCAGTTAAAGGGGTTGTGCAGGGGTTTTATACTGATGACCTACCCTCGGGATAGGTCATCAATATCAGATCAGCAGGGGTCCAACCCCCGGCAGCCCCACCTAATATCTCTTCTAAGAGAATGGAGTACTTGTAATTTCACGGCACTACCGAGAAGATGGGCAGTCTAATGAAGATAAGTAGCACTCACGTGGAGCGCCACCTCCTCTTCAAACAGATGAATGGCAGGGCTGCCGGGTTGATCTGATAATGATGACCTGTCCCGAGTATGGATATAATAACAAAGGCTAGTATGTAGCCGAAACGTTGCTGTATCTGGACCGTGTGTACTGTTTCATGCGCCTTGTGTGAATAAAGCCTTATTAGAATGGAGGAGATGCTGCCGTCACGATTTTTGTACTATCTGTCCTGAGGATAGGTCGTCAATATAAAACCCCTGCACAACCCCTTTAAGACTTATAATATACTGATCATAAGGAGATCAGAACATAAAATATGATCAGTATTCCACAACGGAGAGTGTAAGGGCCTGTTATAGAGCACCGACTGATGATGCTGCATGACGATCAGTAATTATTAAGTGCCGTTTACGTTAGCATGAGGACAAACAATCATTAGTATGACGGTTTCAACTGTCGGCAGTATGTGCCCTATTTACGCAGGAAGATGTGCTACTGAAGAAAATGATAAGCATGTGCTAATCTGCTGGGCAACTGGGAGCAAGTTTATGTGCAGTAATGACTGCACGTACATACGTTTGTTTTCCATCATCAGCCAGTGTTAAAGGACCAGGCATGAATGGTGTGCTCGGCTGTTTTTGTAAGTCCCCTAGCGGTGAACACAATGTACACAGTACAAGCGCTGCCACCTCTTATTTTTAAGACAGTCTTCATATGGGATTGTTTTAAATAGCTAATTGTTGTAATTTGGCCATTTACGGAACTCCCATAGTGGTGAACGGAGGGTAGCCGTGCACATGCAGCCGCTCTGTGTTTACTTCACAGGCCCCGTTCTGGAGACTGGAGTAAGGCTACTTTCACACTAGCGTGTTTACTGGATCCAGGGTTCAGCAAAAATGCTTCCGTTAGTGATAATACAACCATCTGCATCCGTTATGAACTCCATTGAAAATCAATAGGGGACAAATCTGTTTTCTATTGTGTCAAGATCCGTCCCCATTGACTTGCATTGTGGGTCATGACGGATCCGTTTTGCTCCGCATCCCAGGTCGGATGCTCTCCGGTATGAGAACGAATCGGAATGCATTTTGGAGCATTCCGTTTTGTTCAGTTATGTTTTGTCCCATTGACAATGAATATTAACGCTAGTGTGAAAGTAGCCTAAGTCCCAGAGGTGGGACCCGCACCTACGACACTGATGACATACTAGCAATATGCCATCAATGTCCCAGATCGGCGAACCCCTTAAAGCCAACCTGTGGCTTCATAACAGAAAGTTTACAAATTCATAGTAAAAAAATAAAAATAAATTTATGTAAACTTGCTTTATGGCCACTAGGTGGCATTGCAGCCACAAGGCTCCTGTGAGTACTTACACAGTAACTTTTCAATCTTATAAAGTCTACTGTCATGGGGATCGACCGGTCACTGTTTCGATTTAGTGCCTTGATGTAGTCAAGTAGATCCGCAAAGAACTTGTATCCACCCTTCAAAACGCAGAGTGCAACGATGTGGTGGCCGCCCATATCCTTCATGATGTCTCGGGCCAATCTTTCTGTCCTGGTCATGAAAAACAAAGATAATTTTATGCCGGTTCTCAGCAGAACATTTCATAGAAATAAAATCTCATAAGCAAAGTCAATTACTTCTCTATTTATTCTTATTAGACGGACATTGAGGCTGACATAGGAAAACAGAGAAACTGGCTTCCCGTCCACACAAGACGCTGTGTTATTTGTGAAGTCAGTGTTGGTCACATGACACAGCTGAGGATCAGAAGGGAGGTTATAACTCACAAATACAGTCACTGGTAAGAAAATTACCTTTACTACAGTTTACATCATGTACCTTTCTAACAGGTCAGAGAATACATTTCTTTTGTGGGAGTGCTACTTTTAAGGGGTTTTGCAATCACAGACAATGGGGGCATGGGGGTCCCACCTCTGGGACCAGCACCTACAACGAGAACGGAGCGGGGAGAGTTGTGGCTGGAGTAGGGTTGGGAGATATCAAAAATATTCCCACGAAAACAATGTATAGAAAGCTATCGTGACAACGATATATATCGCGATAAATTCCCATTTAGAAGGGAAAAAAAAACAACTTAAAACATGTACTCGTGTTTCCTTGTTGCCCCCGTACATTATAATGTCTCCTTGATGCCCCCATGCAGTAATATCTCTTAGTTGCCCACCAACCGCGGTTTCACCGTCTCCCCCCCCCCCCCCCCCCCAAATCTGATGGAGCGGCCGTGCCCCCTGCTGCTCCAATCATTCTATATGGGAGTGCTGGAGATAGCAGCGATCAGCCATCTTCACCGCTCCCATATAAAATGGGACATCCTAGCGGAAAACCCTGATAAGTGGGTTGTTCAGTGTGCCCGTTATAGGTGCACATTGTCAGGAAGGGCACCTTGACAGTCATAAAGACGCCTTTCAAATAAAATATTGAGGGTCATTTACTAAAGACTGGCGCTTCCCATATGGGTCTTAGTCCCTTAGCCATATTACCGCAGCCCCCAGAGCACAGTGCCTGTTCTCAGCCCCGGCCTCTCAGTGCCTGTTCTCAGCCCCGGCCTCTCAGTGCCTGTTCTCAGCCCCGGCCTCTCAGTGCCTGTTCTCAGCCCCGGCCTCTCAGTGCCTGTTCTCAGCCCCGGCCTCTCAGTGCCTGTTCTCAGCCCCGGCCTCTCAGTGCCTGTTCTCAGCCCCGGCCTCTCAGTGCCTGTTCTCAGCCCCGGCCTCTCAGTGCCTGTTCTCAGCCCCGGCCTCTCAGTGCCTGTTCTCAGCCCCGGCCTCTCAGTGCCTGTTCTCAGCCCCGGCCTCTCAGTGCCTGTTTTCAGCCCCCAGAGCCCCCCAGCGACTGTTATCCAGTGCCGGTCTCCTGGCTCTAGGGGTTTACAGCCACAAGATTCCATTTCTTTGTGACCTAAAGGACTTGCGACAACCCTAGTCACGGGGGTATACCAAAATTTAGATTCAATTTCGGTCCCAAAAAAGCAATGCAATACTCTATACCACGCAAAAGAAAAACTAAATGCCAAAAAAAAAAAAAGTGTACGTTCCACAATTTATGGAACGTGTGGCCCATAATAGAACAGTCCTATCCTATTTTTTAGGGGAGAAGGAGACTAAAAAAAATTAATGGAGAATCGTGTTCTTTACAGTATTTTTCTGTTACGACGTTCACCACATAGGAGATATTTTTCAATACTTTAATAGTTTGGACTTTTTCGGACGTGGCGATTCCAGATTTTTTTTTTTTTTTATTGGTTATATATATTTTTTATGTAAATTGGCAAATGGGGCGATTAAAATTTTTAATATTCTGGCGTTTAGTTTTTTCTTAACTTTTTTATTTAAGAACTATTAGGCCGCTTAAGGGGCTAGAACCTGGGATCTTTTCATCCCTTGTCCTATTCACCCCAATAGAGATCTATTAGGGTGAATAGGATCTTACACTCTTCCCTGCTGCGCTGAAGCCCTGGCTGCCATTACCATGGCAGCCAGGGCTTCAGTAGCGTCCTGGCTGCCATGGTAACCGATCGGAGCCCCAGGGGATTACACTGCTGGGACTCCGATCAGAAGCTGCCACCAATAAAGAGGAGGGGAGAGGGGACCCTGTGGCCACTGCCACCAATGATTATAATACTGGGGGCTTGGGTGCACTGCGCCACCAATAATTATAATTTATAAAACTAGGGTATGGGGGGGGGGGGGGGGGGAGGCCACTGCGCCACCAATGAATATATCTAACCTCATGATACAAATCTAGACTGCGGGTGCCAGCCATATCACACAGCCGACACTCGGCCTCAATGACAGGGATCCCACTGAACTGTGCCAATTAGCCCCTCAGGTGCCGCATTTGAGGGGTAAATTGCCTCGGTTCGCGGGATCGCCACTTCCAGTCATTGAGACCGGGTGCTGGGTATGTGATACAGCCGGCACCTGCAGTCTATATTTGAATTGAGGGTAATTCTCATTGGTGGCGCAGCAGCCACAGCCCCTCTCCTCCTCCTATTATCTTCTCATTGGTGGCGCAGGGGCACCCGGATCACAGTGGGGAGGGACTCTCCTTCTCCATTGTGCCGACTAATGTGCGCTGGACGTTTTAGAGGCATTCAGCACTGTGACGTGCGACTTCCCGTATGACGTCAATAAAATACCGCGGTAATTAAGAAATGGCGATATCGGCGTTTCTTAATACCGTGGTATATCGTTAATACCAGTTTATTACCCAACCCTACACACTAGTCATTTGGGTGACACAAAGCCATTCGTATAACTGGCTCTCCTACTGCTCCCTGTTTACATACTGTCACATACTCCACTAAATAGAAGTTTTATTATGTTAATATTTTTGCATTATCCAAAATTTAAGTCATTTTACAAATCTACAGCACACAGACATGAACAGCACAGTATCCACTGCAGTAGCACAATGCCGGATACACAAGGATAAGCCCAATCACCGGCCCTTGGTGTATTCACCCTGGTGCCTTGCGAGGCCTGAAGACGCTGACTCCCTGTGTCCGGTACAGATGTGGGTCACACAAACAGGAAGAGCACATGACAATGCACTAGACTTATCACTGAGAGTATCGGTCACTAAATGTATGAAGCAAGATGCAACTTCCACTTGTGGGCAAGAACATGACATTATTTTCCAGGATGCAGCAGAACAGATAAGATTCTCATCATCTATCACCGTGAAACTACTATGTTGGGAGGATAACTGAAGAGACACAGATTCTAGTGAGGTCATTATTATCTCTGAACTCACTTTCCTTCCCATGCAGTAAGCCGGCTAAGGGGGCATTCATACATCTGCAAACCGTGGATCAGCAAAGCACGGATACTGGCTGTGTGCATGCCGCATCATGGTGCGGACCCATTGACTTCAATGGGGTCGTGGTCCGCATTTTTTAGGCAGTCTATCTTTTGAGTTACGAACATACGAATGCGGAAAGCACACAGATAATCCATGTGCCATCTGCATCCATATGTCCATTGCGCAAAAAGACAAAATATGTCCTATACTTCTCCCCAAAATGTGCACCAACTGAAGTCAACGAGTCCACGATTTGCAGACCACGAAACGGATACTGTTGTGTGCATGGCGCCTAACAGTCCCGCTCTGTATGGTAATGAATCCCCCTGTCAAAGAAACAGTACAGTGGACTCCTACATGCTTCATTACCATAAAGTCGGACAGAGCTCCTGAAGTGATCCACGCCCAGTCGCCCCACAAACTGCTGGTGCCGATTTTGCCCTGCTAATTTGCGTTGTGCCAGACATCATATATAGTTCCCCATTCTGTTTCACAGAGAGGAATCCAGAGCGGGGTATACCCCCTTCATGATGCCCATGTGCCCATATAGGCACAGGACAAGGGCTGTGTACAAGGTAACCCCTTTAAAGGGTAACTCATGTTTTCATCAAAAAAATCATTTTAGCATATGTTAACTGCTGCAAAAGAATTATGCATAAAGCAACCTTTAGTTTCTTCACATACCACTGTTTTCCTTAGTTATGGCTGTTTAAACATTTACAATATGAGAACCTTCTCAAGATGGTTCCTCTGCCAGTTCTCCGAGACCAAAACTGCTTTCCCTCATTCCCATACACACTTGCTGTAGCCAGCAGCTCCCTGACAGCCAATCAGATTGGATTACTGAGAGACACGCCTCCTCACTCTGAAGCCTAATGCAGGCATGCAGTGTGGAAGACCGCCCCTCTGTCTTCTGTTTATACTAAAAGGAAGACAGACAAGCCCTAGCAACGTTCTTTAAGGGAGCAGTGGAAAGGGACAGGGGACATTAATGAAAGCTGTTATTATAAGGTAATTACAGATCTTTTGATAATCATTGACAGACTAACTCCGGTATGCATGCCTAGCTCTAATAAACTAGCAAATAAAAAATATATATGGAGTTACCCTTTAAATCAAGTCTTTTTCCTATAGCAAAAAATCTAGTGCGGAATTTTCGTGCAACTACCCATGGACTACTGAACAGATGACAGACTATATAATTTAGGTTTCAAAAACAGTCACCCAATCAGGCGACGTAATTAGATCCTACAGAATATTCTCTACCATTTTACCCCATATCATTTCTATAATGCATTTGATTCCAGCGAAATATACAGAATGCAGCAAGAATGGATGACAATGAGTCAATTATAGCTAAAAATAACAATGCTTCTATTCTCACATTCTCAACTATTTCTGACTAATGTGCAACCATTCACTGGGACTGCACATTCTAAAAAAGGGATTTTAAATGGGAAAAATTGGATCTGTGATTCTGGCAACATCTGTAACCAGTTACAAGGCCGTATGGTACCACAGCGAAGGGGCACTAGAAAGACTGGCGTGCCACAACCATGGTAGTCCATTCATTCACTGCTGTAATATAACAGATTGTGTGCCCACCTGCCCTTAAACAGGCCAGCTGACTTAAGGGGTTTTCTGAGACTTTAAAATGATAACCTATCCTCAGGATAGGTCATCAGTATCTAATCGGTGAGCTTCAGACACCCGGGACCCCCACAGATCAGCTGTGTGGCTCTCAGTAGCGCCACAGCCTTCTTGCCGCTTTTCCTAGGCCAGTGACGACACATTCATTGGTCACGTGGCCTAGGAGCAGCTCAGCCTCATAAAAGTGAATGCGGCTGAGCTGCAATACAAAGCACAGCCACTCTACAATGTACGGCGCTGTGCCTGGTGAGCACAGAGAAGGCCTCAAACAGCTTATAAGCGAGGGTCCCCCACCAGATACTGATGGCCAATCCTGAGGATAGGTTATCATTATAAAGTCTTGGGGAAGCCTTTTAAAGGGGTTTCCAGCAGCTTGACTTATGAGAATCAGCGGCAGGTCTTCATTTACAAAAGAAGTTGTCACCACAATTTATGTTTATTAGACAGTCATTAACTTCTGTGCTTTTCCTTGGTTCCAGTTTGATAACCATCACGCACCGTACAGGTTCCTGTATGGAAATAAGCGGTCTGGACGAGTTTTCTTCAGTCACAAGTACTGTGCTAAGATCCGCTGCCAGGACAAGGGTCTGGGGCGAGACCTCAAGCATGCCTTGCACAAACAAATCTGGTTTAGGAAGGTGTCAAACATAGCCATTTAAAGCATTTTTTTTAAACCAAAGCCAGAAGAGAATCCAGCCTAAATGCTTCCTTTATAATTTCTATTCAACACACTTCTGGCTTTGGCGCCAAAAACTGTACGCAGACTTTCTAGGTTACAGACCTTCTAAAAACTGCAAAAGTGCAACGTACCTGTCCATTATTAGCCCATGGGGAATGTAGACCTTTTCCAGATCCGCTGCATAATGCTTAGGAATACAGAAGAGGTCAAGATCGTATCCTTGTTCGTCATCAGCAAGCTGCAAATATAAAATAAGAGCGTATTTGAATAAGTAATTCTAAGGCGAAGCGTCCACGTTCCGCAGCGGAAACGACAACATATGCAAACGCAAGATCCAGCGCTGTGAGGGAGGCGATCCACAGAATTAGGCCAAAAGCTCCTTCATCATTTGCAGGGATTATTATTTCACGACTCTTGTAGTAAATGTCTGACAATCTGGCATTTTCAGGTGATGGATTATTTAAAGTTAGACCTCTTACAGACCAGCGTGTCGCGTGCAGAAAACACATTTCCCATTTTGGTATCACAGTATCGCACTGCATTATAATGCTGTGTGTCTCTGCATGACCTCACATCAACTAAAATATGCAGACGTAAAGCTGTGGAAGTAAGGGTAAGCAGAGATACACAGCATTAGAAATCACTATAATGCTGTGCGATACGGTCCATAACGGGAAGTCACGCTCCCACACGCTCATCTGAAAGAGGCCTTACTGCACATTAGGATATATTATGATCGGTGGTCTGACGTCTGTAACCATCACCCATCCTGAGAATAAACGCCCACATCCCCTTATAAGATGGGTCTGCAAGGCCGGGTGAACTGGTCCCATTCATTTGAATGGAGATGTGCTGCATTTCCCCGCACAGCAGGTTGCTAGGAGCACCAAGATGGTCTGTGAAGGGCCACAATCCACCTTTTCCTAAGGAGTGAGGGGGTTCCAAAGGTCAGGCAACATCCGATCATAAAGTGATGGCTTATCTTGGCAATGTGCAATCATTTTAAGAGGGGAAGAGTTCTTTAAATATGCACAGCTGTTGATTCCCCACATGGCTTTGTACAGGACTGAGAGCTTCAGAGATCCCCCCTGAAATGCTCTGCCACCACAAGCTCTCCCTCCTGTTGCCCCCTATAGATTTCCCCAGCTCTACCTCCTGTCGCCCCCTATGGGTTTCCCCAGCTCTACCTCCTGTCGCCCCCTATGGATTTCCCCAGCTCTACCTCCTGTTGCCCCCTATGGGTTTCCCCAGCTCCACCTCCTGTTGCCCCCTATGGATTTCCCCAGCTCTACCCCCTGTTGCCCCCTATGGATTTCCCCAGCTCTACCTCCTGTTGCCCCCTATAGATTTCCCCAGCTCTACCTCCTGTTGCCCCCTATGGATTTTCCCAGTTCTACCTCCTGTTGCCCCCTATGGATTTTCCCAGCTCTACCTCCTGTTGCCCCCTATGTATTTTCCCAGCTCTACCTCCTGTTGCCCCCTATGGATTTCCCCAGCTCTACCCCCTGTTGCCCCCTATGGATTTCCTCAGCTCTACCTCCTGTTGCCCCCTATGGATCTCCCCAGCTCTACCTCCTGTCGCCCCCTATGGATTTCCTCAGCTCTACCTCCTGTTGCCCCCTATGGATTTCCTCAGCTCTACCCCCTGTTGCCCCCTATGGATTTCCTCAGCTCTACCTCCTGTTGCCCCCTATGGATCTCCCCAGCTCTACCTCCTGTCGCCCCCTATGGATTTCCTCAGCTCTACCCCCTGTTGCCCCCTATGGATTTCCTCAGCTCTACCTCCTGTTGCCCCCTATGGATCTCCCCAGCTCTACCTCCTGTCGCCCCCTATGGATTTCCTCAGCTCTACCTCCTGTCGCCCCCTATGGATTTCCTCAGCTCTACCTCCTGTTGCCCCCTATGGATTTCCCCAGCTCTACCTCCTGTCGCCCCCTATTGATTTCCTCAGCTCTACCTCCTGTTGCTCTCTATGGATTTCCCCAGCTCTACCTCCTGTTGCCCCCTATTGATTTCCCCAGCTCTACCTCCTGTTGCCCCCTATGGATTCTCCCAGCTCTACCTCCACTTACAGTCGCTTTACCTCATATTGTTTAAACACAGATTTTTTTTCAAGGGCGAAACGTTCTGTAAAATATATGTCACCTTGTAAGTTTCTGTACCTGCAGCGAATCAACTTCACTGAGCGCCTGCCGGGTTATCAGCAACATCACTTCATATACAGAATGTCATATGACACGTTACATACCCCGAAGTGTGCGCTCAGTGGTAAAACCTCAGAAACTATGCCAGTCCCTGGTAGCTGAACCCCTCTGACCCACAGCACAGAGCAGACCCTGCAGAAATCAGGCAGATTTCTGAGGTCTATGGGATTAAACAGCAGAGGTTTTGTCATTAGTACAGTTACAGTACCAAGTTACTGGCAGCCACCCTGATGTGTCGGTTCATACCGCAATGTACACGTATGATGGGGGGGTTCTACTAATGAGGCTGCACTAATAAGCCAAGGAGCCACAGTTGTTATAGGAGACCTTCCGGCCCCGCCATCCATATGCTCTCCGTGTACGTATATATCCCGTGCTCCAGAAATAGAAGATATTCCATTCAGCGTGTGCTGCAGAGTATCCCCGCACGTGGGGCCCCGGTTGTCAGTCAGGAGACCAGTGTCCTGGACTCAGATGTTCACATTCACCACCCCATAGACGTCATATTGACAGGATGTTCTTAAAGGCATGAAGCCTGCCCAAGAATAGAAGCCGTTTTCATGAGACCCACAGCACAGACTCTCTGGACACACTCCACGGTTTCTTACACTAATGTGATAAGCGGCGCCACGTATGTCCCATGTCTACGGAGAAAGAGTGTGCAAAAAAAAAAAAAAAAAAGCTAGGACCCTACTAGTAAGAGCAGACTTTTTGTGCACATACAGCAGGACCAGTCATGGTCCATGACTCAAGGACCATAACCAGGGCTGGAGAACCCTGTAGACTTCTCAGCTAGTTACACCGGTCAATGGCAGCCTATACAGGCAGGGACAACCCTGAAGGCCACTTCTTCTCTGAGAGATGAGACCCGTGTGTCTCAGAAGGGGAAGGAGCAGAGTTCTACTGAAACCATATTTCACCATAAGGCTCCATTCACACGTCCGCAATTTCGGAACGGAATTGTGGACCTATTAATTTCTATGGGCGGACACGTAATTGCGGACCCACACTTCTGAGTCCGCACTTCATTTCCGCAAAAAAAATAGAACATGTCCTATTCTTGTCTGCAATTGCGGACAAGAACAGGCATATTCTATTAGTGCCGGCAATGTGCGTTCCGCAAAATGTGGAACTCACATTGCCGCTGTCCGTGTTTTGCGGATCCGCAAAACACGTTGCGGACGTGTGAATGGAGCCTAAGCAGTGTAAAAGTGATAGGCACACGTAGAAGACAGCACATATAGGAGGCGACACACGCAGAAGACTGTGCATGCTTGGCATGTAGCGGATCAGAGGACACATTACTGGAGACTTCAGCAGACACTACAACTACTTGAGGTCTTTGGGGGCCCAGAAATAAGAACTTTCATAAATATTAATACAAAACCTAAAGTGTTCTCCGTTACTAGTGACCCTCAGGACATTCCTGACTCTGCAGTAGCCCAGTAGATACAATACAGGCCTCCAGACACCTCATCAGAACGGCCAGTGTGAATACAACCTGACTCATCATTTCCCAGACAGGTGGGATCCTAGATGTCCACAACCAAAATGTTCCACATCCAGTAATACCCTTCTGAGGAGACCACAGGAATGGAGCCCAGGCCTCACACATTCACCTCCAATGTGGGGCTCAACTCTGAACAGCTCCACCTAGTGACCACACACAGTCATGACACCAACACCCAATTCAACAGCACATGTTCTCCTAGTCATGACATGCTAGGGTGCCTATAGCTATACCCCCCCCCCCCCCTCACTCTATATCAGGGGTAGGCAACCTCCGGCACTCCAGCTGTTGTGAAACTACAACTCCCAGCATGAATACTTGCTCTTCTCTTCTCAGAACTCCCATATAAATGAATGGAGCATGCTGGGAATTGTAGTTTCACAACAGCTGGAGTGCCGAAGGTTGCTGATCTCTGCTCTATATGTACCCCATCAGTAATGGCTGCTCCTCCCTCAGAGATAGAGATATATATATATATACACACATCAGTTTTTAGCCCCAATTCACATAGAAGCACCTATACACGATATACAGATCTTAGTGGCCCCAACACGATACTAAAACTCCTCTAATTTCAACATATTTCCACCCTGTGAACCTATGTTCCCTCTATCACGATATTTCACAAAGATCTCTCCAAACATGCATATTCTTAAACTCCTTATCGTGACATATACTCAAATACCTCACATTGTTCATATCAGAAACTTGACCCAACACTTTAATATAGTCTGACATTATGACTTCTCCATATTGTGACACACTTCCACCTACATTCTTCCTGACGTTAGGATTTTTCTATATCATGACATACACGTGCTTACTTGTTGACCAAGAAATTAAGCCTGATAGATTAAAGTCCCTCAGTCCTTATTTCCCCCATCCCCCTGATTTCCTGTTCTCATATGCCGCATCACGACACAAGACTCAATACTTTCTTATATGCTACAATCAGACATCGCAACCGGCGCCAAGCCTCATGACTTCCTGATGTATATCGTGACATACAGCACTCCTCGGGCCTTCTCCAGGCTCCCCGTCCCCGGTGCAGCATGTGAGGCTGAGGCGCTTGCTGTTGCCATGGCGCCCGATCACACCCTGCGCTGCATGCCGAGCCCTCGTTCCCTTCCTGTAGCCGGTGTCACCTTCCTCTCCGCCGCTACCCGTGCACGGACTCCCCCCGCAGAAGTGACCGGGGCCGGCCTCACTCACCACGATACAGGGGCTCGCCATGTCTTCTGTGCGGGACCACGTCAGCGGGGAGAGGACAGGCTGCGTGTAGGTGACGGTGTGTGTCCTCCGGCGGGCGCCGCGCTCACTGCACAACCCTCACAGGCCGCAGCCCGCAGTCACACACATGGCCCGGAGCCCGCCCGCCGAGGAGGAGGAGCCCGGCCTGCATCACAGATCACACCACGGCTCCATCCATGGCCGGACCGCGAGTGTGGGGGCCTCTCACTGCATGGACTACTCATACATGGAGTACATACACATACAGTACATATATACACATACAGTACATACATATATATACACCTATACAGTACATACACATATACACTACATATATACACATACAGTACATTCATATATACACGGTACATTTACACATACACTACATATAAACACATACATATACACACACAGTACATATATACATACAGTACATACATATACACACACCTATACAGTACATATATACATTATATATATATATATATATACACACACACATACAGTATATATATAAATTACATATACACATATATATACACACACATACAGTACATATATACACACATACAGTTGTGGCCAAAGGTTTTAAGAATTACATAAATATTGGAAAAGTTGCTGCTTAAGTTTTTATAATAGCAATTTGCATATACTCCAGAATGTTATGAAGAGTGATCAGATGAATTGCATAGTCCTTCTTTGCCATGAAAATTAACTTAATCCCCAAAAAAACTTTCCACTGCATTTTCATTAAAGGACCTTCTGAGATCATTTCAGTAATCGTCTTGTTAACTCAGGTGAGAATGTTGACGAGCACAAGGCTGGAGATCATTATGTCAGGCTGATTAGGTTAAAATAGCAGACTTGACATGTTAAAAGGAGGGTGATGCTTGAAATCATTGTTCTTCCATTGTTAACCATGGTGACCTGCAAAGAAACGCGTGCAGCCATCATTGCGTTGCATAAAAATGGCTTCACAGGCAAGGATATTGTGGCTACTAAGATTGCACCTCAATCAACAATTTATAGGATTATCAAGAACTTCAAGGAAAGAGGTTCAATTCTTGTTAAGAAGGCTTCAGGGCGTCCAAGAAAGTCCAGCAAGCGCCAGGATCGTCTCCTAAAGAGGATTCAGCTGCGGGTTCGGAGTGCCACCAGTGCAGAGCTTGCTCAGGAATGGCAGCAGGCAGGTGTGAGCGCATCTGCACGCACAGTGAGGCGAAGACTTTTGGAAGATGGCCTGGTGTCAAGAAGAGCAGCAAAGAAGCCACTTCTCTCCAAAAAAACATCAGGGACAGATTGATTTTCTGCAGAAAGTTTGGTGAATGGACTGCTGAGGACTGGGGCATAGTCATATTCTCCGATGAAGCCTCTTTTCGATTGTTTGGGGCATCTGGAAAAAGGCTTGTCCGGAGAAGAAAAGGTGAGCGCTACCATCAGTCTTGTGTCATGCCAACAGTAAAGCATCCTGAGACCATTCATGTGTGGGGTTGCTTCTCATCCAAGGGAGTGGGCTCACTCACAATTTTGCCCAAAAACACAGCCATGAATAAAGAATGGTACCAAAACACCCTCCAACAGCAACTTCTTCCAACAATCCAACAACAGTTTGGTGAAGAACAATGCATTTTCCAGCACGATGGAGCACAGTGCCATAAGGCAAAAGTGATAACTAAGTGGCTCGGGGACCAAAACTTTGACATTTTGGGTCCATGGCCTGGAAACTCCCCAGATCTTAATCCCATTGAGAACTTGTGGTCAATCCTCAAGAGGCGGGTGGACAAACAAAAACCCACTAATTCTGACAAACTCCAAGAAGTGATTATGAAAGAATGGGTTGCTATCAGTCAGGAATGGGCCCAGAAGTTGATTGAGAGCATGCCCAGTCGGATTGCAGAGGTCCTGAAAAAGAAGGGCCAACACTGCAAATACTGACTCTTTGCATAAATGTCATGTAATTGTCGATAAAAGCCTTTGAAACGTAGGAAGTGCGTGTAATTATATTTCACTACATCACAGAAACAACTAAAACAAAGATCTAAAAGCAGTTTAGCAGCAAACTTTGTGAAAACTAATATTTGTGTCATTCTCAAAACTTTTGGCCAAGACTGTATAAAGTGCATATATATATATATATATACACACATATACAATGTATATATACACATACAATACAAATATACATATATACACACATACAGTACATATATACACATATAATACAAATATATATATACACATACAGTACATATATACACATACAATACAAATATATATACACACATACAGTACATATATACAGATGAAACTCAAAAAATTAGAATATTGTGCAAAGTTCATTTATTTCAGTAATGCAACTTAAAAGGTGAAACTAATATATGAGATAGACTCATTACATGCAAAGCGAGATATTTCAAGCCTTTATTTGTTATAATTTGGATGATTATGGCTTACAGCTTATGAAACCCCAAAGTCACAATTTTGAGGTACCCTTTGCTCAGGGGGTATGGATTAATTAGCTGACTAGAGTGTGACACTTTGAGCCTAGAATATTGAACCTTTTCACAAAATTCTAATTTTAAGCGGCATTAATGGAATTCCTCATGCACACAACATGTTTTTTCACTGTCAGTCATTTGGCTTCAGTGGTCCGTGTCCGATTTTGCTTCAGTTGTGTTTCCTTCTGTCTTCCTTTTTTTTTTGTCTGACGGAGGAAAAAAAGGAAGGTTAATGAAAAGTGTAATTTTATTGCACCAAGGTCTTGTAGAAAAAAACGGACGCGGTAGACATACCAGTTGTGCATCCGTTTTTTTTTTATGGACCCATTGACTTGAATGGGTCCCTCCTCCGTTTTCCACTGACAAGAATAGGACAGGACTGGAATCACGGATGCGGAAAAAAAACGGAGGACTATCAGTTTTTTTTCACAGCTCTATAGAAATGAATGGGACCTCCGCTAAACTGTGAAAAATGACGGAACGGACGCGGATGCACACAGCGGTCGTGTGCATGAGGCCTTACTGAAATAAATGGACTTTTGCACGATATTCAAATTTTTCGAGTTTCACCTGTACATATATATATATACAGTGGCGGAAATAATTATTTGACCCCTCACTGATTTTGTAAGTTTGTCCAATGACAAAGAAATGAAAAGTCTCAGAACAGTATCATTTCAATGGTAGGTTTATTGTAACAGTGGCAGATAGCACATCAAAAGGAAAATCGAAAAAATAACTTTAAATAAAAGATAGCAACTGATTTGCATTTCATTGAGTGAAATAAGTATTTGAACCCTCTAACAAAAAAAGACTTAATACTTGGTGGAAAAACCCTTGTTTGCAAGCACAGAGGTCAAACGTTTCTTGTAATTGATGACCAAGTTTGCGCACATTTTAGGAGGAATGTTGGTCCACTCCTCTTTGCAGATCATCTCTAAATCCCTAAGGTTTCAAGGCTGTCTCTGTGCAACTCTGAGCTTGAGCTCCCTCCATAGGTTTTCGATTGGATTAAGGTCCGGAGACTGACTAGGCCACTCCATGACCTTAATGTGCTTCTTCTTGAGCCACTCCTTTGTTGCCTTTGCTGTATGTTTTGGGTCATTGTCGTGCTGGAACACCCATCCACGACCCATTTTCAGTTTCCTGGCAGAGGGAAGGAGGTTGTCGCTCAGGATTTCACGATACATGGCTCCGTCCATTTTCCCGTTTATGCGAATAAGTTGTCCTGTGCCCTTAGCAGAAAAACACCCCCAAAGCAAAATGTTTCCACCCCCATGCTTGACGGTGGGGACGGTGTTTTGGGGGTCATAGGCAGCATTTTTCTTCCTCCAAACACAGCGAGTTGAGTTAATGCCAAAGAGCTCTATTTTGGTCTCATCAGACCACAGCACCTTCTCCCAGTCACTCTCTGAATCATTCAGGTGTTCATTGGCAAACTTCAGACGGGCCTGCACATGTGCCTTCCTGAGCAGGGGGACCTTGCGAGCCCTGCAGGATTTTAATCCATTGCGGTGTAATGTGTTTCCAATGGTTTTCTTGGTGACTGTGGTCCCTGCTAATTTGAGGTCATTAACTAACTCCTCCCGTGTAGTTCTAGGATGCTTTTTCACCTTTCTCAGAACCATTGACACCCCACGAGGTGAGATCTTGCGTGGAGCCCCAGAGCGAGGTCGATTGATGGTCATTTTGTGCTCCTTCCATTTTCGAACAATCGCACCAACAGTTGTCACCTTCTCTCCCAGCTTCTTGCTAATGGTTTTGTAGCCCATTCCAGCCTTGTGCAGGTCTACAATTTTGTCTCTGACATCATTGGACAGCTCTTTGGTCTTTCCCATGTTGGAGAGTTTGGAGTCTGCTTGATTGATTGATTGATTGATTGATTCTGTGGACAGGTGTCTTTTATACAGGTGACTAGTTAAGACAGGTGTCCTTAATGAGGGTGACTAATTGAGTAGAAGTGTCTAACCACTCTGTGGGAGCCAGAACTCTTAATGGTTGGTAGGGGTTCAAATACTTATTTCACTCAATGAAATGCAAATCAGTTGCTATCTTTTATTTAAAGTTATTTTTTCGATTTTCCTTTTGATGTGCTATCTGCCACTGTTACAATAAACCTACCATTGAAATGATACTGTTCTGAGACTTTTCATTTCTTTGTCATTGGACAAACTTACAAAATCAGTGAGGGGTCAAATAATTATTTCCGCCACTGTATATATATATATATATATATATATATATACACACATACAGTAAATATATATACACATACATGACCTACATATATACACATACAGTACATACATATATATAAACACACATAAATTACATATATATATATACACATACATTACATACATACACTCACCTAAAGAATTCTTAGGAACACCTGTTCTATTTCTCATTAATGCAATTATCTAGTCAACCAATCACATGGCAGTTGCTTCAATGCATTTAGGGGGGTGGTCCTGGTCAAGACAATCTCCTGAACTCCAAACTGAATGTCAGAATGGGAAAGAAAGGTGATTTAAGCAATTTTGAGCGTGGCATGGTTGTTGGTGCCAGACGGGCCGGTCTGAGTATTTCACAATCTGCTCAGTTACTGGGATTTTCACGCACAACCATTTCTAGGGTTTACAAAGAATGGTGTGAAAAGGGAAAAACATCCAGTATGCGGCAGTCCTGTGGGCAAAAATGCCTTGTGGATGCTAGAGGTCAGAGGAGAAAGGGCCGACTGATTCAAGCTGATAGAAGAGCAACGTTGACTGAAATAACCACTCGTTACAACCGAGGTATGCAGCAAAGCATTTGTGAAGCCACAACACGCACAACCTTGAGGCGGATGGGCTACAACAGCAGAAGACCCCACCACTCATCTCCACTACAAATAGGAAAAAGAGGCTACAATTTGCACGAGCTCACCAAAATTGGACTGTTGAAGACTGGAAAAATGTTGCCTGGTCTGATGAGTCTCGATTTCTGTTGAGACATTCAAATGGTAGAGTCCGAATTTGGCGTAAACAGAATGAGAACATGTATCCATCCTCTGATGGCTACTTCCAGCAGGATAATGCACCATGTCACAAAGCTTGAATCATTTCAAATTGGTTTCTTGAACATGACAATGAGATCACTGTACTAAAATGGCCCCCACAGTCACCAGATCTCAACCCAATAGAGCATCTTTGGGATGTGGTGGAACGGGAGCTTCGTGCCCTGGATGTGCATCCCTCAAATCTCCATCAACTGCAAGATGCTATCCTATCAATATGGGCCAACATTTCTAAATAATGCTATCAGCACCTTGTTAAATCAATGCCACGTAGAATTAAGGCAGTTCTGAAGGCAAAAGGGGGACCAACACCGTATTAGTATGGTGTTCCTAATAATTCTTTAGGTAAGTGTATATATATATATATATATATATATACACACACACATACATTACATATATATGCACACAAGACGACCTCGCAGCACTCCAATGCAGAAAGGCGTTTATTCATAAATATCCATCAGTCTCCACAGTGTACGCTGTAGCTTGTCCAATGTTACTATATATATTTTTTTCTTTTTTGCAAAGGTGTAAAATGATAGGGGTGGACTGGCCATAGACCCTACAGAGGAACTTCCCTGGGGGGCCACTAGAGCACTCCCCTTTCAGAGTTTGAGGGGTTGTGTCATTTCAGCAAATGCCATTTATCATGTAGACAATGTTATTACAAGCCACTTACTAATGTATTGTGATTGTCCACAGGGGCCTAAGGGGTGGCAGCAGCCAGCAGGGTAACATTGTGGGAGAACCAAGATAAGGAGTTTGTGCTGAGAAGATGGGGAGGTTGATGGAAAAGTGAGGCATTTAAGATGTCTGTGTGGCAAAACTCTGCAGAGACAAGATGCAGCTGAAAGAAGTCATCATGGCGGTCTGTTCCAAACTAAGAAGGAAAGGAACTACTTTACCGGATGTAACATTCTCTGTGAAAGGCCTCTTTCACATGAACGTATGGCTTTTTCAGTATTTTGCGGTCTGGATTTTCACAGATCCCTTGTTCCGTTTTTTGTTTTCTTTTCCGTTCTGTTTTTCCGTTCCGTTTTTCCATATGGCATATACAGTATACAGTAATTACATAGAAAAAATTGGGCTGGACATAACATTTTCAATGGATGGTTCCGCAAAAACGGAACGGATACGGAAGACATACGGAGTACATTCCGTATGTGTTCCGTTTTTTTTTACTTGAATGGAGCCACGGAACATGATTTGCGGGCAATAATAGGACATGTTCTATCTTTAAACGGAACAGAAATACGGAAACGGAATGCATACAAAGTACATATGGAGTATGCATACGGAGTACATTCAGTTTTTTTTTTTGCGGAACCATTGAAATGTACGGTTCCGTATACGGAACGCAATAAACGGCCCGCAAACGGAAAAAAAAAACGGTCGTGTGAAAGAGGCCTAAGTGTGTATACAGAGATAGCTGTCGGTCA
Organism: Bufo bufo; assembly: GCF_905171765.1. Taxonomy (NCBI): domain Eukaryota; kingdom Metazoa; phylum Chordata; class Amphibia; order Anura; family Bufonidae; genus Bufo; species Bufo bufo. Next base: position 161,295,114 of record NC_053396.1, read on the forward strand.
CTGATAGCTGTGCATGGGGGAGGTGTTATCAGTGATTGATGGCATTTCCTGTGTAAGGCCTATTGCACACGATGCGGATCCGCAATACACGGGCGCCCTTTCATCGGCATTCCGCATCACAGATGCGGACCCATTCACTTTAATGGGTCTGCAAATCCAGAGATGCGTTCCGTATACGGAACCATTCATTTCAATGGTTCTGGAAAAAAAATGAAATGTACTCCGTATGCATTCCGTTTCCGTTCCGTTGATAGAACATGCCCTAAATGCATCCGTATGTCTTCCGTATCCGTTCTGTTTTTGCAGAACCATCTATTGAAAATGTTATGCCCAGCCCAATTTTTTCTATGTAATTGCTGTATACTGTATATGCCATACGGAAAAACGGAACAGAAACTGAAACAAAAAACTGAACAACGGTTCCATGAAAAACGGACCGCAAAACACTGAAATAGCCATGCGGTCGTGTGAAATAAGCCTAAGGCCTAGTTCACGCGATAGTTTTTTTTTGCGAGTGTACGGGCTGTTTTTTTGTGTTCCGTATACGGTCCGTATACGGAACCATTTATTTCAATGGTTCCGCATTAAAAACGGAATGTGTTCCGTAAGCATTCAGTTTCCGTAATTCCGTTTTTCCATTCCGTTGAAAGATAAAACATGTCCTATTATTGCCCGCAAATCACGTTCCGTGGCTCCATTCAAGTCAATGGGTCCGCCAAAAAAACGGAGCACATACGGAAAAGCTCTTCTATCAGCTTGAATCAGTCGGCCCTTTCTCCTCTGACCTCTAGCATCCACAAGGCATTTTTGCCCACAGGACTGCCGCATACTGGATGTTTTTCCCTTTTCACACCATTCTTTGTAAACCCTAGAAATGGTTGTGCGTGAAAATCCCAGTAACTGAGCAGATTGTGAAATACTCAGACCGGCCCGTCTGGCACCAACAACCATGCCACGCTCAAAATTGCTTAAATCACCTTTCTTTCCCATTCTGACATTCAGTTTGGAGTTCAGGAGATTGTCTTGACCAGGACCACCCCCCTAAATGCATTGAAGCAACTGCCATGTGATTGGTTGACTAGATAATTGCATTAATGAGAAATAGAACAGGTGTTCCTAATAATTCTTTAGGTGAGTCTATGTTGTCACACTGCGACACGACAGTAGCAAAAAATCAATCCAAGGATGTCGCGTGACATGTTACAGTGTAGTTGTGTCGCGCGACTTATTGTCGTCGTGTAGCCTTCGCCTTACATAGATTATCTGGAAGGAGCATTCATATGAATATTTCCATCCCGATAATCAGGTCTTGTAGACTCGGCCTGTGGTATTAGAACAGCTTGTTGTGTATGGGGCTTCTTGGCTGCAGAACAGATCTGACCCGTGTTCTTTGCTCGCAGACTCTGCTTCAGCTGCAGAAGCCAAGGCACTTGTTGCTTGTCCAGCCGTGCACGCATCATCCTTGGGGCTCATACACACGTCCATGTTTCACGGACGAGTGCTGTATGTGTTCTCCACGGACAGCACACGTCCCTATTCCTTTTTAGTGTGAGTATTCACACATCAGTGTTTTAAGCACTATCCATGGGTCCCTGTTTTTAGCACGGATGCATGCTCTATTTTTTCCATCCATCACGCCCATTATAGTCTATGGGTCCGTGAAAACCACTGATGCTATCCCTGTTGCATCCGTGTTTCATGAATCATTAGGAAGAGATGCTTTGAAAATAATTTCTTAGCTGTGCAGTGTCAGTTAAACACAGATGACACACGGACAGCAAAAAACAGACATACGGACCCAACACGGATGCATCACTGACCACCTCATCATGGATTTGAGCACAGACATGTGAATGAGGCTTTAGGGCTCATGTACACAAGCGTACTTGCTCAGTGCCCGTGCTGCGGACTGCAAATTGTGGTCCGCAATGCACAGGCACCAGCCATGTGCTCTCCACTTGCAGATGCGGACCCATTGACTTGAATGGGTCCACAATCCGCGACATATAGCCAAAGATAGAACACGTTTTATCTTTTTGTTGTGCTGACACACGGATCAGTGCTTCCAATCCATGCCTCCGCACCACAAAAAGATAGGTGAAGTCCTTTCTTCGGTCATATCTGGCAGATGTGGACCCATTCAAGTCAGTGGGTCCGCATCTGTGATACGGAGTGCACATATATTGTGGATTGGCGTTTACGGTTTGCAGCATGGGCACTAAGCAAGTACGCTTGTATGCACGAGCCCTGATAGCACAAGTGTTAGAGCCATGTGTGCGGCAGCGGCTGGAGTAGAAGTACAGCGTTGTCCTTGGAAAGCTGCCGGGTGCTTGCATCACTCAGCAGAGCTCAGGTAAGGACAGTGGTGCCCTGAAACAGCTGATAAGCAGGGTTGCCGGGACTTGGGCCCCTGCTGATGAGATACGGATGACCTATCCTGAGGATAAGTCAGCATTATCTTTCCCAGGATAACCACTTGTGGGGTTCATGCACACGACCGTTGTTGTTTCGCGGTCCGTTTTTCACGGATCCATTGTTCCGTATCTGATTTAAGTCCTCTTCCATTCCGTTGTTCCACAAAACATATCCGTATGGTTTCCGTATGTGATTCGTTTTTTTGCGGATCAGAAACGGAAACAGTAACTTATTAATCACCAAACATATGAGAAATATGGGCTGGGCATAGCATTTCTACAGTATGGATCCGCAAAATATGGATGAAATACAGATGTGTTCCGTATTTTTTGCGGAGCCATTGACTTGAATGGGGCCTCAGACCGTGTTTTGCAGACAATTATAGGACATGCACTACTTTTTTGCAGAACGGAAATACGGAAATGGAATGCACACGGAGTACCTTCCGTTGTTTTTGCGGACCCATTAAAGTGAATGGTTCCGCATACGGTCCACAAAAAATAGAAGTGGAAAGAAAATACGTTTGTGTGCATGAGCCCTAACCCTTAGGATACCGGAGGTTTTTTTAGTTTTTGCATTTTAATTTTTCTTCCCTATTTTCCTTGAGCCATACATTTTTTATATTTCCAGTCACATAACTGTATGATGGCTTATTTTTTGCAGGACAGGTTGTACTTTATAATGCCACCATTAATTATGGCATAACATGTAGTGGGAAGTGGTAAACAAATTCCAAATGGGGTGGAGTTGAAAAAAAATGCAATTCCTCCACTGTTTTACGGGTTTTGTTCCCACAGCGTTTCGTTTACGGTAAAACTGACCCATGCCCTTCATTCTCTGGGTCAGTACGATTACCACAATATGTATAGGTTCTTTATGTCTAAATAGTATAAAAAGAAATTTTAACTTTGATAATTTCTTTCTTTTTTTTTTTACATCACCATATTCTGACCCCTATAACTTTTTTATACTTATGTCTAGCTGTTTAGGGGCTAATATTTTGCGGAACAATCTGTAGTTTTTATTGATACCATTTTGGAGTGTGGGTGACCTTTTGATCACATTTTATTACATTTTATTGGGTAAGAGAAGCAATGAAAAATGGTAAATCAGCCATTTTTACCCTTTTTTCTGTTACGCCATTCGCCCTATTGGAATTTTTTAGTTGTTATTTTAATAGTATGGGCATTTTCGGTCGCGGTGATACCTATGATGTTTATATTTATTGTTATTTAGGTATTTATTTTTTAATTATACGGAAAGGGGGGTGAGTTTAACTTTTATATTTTTAAACATTTTTTATTTTATTTTTTGTGATGATATGAGCCTATAAAATATGTTTTAAAATTTTTAATTTTGGTCTATCAGGGATTTTTAAAATGCCATAATTGCAGCATGAACACTTTCAGCCTCGTCAGCCACACAGGGTATTTAGATGCCGCGACCAAGTGAAAAAGCATTTAATTACCGCGATTATTGCCACAAGTCTCTGCTGTTTGAAACAGCAGAGATCTGCCGGCCATGGCCCCCGCTGCACGTGCAAGCCGGCGCCATGTTTACACATCGCTCCAGCGCTGTACATGTACGTCACTGGTAGTGAACCGGTTGAGGCATCATTCACTTGAATGGGTTTGCAATCCAGAGCTGCGGTGCAGAACGGAGGCACGGAACCCCATGGAAGCACTACGGAGTCTCTGTCTGTGCCTCCGGTACGGACGGATCACGGACCGATTCAAGTTGAATGGGTCGCGATCCGTCCCGACCGCCGCACGGACATTGCCCGTGCATTGGGGACTGCAAATTGCGGACCCACTCATTTCTATGGGGCTGTGCACATGAGCGGTGATTTTCACGCATCACTTGTGCATTGCGTGAAAATCGCAGCAAGCTCTATATTCTGCGTTTTTCACGCAACGCATAGAGAAAATGGGGCCGCGTGAAAATCGCCAGCATCCGCAAGCAAGTGCGGATGAGGTGCGATTTTCACGCATGGTTGCTAGGTGACGATCGGGCTGGGGACCCGATCTGTATTATTTTCCCTTATAACATGGTTATAAGGGAAAATAATATCATTCTGAATACAGAATGCATAGTACAATAGTGATGGAGGGGTTAAAAAATAATAATAATTAACTCACCGAGTCCACTTGATCGCGTAGTTGCAGATCTCTGTCTTCTTCTGTAATGTTGAGCTGCCGGCTAAGGACCTGTGGCGACGTCACATCACATGATCCAATCACATGGTCCCTCACCATGGTGATGAACCATGTGATTGGACCATGTGATGAGCACAGCGACGTCATCAAAGGTCCTATTCCTGTGCACAGCAAAGAAGAAGACAGAATAGATGGCGGATGTGCGATCAAGTGGATTAAGGTGAGTAAAATAATTTTTTTCTTTTTTTTTTAACCCCTCCAGCCCTATTGTACTATGCATTCTGTATTAAGAATGCTATTATTTTCCCTTATAACCATGTTATAAGGAAAAATAATACAATCTACACAACACCTAACCCAAACCCGAACTTCTGTGAAGAAGTCCGGGTTCGGGTCTGGGTACCAAACATGGCAATTTTTCTAACGCGCGTGCAAAACGCATTACAATGTTTTGCACTCGCGCGGAAAAATCGTGCATTTTCCCGCAACACACTCGCATCTTATCCGGGCAAAAAACATGACGCCCGTGTGAAAGAGGCCTAAGAGTTGCGCTCTGGTATGAGGACAGGCGCTAGCTGCATCCAGACGTTTATGGCAAATATGAAAAAACACTCACATGTAGTGTGGAAAAACAAGAGCATCTTTCAGTGGGAGCAAAAAATGCCAGCCTAAATTAGGGTCCATTCACACATCCGTGTGTGTGTTGCGGATCCACGGATCTGCAAAACACGGACAGCGGCAATGTGCGTTCCACATTTTGCGGACTGCACATTGCCGACACTAAGAATATATGCCTATTCTTGAACGCTATTGCGGACAAGAATAGGACATGTTCTATTTTTTGCAGGATCGGAATTGCGGACCCGGAAGTGCGGGTCCGCAATTCCGGATCAGGGCCGTACGTCATGCGGCCCCATAGAAATGTACGGGTCCGCAATTCCGTTCTGCAAAATGCGGAATGGAATTGCGGATGTGTGAATGGAGCCTTAGTGTGTGGAGGGGCAGCCTACACTCGATCCGGTTTACTTAGTTTTTCGTGGCCAGGATTGTGTTGCAGCTCTTTCCCCGCCCCCCCCCCAAGGAGCTTTAAAAAAAATATGAAAAGTTTGTATTTACAAAATGTACCACAGTAGGAGCACCTTCACACTTAGGGCTCATGCACACAAACGTATTTTCTTTCCGTGTATTTTTTTTTTTTTGCAGACCATATGCAAAACTATTTATTTCAACGGGTCTACAAAAAAAAAAATATTGTATGTCCATTCAACAAAAAAATAGAACTTGTCCTATTATTGTCCGCATTACGGACAAAGACAGTAGTGTTCTATTAGGAGCCAGCTGTTCTGTAAAATATGGAATGCACGTATTTTTTTTCAGACCGCAAAATACATATGGTCGTGTGCATGATCCCTTACTTATATTTTTGTGTATGTAGCTACAGAATATTTTGCTATGGACTATAATGTAACATCTAGCCGTAGGAGCAGCACTTTAGTCATTCAAAAGTGTTAAAATGTGTGTGAATCCAGCTGTAGAGACATATCCTAGAAAACCCCTTTAAGTCCCCTACACACACAGACTTATTCTAGCGTTTTAAAAAAAAACACCATGGAAACCACTAGTGTTTTTTCCTTGCCACATGGTTTTTATGGCTTTGTGGTCAATTACTTTTTTCTAAACAGTTTTTTCCTGCTGTTTGATCTCCTATAGAGATATCAAAATGATAGACCTGCACTTAAACAGAGAGACCCAAAAAGCTACCTAATTAACAAAAAAATCCAGTAGCAAAAAAAAAGTTCACACCCCCTCCACACCTCAGTGATTTGCAAGGAAGTCTGGAGGATAGACAAAAAGTCAGAAAAATAAATAAAAAGGGGGGAAAAAAAAGGGGAGCTATTCTCCCATATTATTATTGGACCAGTGACTTAACCGTCTGCCTCAAAAAAACAAAAACACATAGACTAAAAATAAAAAAATATGAGTGGTACAAAATTTTGGGGTGCTGTCATGGACTTCAAGAAAAGCAATTACCGGTAAGTAAAATTGTCTTTTTCTCTTTGCCCATGACAGCACCCCTGCAAGACTAAAATATGAATCAAGCCAAGGAGGGAGGGACACTCCAACAATCCAATGCTCATCCACCTCTTCCTGTGGACAAAAAGGTTTGCAGGCCAATCCAAAGACAGAGGCCACTAGGAAGGGAAAGCCCAGAAGGCACAGAGGCCAATAGGCAAATCACCTGACAAAAAAGCATTTAGTCGTGGTGCGATTATAAGGCCCAGTTATCAGAAACAAGTGTTCCTATGAATGCTTGTTCCCGATAATTGGTTCGAAACTCGCTCAGTCTAATAGAAACATAGAATGTGTCGGCAGATAAGAACCATTTGGCCCATCTAGTCTGCCCAATATACTGAATACTATGGATAGCCCCTGGCCCTATCTTATATGAAGGATGGCCTTATGCCTATCCCATGCATGCTTAAACTCCTTCACTGTATTTGCAGCTACCACTTCTGCAGGAAGGCTATTCCATGCATCCACTACTCTCTCAGTAAAGTAATACTTCCTGATATTATTTTTAAACCTTTTCCCCTCTAATTTAAAACTATGTCCTCTTGTAGCAGTTTTTCTTCTTTTAAATAGTTTCTCCTTTTTTACCTTGTTGATTCCCTTTATGTATTTAAAAGTTTCTATCATATCCCCTCTGTCTCGTCTTTCTTCCAAGCTATACATGTTAAGGTCCTTTAATCTTTCCTGGTAAGTTTTATTCTGCAATCCATGTACTAGTTTAGTAGCTCTTCTCTGAACTCTCTCCCAAGTATCAATATCCTTCTGGAGATATGGTCTCCAGTACTGAGCACAATACTCCAAATGAGGTCTCACTAGTGTTCTGTAGAGCGGCATGAGCACCTCCCTCTGTCTACTGGTAATGCCTCTCCCTATACACCCAAGCATTCTGCTAGCATTTCCTGCTGCTCTATGACATTGTCTGCCTACCTTTAAGTCTTCTGAAATAATGACCCCTAAATCCCTTTCCTCAGATACTGAGGTTAGGACTGTATCACTGATTTTATATTCTGCTCTTGGGTTTTTACGCCCCAGGTGCATTATCTTGCACTTATCAACATTACATTTTAGTTGCCAGATTTTTGACGATTCCTCTAGTTTTCCTAAATCCTTTTCCATTTGGTGTATCCCTCCAGGAACATCAACCCTGTTACAAATCTTTAATAGGGCCCTAATGGCTCATGCATACAAGCATGTGTGCCCTGTGACCGTATTGAGGACTGCAAACAGCGGGTCCACAATATACAGTGCACTCCGTATCACAGATGGACCTATTGACTTGAATAGGTCCGCGATCCTCGCGATACAGAGCAGAGGCACGGAACGGAATCACTATGAAGCGCTTCCTTGGGATTTTAGTCTGTGGCTCTGCACCGCAAAAAAAAATTAAACAATCGAACATGTCCTATTTTTCTTGCAGGTTGCGGATCCATTCAAGTCCATGGGTCCACATCTGCAAATGGCGTGCACACAGCCGGAGCCTGTGCATTGCAGAATGGGCACGGGGCACACGCTCGTGTGCATGAGCCCTAAAACAGATAAGGAGCTTGTTCTATATTCGTGGTCAGATGTACACGTTCTCCTAGAGAACCATACGTCTGGGAAGATCTCAGTACAGGAGATATAAAGTATGACTTGGCTTAGTAACCGAGTGGAAAAAATAAACACGAAAACCTGGACTTTGAAACAGGTCAATTATTAATGGCGGTTCTGAACACACGCTGCTCATTACACAGTGTGGATTCAGCTGGAAGGACAGTGAAGGGGGAGCAGGTGTGCTAGCTGTTAGGCATTTATTAAACGGGTTTCCCAAAAGTCCGTTTACACAGATCCATAGTCAGGCTGACTATCAGAGATGAGCATATGTATAAACACTTCTGTACGATAATTGGCTTGTGTGAAAGGTGCCGGCGATTACCCCAATGAACAAGCAAATGCACATTCATAAGGTGATCATCATTGTACCGGGACCAAAAAAATCATTATTCCTGTGCAGCAGATCAAGCTTAGGCCTCTGCGGATTCCGTTTGCAGTCTGTATATGGAACCATTCATTTCAATGGTTCCGCAAAAAAAAAAACAACTGAATGTACTCCGTATGCATTCCGTTTCCTTATTTCCGTTCCGCTTAAAGGGAACCTGTCACCTCTACTATGCTACCCTCACTGAGCGTTTCTAAATGTTCATTGTTACCCTAAACATAAATTACACTTTTAATTTCATTTGCAGACAAATTCAATAAGTATTATGCATTTTTGTACTTCCTGTCTTTTATGCAAATTAACATAAACGAGTCATATTTTCAAGCTCTGACTCATCTCAGGTTAATTTGCATATGTATCATCGTTTTTTTGACACAATAAAAGCACACAGAGCTATGGGGACTGGATATTGCGGATGTGCTAGCGGCGATCTAGCAACCCATGTCCTCAGCTCTATACACAAAATCCCGGTGACAGGTTCCCTTTAAAGATAGAACTTGTCCTATTATTGCCCACAAATAACGATCCTTTGTTCCATTAAAGTCAATGGGTCCGCAAAAAATACGGAACACATCCATATGTCACCCGTTTTTTGCGGATCCATGCCCGCTCTATCCATTTGCATACTGTTAACACACATTACTGTACATTACATTAATGTAAACAGATATATAGAAAAATCGGGCGGCACTCACCAAAATGTGAAGCAATATTCTTTATTCCACTTGTAGCCAGAAGTGTTTGCCTGCAGTGTGTGGTTCCGCCCTACGCCTGTTATGTTTTTGTCCGTGGAATAAAGAATATTGCTTCACATTTTTGCGAGTGCCGCCCGATTTTTCTATATATCTGTTTACATTCAAAGGACTATGTGGGCAGAGCACCGCCAGTAGTGAGGTGTTGTTGAAGTCCTGATCCTGGCTGCCCGATCGTGGAGGAGGCTGAGCAGTGCCATCCATTCTGTGCCCTTTATTAAGGCTACTTTCACACTCGTGTTTGGTGCGGATCCGTCATGGATCTGCACAGACGGATCCGTTCAGATAATACAACCGTCTGCATCCGTTCAGAAAAGATCCGTTTGTATTATCTTTAAAGGGGTTGTCTGGGTTCAGAGCTGAACCCGGACATACACTTATTTTCAACCATGCTCCGATGCGCTCCCTTGCCCTGCGCTAAAACGCGCAGGGCACGGGCTCTTTTGTTTTCAATAACACACTGCCGGGCGGAAACGCTCTGATGGGCGTTTGACTCAGTTTCGTCAGACGGACACCAAAACGCTGCAAGCAGCGTTTTGGTGTCCGCCTCCAAAGGGGAATGGAGACGGAACGGAGGCAAACTGATGCATTCTGAGCGGATCCTTTTCCATTCAGAATGCATTAGGGCAAAACTGATCCGTTTTGGACCGCTTGTGAGAGCCCTGAACGGATCTGCAAAACGGAAAGCATTCCATACGGAAACCATACAGAGATTTTTTGCGGAACGGAAACAAAAAAGCTGAACAATGGATCTGTTAATAACGGACCGCAAAATACTGAAAAAGCCATACGGTCGTGTGCAAGAGGCCTTAAACAGCGATCTTCTGCCCAGGAATGATTGGGGGGGGAAGAGTCATTTAGGTGTTAAAGTCGCAAATCATGTTTTTGCAACTCTTTAAACGACAGTGCGACAATATTTTGTTGCATGGGCATTTTTGCTCTGGGGCTGGGATATGGATCCTGGCAAATTTGCTACCATTTACACCTGTTTCCACGGGTAAATTTTGGCAAAAGACAACTCCACCTCACCATAAAGTAGCCGGATCGTCTGGTTCGTTCACAGCCTGACGCATTGGTCCACGTAAAAGGTATCAATGTGTGATCAGAGGTGTTATTCAACCCCCCTCCCCCATTATTTAGTGGTACGAAGGGGCTGCGGCACTCACTGGTGTAATGTAGAAAAGGGCAAAACGAGGGAATGACTGCGGTGGTGATCATACCTCCCACATGCAGTATGCATCGGCATGTGTAATCCAAACCGTTGGCGGCCACGCTGCCGGAAGATTGGGCAGTCTAATGACACCCAATAAGGTGGCTATTCACTGTATAGAATTAATTATATCACCACACTGGATATATCTGTGGTGGTATCTGATTACACCCAAAAATATAAACAGATTTATTTTGCAAACTGGGATTCTTAAAACGTAGCATTTACTAGGTCATTTAAAATATTATTTTTTCACAAGGTGATGGACAACAACATATACCTCCACTATACCAATTCAAATAAATGAAAAAAGGGTGGATCTTACCACGTCTTTTGCAAGATCCACAACCAATGGAGGAGGTCCTGGTGGTAGAGGATACCAGGAACCGGCGCGACCTGGGTGCTTATGTTGGTAATGGCACTGTAAATAGCTCCTAATAGGCCCTGTTGTATCTTTCCTACCTCATTGAGGGTTAGGAGCTATTATCAGTGCCTGCCTAACACACATGGAGCACCCGCCCTGACAGGGGCGACCCCACACCGAACCTTTCCCTCAGTATGGGTCTAGTGTTCTATATGGCCCTAATTACAACGCCCTACATGCCATGTTTCTGTCTTGCGTTTGAGACATCATCAGGGGACTTCACACATGTGTTCAGGGACAACTAAAAATAAAATCACAAACATACACTAAATACAGGTCACACGTATTGCTGAGTACCGCATATAAGATAACTTTCAACAGACTCAGATTACTTACTAAAGATCAAGGTAGTTTCGGCCTCGTATCTTCACTCAGGATAGTGGGTAGTTCTTATCCTTGCTGTAACATGGGAAGTGTCCCATGACAGCCGGTGTCTCACCACAAACAGCAATGATTTGGGTGAGCACTCAACAGTTGTTATCCACCTCTTTATATACCTCACCTCCCAGTGAATATACGCCCCCCTGATTACCTGTTTCACCTGTCCGTATCCATAACGGTGCATGTTGCTGCAAGTGGAACGCACGCCGCTCGCATGCGTTCCACCGGACCGGAAGCTGGAACCACATGGTGCGGGCTAACCGGAAGTGAGGTAAGGACCTAGCAACTTCTAGGCTCATATCCGCACGGCCTGATCGCAAAGCAAATGATGACTTGCCTGCTTTTTGTATATGTGCGCAATCGCAAACCGGATTTATTTGACAGGACCGCCGAGCCCACGCCACCGCACTCGGCATAACAGCCACCAACTGGGTCATGGAGACAAATACATTAACTTCAGTACAAAATATGATATTTATATTCCATCCGAGTGGCTAATCAGTGCTCGGGCCAAATAAACCATCATATCCCACATGCTCATCACTTTAGATGAGCTAATGTGAGCATAAGGGAAGTTTGGGCAGATTACTCCACCTCTCCTAATTCCACTTTTGAATGGTGGAATCCTACTGCACTTATTCCGAGTAGGTGATACTCATGTAAAACAGCAGTAGTTATGTTGTTCGTTTAGGCCAGAGGGGTGGACCGTCCTAAGATAAAAGATCCATTTCGCTTCGCATTGAAGGATCCTTTTATCAAAGTCACCCCTTCTCATTCCTGGCTTGATTTTTTCAATCCCCATGAAGGAAAGGCAATCCAGCCTACCGTCATGTTCGGTGTTCACATGTCGTGCCACCGATGTGTCTCTACCATTTCTGATATCGCTCACATGCTCTCCTATCCTTCTCCTCAATTCCCTACCTTTCTTGCCGACATATTCCATTCCACATTTACATGTGATTTTGTATACCAATCCCATGCTTTTACAGTTAATGATGTCCTTAACTATGTATGTTTTGCCAGTATTGTTACTCCTAAATGACTTTGCCTTGGTCATAAAGGGGCACGCCACACATCTTCCGCATTTAAAATTACCACTGATGCCTCTCTCAAGCCATGTTTTTTTATGGGGCACTGGTGTATAGTGGCTATGCACCATCATATCACGGATGCTTCTGCCACGTCTATACGTGATGCTGGGGTGCCCCTTTACGACCCTACAAATATCAGGGTCCATCTGAAGCACATGCCAATGTTTGGATATAATGTCTCTAATTGCAGAGGAACAACCATTGTATGTGCTAATCAGACGGATCTCCCTGTTTTCACTGGGGCTAATGTTCATGGGGGTATCAACTTTCGGGGCCAGTAAAGACACTCTGTCCTTATTCAGGGCCATCTGGTACGCTGTGGTAAGTACACCTCCTGGGTATCCACGGTCTAAAAATCGGGTTTTCAGGTCATCGGCTTGTTTGATGAACTCCGAACGCCTGGAACAATTCCTCCTTAATCGCAAGTATTGGCCTCTCGGTATTCCCTTCCTGAGGGGATACGGATGGCTACTTTCCCATCTCAGGAGGGAATTCATAGAGGTCGGTTTTCGATAAATGGATGTCTCCAGGCAGCCCATCCGATTTATACTGACGCAGATGTCCAGAAAGGGGAGTTTAGATGAATCACATTCTGATGTGAAGTGGAGGCCTATCTCATTTCGGTTTAGTTGTTGAACCCAAGCGGAGAAGGTCTCCATGCTCCCCTTCCAGATGACGAAAACGTCATCTATAAAGCGCACCCACTTTTGAACGCACTGTAGCTCCATTGTGGACTCCTCCCTGAATACCTAAGTATTGTTATATTCACTGTATAGCCCCAATTTATTGCCAACCTACAGATATAAATTAGCAAGAATCAAGGAACGTAAAAGGGATTTGCTTCATCTGTAAGCACGGAGACACAGATCTGCATGTGACCTGCGCACACTGAACAGTAAGATTTTCAATGAAATCTATTTGAGTAGTTTCACTTTTTAATTCTAGATACAATGAAACATTTAGGATTACACAAATGACCAATTTTTTGCCTTTTTGGTACTAAGTTCTTGCTGCATACAAAGTTAGGCTAGGGTTACATGGCGACGTGTGTCATGCGACATTTATTGAAATTATAGTCTATGGTGTCACACTGCAACATCAGTCGGAAAAAAATCCATCCAAGTTGAATGTTTGTGCAACTATCATTACAATAAGGCTCCATTCACACGTCTGTGGTGTGTTGCGGATCTGCAACACACCCGCCCGGCACCCCTAAAGAAATGCCTATTCTTGTCCACAAGCTGCGGACAAGAATAGGACATGTTCTATCTTTTGTGCGGACCTGAAGATCGGGGTCGGGCTTCGCAAATGCAGATGCTGACAGCACACTGTGTGCTGTCCGCATCCATTCTGTCCCTATAGAAAATGAATGGGTCCGCACCCGTTCCGCAAAATTGCAGAACAAATGCGGACCCATTTGCAGACGTGTGAATGGAGCCTAAATGTTGCGCGACATTGGTATGACACACATTTCAATATAGTTGTACCCTTAAAGAGGACCTTTCACTAGTTTAAAAACTAACTATATCAGTGGGCAGAGCCGCGCCCAGGGGTCCCCCTGCACTTACTAGTATGTCTGGGCGCCGCTCCGTTCGCCCGGTATAGGCTCCGGTGTCTTCAGCTCCCTCTGTTGTACGGGGTGGAGTTTTTGTAGTAGGGTTGTCACTTGCTGCAGCGCTGGCCAATCGTAGCGCACAGCTCATAGCCTGGGACTCCCAGGCTGCCATCACTCGTCCCCATGCTATATAGTGGTTTGCCGGTGGCAGATGGTTATTTTGGATTGCCCGATGATGGCGCGTTTGCTCGTTCTTCAGGCAATCGGCACAGTATTAAGGTGTCTTGCACCAGTGGGTCCCATTCGCTTTAACATGGTCTTTCGGGTTTCTGGTGTGTACAACAATACACGCAGGGTATTTGTCTTTTTTTGGGCTGAAAATCTGCTTTGTAGGCTCCTCCTGAAGCCTCTGCCACAGATGTGAACCTAGCTACAAAGGGGTTTTCCGGTTTGCATCAAGATCCTTTAAAATCATTTCTAGGTAGCAGTAATTTTTGTAATGCATTTCTTTTACCTTTATTGCTCCTATCTCCCGTTCTAGGCTGTGTTCACATGACCATGTGGCTCTTTTTTTCCCTGCGTTATGTCCATGGGCGGGGCAGTGATAGGGGAGCGTCTATGTAACTAGCAGTGTGGGAGGAGCTATAAACTAGCTGGGAGCTGTTAGGGGCGGTGCTAGAGCTGTGCAAGAGAAAGGAGAAGTGCATCATGGGTTTGGTTGGATGCAGCAGCAGGAAGTGCCACATACCAGATGGAAACCAACCAGAGTGATCCATGTGAAAACGGGTCAGGAAAGTCCAAATTCAAAAGTTAAAAAAAAAAATATATGCACGGGGAAGATGGACATGATGCAAGTAACTACATGAGCATATCTGATAAAAATAAATAAAAAATAGTAATGCTTGAAAACCCCCTTAAGGCAGCAGTGGTTTAGGAGGAAGTAAAAAAGGTAGTGACAGGCTCCCATTAAACTTTTTTTTATCAAAAACCAAGAGTGTGAGTTTTTTTACATTTTCCCCAATAAAGAACAGTAGAGCAAAACTTTTTTTTTATCATTTTAATAAAAAAAAAATCATTACCATAGGTGTTAATAAAATTAATCCTGTACAATAGACAATCTTTCGCACTACAGTGGTCGGCCGTCCACTTTTCCACCTTTGCTGTACATCAATAGAAAAAAAAAAGAAAAGAAAAAAAAATGACGACAAAAACATCTGCCATTAAATCTATATTTACCCAGAGCCGAGCTTTAGTAAAAAGCTTACGTGAGCGATTCCTAGCTATAAACCAACGGCAGACGTGAAATAAATGCATGTAAATGTTACATACCACTATAAATAATTCTTCATGCCTCACTAGTACAACTACACTTATATACTACGTACACGGCGATACATTATACTACACAGTATCTTGTCACTATGCAGAAGATGCTTGTAGAGAATATACAAATACAGCTATTTACATGGTAAGGCACTTCTCAAGAACATGACATTAACGAGACCACAGGCTATATTATACAGCAGGGTTCCCCCCTGGTCTGTACCCAATATTCTTTTTCGATTAGAAAGCAGTAAACAGCTCCTATGAGGATCAGTATAAAACATGCATGTGCCCTTATACCCCTGCCGCTCACTGGCATTCAAAACGTTACAGCACGGCCCAGTCTACAGTAAATTCTTCTATTACAGGGCGTCCTTCCCGTCACATTGCCTCTGTAGAGTAACCTGCAAGTGCAGCGCATGCGGCCTTCAAATACAGTGAAATCAATATTCCCTATGGCCGTATATTTCACTCATCACTTCAATCTCGTAACATGATGCAAAACCAAACACAAAGTGTGCACAGAGGATGAGTCATTATGTAACGTGACCCCTAAAGGGGAGTGTACCATCCTGTTGTGTATCCGTATCATATTTTTACAAGCATTTACATGATGTGAAGTTCCACCCTTGGAAAATATTATTCATAATTTTTTTTTTAAATTATAGCAGTTAGAATTCCAAATCCCCTGCGTACACATGGATCTAAAACATAACATTTTGTCCGCCTGGAACCCCCACTAGAGGGAGCTTGTTCTAAATGGGATCATCGTACGAAAGTACGCAGTAAGCTCCCTCTAGTGGTGGCTGCAGGGCGGAAAAAATAGATTTTATATTTTTTTTTCAATTACATCTCTATGCAGGGGATTTGGTGCTCTGTTTTAGAGAACAGCTCTCTGGCAGCAATTAAGAAAATGAATTAGCGCTGAGTTTTGGACCAAAAAAAACAATAAAAAAAAAATAAAAAAAAAAGGTGGGCATTGAGATTAAAGAATCTGCTGGAGCTGGAAAAATTTGATAGAGATATATATTAATTATATATCTCTATCTCAGAGAGGTTCTTTGCAGATAGGTTTCCTGCATGAGGACCTTTATGCTAGTAATAGGCTGCATGATTGCAATTATACCAGTCTTCTAGTTTTTAGTTTTTTTTTATAAACAAAAATTATGCTTGGCACCAAGTTCATACATGCCAAGCACCCGCTGCCACATTTTATGGCAAATACTACTGTATGCATAAAAGAAACAGTCATAATTCAAGCTGCATATGGTATATACAGTACAATTAAGCAGCGGCATACTGTGGAGCACTACACCAATATTAGTGACTATAACGAACATTTCTATGGGAGAGCTCTGCACTGCAGTGTTTTTTCCATTGTGGCCATCATTTAAGAAGGGTAATACACAACCGGTATGTTTCACACTACATGTTGCACTTTTTTTTTGGAGGGGGGTTTGTTAGGGTTATTTTCAAATCCCAGCGAATTTCCAATCAGACTATGTAAAAATTAAATCTGAAAGAAATGTATATATATATATATATATATATATATATATATATATATATATATATATATATATAATTTTTTTTTTTTAAATGGAGTGTCTAAAGGAAGGGACAGAATTAAAAGCTGTCTTGGTGACCTGATGGCTCAGTTCAGTAGATAAACCAGCCTCGTTCTCTAGCACAGTTGATGCAGAGACAGAGTTGGTGACTGGCTTATCTAATGTGCTGAGTCCACCAGCGTCTTCATCATGCGACCGCCACAGAGGGGAGGATGCACTCCATTCTGTCTGTACATCATCATGAAAGGCCCCTTTACACGGCAAAATTTTGCAGGCGATTGTCGGGAAGTAAGTGTTTCTTCCCGACAATTGCCTGCTCGCCAGCGTAAGAGTTTGCCACATTTACATGCAGCGACTTCTTTCACAGTATGGGGAGGAGCGATTGCTAATGCCATCGCTTGTCCAAATACAGAATTATCTGCCGGCAGCAGAGGTTGTTTACACAGCACGATCTGCTGCCGGCAAACAATGATTTTTGTGACCGCATGAATAATGCGATTACCCGATGAATGAGCGTTTACAACCCAAGATATTCGCTAAAAAGTATTCCTATGAATGATTATTTGACTGGGAATCGGCCCTTTACACAGCAGAAGCTGTGTCTCCAGGACCATGCAGTAGACTAGAAACCTAGAATGTGTCGGCAGATAAGAACCATTTGGCCCATCTAGTCTGCCCAATAAGGGCAGGTTAGACTTTAGGTAATCTGGAAGGTCAGTAATCTGGAAGAATAAATGTCTTTATTTTTAAAAGGGTTGATCTAAGGTCTTGTTCACAGAGTGCAGATTTGGTGCAGTTTTTGTAGCTTTTTCTCCAGCTAATACTAAGATTGTATTTAAGAGATGCAGTACTTTGTATTTCTGTTTTTGGATTAAAAAACAGCAAAAGTTCACCGTGTGAATCAAGACCTAAAATGTACTCGCACACATTCCATCACTTAAACCATAAAAAAAAGACCCAAAATTGTAAAGATGATTATTATGCAGGCTGGAAGAGGACTGCCATGTCTGATGACTGGAATATAGGCAATACCTAGACGCAGCAGGAAAATAAGTAAATAATTTATGTAATAGAGAGATATAGATAATATATATATCTGTAAGCTATGCTTTTGTCCCAGGATTGATGGGGGAGATTTATCAAGATTGGTGTTTTCTGCGTCTGTCTTGATATCCCCTGCGATGCCAGAGGATGCACCTGATTTACAACTAGGTGTACGGCTTGTCATAAATTAGGCGCAACACCTCCTGCAGTCTGTGCACCTAACCAGAAATCTACGACAGCTCAGAGCGGCCGTAGATTTCGGTCTTCATTTACACCAGAAAACTGGCGTAAATAAAGACAAATTTGCGGCTGGGACTGGCCACGCCCCCTTGGCTCACCAACTTTAAGGAAAGCGGTGAGGACGGCAAAAAAGGAGAGATGTGACAATTTTTATTTTGTAAAGTTGCAATTTAAAAGTCGGAGTTGCCCCAACTGCTGGCCTGAATATACAATGGTATAATTAAAGTATTCCGCTTGTAACATGCCATCTCCTATCCACAGGATGGGGAAGAACTGTCCTCGCATAGAGATGAATGAAGCAGTTCTGTGCATGTCTGACCTGCCGCTCTGCTCATTGTGGGGGGGGGGGGGGAGGGTCTACGACCCAGTCATCCTACTAAGGACATCCCAGAGGTCTGTACAATAGACATGCACAGAACTTACTATAGTAAGGACTAGGGATGAGCGAATAGACTTCAGATGAAACATCCAGAGTTCGGGAAAAGGTTTTTAACAGTAGTACCGTAATTAATTTTCGAAGTTATTACCCGAAGTCTCGCGAGACTTCACTAAATAACGTAGGCTCATCATACATTCCAATAAAGTTTTATGCGAATTGACTTTGGATGTTTCATCCGAAGTCGATTTGCTCATACCTATTAAGGACCCATTCATACGAGTCCACCTTGACGTGGTGAGTGGGCCCATTCATTTTGATCAAAACTTATACTAAAGGATTTGTGTGGAGTTTATAAATTACATTGAGAAGCAGTAGATCCATGCAGGGCATGTGGATGTACAATCCATATCTCTTCTCCATAGTTTGGCATTATCGGAAAGGTAATCCTCATTAGAATAATAGACTGAAGTGACGGAGCTCTTGCTAGGCTAGATAACATGCTAACAGTCACCAGCCCTCACTCCTCCCTGGTCTGATAAGACTGTTAAGTGAGACACTCTGCCGTGCTAAAGGTCCAGACAGGGATGAAGGTAAAAAGCAAAGACAGGAACTAGAATACATGGAGTGATGTAAAAAAAAAAATAAAAAAAAATCTATTACACTAAGTATTCACATAGGTTGCTAAAGAGGTTGGCCAAGGCATACATACGTTTACTGTAACATTTAGCTGCCCCAGTAGAACCGAAACAAGCCGTTACGCTCCGCGTCCATAGGACGCAAAATGGTGGCAGTTATGCAACTGCTCCCATGGCCAGTTTCTGGCTTCCTCCACTACGGGGCAAGCGCTGAGCAATAATGGGATAAGTCCAAAGCATGCATAGAAACTGTATTCTGCTAGCTTTATCTGCACATGCGCTAGACATGTGAAAGAAGCCAAGAACAGACAGTGGTAATGTGCCATCTTGTGTGCTGTGGACACAGAGGATTCCAGACATTGCTGACACAGGGGCAGCAGCCTCCAACTTCCCAGAGGGCATCCATCAGCAGATTTGTACCTATAAAACTGGATGAGAAAAATACGGCTCTGCTCTCCCTGCCCCGGACGCTCCCTCTGCACTTTGATTGACAGGGCCAGCCAGTGAAAAACATCATCATGCCTGGCCCGGTCAAAATAGAGAGGGAGAGAAAGCTGAGACTCTAGGTGTAACGGCAACGCCCCCATTGCTCCTAGAGCCTCATTTGCATATAGTAAAACATTTTCCTCAGCAATGGGGCACATATGACCGTGGGACCAACACAGATGACTTCAGCTGCCAAGCGCACAGTTAACAGGTCAACCAGTTTCATAGGTACAAATCTGCTGACAGATGCATTTGATCAGCTGTGCTTTCATGCATGAAATATAACAGTGAATGGCCTTTTTACAAGAGTATATATAGATTGGCCAACCCCTTTTATATGTGCTAAATCTAATGCCCCTTTAAAGGGAACCTGTCATCAACTTTATGCTGCCCATACTAAGGGCAGCATGAAGTAGTGACAGGTGAGTTGATTTCAGCGGTCAGTCATTTACAATTAAGTGGTTGCCGAGAACCAACATCACAATCATTGCAGACTGGGGCCTGGAAAAGAGTCCCGTCCACCTGAGAAGAGTCCTGGTTATTCATGACTTCCTGCTCTCCTGCTGATGACTGACCGTCTTCTACCTAGTTTGTCAGTTCTCTCCTAGAGAGAGAGGGAGGAATCAGCAGATGGGCGAGGAGAGCAGGAGATGAGGAATAACCAGGACTCTGCTCATGTAGATTTGACTCTTTTCAAGGCCTGGGCTGTAATCATTATGATGTTGGTTCTCAGCAACCACTTACTTTTAGCTCATGAGTGACACAGCGCGGAAATCAGCATTTCTGTCACTACTTTATGCTGCCCTCAGTGATATCAGCATAACGTTGATGACAGGTTCCCTTTAAATGAATCAGGCTTTATTTACAGGAGCCTAACGCGGGTCTCACTACATACTGCAAAACCAATTTGTTTCTCTTGGTCCTAGAACCAATTGTTATATGTAACACATGCAGAGATCTAAAGAATTTGATTCATGATATCTACCAATCAGTAAAATGACAACCACGTACATCCACCATTAAAGGGAACCTGTCACCGGGATTTTGTGTATAGAGCTGAGGACATGGGTTGCTAGATGGCCGCTAGCACATCCGCAATACCCAGTCCCCATAGCTCTGTGTTTGTATTGTGTAAAAAAACGATTTGATACATATGCAAATTACCTGAGATGAGTCCGGGACAGGACTCATCTCAGGTAATTTGCATATGTATCAAATCGGTTTTTATACACAACAAAAGCACACAGAGCTATGGGGACTGGGTATTGCGGATGTGCTAGCGGCCATCTAGCAACCCATGTCCCCAGCTCTATACACAAAATCCCGGTGACAGGTTCCCTTTAAGCAAAGACACGTAAAAAAGAACATCCCGTCAGATCCCTGCAGATCACTCCAACTGAATGTGACCTGAAGTGGTTTTCTAGTTGGGTACGCAAAGCGCCATAACTGTATAAACTAAAGAGTTATGAAAGTCACACATCACATGTTTCACTTAATCGCCATTTTCAAGAAAACCTCTCCTTGCTGCCAGTGAAAGAAAAAAATTTCTTATTACCGGTAACATCCAAAGGCTAAAAACCTCATTGTGCTTACATAGCTGCAGGGTTCGACAGCTGTGATAACCCACGTTAAGGCTCCATTCACACGTCCGTAACGTGTTTTGCGGATCCATGGTAAAAGAAGAGAGAATATTTAAAAGAAGAAAAACTGTTACAAGAGGACATAGTTTTAAATTAGAGGGGAAAAGGTTTAAAAGTAATATCAGGAAGTATTACTTTACTGAGAGAGTAGTGGATGCATGGAATAGCCTTCCTGCAGAAGTGGTAGCTGCAAATACAGTGAAGGAGTTTAAGCATGCATGGGATAGGCATAAGGCCATCCTTCATATAAGATAGGGCCAGGGGCTATCCATAGTATTCAGTATATTGGGCAGACTAGATGGGACAAATGGTTCTTATCTGCCGACACATTCTGTGTTTCTAATAGAAAATGCCTATTCTTGTCCGCAATTTTTTTGGGAAGGGAAATGCGGACCACTTCCGGGTCCGCATTTCTGGAGCCGGGCCGCACATCGTGCGGCCCCATAGAAATGGATGGGTCCACAAAATGCAGAACGAAATTGTGGGCGTGTGAATGGACCCTAAGAGACAAGTTTGTTCACATTTTGTAAGTACCTATACCCAGCTGGATTTACTGTACTAACCATGACTTCTCCATGCTGCAAGTCTGAACAGTCTTGGGATGTTCCCGAGCGGAAGATCCGTAGCAGAAATTTATGAAACTGAATATCGGTCTCATACATCTGAATGGGGTTTTTTCTGCAACACGTGTGTGGATTTCTACCAAGTGCATTCATACGTATGGAGCAAACACAGAATATACGCCATCTAATCAACCACGTGTAGACATACCTACATAGCTTGAGATTTAAAGACTAATTCCTCCTAGAATAATTAAACAGCAGACGGCCCTAGATTCTGAGAATACACAATGTATTTATGCAAGGAAATAGACATGTACAATATTGCTGTACCAAACAATAAAATACTGCCATAGTAAAATGGCCATTCCCATATAGAATGTCTTTTTTGATCACGTGAACAGGTTGGAGTGCCATGGGACGGGGAGGGGGAGGGGGAGGGGAAGGCTACCGACATGATATATATAGAAATATTTATTTGCTGCCACGTGGGAAGCAAAATACCATTTCCATGTTTCTTCCTGATTTCAGGAATTCTTTAGGAAAAAAAAAAAAACATTTTAAAAACAATTATTAAAAAATAGAAAGAATAAAAATAAAAAAACAGCATGATGAAGCAGTAAAGAAAAAAACCCTGCCCCAAACACCTTGGGTTGGAGCACTGACTAAGATTTAATTCCGCAAACAGTTCGGATTTTTAGACAAAAAAAAAAAAAAAAAGGCCCATCCCTCGACGTTTTTTTTTATTTTTTTGCAATCTTCACTAAAATCCAACTTAAAATGTCCAGCATTCCCTCCCCCCCCCCCCCCCATATCACAAATGTGCGGTGCACTGCCATGCTTCTGGCACATTCCACTGATTTTAGTTGCTTTGCTCTTAATTTCCATTGACCTGTGGTGGGTTGTTATTGGCGTGTACATCAGCTGCATTGCCTTTGCTCCTGCTCTCACGTTCTTCATCTTCTTCATCTCTTTCATCGTTCCCACTGTGATTTTTACAATATAGCCTGAGGGACAGCAGTATATGAAGACAGATTATTACACGAAAAAAGGTTCAGAATAGAATATGCAGATATGTGAATTCAGAAAATGGGTCAAGGCTGAGATTAGTAAAATGGTCAGATTTTTAACCCATTGCCCAAAAACCTGCCCCTAAGGCCTCATGCACACGACCGTTCCATTTTTAGCGGTCAGCAAATTGCGGATCCGCAAAACACGGAAGCCGCCCGTGTGCCTTTCGCACTTTGCGGAACGGAACAGGCGGCCCATTGTAGAAATGCCTATTCTTGTCTGCAAAACGGACAAGAATAGGACAGGTTATATTTTGTTTGCGGACCACGGAACGGAGCAACGGATACAGACAGCACACTGAGTGCTGTCCACATCTTTTGCAGCCCCATTGAAGTGAGTCGGTCCGCACCAGAGCCACAAAAACTGCGCCTCGGATGCGGACCCGAACGGTCGTGTGCATGAGGCCTAAATGCGCGTATACGCGCTAAACCCCCTGGCGATCAGTTGATGTTGCCAGGGGAAGCTGAGGGGCTGGTACACATTTCTGCAGGGGAAATGCAATACAAGATATTCATTAAAAGGACATGGCCCCCAGTCCAATCAGGCTAATAGTGGGAGAAATGCAGAGGCATTTAGAGCAGGGGACCTCCCATATGCATCTATGAAGTCTAGTAAAGCATATGGATATTATATAGTTGGTATGAACACCTTAAAAGGGAGTCTGTCACCACTATATGACCTTATACAGTGCTTACATGGCCCTGTTGCACACCTATATATGATTGTAATGGTACCTTTGTTATTTTCTTAAAGGGGTTGTCCGGGATTGGGGACATTGTTGTAAGGGTACAACAAGCACATAAATATTACATACATTCCTGTCCTACCTTTGCCAGAGTTTTCTGATGCCCTGTATTTCTTTCATAAATTCTCAGCCGGAAGTTCAGATTTTCAAAGATTCAGTGACGTACCGACTCCTTACTGGTGTGCTAAGCCTCTTCCTTCCGCTTAGCAAGGAGCCCGGTGACGTCACCAGCACACAGGATCGTTCTGCAGCTAGCAAGGAGGCTGTCAGTAGGAGGGAAATGTCGGAGCTAAACCACTCCCCTCTGTGACATCACCGGGCACAGAGGGCGTTAGTCTGGGAGGAAGGAGGCAGTATTGGAGGAGGGAACTCGCCTCACTAAGGAACGCCCCCCTCTGCCGATGATGTCACCGGCCATAGAGGAGTGTTATTAGGAGTAGAAGGAGGTTCTATTGGAGGCAGCAAACTATGCTATTTAGCATAGTGCACGCCCCCCATGGTCATTTGCAATGAATGGGATGTGCTACAGTATGGGTGCTAACCACGCCTCCCATGTCCCTACATGCCAGTCAGATCGCTCCCTGACACTATTGTCTTTTATGCAATGCTAGCAGAGAGCAGATACATGGAAGCAGGGAGGGATCCAGTTTGTAGGCTTAGAAAAAAGTGGTTTTAGGGGAGGAATACTGATGAGGAGTATGAGTGGCAGGAGGCGGAATACTGATTAGGGGGAGTGGAAAGGCTTGTGAGATCCAGCTGCAGAGTCATGCAGCCTTGTGGGACCCATAAGGCAGTGTGGCCGGAAATGACATAGCACAGGAGCTGCTATGTAAACAATACTGACAGCAGTATTAGAGACTCATAGGAGCAAAGAGGATGAAAAAAAAAAATACACAGAGCATCAGAATGACTTTACTGTGTAATATCAAGGTGATTATTAACGTTTTTAAAAATTACTTTGATCCCGGACAACCCCTTTAACACTTGCAGAAGCAGGAAAAATTAAGTTTACTTCATATGCAAATGAGCCCTCGCAAGTGCCCAGGGGAGGCGTTCAGTGTGTAGGAGCCCAGGCGGCTCTTCCTCATTTCATTGTTTCCCCGCCCCAGCCTCTGCCCGCCCTCCTATTCCCTTGCGTCATCCTTCGGTCCGGCTGAGATCCCGCGTCTGCGCACTGCCTCGCATGTGCACTAGTTGAAGCGATGTCGTGCCCACAATGGGCATCGCAGTGTGCATCCCCCGGCGAGGCTGGACCGAAGGATGACGCAAGGGAATAGGAGGGCGGGCAAAGGCTGGGGCGGGGAAACAATAAAATGAGGCAGAGCAGCCAGGGCTCCTACACGCTGAACGCCGCCCCTGGACACTTGAGTGCTCATTTGCATGTGAATTAAACATGTTTTTTCCTGCTTCTGCAAGTGTAAAGAAAATAACAAAAAGGTACCATCACAATCATGTATAGGTGTGCGACAATGTATATGGCCATATGGTGGTGACAGACTCCCTTTAAAAAGGGGTTAACCACTAACATTTTCAAATGTGCTGGAAACAGCGCAATAAGCCACTTATTGATATAGTTATACTGAGAAGCAGACCGTAATAAACCAGGGGAACGGCACTGATCACAAACGGACATCTGCTATGATCCTGAAGTACCTATGTAATAGCAGAAAAAAAAAAAACACACCTCTCTGCCTTCTCTATCGGGACCCCGGCTGTAACTAACGGTTCCCCACTCCTGCAGCTGCAAACTCTGCAAGGACTTCGGTAAGGTCTTTGCAGAGATAAATGCAGACAACCCAGATGCCAACAGGTGGCACACAACTGGTTAAAATAGATGTACAGGATTAGAAAAACATGATTAGCAAGACCCCTGAAGCCCCTGGGGCTACGTAAATTTTAACTTTCCTTTTTAGACACTAAGCCAGTCTCACATTACAGATACACATTTAAAAGCTATTAATAAGTGTAAAGTAGAGCGTTCTGGATCTCTGTTTTATTCCAATATCTCTGCTTGCAGTTAAGCGTTCATGAGAATACATACAATGAACATACCCAGAAAAGCGGTCCTGCTGACGCATACATGCATGGCAACACACGATGACTGATACACTTACATTATGCAGTGTGAGAGCGGGACAGGATTTCAATTTCTGTTCAGATCTTGAAAAGTGAGGAATGAAAACATCTACAAACATTGCAGCTTTGTTATACAATCAAATCTTACTTGTAAATTCCTCGGGACATGTTTTCAATGTATTTAGCCTTATCTTGTACGCCGCAGTGATAATGATATGTTTTCACGCAGGCCTTGATTTCACATCCAATGGTAGCTCCTAGAAGGCCACATAACGTACACTTCTACATAGGACAGACATGAAAAGAAAGGTGAAAAATAAGTAATGTCCAGAACAGTCTTTTCCTTTTAGGTTTTCATTATCTCACTGCAATTAGTGAACAGTAGAAATGTATAAAAACACGTACAAAGGAAAGCTGGAACAAATGCCCCAGACAGCTTGTATTACCCATGTCTATGATAAATGTCATTTCCAGCAGTGAAGACAACGCCTTAAAAAACACAACTCTTGTAAGGCTACTTTCACACTTGCGGCAGAGGATTCCTGCAGGCAGTTCCATCGCTGCGGATGCGGATCCGTCTGACAAATGAAATGCAATACCGGATCCGTCTTTCCGGTTGTCATCTGGAAAAACGGATCCGGTTTTTATTTTTTTTACATTTCTAAAAGGTCTGCGCATGTGCGGCCTGGAAGAACGGATCCGTCAATACGGCAATTTTAACTAATACATTTCAATGGAAATTAATGCCGGATCCGGCAAGTGTTCAGGATTTTTGGCCTGAGAGAAAAATGCAGCATGCTACGGTATTTTCTCCGGCCAAAAAACGTAAGAGGGACTGAACTGATGCATACTGAACCGAATGCTCTCCATTCAGAATGCATTAGGATAAAACTGATCATTTTTTTTTCCAGTATTGAGCCCTTAGGACGGAACTCAATACCGGAAAAGAAAACACACTAGTGTGAAAGTACCCTAACCTGGCGGACCATACATTTTTGGTGCACGCTATGGCCTGCGATTGTTACCAGTGGTGTTTTTTTATCATCAATTAATTGGAGAGGGTAACTGGTAATTTTTTTAAAGTCTTTTCCTTTCATAACTAAGCCCAAAGGGTAAGTTTACAACTTCAGCATACCCACGTTAACCTATGCAACACACTGAACAGATGTGCTTTGCCCAAATTATATCACACCAAACAGAACAGTTGTAGTGTGCAAGTAAAACGTACATATACTGTATTTTTCGATTCATAAGACGCACGCCCCAAAAGGGGGGGGGGGGGGGGAGAGAAACGGCAGTAAGTCTTATAAAGAGACTACTAGTGAGTGCTTCCATTATGATCTAGCGCTGCCTGCACTCACTGCTCCTTGGTCTTCCTCCAAGCATAACCATGTACGTGTCCTGACTGCATACAGCATCAGGACGTGGTGC
This sequence comes from Bufo bufo, assembly GCF_905171765.1. NCBI lineage: Eukaryota > Metazoa > Chordata > Amphibia > Anura > Bufonidae > Bufo > Bufo bufo. The sequence goes on from NC_053396.1 coordinate 161,322,344, forward strand.
ACACGCTATTCACCTAACACTGTGAACAGTCAGGTCACAGTGCAGTGCAGGCCCTGATGAAAAATATATATCTATCTATTTTTATTTTCCTCCTCTAAAACCTAGGTGCTTCCTAGACCATATGCATCTTATAAAGCAGCAAAAAAAGTGTATTTACCATGCGTTTGCCACGTTTCATTTCTTGTATCACAGTTTTGATGTCGAAATCTCCAACCTCTGCCCTTGAGGTTGTTGTCAGCTGGACAGTACCAGAGGAGAAAAGCTAGAGAAAGACAAAATTGTGTCAGTGGCTTGCAATAACTAGTTCTTTGCACACTTTCTATAATGCAGAACCTCCATGTATTGTGAGGAACGCAGCACTACGGCAAAAGAGGTTTTACCACCTCCTGTAACTTTCTCAATGAATTTTCATATGTAATTGTCCCTAGGCTTTATAGTTTACTCAAGAACTGAGGTTTATTCAAGAACAGCCATATAATGGTTCGGACTGTTATGAAAGACTGCCATAAAAGCAGAGAATTGGAAGCTCAGTATGTCAGCAGTCACTACAGGCTGTGAGAGGCCATATACCAAGACAAAATACCAAGTTTATTGGAATATAAAATTTGAGACGTGGAAGAGGTGGACAAGGTTGCTCACATACAGATTTCACGGAATGTACCCATACACTTAGAGGTTTTCTGAGACTTTAATACTGATGACCTATCCTCTGGATAGGTCATCAGTATCTGATCAGTGGGGGTCCGACACCTCGGACCCCATGCTGATCAGCTGCTTGAAAAGGCAGCAGCGCTCCCAGTAGCGCAGCGGCCATCCCTCAGCCAGTGATAACATGTTCACAGGTCACATGACCTAGGCGCAGTTGAGCCCCATAGAAATGAATGAGGCGATACTAAGCACAGCTGCTATACAATGTACAGCACTGTGGTTGGTGAGCGGGGAGAAGACCGCAGTGCTCACAGGAGTACCGGTGCCTTCTCAAACAGCTGATCGTGAGGGTCCCGGTTGTCAGACCCCAACAATCAGATACTGATGACCGATCCCAGAGGCTAGGTCAACAGTATGAAAGTCTTGGAAAACCCTCAACTCCCAAATTTGTATGCATTTCCTGTTACACACACATACCTGCAATATTCAAAGTGAGCTGCACAAGGAACATTCACAAGCAGCGGCGAGTACCACAATGCAATACTCACATATGTATTCACATGGGGTTTTGCCATAAGTAATAACAGTTCCCAGCACAGGTTTAGGGTTCTTTCATATAAGAGAGTTTTCCGTCTGGATGTGATGTGTGTAGAGCACACATTGCATCCAGAGTGGATCCAAACTCATTCATTTATTTTTTTTATTTTACACATTGTTTTTTCAAAGAAAAATGACTGAATAAATCAAGCATTACATATGATATCTGACATCGAATGTTATCATTGGTCAGCAAAATGAATGCTTTGGTAATGACAGTCATTTAAATCAACAATAATTCCCCAGTAATCGCTTGGGACCCAAACAATCCCTCCTTCCTTCCTTCCCCCCCTCTCTCCTGAACATTCACGCATCATCTCTGCGTGTAGGGTTAATAAGGTAATTTTTTTTTATAACACATCATGTTCTATATTGTGCAGCCCTGGGTCCCTTGGAAGTTAATAGGGCTTGTGTGAAAAACGGAAGTTAACCAGATGCAAAGCGTTTTTCCACTTATGGTTGCTAGGACAGGTGTGTAATTCTTCAGTTTGTTTCCTTCATGTGTGTGAAAAATGCATGCAATCCGGATACAATCTGGAGTGCAAAAAGCAAACACTGAATGCAATTGCAGAAAATACTGATTGAACTTGTCTGCAAAACCGTCAGTTTTTCCCTGAACAGATCCTGACACAATCTGTATCGCTCATGTAAAAGAGGCCTTAGAAGGAGGTTCAAAGAACGTCCTCCACTCAAAACTATGACTGCAGCAAACACAAAGCCAAAAAAGCTTAAGACCCCCTTTAAACTGCAGATTGGGGGCAGATTATCGCAGACAAGCGTTTATATGAAAGCTCGTTAATCGATAATCTGCTGATTACATGATGAACGTGCAAAATGCTTGCTCATCGGGAAGTATCACAGTTTGCGGGGCTGATTGTGCCTCCTAAACTGCCTCTGTTGCCGGCATACAATGGTTCTTTTTGGGGATGAGCGATGGCATTAGTGATGACTTCTCCCCATACTGTGTAATTGCAGCGACCTCTTTCACTGGCGAGCAGGCAACTGTTGGGTAGGAACGCTTACTTCCCAAAAATAGTAATTTTAACTTTGATTAAAAAAAAAATAACTGAGCTGTTTAGGGGCTCATTTTTTGCAGAACAATCTGTAGTTTTTATTGATGCCATTTTGGAGTGTGCGTGACTTTTTGATCACATTTTATTTTTTGGGGTATTTTGACCATTCCCACCCCCCCCCCCCCCCCCCCCCCCTTACGTCATTCGCCATATTGGAATTTAGTATGTGCGTTTTCGGTCGCGATGATACCCATGATGTTTTTTTTTTAAACTCGTTTTATTAAAAGAGAATGATACAAGTATGGCATACATATAGCAATGTGACGGCCCACGCAGGGGCGCTTCAGAAATATCAAGAAAATAGTGATACATAAGGACATTGGTATTTATCAGGATTCTTGCATGTAAAAAGACATGATTCTTACTCTAATGATATACATTATTCACGGGATAGGCATATCGCACACATAAATGCTCCAACATTAACATCAGTGACAACAACACTGCAAAGTACCTACATATTGGTTCGAAGATCAATGAGGCCCGTCAGCTGTCAAGTGCAGACGCGGAGAATGTAAGGTGAGAGGAGAGGCACACCAGTCACCCCAGACTTTCTCAAATTTTTGTGGGCATCCCCTATGCTTATACACAATGTTCTCCATGGAGACTGCGTGATTCACAAGAGTGAGCCATTGTCCCTTCGAGGAAGAAGATTCTGTGGTAGTGTGACCACGACTCTTCATCAATGATTCCCAGAATGCACATCTTGGGACAGAACGGCAGTGCCACAGGAACCATAGTTGCAAGGACTTCCAGAACTGAAATCCAGAACTGGCGAATAAACTCACAATCCCACATCATATGCCAAAAATTGGCTCCCTCGGCATCACATCTATGGCACCTGGAGTGACTAATCCTACCCATCTTTTGAAGTCTGGTGGGTGTGAGGTAACTGCAATGAAGGATAAAAAGCTGAATCATCCTATTGTTTATAGTGGGTGATACCTTGGTCAGAGCCATCAATGCCTCCTCCCAATCCTCAGAAGACAAAGAAGGTATTAGCAACTTCCATCTGTCCTCAACAGCCAACGGGGTCACCAGCAAGCGGCAGTCCAACAAATGTATATATAGCGCTGAGACTATGCCTCTAGGGCCTTGTGATTTCAAAACCCCTATAATAGGGTATTTAGAAATACTCCTGTTATCACTTCTGAATTGGGCCTGCAGTGCATGTCTCAATTGAAGGTATCTGAAGAAGAGTGCGTGGCACCTGAAACTTATCCTGAATCTGGGAAAATGATCTTAGCTGCCCACTCTCATATAGATCTCCCAATATGAATATTCCATGCCTCTTCCAATCAGACACACCTTCCAACTTTGCCAGATGTGGGAACATACAGTTATCCCATACGGGGACTTCATTTGGCAAATCCTTGTAGGAGTTTAACTTAGATGCATGCCATATCTGATGAGCTAGCTTATGTACTGGGAGAAGACCCTTTTGAATATGACGAGATCCTTCCAGAACAGGCCATAGCGTGGGGACTTGCAAATATTCGTGCAGGTAGTATTCTGCGTTTGGCCTTGAGGCATCAGTGACCCAATATCTCAGAAATCTAAATTGGCTTGCTATATAATAAAGAAAGAAGTCTGGAAGGGAAGCTCCTCCCTGTAGCCTCGGTCTCTGTAAAACTGACAGTGAGAGCTTCCTCCTAGATTTACCCCACACAAAGGAAGCTATTATAGCATGGATATGTTTAAAAAATCCCCTGGGAACTGGCGTGCATGCGTGGGACAGCAAATATAGACCTTTGGGCAAGAGTACCATCTTTACCAAATTTAGTCTACCCATAACTGACAGTGGGAGGGTCTCCCACGTTTTTACCTTATCTTGGAATATGGTCTCTAAGGGTTCAATATTCAAGACATAGGAGAGTTTAGGCTCTTTAGTGATTATTACCCCTAAGTATTTAAACCTATCGACTACAGGCAGGTTGTTTCGATAACTAGGCCAGTCGTGCATCCAGAGGGGCATGATGGCAGACTTGCCCCAGTTTTTTGTGCAGTCCGGAGTATTGCCCAAAGCACTCTATGATTTCAATAGCTCTTAGTAGAGACACTTCCGGGTCCGACATAAAGAGGATCAAGTCGTCTGCATACAGTCCAATCCTGTCTTTCCTATCTCCCTCACAGACACCTGCATAAACCTGATCCTGTCTGAATCTGATGGCCAGATGCTCTATAGCTATTGCAAACAGCAAAGGCGAGAGCGGGCATCCCTGCCTCGTGCCTCTGAGTAAGGGGAACCTGTCAGAGTGGGAACCATCTGAATACTAGCAGTGGGTTTTTTGTATAAAATTTCTATCCATTTAATGAATTTAGGACCGAAGCCAAAGCTACCTAGCACTGCTGTCAAAAAGGGCCATTCCAACGAGTCGAAAGCCTTGGCCGTGTCTAGTGAAGCCAGAGCCCATCTCTCCTTCTTAGCTACCCCCAACTGCGCAATTACTTGAGCCCTCCTAATGTTGTCTGATGTGGACCTTCCAGGCATGAAGCCCGACTGATCAGAATGAATTATTGACGTGATAACCTTATTCAACCTATTGGCTATATAATTCTGGTGAAATTGGACGATAAGATCCACACTCCAATGGGTCCTTGCCAGGCTTCAAGATCACAACAATAGAAGCATCATACATGGAATCTGACAAGGAGCCACGGGAGTGCGCCGCTCGGTACAGGTTCAACAACTGAGGGTTTAGATTTTCCCCATACCTAGAATATACCTCTATCGGGATGCCATCTGGGCCAGGGGCTTTCCCTGTCGGTAGATCCTTAATGGCTCTCTCCACTTCCTCTAATGTGATATCCTCCTCCATAAGACCCTTATCTAGGTCCGCTAGCAGAGGATGAGACACTTCAGTGAGGTAGGACTCTAAATCTTGCCCTGAATAGGTAGCTGCTGATTTGTATAGGTCTCTGTAAAAATTATGAAAGCATTTCAATATGTCTTGCACCGATTCCATTATGCGACCGCCAGTCTCCTGTATCCCGAGTACCGGGGGAGACATATTATTAGTGCGTGCTATATGTGTAAGTATCTTCCCTGTCTGATTGCCTGTTTCAAACGCCTGTTGCTTAAAGGGGTTATCCGAGTTAACTTAACCTTATCTCTATGGCTTTATTTCTCCTATACCTTAGTTTTCCTAAATCACTTACTGTACCTATCTTGTGCCGTTTCTCTGCTACACTAAACAGTCATGTGACCGCCCACGTCATCAGCTGTGACGTTCCGTTGACATGGAGCTCTCTGCTTGTCGGAGTGACTAAGCCATGTCAACGGAACGTCATCAGCCTTGGCCACGCCCCCACCTCTCTGCATTACAGTCCGTGCGGCTGTGAGTTGATCGCGCATGCGCGATCCTCACTTGTGCCGCGGCTCCCTCCAAGTTCCTCCCTGCGGCTAATAGCGAATAGCCTGTCACCTTGCCGGACTGGCCCTGCCGCTAGTACATATGTCCCACCGTGCTGCCACTCCATCCCCATTTATTATATTGGGGGGGGGGGGGGGGGGTGGAGGGTTTTCTTTTGAAATTAACCCCTCCCACAAATATTCATGAGGGAGAGATGAGTCATTGTTGTTACTGCTGCATGTAAACACAGCAATAACAGAACCTGGAAAAGGTGTAAGGATCGTTCTTTTTTCAAAAAATCAAGCTTGACTAATGTATATGTATATCCTGATTAATTTTGTTAGGTTTTATTTTTTTCCCATAACTCGGATAACCCCTTTAAGGAAGAAGAGCTTCCTTTTGCTCTTTTCCTCCAGATGCAGCATGTACATTCTCCCTCTGGATAACCACTCAACTCTGCTCTCTTCAGAGGGGGACTCTGAACGCCCTCTCTGCCTCCTTACAGCTGGCATGTAAATCATTTTCCTTACGCCTCTTAACGTATGAAATGGAGGATTTGATGCATCCTCTAAGGTACGCTTTCATAGTCTCCCAAAGCAATAGAGCGTCTGTGGACTCGCCCTGTACCTCAAAAAACATCCTCAGTTGATCAGGGATTCTGTCATTTAAACCAAACAAGGACAGACAGAAAGGGTGTACACGCATCTTACTGCTGGCATGATCAGTCAGGGCCAACTCCGCCAACAATGGGGCATGATCGGAAGGACCCTGTGGCCCGTATCTGATATTCACCAGGTCAGTATATACTATGTCATTACCGAACATGTAGTCCATTCTAGACAGGGCTCCCCTGGCAGGGGTAAAGCAAGAGTATTCCCTTGTTAGTGGATTCTTGGCTCTCCACATGTCTACTCATCCCATCTCCTGCGATATTCTGGCAAGAACCGTGCTGTTCCCTCCCATCTCTCCTCTATCTGTTCTATAGCTAAATCTGTCTAAATCCTCACTAACTACTTGATTAAAGTCTCCCATGCATAGGATACGGGCATTGGGATAATTAGCCACAAAACCTGTGACTGCTTGTAGAAGGGATAGAGATGCAGGAGGGGAGTTATACAAATTAACAATCACATAGGGGACACAGTTAATATGAGCATGTATGAAGATGTACTGCCCTCCCTGATCTACAGCGGAGTAGTGAATCTCACATCTAAGACTTCTATGGAACAGCAGGGCCACACCTCTGGAGTGAGAACTCCCATATGAGTTGAATAAGTGTTGCGCCCAGGGCTTTTTCAACCTATTCCCTGTTTCCGGGGTGAGATGGGTTTCTTGAAGGCCCAGAATGTGTGGGTTAAAGGAGCGTATTTGAGAAAAAAACGCGATCCTCTTATTAGGGTCTCCCAGTCCCCTCACATTCCAGGACATCACTCTTATGGAGGCTATGGCATCACTAGATTTGAATCAAGGACAAATAGTTCAGGCATTTGGTCAATGTGAAGCATAAGCTCCCCTGTTGCTATCATGAAGAGAGATGGCCATACTTGAGACATATAAGCTGGAGCATACAAAAACATAATACGGAACAATAACATTATAAACATGAAGGTGTCGGATCCCGATCAGACTAACTTGGTGGCCCTTAACTCGGGGACCTGTATAGTGCAAATAGATGTTATAACCATACAGGTATAACTGCTAGCATTAATACATGACAATGGGACATGATGACAAAGCGTCCGGTGCTGTATACAGGGAAACACCCTATACTTAAGTGAGATCTCACATAAAACTATCAAATGCAGTCCAGAACATGAAAACGTGACCAAAAGCAGCTGTGTTGCGTATTAAAGAATATCATGCTCAGGGGAGACCAAATCAAGTCCCCTTAGAATCAGACATATGGGCATGTTTTAATACTTGCTGTGAACAGTCAGTGAAAAGTTCAGCGTGGTCCGGGACGCGCAGATTTTCTTGAGGCCCAGTCCTCTGCTTCACGAGGATCACTGAAAAACACGGTTTTATCGCAGTCTATGACTCTAAGGCGAGCAGGGTAAGCCATCGAGTATTGAAGATTTAGATCCCGAAGGCGACGTTTAACTGCAACAAATGTGGCTCTCCTCTTCTGGAGATCTGCAGAGAAATCCGGTAAAAAGGGAGATCTTTGCATTTTCATGCCTGATGTCTTGCTTGCTTCTGGCCTGGCTGAGGATAAGATCCCGGTCTCTCCAGTTCAGCAGACGCGCCAAAAGGGGTCTAGGAGGAGAGCCCCTGGTGGGGGGTATCTGGCTGGGACCCGATGTGCCCTTTCTACGGTATATGCAGGAGAAAAGGGCGCCTCAGGGAACTGCTCTTTAAACCAGGCCTCTAGGAAGGCCGCAGGATCTCTGCCTTCAGCTTTCTCTGGTAGGCCCAAGATCCTCACGTTGTTGCGGCGCAATCTATTTTCCAGATCGTCACATTTCTGTTTCCACTGACCTACGGATCGCTCCAGGTCTTGCATCTTCCCTGCCATGGGTCTGGTCAGATCCTCCAGCGTAGACACGCGGTCTTCTGTGTTTTTGACCCGGTTTCCGAGTTGCTGCATGTTATGGCGGAGCAGGCCCACATCCACTCTTACCACCTCCAGCTTCCCGGTGAGTGAGGTTTGGCATGTTGATATTGCCACTAGTAACTGCTCATACGCTGCCTTGAGGGTGAACTCCTGCTCAGCGCCCTCCTCTGCATCCGCCTGTTGGGCAGCCTGCCCGCGGGTAACAGCCGCTCGTGTAGAAGTTGCGGTCGCGGCTCCGCTTTGGGCCTCTGACCTGGCGAACTCTTTGAGCTTCTCCGCAGCCGTTTGCGTTTTGCTGGGCCCCATAGTCGGTGTGAGGGGTCTCCTCCGTCTCCTACACACCGTCCACTCTGTGCCAGGAGTCAGCAGTTTGTCAGGATGGTGAAGGATTAACGAGGGTAAGCGGAGCTGCTCACAAAAGCGTGCTTACATGCCGGCTGCTGGCCACGCCCCCCTCATGCCCATGATGTTTATATTTATTGTTATTTGGGTATTTATTTTTTAAAATTATACAGAAAGAGGGGCGATTTAAATTTATATATATATATTTTTTTTAATTGAGATCATTTTGAGATTTTGTTCTATCAGGGATTGTTAAAGGGGTTCAGAGATGAACCCGGACATACTCTTATTTTCACCCAGGCAGCCTCCCTGAGGCTAGCATCGGAGCATCTAATGCTCCGATGTGCTCCCTTGCCCTGCGCTAAATCGCGCAGGGCACGGGCTCTTTTGTTTATCATAACACTGCTGGGCGGAAGCTTCCGCCCGGCAGTGTGTTCGGTGACATCACCGGCTCTGATGGGCGGGCTTTAGCGATGCCCTAGCCGTTTTACTGGCTAGGGCAGCTCTAAATCCCGCCCATCAGGGCCTGTGACATCACCGGGCTTCCTGGCAGCCCCATGGAGAGCACCAGTACGTCACCGGAACACCGGAAAAAATGCCTTTGCCCTGCGCGATTTAGCACAGGGCAAAGGAGAGCTTCGGAGCATGAAATGCTCTAATGCTCAAGTGAGGGGGGCTTCCGGGGGGAAAATGGAGGTATGTCCGGGTTCAGCTCTGAACTCAGACAACCCCTTTTAAATTGACATTTAAACCCCAATTTGCTCATCTCTTATCCTGGCCTTCCATCTGGTGGCCAAAATAAGAATTGCAGCATGAACACTTTCAGCCTCATCGGCGAGGCTGAAAGTATTCAGCGCAACTACTGATGTACGAATTGGCCACACAAAGCATCGGTAGAAAGCCCAGAAGCGCGAGCTTCCGGGCTTTTGCGCATTTAGAAGCCGTGATCTCGCTTGATCACGGCATCTAAAGCCTTTAATTACCGCGATCTGAATTATTGCCTGTCACGGTAATTAGCCGCAGGTCTCTGATGTATGAAACAGCAGAGATCTGCCGGCCATGATGCGCGCTGCACGTGCGAGCGGGCTCAATGTTTACACGTCGCTCCAGCACTGTACATGTACGGCACTGGTAGCGAAGGGGTTAATGTACGTATGAATATGGCTCAGAACTGGAATAGGAATACGGCAGTCTATTATTCTGAACCAAATCTAAAGTATAAATACTCACCATGCACTTGTAGTGGGCTGCTGCTTTTTTGGCATTAAATATGTGAAGCTTTCCTCGAGTTTCATTTTCTTCATCACCAGCATGACAAAAACCACATTTCGGTTTACCGTCACTGGGACTGCTTCTGTGTGGTGACCTGTCTCTCTGTATGATAAACAGATAATTGAAGAGTAGTATTATTTTTTTATTCTGCACTTGTAAATCTGAGAATAAGCTACATATATAGTACGCCGGCTTTACAGTCTTCTTATATTGCCACATTCACAAAATATTACTTTAGAGGGAACAGGTCACTAGACAGATCCCTTTAAAGGGAACCTCTCAGTCAGATTACCTTTAAAAACTTTCCTGTGGTCCCTGATCATGTTCTTACATGCTTTCTTAAGGGCCCGAGAATCTGTCAGATAATCGCTAACAAGCAATCGTAGGAAAGCATTTGTAGCTAGGGCAGCTGAGGATTTTACCAGTGAACAATGTTTTTTGTTATTTCTTTCCTAACATTTCCACCTTTTGGTTTCATTCCTTGAACACTGACATCATCTCCCCTATACCCCCTGCCACATCTTACACTGGAGCTGCTTTCGGTCTCTTCTGTACAGTGTGAAGACGTGAGCCTGCTCTCCTCAGACTGCCCTCGGGAATTTGTAGTCCGCGACTTTCCACGTGAGCCCCTTCCCCTGCCACGATTACGAGGTGATGGACTTAGGCCTCTGTGGCCAAACTCTTCTTCTAATTCATCTAAAGAATGACAAAAAATAAATCTGACTGTAGTGTCAACCACAATGTGCATTCAGAGCCTGTGATCAACAGGAACATAGCATATGCAAAAGAAAACCCCATCAGCTTGTGTGGAATGCTGCCACCTTGAGGACATGGCTCAACACAGCAGTTTAGTGTGATCAGCGATCTTGAATGCTAAGAATGTGATTTTAAAGGATTTATTCCCATGGTTAATGTAAAAAATTAAAATCATACATAATCTAGCGCATCACAACCTCTTTCTAACAAAGCTAGAACAGCCCTGTACCTCACATGGATCCAGAGATCTCCCCATTCATTGCACCAATTATTCTGCCAAGTTTATTTCAAGGGGGCATGTCATTTCTCAGAGGGCATGTCCCGATTGCTGCAGCAGATGGCAGTTGACAGATGAAACTGAGCACGTTCTTCCATCTCAGTGAGCAGGACAGAGAAATTAGAAAAAGAGCAAATATCTACAGAGAGATTTCAGCGAATAACTTAGTAGCTCTAATTACATCAAATTACAAAAAAAAAAAAAAGTGTTCAGAAACAAGTTTGAAAACTGTAGAATATTATTAATGGGACAACTCCTGTTGACCGGAGGGCACATGACCAATGCAGCCACTCACAATCGGAGATGAAGAGACAGCTGTGGAGCAATGGAGACCAAACCCAGTGGTGGGGGATCAGGTAAGTATGATCGCATGATCACAACCGCGAGTCGGCCACTAAGGGACATCTGTTATAGACTTGGATAACCCCTGTAATGATTACATTTACCATGACTCCACTTTATGCTGACATCAAAAAGCGTAATTTTATTTGAGGAGGTTAGAAAGCAGTTCTAACTAAAGTTCAGCAATTTCCAAAACCTATTTTTTTTTTTTAAGGACCTATTCAGTTCTGAAGATTTAGGGGGCTGATACATTAGAAACACACCATAAATTACCCCATTTTAAAGGGATTCTGTCACCTAGATTTTGCATAGAGAGCAGTTTATAGGGTCTGCCAGATCTCCTATAGCGTGTCCGCAATATACCTTTGCCATAGGTATGAATGCTTGTTTAGTTTATTCTGAAAAAAACACAATATGTGTTTCCGCGTGGTATAGAGTATCGCAATACTTTATGGTATCAAAATCAAATCAAAATTTTGGTATCACGACAACCCTAATTCTAACACCCATTTTAATTTTCTATCGAGGCAGCTGTGTAAGGGCTTGTTTTTTGGGGGACCTACCATTTGTGGGAAAATAACTTTAATCCCATTTTCTTAGGAGGTGAGGTGACCTTTTTTTAGGCTACTTTCACACTAGCGTTTTGGTTTCCATTTGTAAGATCCGTTCAGGGCTCTCACAAGCGGTCCAAAACGGATCAGTTTTGCCCTAATGCATTCTGAATGGAAAAGGATCTGCTCAGAATGCATCAGTTTGCCTCCGTTCTGTCTCCATTCCGCTTTGGAGGCGGACACTAGAACTTTTGGTGTTCGTCTGGCGAAACTGAGCCAAACTGAATCATCCTGGCACACAATTTAAGTCAATGGGGACGGATCCGTTTTCTATGACACAATCTGGCACAATAGAAAATGGATCCGTCCTCCATTGACTTTTAATGGTGTTTAAGACGGATCCGTTTTGGCTATGTTACAGATAATACAAACGGATCCGTTCTGAACGGATAAATGCGGTTGTATTATCTGAACGGATGCATTTGTGCAGATCCATGACGGATCCGCACCGAACGCGAGTGTGAAAGTAGCCTAAGCTCTGCAGTCAAACTCTTGGCATTTCTAGAGGTTTCCAGATTAATATTTACCTTCCGAATTGTGCATCTGTTCTTTGTGTTTCCGGCAATAGATCCTACGTAATCAGAAAAGAAAAGGTTTAAGTTTTTAAGCCAAGAGTATAAAATGTGAATATGATCAATTCATAAGGACAACCTAAATTTAGCTGCTTCAAACGATCTATGCAGCAACATATTGATGCCAACTGCAGTAATACTGGTCCAGGAGAAAATCACTATGCAAAAAAAAGGAATGCCAGAACACAAGAACAATTACAAGTACAGGGAGCCCCAAACTCACGCAAACTATGGCTTCACTACAGTACCTTATGATATGCAAGATTTAGGCAGACACAGCAATTACCTTAAAGTGGTCATTTCACTTCAGCAAATGGCATTTATCATGTAGACAAACTAAGTGCCTTAAAAGGGTTGCCTCATCTCAGACAATGGGGGCAAATAGCTAGAATATGCCCCATTTGTCTGATAGGTGCGGGTCCCACACATATATTGAGAACAGAGCCCCGAAAGTGGTGGAGGGCGCACCGAGCATGCACAGATGTCTTCTATTAATTTTCTATGGGGCCGCTGGCTTGGCCATTTCTGTCAGGCACATAGAAGTGAATGGGAGTGGTGGTCAGTCATGTGCGGTGCGCTCCCATTCACTTCAATGGTACTAGAGAAACGCTGGACCATAGGAGTCAAGGCGCAGGAACACAACCAGGTGTCAAGTAAATTTTAATTTATTCAAGGACAACGCGTTTCGGGGTACAACAGACCCCTTTGTCAAGTCTAAAAAAAAAGATGAATGTATATGTAAAAATGTGTATTACCAAATAAATTATATAGGAATTGATTTAAAAAAATTGCTAAAAATAATGAAGATTTAAAATGTAACATAAATATAAAATGAAACTCCAAATGAACCAATGAAAGGACGGCTCCCAGGAGCAGATCTCATGGGTATACATACACACAATAGGGGGAGAGGAGGGGAGTTTAATGTCAGATCACATAATCAGTTGCCTGGTGCAGATGCCAATCTACTTTATAAACTAATGTGTATAAAGGCGAGGGAATATATAACGATAGACCACCCGAATACAGCATTATTTTACCACTTACCAAAAGTCCACAAAGACATTAATAACCCATCGGGAAGACCAATTATTTCTGGGATAAATTAACCAGTAATCTCTTCCATTACGTGGATGTTTTTTTTTTTACAAAAACACATTATGGACCTCCCATCCTATTTGAGAGACTCTTCACAACTCATCTCACTATTGAAGGACATCAATTGGGAACCATCCTATAGTTGGTTGACATTGGATTACGGCTGCATTGTACTCCAATATTCCACATGAAGCAGGAATTAGTACAGCACGTTATTATCTTGAAACAGACTACCACCTCTCCCCTAAGCATAAAACTTTCCTTATAGATGCAATTCATTTCATCCTTACACATAATGTGTTTTCTTTTAAGGATAAAATCTACAAACAGCGGAAGGGGACCGCGATGGGTACACTATTCGCACCAAGTTTTGTGAATCTGCACATGGGCCGCTTTGAGGAGGAATACATCCACAGCGGACACCACTGGAAGGACAAGATTGTCTTTTACAAACGTATCGACGACCTGATCCTCATCTGGAGAGGCAGTAGTAAAGAGGCTTTCATCTCTCATCTCAATGCCAATACGTGGAATCTGACTTTCACAGCCAACAGTTCAACCACATCCATGGAATATCTGGATTTGATTTTATATTTGGACAATGAAACCATTACATCTAAGATATTTTTTTTTTTAAGTGGATGGTAACAGTTACCTTGACTATAGAAGTACGCACTATAAGAAATGGAAGGATAATATTCCTTTCAGTCAATTTAAACGACTAAAAAGGAATTACACCAATACGGATGACTTTCACAGAGCCAAATCTTACGTTCGAGATTTTTAAATAAAAAATACCCTAGAGGGATCATTAACCACCTCCGGACCGCCTAACGCAGATTCGCGTTCCGGAGGTGGCAGCGCTGCGCACAGTCACGCATATACGCGTCATCTCGCGAGACGCGAGATTTCGCTCCAAGCCGGCCCGCGCATGCGCATCGCGGGCCGGCAAAAGTTAAAGAACAAGTTCGTCACCAGCCTGCCAGCAACGATCATTGGCTGGCAGGCTGGCGATTTTTAAAAAATCCAATCACAAGCCATATAACAGATCATATTAGTAAATATGATCTGTTATATGGCTTCTCTGCTCCTGTGCTGGTCCTTTTCGTCGGTTGGATCCAGCACAGGAGCAGACTGAACTGTGAGTAGCACCAACACTACACCTTAGCCCCAGATCACCCCCCTGCACCCCAATTAACCCTTTGATCACCCCTTTGATCGCCCCTGTCAATCACCAGTGAAAGGAAAAAAAAGTGATCAGTGTAAACTGTCACTTTTTTTTTTTCACTAGTATTGGCTGTTAGGTTTTAGGAATAGTTTAGGCCCCTTGGTTAGGTAGTTAGCGTCAGTTAGCGCCCACCCCACCGCACCGCAGTCACTTTTATTCGCTGAATAGCGTATCGCTAATCAGCATTTGTACTTTTATAGTATCTGTAAGTGATCAAAACTGATCACGGTCAGATCTATAATAGTATTAGTGTCACTTTAGTTCGCCCTCCACCCAAAACGCAGTGTTTGCCCGATCAGGCCTGATCGGTCGCCCACACGTGCGTTCACCCACGCCCGCCCCACCGCAGTGACAAAAAATATATATTTTTTGATCACTGCACATTCATTTTACACGCACTGCGGCGATAAAAAAATCAGTTTTGATATTTTTTATCAACCGCAGCGGCCTCCGGTACTTCGCTAGCCTCCCCTTTGTAAGACAGGTTTGCTTTTTTTCTTGGGTAGTCTCAGGGAATACCCCTAAATTTAGTAGTCCAAAATGTCAAACAGGGGGTATTCTTCTGAAGAGGCCTACAGGATTCTGACCCAGTCGGATGAGGAGTGGGAACCCTCATCTGATGAATCTAGCGGGTCAGAATATGAACCTGTGGAAAGCAGTGGCTCTCTGACCCAAAGTTCGGACGAGGAGGTGGAGGTCCCTGGCAGCACCAGGCGTACCCGGCCCCATGTCGCTAGACCACAGGTTATGCAGGATCCGCTTCAAGAGCAGCAGAGTGGGGCTGTCGCTGCCGGATCACGTGGTGAGGCATACACCAGCAGCGCAGCCCTCCCTGGACCTAGTACCAGCACTGCCGTACAACATGGTGACGTGGCGAGCACCAGAAGGGCAGTTGAAGCTGGTACGGTGGCACGTGCAGTAGTTACCCCGTCGCAGCCACCGCACAGACAGGCCCGTAGAGCCCCTAGAATCCCTGAGGTGCTGGCAAACCCTGATTGGCAGTCACCAACTTCAGCCGCACCTGTAGTTCCCCCTTTCACCGCCCAGTCTGGAGTTCGGGTTGAGACGGCTCAAATCGGTTCGGCCCTGGGATTTTTTGAGCTGTTCTTGACTGCGGAGCTCTTGGACTTAGTCGTGGCAGAGACCAACCAGTATGCCACACAATTTATATCCGCCAACCCGGGAAGCTTTTATGCCCAGCCTTTCCGGTGGAAACCAGTCCAAGTTTCCGAAATTAAATTTTTTTTGGGCCTTCTCCTCAACATGGGCCTGACAAAAAAGCATGAATTGCGGTCATATTGGTCAACGCATCCGATTCATCACATGCCCATGTTCTCTGCTGCTATGTCCAGGGCACGATTTGAGGCCATCCTCCGTTTCCTGCATTTTAGCGACAACACCACCTCCCGTCCCAGAGGCCACCCAGCTTTTGACCGGCTCCACAAAATTCGGCCCCTCATAGACCATTTCAACCAGAAATTTGCAGATTTGTATACCCCCGAGCAAAACATCTGCGTAGACGAGTCCCTAATACATTTTACCGGGCGCCTTGGCTTCAAACAGTACATCCCAAGCAAGCGTGCCCGGTATGGGGTCAAATTGTATAAGCTCTGTGAAAGGGCCACAGGCTATACCCACAAATTTCGTGTCTATGAGGGAAAAGATCAGACCCTGGAGCCGGTCGGTTGCCCTGACTACCTGGGGAGCAGTGGGAAGACAGTCTGGGACTTGGTGTCACCCTTATTCGGCAAGGGGTACCATCTTTATGTGGACAATTTTTACACAAGTGTGGCCCTCTTTAGGCATTTGTTTCTAGAACGGATTTGCGCCTGTGGCACCACGCGAACTAGTCGCGTGGGCTTCCCCCAACGGCTTGTAACCACCCGTCTTGCAAGGGGGGAGAGGGCTGCCTTGTGTAACGAAGAACTGCTCGCGGTGAAATGGAGAGACAAGCGTGACATTTACATGCTCTCCTCCATTCACGCAGACACGACAATCCAAATTGAGCGAGCAACCCGTGTCATTGAAAAGCCCCTCTGTGTCCACGACTATAATGCGCTCATGGGAGGGGTGGACTTCAATGACCAGATGTTGTCTCCGTATTTAGTTTCCCGCAGAACCAGACGCTGGTATAAGAAGGTGTCTGTATATTTAATTCAATTGGCGCTGTACAATAGTTTTGTTCTCTACAGTAAGGCTGGGAGAACACGATCTTTCCTCAAATTCCAGGAAGAGATCATCGAGAACCTCCTTTACCCAGGAGGTTCCGTGGCCCCATCCCCCAGTGTAGTTAGCCGTCTACACGAGCGACATTTCCCCAGTGTCGTTCCTGGTACCTCAACCCAACCGTCACCCCGAAAAAGATGTCGTGTCTGTAGCAGGAGTGGAATAAGGCGTGACACCCGCTATTTCTGTCCTGACTGTGCTGACCACCCTGCCCTATGCTATGGAGAGTGTTTCCGGAAGTACCACACACAGGTACACCTAGCATAGGGATTGCATCTCACAGGACAGGCACACAGGGCTATTAGGGCCCTTTTACTCTCAGCTGCTGCAAACCTCTCCTTTCACCTGGGATAAAGTGCATAACGTACTTCGCCACATCTTTGGGAGATTTGCGCTTTGCACATTGTCCCATGGGGAAGGAGAGGTTTGTTCTATAAAGGTAAAAAAAACTAAACAAAAAAAAAAATTACCGGTAAGTAAAAAAGTTAAAAAAGTTTAAAAAAGTTAATATGTTCTGTTCTAAAGTTAATAAAGTTATTGCTTTGCGGCCTGGTTTTTTCTTTTTTGTTTTGTTTTTTTTACCTTTCAGGTGGACCAACCGATCGACTAGCTGCAGCACTGATGTGCATTCGGACAGAAGCATTGCGCTGCTGTCAGATTACACGCAAGTCGGTGTATGCGGCGCTGCAAGACGAGATTTCTCCTCAGCAGTAAAAGATACGTTTGCCGAGGCATATGAGCTGAGGAGGTGGCGATGTTCATATACTTTGGCAAACACTTTGTATATATAAAAAAAAAAATCCCGGCAATGATTTATTCATCCACATCGATTGATGTGAATGGAGAAATCGGGTTTGCCAGGGCATACGAGCTGAAGTGGGTATGGATGTTGGGCGGAGCTCCTATGTCCTGGCAGACGCCTTTCCCCTCCTTTTTCTTTTTTTGGCAGAGATTTTTTCATCCACATTGATCGATGCGAATGAAGAAATCTGTGCCGTTCATTTTTTTCTTTCAGCCCAGAGGCTGAACGGAAAAAAAAAATCTCATTACCCGTATGCTCAATATAAGGAGAATAGCAGAAACTCCTAATGCTGGGCATACATGTAATGATTGCGGAGACCCTCAAATGCCAGGGCAGTACAAACACCCCACAAATAACACCATTTTGGAAAGAAGACACCCCAAGGTATTCGCTGAGGGGCATATTGAGTCCATGAAAGATTGAAATTTTTGTCCCAAGTTAGCGGAAAGGGAGACTTTGTGAGAACAAAATCCAAAAAATCAATTTCCGCTAACTTGTTCCAAAATTTTTTTTTTTCAATGAACTCGCCATGCCCCTCATTGAATACCTTGGGGTGTCTTCTTTCCAAAATGGGGTCACATGTGGGGTATTTATACTGCCCTGGCATTTTAGGGGCCCCAAAGCGTGAGAAGAAGTCTGGTATCCAAATGTCTAAAAATGCCCTCCTAAAAGGAATTTGGGCCCCTTTGCCCACCTAGGCTGCAAAAAAAGTGTCACACATGTGGTATCTCCGTATTCAGCAGAAGTTGGGGAATATGTTTTGGGGTGTCATTTTACATATACCCATGCTGGGTGAGATAAATATCTTGGTCAAATGCCAACTTTGTATAAAAAAAATGGGAAAAGTTGTCTTTTGCCAAGATATTTCTCTCACCCAGCATGGGTATATGTAAAATGACACCACAAAACACATTACTTACCTTCTCCTGAGTACGGAGATACCAGATGTGTGACACTTTTTTGCAGCCTAGCTGGGCAAAGGGGCCCACATTCCAAAGAGCACCTTTCAGATTTCACAGGTCATTTACCTACTTACCAGACATTAGGGCCCCTGGAAAATGCCAGGGCAGTATAACTGCCCCACAAGTGACCCCATTTTGGAAAGAAGACACCCCAAGGTATTCCGTGAGGGGCATGGCAAGTTCCTAGAATTTTTTATTTTTTGTCACAAGTTAGTGGAAAATGATGATTTTTTTTTTTTTTTTTTTTTTTTTTTCATACAAAGTCTCATATTCCACTAACTTGTGCCAAAAAAAATTTTTTTTCATGAACTCACTATGCCCATCAGCGAATACCTTGGGGTCTCTTCTTTCCAAAATGGGGTCACTTGTGGGGTAGTTATACTGCCCTGGCATTCTAGGGGCCCAAATGTGTGGTAAGGAGTTTGAAATCAAATTCAGCAAAAAATGACCTGTGAAATCCGAAAGGTGCTCTTTGGAATATGGGCCCCTTTGCCCACCTAGGCTGCAAAAAAGTGTCACACATCTGGTATCTCCGTACTCAGGAGAAGGTGGGGAATGTGTTTTGGGGTGTCATTTTATATATACCCATGCTGGGTGAGAGAAATATCTTGGCAAAAGACAACTTTTCCCATTTTTTTATACAAAGTTGTCATTTGACCAAGATATTTATCTCACCCAGCATGGGTATATGTAAAAAGACACCCCAAAACACATTCCTCAACTTCTCCTGAGTACGGGGATACCAGATGTGTGACACTTTTTTGCAGCCTAGGTGGGCAAAGGGGCCCATATTCCAAAGAGCACCTTTCGGATTTCGCAGGTCATTTTTTACTGAATTTGATTTCAAACTCTTTACCACACATTTGGGCCCCTAGAATGCCAGGGCAGTATAACTACCCCACAAGTGACCCCATTTTGGAAAGAAGAGACCCCAAGGTATTCGCTGATGGGCATAGTGAGTTCATAGAACTTTTTATTTTTTGTCACAAGTTAGTGGAATATGAGACTTTGTAAGAAAAAAAAAAAAAAAAAAAAAAAATCATCATTTTCCGCTAACTTGTGACAAAAAATAAAAAGTTCTATGAACTCACTATGCCCATCAGCGAATACCTTAGGGTGTGTACTTTCAGAAATGGGGTCATTTGTGGGGTGTTTGTACTGTCTGGGCATTGTAGAACCTCAGGAAACATGACAGGTGCTCAGAAAGTCAGAGCTGCTTCAAAAAGCGGAAATTCACATTTTTGTACCATAGTTTGTAAACGCTATAACTTTTACCCAAACCATTTTTTTTTTACCCAAACATTTTTTTTTTATCAAAGACATGTAGAACTATAAATTTAGAGCAAAATTTCTATATGGATGTCGTTTTTTTTGCAAAATTTTACAACTGAAAGTGAAAAATGTCATTTTTTTGCAAAAAAATCGTTAAATTTCGATTAATAACAAAAAAAGTAAAAATGTCAGCAGCAATGAAATACCACCAAATGAAAGCTCTATTAGTGAGAAGAAAAGGAGGTAAAATTCATTTGGGTGGTAAGTTGCATGACCGAGCAATAAACGGTGAAAGTAGTGTAGGTCAGAAGTGTAAAAAGTGGCCTGGTCTTTCAGGGTGTTTAAGCACTGGGGGCTGAGGTGGTTAAAGGTGCCTTTATGCGAGCTAGCAAACAAAGTCAAGAAGAGTGTTTGATGATTAAGGACAAATCCAAAGAAGTGGAGGACATCAAGAAGTATAAATCCTCATTCATCACTACCTACAATCCCAATCATGAGGTCCTGAGAAGTATATTAAACAAAACACTGGAACATATAAAAAAAAAAAAAAAGACCCCTATCTTAAGGAGCCCATTCCATCTAGACCACAGATTACTTTCAGGAGAACAAGGACTCTGAAGAACATACTAGCGCCAAGTAAATTAAAAAAGAAAGTGTTGATACCAACAATTACTGCTAGTTGTTATCCCGACTGTGTGGGTAGCTACAAATGTAGCCATACCCAATGTAAGTGCTGTACCAGCATTTCCAATCAAACCAAAACCTCCAGGAGCAATGTAACGGGAGAAGATTTCCCCATAAAAAGTTTTGTGAATTGTTCACCCTCATATATCGTTTATCTTCTGGAATATGGAGTGCGGTCTACAGTATGTGGGCCGTACTATCCAGTCAGTCAGCGAGCGCTTGAACAAACAATGGTGGAACATCATGCGTGGATTTTCAAAGCATAGTGTGTCCCGACACTTTCTCTCTGCCCACGAAAAGGACCCCTCCAAACTGACCATCACACCCATTGAACACATCACTGATACCTGTTCCAATAGATTTAGAACGCTGCAAAAGAGAAATGTTCTGGTTTTTAAATTACAGACCCTTGAACCATATGGCTTAAAGTTTAGAAAACAAATGTTTTTAGTTCATTCATACTGCAAGCAGCTCCTCTTTACCATTCCCATCCTTTTGGAAATCCATCCAATTTTTCCCTCTGTACCCCTAGTTTGATCTTGCCCACACCCCCAATTTAGTGATCCCACAACTGTCATCAGTGTATATATACTCCTATGGAATTGCGATCATTCATCCAATCTATTATCAATTCATTGATTAATAACTTATTGTCTATCTTCATACAAATCTATTTGCCTTTATTTTTATTTTACTTTTTGATTTTACATCATTATTCACAACTTGTTCACTCAGCCAGCAACAGCTTTTCTTCAGTTTACTTCACAAATTAGGTCACACTGCACACCATATACATGGTTCCCTTTCATTCTATCTTCCTTCAACCCCCAGATCTTTGGCCACCGGCACCCCCTGTTCTTCAAGCAACATCACTGGCAATATCATGCTCATCGGCACTAGTTCTGCTCATACATAATTTCCCTCCACTCACCACAGATTAGGCACATTTATCTATCCCTCCATATCATCCTTCATTACAATTTTGACATAATCAGTTGTCTGGCATCTACACCAGGCAACTGATTATGATTATGTGATCTCACATTAAACCCCCCTCCCCTTCTCCCCCCTATTGTGTGTATGAATAACTATGAGATCTGCTCCTGGGAGCCGTCCTTTCATTGGTTCATTTGGAGTTTAATTTTATATAGGATGTGTTACATTTTTCATAATTGTTTGTAATTATTTTATAAATTCCTATATTATTTATCTGGTAATACACATTTTTACACATACATGTATATATATTATAATCATCTTTTTTTTTTTGACTTGACAAAGGGGTCTGTTGTACCCCGAAACGCGTTGCCCTTGAATAAATCAAAATTTACTTGACACCTGGTTGTGCTCCTGCTCCTTGTGTTGTCCACACGTTCGCTTGACTCCTATGGTCCAGCGTTTCTCTAGTACTACTGCTCACCTGACCGGTGGTTTGGCTTCCGCCCAGGGTTATTGGACAAATCCGGCTGCACCAAACAACAACTATCTTCATCCTGCCTTCATTGTGGTTGCGCCTAATTTGGTGCAACCCGAATAGGTGAAGGCATTGTTGTTTGACTTACTTACCCCTATGAGCGCCTCTCTTCTTTTTTGCCATTAACTTCAAATGGGGAGAGCGTTTGGTGGTGGCCGGACCGGAGTCCTCCAGCCACCACTCTGCGGGCTCCGTTCCGGATAAAGGTGCAGGTCTCAGCAGTGGGACCAGCACCTATAAGACAATGGGGGCGTGTCCTAGCGATATACCCCCATTGTCTGAGATGAGACAAGCCCTTTAATACAAGGCACTTACTAATGTATTGTGTGTCCATATTGCCTCGATTCAATATTCCCATCACATTATACACTACTCATATCTGGGGGTTATGACCACCCTGCAATCCTGCAGCAGTGGTCATGCTTGAACACTAAAGGAAAAAGCAGCGGCCTCTCTGTTGGCTGGGACTGTGGGAATGCATATAGGCACACAAGCGCTGTATCTGCGCTGCAACAGTAGCCGTAACCCCTGAAATTTAGCAGTGTATAATGTGATGAAAATGA
This sequence comes from Bufo bufo, assembly GCF_905171765.1. Lineage (NCBI taxonomy): Eukaryota > Metazoa > Chordata > Amphibia > Anura > Bufonidae > Bufo > Bufo bufo. The sequence continues at coordinate 161,345,050 of NC_053396.1, forward strand.
ATCACGGCAGCGGAGGCAATATGGACAATCCCAATACATTAGTGTCTTATATTAACTTTCTCTACATGATAAATGCTATTTGCTGAAGTGAGACAACAGCTTTAACTGAGAACTCGCCACACAGGAGGCAATAATTGCAGTACCTGGCAGCGCACACTGGAAACATCCAATGACCATCAGGTGAACAATAATGTGGTGCGGGGGAGAATTTTTTTTTTACCACAAAAATCTGAACGCAAGTGACCCAGCACCATCCATGGGATGCAGGTGACAAAGCAGCACAGAAGGCAGCATAAATAGACAGATTCGGTACACCTTTAAAATACACACTGAATTACAAAACTTAGGCAAGAAACAGATCTAGAAACAAGGATACTGGTGTGTTTAAATACCATGAAGAATTCTTACACCGATCCAAAAAGCACTAGCTATTCCATTTACAGTTATACCTTCTGTCCTGCGCTAGCACCAGCATGCAGTGCAGGGACTTTTTTTTTTTTTTGCCAAAGCATCTTTTACTATGTGATCACCAATTACTGCAACCTTTAGGAAGATTTATCCTTACAGGTATATTCCTTGTGATGGGTTTTCCTGTATCTTGGCTTTATCATGCAGAGCGCAGTGATAGTGATAGGTCTTGTGACAAGTCTTCACCTCACACCCAATCGTTGCACCAGGACAGTGACACAAAGTGCACATCTAGGAAGACAACCAGAAAGAAAGACATTAGAGAAACACATACAGAACAAGTTCTACTGAGGTAATGATAGACTATATATGCAAATATTCATCTTTACGTTTTACTTTAAAGGGATAGCCCCACGAAAAATATTCAAAAGTTTTTAAACCAGCATCTGGACCTGAATACTTTTGTAATTACATGCATTTAAAATTTTGCATAGCCACTGAGTTATTCGATAAAATGCATCTCTAACACCACCTGCTGTTTTTTTTTTTCTTATTTCTTTGACTTGCTCACTGAGATGGTCGCACATGCTCAGTTGCATCCTTCAACTGCTGCCTGAGCTGTGATAGGGAGAGCTGAGACACGCCCCCTTAGCTGAAGCAGAAAAGACACTCCCCTTGAGTTGTCAGCTTGATGTAAATCTAACAGAGCAATGAATGGGGAGATCTCTGGATCCATGTGAAGTGCAGGGCTGGTTCTAGCTTTGTTAAAAAGATCATCATGTACTATATGAGGTCTAATTTTCATTTTTAACATTAATGATAGAATAACCCTTTAAATAGTAACCTGCATTCTCAGGGCCTACTGCAGATATGCAATGGATGCTGCCATTTTAACATATTAAGGCCTTATGCAAACAGCGAAATCGTGTGCACAGAGTAGGTCTGGAGCTGTTCACACTGGGGGCCGGTACACATTGCTCAGAACATGTGCAGATAATCTTCCCTAAAGGCAATAGTTCAAACAGATAATGCTAGTAGATGTAGTTTAGGGACAGGATAACTACTACTGACATTGTCCATGATTCCCATAGGGGGGTCAGAAAAAAAATCTTTAAACCTTGCCATTTATTCAAAGTTTGAATAAAAAAAAAGACTTTATACTGCAGTCCTGCTGCATGTTCCCAGTCTCTACATGGCAACAGTGGGCAGCAGCAATACGAGTCTCCATTTGTGCTATGATTGGTTTGGCAGGAGCTGGAAGCCCCTGCCCTGCGCGATCCAGCACAGGGCAAGGGAGAGCATAGGGGCATGAAATGCTCATAACAGGGGGGCTGCCTGGGTGAAATTCAGGCTATGTCCGGGTTCAGCTCTGAGTTTTGGAGAACACAATCTACAGCATGGGTGTCAAACATGCGGCCCGGCAAAGATGCAGCATCGCAGACTGCTATGTATGAGCCGGGAGAGAGGAGGGGCTGGAGTCCGTAACTAGGGGCGGGGCCCGGTGCAGTCACTGTACTCTTACACCGGGCCCCGCCGCTCACCAAAGTATTTATAAACGTGAATCCTTATCCTGTTATTAAGTTGAACTAACGCTGCGCTCTCCCATGTTCCCCTGTATCCCCATAGCACTTACTTAAGCTCCCATAGCAGGCAGAGCGGACGGCACCAGTAACGTCACTCACTGACGTCGAGCGCCTGCTCCGCCCACTTTATGAATGAAGCAGGCGGAGCAGACGCGCGACGTCAGTGAGTGACGTTACTGCTGCCGTCCGCTCTGCCTGCTATTGAAGCTTAAGTAAGTGCTGTGGGGATACAGGGGAACATGGGAACATGGGAGAGGGCAGCGTTAGTTCAACTTAATAACAGGATAAGGATTCACGTTTATAAATACTTCGGTGAGCAGAGGGCCGGTGTATTGGGGGACACTGTTATGAGGGGGATCTGTGGATGACATATAGCAGTGTCATCCACAGATCCCCCCCATAACAGTTCCATCCACAGATCCCCCCCACCTCATAACAATGCCATCCACAGATATCCCACCCCATAGCAGTACCATCCACAGATATCCCACCCCATAGCAGTACCATCCACAGATATCCCACCCCATAGCAGTACCATCCACAGATATCCCACCCCATAGCAGTACCATCCACAGATATCCCACCCCATAGCAGTACCATCCACAGATATCCCACCCCATAGCAGTACCATCCACAGATATCCCACCCCATAGCAGTTCCATCCACAGATATCCCACCCCATAGCAGTACCATCCACAGATATCCCACCCCATAGCAGTACCATCCACAGATATCCCACCCCATAGCAGTACCATCCACAGATATCCCACCCCATAGCAGTTCCATCCACAGATATCCCACCCCATAGCAGTACCATCCACAGATATCCCACCCCATAGCAGTTCCATCCATAGATATCCCACCCCATAGCAGTACCATCCACAGATATCCCACCCCATAGCAGTACCATCCACAGATGCCCATAACAGTGCCATCCACAGATCCCCCATAACAGCGCCATCCACAGATCCCCCATAACAGCGCCATCCACAGGTCCCCCATAACAGCGCCATCCACAGGTCCCCCATAACAGTGCCATCCACAGGTCCCCCATAACAGTGCCATCCACAGGTCCCCCACATGACAGTGCGTCATCCACAGATCCCCCATAATAGTGTCATGCACAGATCTCACTTGTGTTATTGGGCAACGGGATGTTGGGGGTCAGCAGTCATGAAACAACAATGTTGTTCTATGAAAATGTACGATTTTTTTTATTTTTTTTTTATGCGGCCCACATAAACCTAAATTTTGTTTTTTTGGCCCATGTTAGCCTTTGAGTTTGACATGCTTGATCTACAGCCTCTGTATGGGATCTGATATATAGTAGGGCCCAATATAATCTATGTACAGACATGTAGTACATTTGCGTGCTCAAGGCCCATCACTAAGCACGCTCTGTACGGCCTTTTGCACACGACCGTATGGCTTTTTTAGTATCTTGCAGTCCGAAAAAAAAAAAAAAAAAAAAACGGATCACGTCCGTGTGCATACCATTTTTTGCGGAATGGAACAGCTGGCCCCTGATAGAACAGTACTATGCTTGTCCGTTATGCAGACAATAATAGGACATGTTCTATCTTTGAACAGAACGGAAATACGGAAACGGAAAGCATACGGAGAACCTTCCGTTTTTTTTTTTTGCGGATCCATTGAAATGAATGGTTCCGTATACGGTCCGTAGACAAAAAACAGAACGTAAACTGAAAAAAAAAAAAATGTAAAGTCATATGCCCAAGCAGCAAATATTTTTCATTGCGGATATGGCCAGAAATTCACATTTAAAAATTAGAACAGATCTTGCATGCAGATTGTTGCCTATTTGACACGTTTCATTGCATAGTCAGACAAGAATACATATTAGATTTAATAGTACGATACAAAAAGACATACCAGTTTCTTGCCCCTTCTCAGTTCCTTCTGTATGTCTTCTATAGAAAAACCTCCAAGGTTTTCATTGTCAGATTGTGAAGATACAAGTGCAGAAGAAAACAGCTAGAGAAATATGGAAATTGTATCATTAGTCTCATTCTTGGGAAGTTTACTATACTCCAACTATACAAAGCCCAGCAGAAGATATAAACTAGGCACAGACAGTCTGACACGCGTTTCATGCCTCGGATACATCACTTACACATATAGAAAGGGTAAATGAAGGCAAGAAGTGTTTTCCTCAAGAATTGATACCAACCAAACATCTATGGTGTGCTGCCACCTTCTGGTTGTTGGACATCAGTAGCTGTCCACATTCCTTCTCTCTGTTTGACCGGCAGAATCCACATTTACGTTGCCGCAGTGCTCCTTTTTTCTGTCCAGAAGAGCCCGACATGATCTGCAACTCACTCTACGCCAAGTTCACAAAATACTAGCGAAAGGATCAGGAGAAAAAAAAATAAAAAATTAAAAAATAAAATACGCTATTGTATCATGAATCCCATTTTAGATGAGTAAGGCTACATGCACACGACCGTGACGTTTTTTGCGGTCCGCAAAAAACAGAAGCCGCCCGTGTGCCTTCCGCAATTTGCGGAATGGAACGGGCGGCCCATTGTAGAAATGCCTGTTCTTGTCCGCAAAACGGACAAGAATAGGACATGCTATTATTTTTTTTTGCGGGGCCTTGGAACGGTGCAACTCCGTGTGCTGTCCGCATCTTTTGCGGCCCCGTTGAAGTGAATAAGTCCGCATCCGAGCCGCAAAAACTATGGCTCGGATGCGGACCCGAACAACGGTCATGTGCATGAGGCCTAAGTCTGAGTTTAAACTTCACATCAGCGTTCGGCCTTTCCGTTATCCTGCTCTATTATACGAGCAAAAAGGACGGAATCAGCACATAACAGACGAACGGAGGCTATGGGGCCCATAGACTTTAATGGGGTCCGTTAGGTTTCTGCTCAGAGAAAGATTTTTGAAGTGGAGACTAAAGTCATGCGTGCACAACTTTTGTCTCTACTTCAAAAATCTTCATTATAGTTTATAGGGCCTCAGTTATGTGCCGAATCCGTCCTATAACGGAGAGTGAGAACGGTAAGGCTGGATGCTGGTGTGAACTCAGTCTTACCAGGAGATACTGCCTCTAAGATCTGCAGTCTCCCCTCTCCCATCATGCTCTAACATAAGGACAGACCCCAGCCTCGCTACATGACGTCCTATTTACACATGATAAGAGGGCGAGCACTGTAGATGTTCCTGCGCTCTCCTTCATGGGACATGGTGGATCAGGAGAGGAACTGACCTCTCACACAGTGGATTTTGTGTGCACCACTGTTCATTAAGTTGTGGACAATTTCCACAGCTAATCATAGGGGTCTCGGGAGTCAGACCGCGCACCAATCTCTCAAACAAAAAAAAAATATATATTTTTTTTTAAAAGGGGGTGTCCAGGATTCTCTGAACAGGCCATGGCTATCTGATCAATGGGGGTCTGACACCCGCACCAATAAACTATTCCGCAGCCGCTCCGGATCTACACCTCCATCCATTGTGTAATGGTCACTGCAGCGCTGCTCCCGATGAAGTAACCAGCTCCATCCACTACATAATGGACTGTGTTATTCCGGCAGCAGATCTACTGATCGGCAGGGGAGGGGGTGGTGTCGGACCCCCAACCAATCAGATAGCGATGGCTCATTCTCAGGATAGGCCATCACCTGTAAATCCTTACACCCTGGACAACCCATTTAAAGCTTTGTTCACACCTGCATTGTGGCTTCTGCTGTTCTGGATACATCACGACAGACCCCAGCAGCCCATGACAAACCCATTAACGTATAAAGGGGTCACTTGGGTTTTAGGAAGGAGTCTATTGTTACAGACTAGAATATGGCGCTGCCTGCAGTGCTATCCTTCAATTAACAATACCTTACGAAATCTCCGACAAAGGCCCCTAACAGTCCCTGTACACATGTGATTGGGGGGGGGGGGGGGGGGAGATCTGTTAGTACCCCCGCGGATTGTGAGCGGCAGTGCCCATCCCTGTTCTCAGCACAGAGATGGCAGAACATGTCACTACAGTGGATGGAAAACAAGGGAACAGTCAGCCTCCTCCATCAGCCCTTTCCTTATCTCCCATTAAACAGTAACCAAACCTCTGCGGTCAGTTAGGGACCCCTTAACTCAAGGATGAGCACTGAGTGGGGTGGGGGTCCCAGTGGTCAAACGTCAAATTTAAAGGGGTTCTCCGGGCTTTGAATATTGATAACCTATCCTCAGGGTAGATCATCAGTATCAGATTGGCGGGGGTCCGACACCCCCACAAATCAGCTGTATAAAGGGAAGGTGCGTACGGTCTCTCTTCCTGCTCACTGCTGTTATGTCTATAGCAAGCAGGAAGAGAGGCTGGAGACGGCACGCGCTGATTGCCGGGGGTGCTGGTTGTCAGACCCCCGCCAAACTGATACTGATGACCTACCCTGAGGATAGGTCATCAATATTAAAAGCCCAGAGAACCCCTTTAAAACTGAAACAAAAAATTCTTAGAGAAAAAAATAAATAAAGTAATCAGTTGCTCTTTAGCATCTACCATGGATCTCCGCTGTCAGTTTCTCATCTGTAAGAAATAGTAATGTAGAGTCGCACTCGCCAGATCTTGTGGTCATCCGGATGCAGCAGCCTGCCTGGGGCCCTAGATCCATAAAGGCTCCTACATGTAGAATCCAATGAGTGATAACGGAGGCAGCATGAGTTTCTCATCTGTAGGCAGGCGGTAAACCTCTGCCTAGCTGAACCCACGCTTTACCGCGCCAATGTCCTAAGGCACCTGGACCCCCCTTCCCATCTCAGCAGACAGGCGGCACAATGGTTTACCTTGGCTGTCCGTCCTCTGCGCTTAGACCTGGCCACACCATTACCCCTGAGATACAGAACTGTGGACATTTATCCTCCTCTGTCAGCATTCCTTCTAATTCAACAAAACAGGGGGCACCGGCTCATGAGAGGCCAACCCATAAAACTGGTAGTCCTGTCTCCATTTACAGATATAGAAAATCAACGCAGCACTCTTCTTGTAAAAAACGCAGTGGCTTGAGAAGGATCCCGGAAGGGGATTGAAACGTTGCCTATTTTGTGTCACATGTGTGAATAAAGACACTGCGTTTTTTACAAGAAGAGTGCTGCATTGATTTTCTATGAATGTACAAGTCTGTGGTCAAGGGCGAGATGCTTGCACCGGATGATCTCTAAAGTGAGTGCTGCCGGAACACACAAATAAATATATATATATATATATATATAAAAAAATATAATGGAAATGATGGCGGCACTGGAGAAACAGATGCTAGCGGGTGCTAGGTCCAGGGATATAGCTGCTTACCCCGTAGAGATAAAGACGAAAAACGGACAGCACTCCAGATAAAAAGCAATGGTGTTTATTCACCCATGTGGAAGGCAACGTTTCAGCTCAAGCTTGAGAAAGGCTCTTGTATGAGCTGAAACGTTGCCTTCCACATGGGTGAATAAACACCATTGCTTTTTATCTGGAGTGCTGTCCGTTTTTCGCTATATAGAGAGAGGAAAAAAGAAGGAATTCGGCGGCACCAGTAAACGGGCCCAGGTGCAAAGTCCAAGGGAATTAGCTTCTCACCCTTAATATACACATGAAATGGGACAGCGCTCCAAGACTGTTCCACATGGGTGAATAAAGACATCATGTTTTTTCAAGTCTTGGAGTGCTGTCCGATTTCATGCATGTGTGTATGTATATATATTTATATTTTAGGACTGTTACCTGGCAACCAGCACAGCAGCCAGTGGGTGACTACTCAGAAGCCCCTGCACTCCTAGGGGGTGGGGTCGGCAGGTCACCCAGCAGTCTGGTGGCACAGGTGACAACCCCGCTCTGGTGTCATGCCCGGCTGTGTACCCCTAGCCATATGGCAGCACTATCATTATAGACATGGGGTGACAGCTCCAGCTGAGGGCCCCTGCTTACATCTGTCACCCAGGGCTCCAGTCTCCATGAGGGGCCCCACTAGACAGTCAGCCCCCTGCTACCCCCAGGAGCCGGGCTTCAGCACACAAGCCCGCTGTCAGTCTGCACAGCGCCCCCACCAGTGATTCATTCATCCCCTCATGTCCTTCTCCCACAGTGGGCTCCGCCGGGAGTCACGGGCTGCCCGGCCTGTCTACAGGGAGCGTCCTGTGAAGCCCCGACACTGCGGCACAGAAGCCCCGGGGTCCCTCCGCCTGCCCCCGGCCCGCACTCACCCACTGAGCCCCGCACTGTCACTCTTATTCCGGGAACAGCACCGTAATCTCTAGTGTTTGTTTCCTTTCATTCGAAGACGCACGACGTAGTGACGTCACTCCAACGGCGGGAAGAACCGTCACACGCCCCCTGTACGCACGCCGCGCATTAACCCCCTCACGGCCTGAGGCAAGCAGTGATTCCCTGCCGTGCTGCGCCATGCAGGCTGTGACTGGGAGAGAACATGAGTCACTGGTTCTGTATGAAGTGTAGCCTACAATTATCGGTCTACAGCAGGGCACTGTGGGAGTTGTAGTTTTTCAACAGCTGGAGGTTGGGCATCCCTGCTGTATACATTATCTATGGGGGCCGCCAGAAATAGGAGATCTCTGTACTCCGCTGTCTCTGGCAGTCCTATAGAGAATAAAGAGGGGGGATGGGACTGGAAGCCCGTTTTTGGGAATGGCGAGGGTCCGCGGTCAGACCTCCAGCAATCAATTATCCTGTGGATAGGGGATAACTTGACACAACCCCTTTAGGGCTCTTTCACACTTGCGTTCTTGTCTTCCGGCATAGAGTTCCGTCGTCGGGGCTCTATGCCGGAAGAATCCTGATCAGTTTTATCCTAATGCATTCTGAATGGAGAGAAATCCGTTCAGGATGTCTTCAGGAACGGAACGTTTTTTGGCCGGAGAAAATACCGCAGCATGCTGCGCTTTTTGCTCCGGCTAAAAATCCGAAACACTTGCCGCAAGGCCGGATCCGGAATGAATGCCCATTGAAAGGCATTGATCCGGATCCGGCCTTAAGCTAAACGTCGTTTCGGCGCATTGCCGGAGCCGACATTTAGCTTTTTCTGAATGGTTACCATGACGCTAAAGTCCTGACAGCCATGGTAAAGTGTAGTGGGGAGCGGGGGAGCAGTATACTTACCGTCCGTGCGGCTCCCCGGGCGCTCCAGAGTGACGTCAGGGCGCCCCAAGCGCATGGATCACGTGATCACATGGATCACGTCATCCATGCGCATGGGGCGCTCTGACGTCATTCTGGAGCGCCCCGGGAGCCGCACGGACTGTAAGTATACCGCTCCCCCGCTCCTACTATGGCAACCAGGACTTTAATAGCGTCCTGGGTGCCATAGTAACACTGAAAGCATTTTGAAGACGGCTCCGTCTTCAAATGCATTCAGTACACTTGCGTTTTTCCGGATCCGGCGGGCACCTCCGGCAACGGAAGTGCACGCCGGATCCCAACAACGCAAGTGTGAAAGAGGCCTTAATGAGCGGACAATGCTCTGGAGCAAACGAATCCTTCCTTATCATTGACCTGTGCAGTGACCCATGGAACCGGGCCCTTAGGCCTCTTTCACACTTGCGTTGTCCGGATCAGTCGTGTACTCCATTTGCCGGAAGTGCCCGCCGGATCCGTAACACCGCAAGTGAACTGACGCTATTAAAGTCCTGGTTGCCATAGTAGTAGTGGGGAGCGGGGGAGCAGTATACTTACAGTCCGTGCGGCTCCCGGGGCGCTCCAGAATGACGTCAGAGCGCCCCATGCGCATGGATGACGTGTCCATACGATCATGTCATCCATGCGCGCGGGGCGCCCTGACGTCACTCTGGAGCGCCCGGGGAGCCGCACGGACGGTAAGTATACTGCTCCCCCGCTCCCCACTACACTTTACCATGGCAACCAGGACTTTAGCGTCCTGGCAGCCATGGTAACCATTCAGAAAAAGCTAAACGTCGGATCCGGTAATGCGCCGAAACGACGTTTAGCTTAAGGCCAGATCCGGATTAATGCCTTTCAATGGGCATTAATTCCGGATCCGGCCTTGCGGCAAGTGTTCCGGATCTTTGACCGGAGCAAAAAGCGCAGCATGCTGCGGTATTTTCTCAGGCCAAAAAACGTTCCGTTCCGGAACTGAAGACATCCTGATGCATCCTGAACGGATTTATCTCCATTCAGAATGCATGGGGATAATCCTGATCAGGATTCTTCCGGCATAGAGCCCCGACGACTGAACTCTATGCCGGAACAGAACAACGCAAGTGTGAAAGAGCCCTTATCCAGGTCCCCGTATCTACATAGTGGCATCTGCTCTGAGAAAGGCGCTTTTGGCCACAAAGAGGTTTCACTGTATTAGGGAAGGCTCCCATTTCTCTAAGGGCTCATGCACACAACCATAGCCGTTTTTGCGGTCCGAAAATTGCGGATCCGCAGAAAATGTATGCCGGCTGTGTGAATTCCACATTTTGCGTAATGGACCGTACAGGCCTTACTGTTTCTGTATACCATCCGCAAAAAAATGATTAAATACGAAAACCATACGGATATGTTTTGTGCAATAACGGAAGAGGACTTAAATCAGAGAAAAAAAAAACCCTCAGATACGAAACAACGGATCGGTGAAAAACGGACCACGAAACAACAACGGTCGTGTGTATGAGCCCTTAGGGACATGCTGTCTGACAACCCTATTGAAAAGACTTGGTCTGTTGGGCACTTGTTTCAATTATATTCCGTCAGGTTTCTGGCAGGAAGAATAATGTAGTATGGTTCACTGGTGTATCCAGTAAAAAGAAAGGAAACCCAAGGGATCCAGTATAATCCAATAAAAAAAATTAAAAAAAAAGCGTCTAATATACCTGCTACCTGGTCCTCTGGTGGTCCCTTTTGCTTGGATCGACCACCAGAGGACACAGGCAGCTCTGTAAGTAGCACCAAACACCACTACACTACACCCCCCCTGTCACTTATTAACCCCTGATCACCCCATATTAGACTCCCTGATCACCCCCTGTCATTGATCACCCCCCTGTAAGGCTCAATTCAGACGTCCGTATGTGTTTTGCGGATCCACAAAACACATACGGACGTCTGAATGGAGCCTTACAGGGGGGTGATCACCCCATATAGACTCCCTGATCGCCCCCCTGTCATTGATCACCCCCCTGTAAGGCTCCATTCAGACGTCCGTATGTGTTTTGCGGATCCTCAAAACACGGACACTGCGGATCCGCAAAACACGGACACCGGCAATGTGCTTTCCACATTTTGCGGATCCGCACATTGCCAGAACTATATAGAAAATGCCTTTTCTTGTCCGCAATTGCGGACAAGAATAGGACATGTTCTATAGGCTCTACAAAAAACGCAGTGTTCACCCGATCAGGCCTGATCTTGTGCGCACACTTGCGTTCAGTCCGCCCCACCGCAGTGACAGAATATTTTTTTTTTCTGATCACTGCAAAAACACCGTAAAATCGCTGCGGCGCTATAAAGATCACTTTTGAGGGGCATGGCGAGTTCATAGAAGATTTAGCGGAAATTGATTATTTTATTTATTTTTTCTTACAAAGTCTCATATTCCACTAACTTGTGACAAAAAATAAAATCTCACATGAACTCACCATACCCCTCACGGAATCCAAATGCGTAAAATTTTTAGACATTTATATTTCAGACTTCTTCTCACGCTTTAGGGCCCCTAAAATGCCAGGGCAGTATAAATACCCCACATGTGACCCCATTTTGGAAAGAAGACACCCCAAGGTATTTCGTGAGGGGCATGGCGAGTTCATGTAAAATTTAATTTTTTTGTCACAAGTTAGTGGAATGAGACTTTGTCAGAGAAAAAAAAAAGAAAAAAATCATTTTCCACTAACTTGTGCCCAAAAAAATATATTCTAGGAACTCGCCATGCCCCTCACGGAATACCTTGGGGTGTCTTCTTTCCAAAATGGGGATCACTTGTGGGGTATTTATACTGCCCTGGCATTTTAGGGGCCCTACAGCGTGAGAAGTAGTTTGGAATCCAAATGCGTAAAAAATGCCCTGTGAAATCGTAAAGATTCTCATTGGAATTTGGGCCCTTTTGCGCACCTAGGCTGCAAAAAAGTGTCACACATGTGGTATCGCCGTACTCAGGAGAAGTAGAGCAATGTGTTTTGGGGTGTATTTTTACATATACCCATACTGTGTGTGAGAAATATCTCTGTAAATGACAACTTTAAAAAAAAGATTATACAAAGTTGTCAATTTACAGAGATATTTCTCTCACCCAGCATGGGTATATGTAAAAATACACCCCAAAACACATTGCCCTACTTCTCCTGAGTACAGCGATACCACGTGTGACACTTTTTTGCAGCCTAGGTGCGTAAAGGGGCCAAAAGTCCAACGAGTACCTTTAGGCTTTACAGGGTTACTCACAATTTAGCCCCACCCAAAATGCCAGAACAGTAAACACACCCCACAAATGACCCCATTTCGGAAAGTAGACACCCCAAGGTATTCGCTGAGGGGCATAGTGAGTCCATGAAATATTGAACTTTTTGTCACAAGTGAGCGGAAAGGGAGACTTTGTGAGAAAAAAAAAAAAAACAATTTCCGCTAACTTGTGCCAAAAAAAAATAATATTCTATGAACTCGCCATGCCCCTCACGGAATACCTTGGGGTGTCTTCTTTCCAAAATGGGGTCACTTGTGGGGTATTTATACTGCCCTGGCATTTTAGGGGCCCTAAAGGGGGAGAAGAAGTCTGGAATCCAAATGCCTAAAAATGCCCTCACTCATTGGAATTTGGGCCCCTTTGCGCACCTAGGCTGCAAAAAAAGTGTCACACAAGTGGTATCGCTGTACTCAGGAGAAGTAGGGCAATGTGTTTTGGGGTGTCTTTTTACATATACCCATGCTGGGTGAGAGAAATATCTCTGTAAAATGACAACTTTGTATAAAAAAAAATAAAGGGAAAAGTTGTCTTTTATAGAGATATTTATCTCACCCAGCAAGGGTATATGTAAAAATACACCCCAAAACACATTGCCCTACTTCTCCTGAGTACGGAGATACCACATGTGTGACACTTTTTTGCAGCCTAGGTGCGCAAAGGGGCCCAAATTTCAAAGAGTATCTTTACGATTTTACAGGGCATTGTTTACGCATTTGGATTCCAAACTACTTCTCACGCTTTAGGTCCCCTAAAATGCCAGGGCAGTATAAATACCCGACAAGTGACCCCTCATGACTCTGAGTCATTTGCCCCCCCCCCCCATGCACATTTCTCCAGTCCAAACAGAACCAGGGCGGCGCCATGGCACATTTCTCCAGCAGTGCCAGTACATACACAGACATCTCTTTAATGACTGTGCCCCCTCCCCCCCCCCAATCCAATGCACATTTCTCCAGTTCAAAAAACAGAACCAGAGCGGGCTAGTACACTGGCTGGCACTACTGGGACGGGTGAGATGGTGGGAATGGGATCCAGTAACTAAGTTGTTATAATTAATCAACCTACCTACCTGGCTGCCTCCTGTCACAGTCTCAGAAGATTCTTCTTTGTGCGGGCCGCGGGCCTTCCCTGGCAGAGTCTGGGCTGTGGCTGGCTGCCGCTGCTCGCTTCTTCTCTGTTCTGGGGGGCGGAGCTGTGGCAACGTCAGACAGACGCGAAGACGTGCCTGCCTGTGCGGCACGCTCACTCACAGCCACCGCTCGAGTCTCTTAAAGAGGCAGGCAGAGCGGGGCTCAGAGCGGCCGCCGGCGGGGGGGCCCCCTCCTTTCCATATTAGTCCGGACCACGCGCCGCCCAGGACTCCATGCGCAGCTGCGCGTAGTGGAGTTAGAAAACTTAGTAGCTCTAGTATTGTAAGAGCCACATTCAAGGGGATAAAGAGCCGCGGTTTGCCGACCACTGGCATATACCATGGCCTGTGATGTCCCATCCCTTGCTTGCATGGACTTTGTGAAGCTTAGTCCTGCACAAGTCAATGGCATTGAGCTGCAATACCAAGCACAGCCTTTGTATGTACGGTAGTCTGCTTTGTATGCTATGAGAAGGCTGCACCACTTGTCCAAGCATTGCGGCCTCTTCAAACATCTCGTTGTCAGAGGTTCCGGAAGTCCTACCATCACCAGTGATATTGATGACCTATTCAATATTTAAAGGGGTATTTCCATCACATACAATGGGGGCATATCGCTAGGATATGCCTCCATTGTCTGATAGGTGTGGGTCCCAGAGGTGGGACCCGCACTTACAAGGAGAACGGAGCGGGGAGACCTGTGGCTGGAGGACACTGGGTTTCCCGGGGTCCGTCCACCACCAAGTGCTGCTCCCATACAAGTGAATGGGAGTGCACTGCTTGCTCCCATTCATTTCTACGGGGCAGACGGAAATAGCCAATCCGTTCTCCTTGTAGGTGGGTGTCCCAGAGGTGGGACCCGCACCTATCAGACAATGGGGGCAGATCCTAGCGATATTTCCCACATTGTACTGTATGTGATGGTAAAACCCCTTTACTACATGAAAAACCCCTTTAAGTTGGAAAAGTTTCACTAAGGCTACATGCACACGACCGTATGTGTATGGCATCCGTTTTTTTTTTGCGGATCCATTGTAATAATGCCTATCCTTGTCCGCAAACTAGAAAAAAAATAGGACATGCACTATTTTTTTTGCTAGGCAACGTTCCGTTCCGGACATACTGATGCGGACAGCACACCGCGTGCTGTCCGCGTTTTTTGCAGACCCATTGAAATTAATGGGTCCGCATCCTATCCACAAAAAAAACAAAATGGACACGGAAACAAACAACGTTCGTGTGCATGTAACCTAAGCTTAATGCATTCATTAGGGAACCCGTCACCTGTACAATGCTGCCCTCATCAAGGGCATCATACTGTAGTGACAGATCAGCCTGTTGAAATCGGCGGTCACCACTGTGATGGCTGTCAGTACTTTTATAATACTGACCTGCGGAAGCCTCCAGTGCAGCACCAGCCCTGCAAATGAGATGAGTCCAATGCTGCACACTATGGGGTTCAGTAGGTCAGTATTAATTTTATATATAGGTTTAAAATATAGGCTTGAGGAAGGCTCCTGTATAGAGCCGAAACGTCGGATGATCTTTGTGGGTAAATAAAGTATTTTTCTATTTTTTATCTCTTGGAGTGCTGCCCGTTTTTACATTATAATATATATATATATATATATATATATATATACACACACACACACACACACACACACACACACATATATACATACACACACTCACCTAAAGAATTATTAGGAACACCATACTAATACGGTGTTGGACCCCCTTTTGCCTTCAGAACTGCCTTAATTCTAGGTGGCATTGATTCCACAAGGTGCTGATAGCATTCTTTAGAAATGTTGGCCCATATTGATAGGATAGCATCTTGCAGTTGATGGAGATTTGAGGGATGCACATCCAGGGCACGAAGCTCCCGTTCCACCACATCCCAAAGATGCTCTATTGGGTTGAGATCTGGTGACTGTGGGGGCCATTTTAGTACAGTGAACTCATTGTCATGTTCAAGAATCCAATTTGAAATGATTCGAGCTTTGTGACATGGTGCATTATCCTGCTGGAAGTAGCCAGAGGATGGATACATGTTCTCATTCTGTTTACGCCAAATTCGGACTCTACCATTTGAATGTCTCAACAGAAATCGAGACTCATCAGACCAGGCAACATTTTTCTAGTCTTCAACAGTCCAATTTTGGTGAGCTCGTGCAAATTGTAGCCTCTTTTTCCTATTTGTAGTGGAGATGAGTGGTACCCGGTGGGGTCTTCTGCTGTTGTAGCCCATCCACCTCAAGGTTGTGCGTGTTGTGGCTTCACAAATGCTTTGCTGCATACCTCGGTTGTAACGAGTGGTTATTTCAGTCAACGTTGCTCTTCTATCAGCTTGAATCAGTCGGCCCATTCTCCTCTGACCTCTAGCATCCACAAGGCATTTTTGCCCACAGGACTGCCGCATACTGGATGTTTTTCCCTTTTCACACCATTATTTGTAAACCCTAGAAATGGTTGTGCGTGAAAATCCCAGTAACTGAGCAGATTGTGAAATACTCAGACCGGCCCGTCTGGCACCAACAACCATGCCACGCTCAAAATTGCTTAAATCACCTTTCTTTCCCATTCTGACATTCAGTTTGGAGTTCAGGAGATTGTCTTGACCAGGACCACATCCCTAAATGCATTGAAGCAACTGCCATGTGATTGGTTGACTAGATAATTGCATTAATGAGAAATAGAACAGGTGTTCCTAATAATTCTTTAGGTGAGTATATATATATATATATATATATATAAAATATAACAATGCCATCACAGCAGTGACCGTTAATTTTCTGACACTCTGATATGCAGTTTATTACTTGCTCCTAGTTTCAAAACTTTTATCCTGCAAACATCCTAGTAATATATGCTGAATGTAAGGTCTGTGTGTCCATGATGTTGCGGTCTTCCCTAGCTCTCACTTATCAATGCAGCTCTTCCTTGTGCTGACAAACACTGATGGTGAGCAGACATACAAGCGATGTGTTCTTTTTAATAGCTGATCGGCAGAGTTGCCAGGAGTCCTGAGGATAAGTCATCAATATAGCAAACTGGCCAACCCCTTTAATTTAGCATTTAGGAAACAAATAAGCGATAAAAATCTGTGAAAAGGTGTCCTTATCCTTAATGAACAGAGCCAAATTAGGGCACTTTCACACTTGCGGCAGGACGGATCCGACAGGCTGTTCACCCTGTCTGATCCGTCCTTCCGCTATTTTGCCATGCCACCGATCCGTCCGTCCCCATTGACTTTAATGGGGACGGGGGCGAAGCTCCGGCGCAGCACGGCGAAAGGCCGCCGACTAAAAGTCCTGCATGAAAAACCAACACCGTTTCCCTATACTCACTGCGTAAGGAATCCAGTATCACCTTTAGCGAAACCAATCTTAAGATACATAGATCAAAAAATAAATTATAACTCCATAATCAGTTGTAGTTCAAATAACACTCAATTTTATTAATACTCACAGAGTTATAACCATTTCTGGCCTCACAGAAAATTTAAGAACATTTAAAAATCCTAATCAGACTGCGGGTATATGGCAATTACTGATACAATCATATAAAGTGCGAGTGCAACAATATACATGGGAAAATATAATCAGTGCATACAAGTAATGCTCCTCTGTCCACATAGTGTGGTCACAGAATCAGACTTCCGATCCTGGATCCACAGGACTTTAACATACATACTGCCATAATAGAATAACATATATCTAGCAGATAATCTAGCATACTGACCCAAAATATCTGCCACAACCCGCCAGACTGTGCCCCGACGCGCGTTTCGCCGTCAGCTTTTTCAAAGTGCTGCATGTCCGACTTTTTAGTCCGGCGGCCTCTCACCGCGAACTGCCGTACTGCGCCGAAACTCCGCCCCGTCCCCATTATAGTCAATGGGGACGGAGCGGCGGCACGGCGAAATAGCGGAAGGACGGATCCAACAGGGTGAACAGCCTGTCGGATCCGTCCTGCCGCAAGTGTTAAAAGTACCCTAAACTAAAATTGACTAGCAATATATTTTTAGTTTGGTTACATTTTATATATAAAACACACATACAAAACAAATCACTTCCCATAGATGTACAGTCTCCTTAATAAGTCCAATTCAGCAACATCTTGACCATGCTGATGTCTTTCCAACTGCATCTCTTCTTTCAGAGTCTCTGTTTCCCGACACAGCTTCTTTATTTGTGACTCATACTTAAGTTTTGTCTTTTCTGAAGCAAAGATGATTTTCAGTTCCTGTTGTTGCTGTAAATTATTTAGCTCCTGCTGCAAGTCTGTATTTTGGAGCTGTAGATGGTTTATCTCCTCTGTGGCTTTACTTAAACTTGTTGTAAGGTCCTGCACCATCATACATTTTTTATGCCTGTCTTTCCTCAGTGCCTGCAGATCTGCCTCCTTCTTCTCTCCCTCTTTCTTCAGTTGATTAATCAGGACATTTTTATATTCATTCACTCTTTTTGATGCTGCCAATGCTATTTTCAGAGCCTCCAGCTCCCTTTCAGTCTTCTTTTGTTTGGCCTTCAATTCAGATATCTCAAGCTTGCAGGCCCTAAGCTGAAGGTTCAAATGAGCTCCCTCAGAATGTTTTTTATTCATTTCGGATCTTAAGAGATTTAAATCTTTCTCATTCCATATACAATGACCGTTGCTTTCGCTGGTTGTAGCTGAACCATTCTCCTCTTTTTGATAGGACTCACAGGTGGCATCTTGTGCTGGAACAGCCTTGTCCTGCACAGAGTCTTGGACGATCATTTTAGACAAGAGCTCTCTTTTCTTCTTTTTTTCCTTTTCCTGAAAGTCATGCACTGCAGTCTTGTAGATTTCTGCTACATTTCTTGCTCTCTCTTTGGCCTGTTTTTCTGATATCAGCAATTCTGGTTCAAAACTTCCATGTAAAAAATCTTCGGCGCTGAAATGTGGAGAGAAGAGCTCTTCAACCCAATGTTTTTTATTGTTTTGCATCTTCTTCCAATGGACCTATATGGAGAAGCAAATCTCTGGTAAAATAAAATAAAAATTGCTTTCAAGTGCTTATTTTATATCTCTTCAATTATAGGGAAGAAAAAAAGATCAAGCTTGAAGAACCTGAAGCTGACCTAAGTTCACTTGATCAGACTAAAGGATTAATGTCATTCAAAAAACACAAGTAAGAATGCATTAAAGATGTTGGCCCATCGGGGACACTGATGGTGTACCCGCTCCTCTCTCCAGAGCAGGGCCCCCAAAGTAAAAGGATAGCATGTCATGCTCTCCATTCATTGCTATGGGAATTCCAAAAATATCTGAGTGAGCGCACTCAGTTTTTTTTCTTTTTCTTTTACCCTAAGTTCACACCTGAGTGTTTTACAGCGCGTTCCTACGCGCTGTAAAACGCACAAGGAGAAACCAATGCTTCCCTATGGGAATGGTTCTCACCTGGGCGTTTTACAGCGCGTACGATCGCGCTGTAAAACGCCCGACGCGCAAACAAGTACTTGAGCTTCTTTGGGGCGTTTTGTCGCGCGTTCTCGTACATAGACTTTCGGGAATGCGCGACAATGGGCGTTCGCTTGTCTCTGTATGCACGCTTGTAAACGCCCGTACAATCGCACATACAGAGCGCTCCTTTCAGAACGCTCAGGTGTGAACCCCGTGTTAAGTCTGATAGTGGTGAATGGAGAAAACACTGGCCAAGTGCGGCCATTGCCCCATTCACTATGGGACTGCCGGAAATAGCCAAGCCAGCGCTCGGCTATTTTCGCAAGTCCCATAGCAGTAAATGGAGGATGGCTACGCATTCAGAGCTGCTCTCTTCTCACTTTGGGAGATAGGTGTGGGTCTCACCTCTGGGACCCGCTTCTATCTGACATTGATGGCATCAATGTTCCAGATGGGTCAACCCCTTTAAGAACAAAATATTGTAAGGTAAACGCTTAAAGCATACCCAACCTTTGACAAACTTTGAATTACTTTATAGTACAGTGTGTGTACATGAGAAATAACACTATTTTTGGCCATTATATGACTGGTATCTGGCATTTTTTAGCAGTTTTCTCATCTGTATGCTGTATCTTTAGTTTGTAGTTCTCTTAAATCTGTTTGGTGGAGACCAGCTCCTGTCTACTGCAGACAGCAAGTAGAGGACAATCTTTTTCATAATTTTCTCACATTCACTTAAAAGCAGTCCCAGGACATTACAGCACAGTACTGACCTGTATGGATGTGAATAAAGCACGTGGGCTAAGATATAAACTTCCTATTTAGCTGCAGCAGTCTCTTTGGTGTCTCTGTGGAATCCTGTCTCACTCATCTCCTGCCTATTCCTCTCCATATTCTTGTATGAGATAATGCAATCTTATCATTTAGTGAGCAGACAGAGGTCCTAGTCTCACCAAGACACATTTTTCATAAATTTCAGGGACAAAGTAAATTTAAAGAAGGTGAAGAAACAGAACAAAGTTGTCCATTTAAATAATGTTTTCTCAATAGTTTTTCCGGCTAATTAAAGTATTTTGTTGCTTACTTCTTGCGCCACAACAGGGTTCCCACTGAAGAATTCAGAATAGCTCCGTAATACGCCTGATGAAGGAGCCAAATCTGTGTGTCTCTGTATGAAATTCAATATTTTGGCCGAAGAGTTACAAGCAAAGATAAGCAACTGCAATATAACTTAAAAGGGGTTGGCCCATTTGGGACAATGATGACATATCGCGAGGATATGCCATCAATGTCAGATAGATGCAGGACCTGCACTTATCTGGAGTACAGGGCCCCAAAGGTAACGACAGCACAAGGCGAGTGCTAGGCTTGTTTTCTTCTCCAGGACATCATGCTGTCAGCACAACACACAAGCTAGAGCTGGCTGTGGCTAGAGGACTCTGTACAGCAGGGGAGCTTAGCCTCAGGACGACACAAAACACATGGGGATGGGGAGAAAAAGGTTTTTTATTTTTTTATTAAAGCATCCCCCCCTATACTGTTATCAGGGGAACTCTGCACATCCCCCCTCCAGGACTCCACTTTCACCCCCCTGAACTGAAAATAGTGCCCACCCTTCCCTAGTTAGTGTATGGGTGGTGTTACATAGGACTGCAAGTGGCATTTATTACATTATCTGTACTCAGAGAGTTATCACTTTGTTATCTGTGGTCAGGGGTGGACTGGGAACTTAAGGTGGCCCTGGGAAAAAAAACTAAAAGTGTCCCTATTTTGTAGGCGGTGCAAATTGACAGAAGGCAGGACAACAGAAGTAGGAGGGGCCAGCAATACCATAGTCCAGAACAAAATCCCGCCCCAGCAGAACCAAACACCACAGTGCAGCACAAAATACTGCCTACATTAATTAATGCTGAGTGCATCAGATATTTATGTGTCTTGGTGGCGGACGAAAGGAGGGCTTGGATGGCCCTCTGGGCATCAGCCCATCGAGAAATCTCCCGGTAGGGTCTATAGCCAGTCCACCCATGTCTGTGGTGTTACATAGGACTACAGGTAACAGCTACTTCAATATCTATAATCATAGGGTTTTAACTGTGGTATTACATAGGACTGTGAGTAACATCTACCCTGCTTCCTCTACATTGCTGTATCCCTCAATTTATTATCTTGCTGACTGTGCAATATATCAATTTCTGCTGGAATTTAGGCCATAAATGTCTGATTAATGGGGGTGCCTCTGTCGATCATCACACTGGAGGGGTGAGTTCTGCTTTCTCTTCATCCATCTACATATGGCTGTATCTGCACTTTTTCACTTAAAGGGAACCTGTCATCAACTTTATGCTGCCCATACTAACGGCAGTATAAAGTACAGACAGGCGAGTTGATTTCAGCGGTCGGTCATTTATAAGTTAAAAGTAAGTGGTTGCCGAGAACCAACATCACAATCATTACAGACTGGGCCTGGAAAAGAGTCCCGGCCACCTGAGAAGAGTCCTGGTTATTCATGACTTCCTGCTCTCCTGCTGATGGCTGACAGTCTTCTACCTAGTTTTCTCCCTTTCTCTCTAGGAGAGAACTGCCAACCATCAGCAGATGGGTGAGAGAGCAGGAGATGAGGAATAACCAGGACTCTTCTCATGTAGATTTGACTCTTTTCAAGGCCTGGGCTGTAATCATTATGATGCTGGTTCTCAGCAACCACTTACTTTTAGCTCATTAGGGACACAGCGCTGACATCAGCATTTCTGTCACTAATTTATGCTGCTCTCAGTGACTTCAGCATGTGCCCCCCTGTGAATGACACACATGTTTTCAAAGGTGCACGGGCGACGGGTGCGTGGCACCGGAGGGGGGCCCGTTCTGTCCGGAGGCAGCAGGAGTGGAGATGAGCACCTCCATTGTGGAAGCGCTCATCTCCATATTCATCTGTATCGCTGTCCTCAGGACAGCGATACAGATGAATGGTGCAGAGGAGCATGGGAGAGGCGTCTCCCTTGCCCGTTCCTCTGATAGGCTACAGGCCTAGTGCCGTACAGTGCGGGACACCTGAGCCGTACAGTGCGGGACACAGGCCGGAAGAGGCCTGCATCGCATCACTGACAGCAGCATAAGGTAAGTATATGAGTTTATTGTTTTTATTATTTATAGTATACTGTGGCAAGAAGAGGGGTGGGGGCCCTACATACTGGCACAATATGGGGGGGGGGGGAACTATGAAGAAGGGAAGCACTATGGGGGCCCTATATACTGGCACAATATGGGGGGCACTATGGAGAAGAGGGGAAGCACTATAGGGGTCCTATATACTGGCACATTATGGGGGCCCTATATACTGGTGTCACGGAACCATGAACCAGACGTACAACAAGAGATAAGTGAAAATAAGAAGGCTTTATTGAAAATAAAGCTGTAAAGCAAAAGTCCAAACGGATGGTGAAACCGAGCAGAGTCTTTGCGAAGCCAGAGGTCAGGAACCAGAAGGGTAGTCAGACGAAGCCAGGATCAGGAACCAGCAGGGTAGTCAGACGAAGCCAGGATCAGGAACCAGAAGCAGCAGCAGTCTTAGAAGCATGTGAACACAAAAGGACCAAGCAAGGAACTGAAGCCACAGACCTCCTATATATATATATGAGCTAGGCATCCAGCTCCTCCCAGGGGAAGGAGGAGCCGCAGGGTGGAAGGCTACAAGAAACCAAGATGGCCGCCAGCACATGTCAAACGAAGGAGAACAGCAAGAAGGTAAGACCATGACAGTACCTCCCCCTCAAGGGCCCCTCCTCCGCGGAGCACAAAACGGTTTCTGAGGGAAGCGTGCGTGGAAGGCTCGGAGCAAGGCAGGAGCATGGACATCTGCGGAGGGAACCCAGGAACGCTCCTCTGGAACATAACCACGCCAATGGACCAAAAACTGCAACCGACCGCGGACCAGGCGTGAGTCCAGGATATTGCTCACCTCATATTCCTCACGATTGCCCACTTGGACCGGACGAGGCCGAGGAAGTGAAACGATTACACACCAGTGGCTTCAACAGGGAGACATGAAACACGTTGGAGATCCGCATGCCAGGAGGAAGCGCAAGGGCATAGGCTACCGGGTTTACCCTGCGAAGCACTCGGAAGGGACCAACAAAGCGAGGCGCCAGCTTGGGAGTGGGCACTCGAAGGTTGAGGTTGCGGGTGGACAACCATACACGGTCTCCGACCTGGTAGGAAGGAGCAGGCGCTCGTCTGCGATCAGCCTGGAGTCTCTGGCGCTGCGCAGAGACCTCAAGGGACTTCTGGATCTGTACCCAAGAAGCACGTAGGACGGAAAGGTGATCCTCCACAGCCGGAATATCCTGGGGAGAGAATACCTCCGGTAACACGGCAGGTTGGAACCCATAATTGGCCATGAAGGGAGACGTCCCAGAGGAAGAGTTCACCGCCGTGTTCCTGGCAAACTCAGCCCAAGGCAGGAGGTCAACCCAATTGTCTTGGTGATTGGAGACATAGCAACGAAGGAATTGCTCCAAGGCCTGATTGGATCGTTCTGCGGCCCCATTGGACTGAGGGTGGTAGGCCGAGGAGAAGGAGAGATGAATCCCCAACTGGGAGCAAAAGGCGCGCCAGAACCTGGACACAAACTGACTCCCCCGATCCGACACAATCTCCTTAGGCAAACCGTGCAACCGGAAGACCTCCCTGGCAAAAATCGTGGCCAACTCTTGTGCAGAGGGTAACTTCTTGAGAGGAACACAGTGGCACATTTTGGAAAACCGATCCACAATCATGAGAATGACCGTATGGCCTCGGGATGCAGGGAGGTCCACAATGAAATCCATCCCCAGGTGTGACCATGGGCGCTCCCCGGTGGCTATGGGTTGCAGAAGGCCCAACGGAAGGTGCCGAGGGGACTTACTCTGGGCACAAACGGAGCATGCCGCTACATATGCGGCGATGTCGGAACGTAGGGAAGGCCACCAGAACAGACGTGAAACAGCCCAGGACAGCTGATTCTTTCCAGGATGCCCCGCGGTCTTGGAGTTATGGTAGGTTCGCAACAACCGAGTGCGCAACTCCTCAGGCACAAAACATCTGCCGTTGGGTCTCCCAGAGGGAGCACCAGATTGAGCCGCCAAAATCTGCTCACCCAGGGGAGAGGTCAGGCTGGTGCGAATGGCGGCCAGGATCTGATTCGGAGGTATGACCGAAGTCGGAATCGACTCCTCCCTGGACAGCTCGGAGTACTGCCGTGATAAGGCATCCGCCCTGATGTTCTTGGAACCGGGTAGGTAGAAGACCACGTAATTAAAACGTGACAAGAACAGAGCCCATCTGGCCTGACGTGGTGTCAATCTCTTGGCCTCAGAAAGGTAGGTCAGATTCTTGTGGTCCGTCAGGATGAGAACCGGAACCACCGAACCCTCGAGCAAGTGCCTCCATTCATTAAGGGCCTGCACGATGGCCAATAACTCCCTGTCACCAATCTGATAGTTGCACTCCGCGGAAGACAGTTTCCGGGAGTAAAACCCACAAGGAAGCAGAGGGCCCTCTGGTGTTCTACGCTGAGACAGAAGGGCGCCTACTCCCGTCTCAGACGCGTCCACCTCGAGGACAAAGGGCAACCCAGGGTTGGGATGCGACAGAATCGGAGCCGAAACAAAGGCGGACTTTAGGGCCTCAAAAGCTCGGATGGCCTCGAGCGGCCAGACCTGGGAATTACTGCCCTTCCTGGTCAGATCCGTGAGAGGCTTGGCCAGCATGGAAAAGTCCCTGATGAACTTCGATAATAATTGGCGAAGCCCAAAAAGCGCTGCAGGGAACGAAGACCACTGGGCTGGGGCCACTGTAAGACAGCCGAAACCTTCTCAGGATCCATGGAGAACCCCTCAGCGGAAATGATGTAACCTAAGAAGGTTACCTGGGATCGGTGAAATTCGCATTTCTCAAGCTTACCGAACAGCTTGTTCTCTCGTAACCGTTGCAACACTCGTCTGACATCCAGAATGTGGGCCTCCATGGATTCAGAATATACCAAGATGTCATCCAAATAGACTACCACACACTGCTGCAACAGGTCACGGAAAACATCGTTGATGAATTCCTGAAAGACTGCGGGCGCATTGCACAACCCAAAGGGCATAACCAAGGATTCGTAATGACCGGTCCTGGTGTTAAACGCGGTCTTCCACTCATCGCCCGCCTTGATCCTTACCAGGTTATATGCCGCCCTCAGGTCGAGTTTGGTAAAGACCGTGGCCCCTTTAAGGCGATCGAACAGCTCGGAAATCAAGGGTATCGGGTAAGCGTTCTTGATCGTGATGCGATTGAGACCCCTGTAATCGATGCAAGGCCTCAACTCACCGCCCTTCTTTTTCACAAAGAAAAATTCAGCCCCTGCCGGGGACGAAGATTTGCGAATGTGTCCGCGTGAAAGCGCCTCCCTCACGTACTCCTCCATGGCCTCATTCTCCGCTACCGACAGTGGATAGACTTTGCCACGAGGAGGAACGGCACCAGATTGTAACTCTATGGCACAATCGTATGGGCGGTGCGGAGGTAGGGCGCGCACCTTATCGAATACATCCCGGTACTCCTCGTATTCAGGAGGCAACAGAGAGTCCGAGGAAGTACACAGCAACTTGACAGACCCATGGATGCAACTAGCCCCACACTGCGGTGACCACGAGAGGATCTCGACCGATCTCCAAATCGAAAGTCGGATTATGCTTCTGGAGCCAGGGGTACCCCAAGACCACCGAGTAGTGTGGAGACGAAATAACCTGGAGGCAGACCGACTCTCTGTGAACGGCACCAATGGCTATCCCCACTGGAAGGGTCTCATGAGTCACGTGTGGCGGCAGAAGGGGTCTGCCGTCTATCGCCTCAAGAGCCAGTGGGGAACCTCGAGCCTGCAGAGGAATGGAATTGGCGGCAGCGAACACACTATCAATGAACAAACCACCAGCACCAGAGTCCACCAACGCCTGGGTCGTCACCGAGCCCCCGACCCAGGAGAGGACCACAGTGATCAGTGGTTTGTCAACACGGGAAACCGGGGACGAGGAGACTCCACCCAAGATCTGCCCCCGACAGGATCTCAGGGTACGAGCGTTTCCCGGACGGTTCGGACATGCCAACCGAAAATGCCCACCGAGACCACAGTACATGCATCGGCCCTCGCGTCTCCGGAGTGCCCTCTCCCCCTCGGACAGGCGAGCAAACCCCAGCTGCATGGGTTCACCCCCAGACAAGTCATCCCCAGGAGGCGTGGGAGGAGAGGGAGGCACGGGTGGGACAGCAAACGTAGGCACCAATCTGTTAGAAGACCTCCGCAGGTTCTCCTTAAAGGAAGGTCTCTCCCTGAGTCTGGTGTCAATCAAAATCAGGAAAGAAATAAGAGACTCGAGCTCAACTGGTAGGTCCTTAGCT
Source organism: Bufo bufo (assembly GCF_905171765.1). Classification (NCBI taxonomy): domain Eukaryota; kingdom Metazoa; phylum Chordata; class Amphibia; order Anura; family Bufonidae; genus Bufo; species Bufo bufo. The sequence goes on from NC_053396.1 coordinate 161,371,434, forward strand.
GCAACCTCATCCTTCAAGGCATCCGAGAGACCATGAGAGAAAGCAGCGACCAGAGCCTCATTATTCCAGCCCGCCTCTGCTGCCAGGGTACGAAACTCAATGGCGTATTCAGCTACGGATCGTGAACCCTGTCTGATGGACATAAGGAGCTTCGCAGCAGAGGCAGCACGAGCCGGCACATCGAATACCTTCCGAAGAGAAGCAACAAAACCGGAAAACTCGGCAACCACCGGATTGTTGTTCTCCCATAAAGGGCTGGCCCAGGCCAAGGCCTTGTCCGAGAGCAGCGAGATCAAGAAGCCCACCTTTGATCTCTCAGTAGGAAAGGCATGTGGCAGCAACTCGAAATAAATGCCCACCTGGTTAAGGAAACCTCGGCACTGAGTTGGCTCTCCCCCAAAGCGCTGTGGAAGAGGGGCAGAACCGGTCATACCCCGAAACACCGCAGGCGCAACAACAGGTGTCGGGGTAGACTCTGGCGCAACAACCGGAGCGGCAGTAGGAGCGAGCCCAGGAGCGACAACCGACCCATCGGCAACGGGAGCGAAATGAGCCGTGCGTTCAAGCAGGGTTTGCAACGCCACAGCGAACCAACCCAACAGGTGATCCTGCTGATCAAGTCTGGCAACCAGCGTGGGTAGCGAGGATGGCCCTGTACCGTCAGAATTCATGGCTTGGTCCTAATGTCACGGAACCATGAACCAGACGTACAACAAGAGATAAGTGAAAATAAGAAGGCTTTATTGAAAATAAAGCTGTAAAGCAAAAGTCCAAACGGATGGTGAAACCAAGCAGAGTCTTTGCGAAGCCAGAGGTCAGGAACCAGAAGGGTAGTCAGACGAAGCCAGGATCAGGAACCAGCAGGGTAGTCAGACGAAGCCAGGATCAGGAACCAGCAGGGTAGTCAGACGAAGCCAGGATCAGGAACCAGCAGGGTAGTCAGACGAAGCCAGGATCAGGAACCAGAAGCAGCAGCAGTCTTAGAAGCATGTGAACACAAGAGGACCAAGCAAGGAACTGAAGCCACAGACCTCCTATATATATGAGCTAGGCATCCAGCTCCTCCCAGGGGAAGGAGGAGCCGCAGGGTGGAAGGCTACAAGAAACCCAGAAACCAAGATGGCCGCCAGCACATGTCAAACGAAGGAGAGCAGCAAGCAGGTGAGACCATGACAACTGGCACATTATGGGGGCACTGTGGAGAAGAGGGGAAGGAGCACTATGGGGCATCTACTAGGGGCCCTATGTACTGGCATGCATTATTGGGGGGCTCTATGGAGAAGTGGGGGGGCACTATGGGGGCATCTACTGGGGGCTTTATGACACGGCTCCACCTGGCTCCTTTTTTAGCTGGCTCCTAGATTCCAAGGAAATTTGTCAAGCCCTGGTCTATAGGAGACATCATGGCAGCTCATCTCCACCCCTCCCGGACCTAATGTCAGGGAAAACTGACAATTAGATATGGAGCCTTTAGAAGAGGCCTTTACGCAGTACTATAGAGACCAAGGAACCTACAAGATTCACACAAAAATATCTGTGATTTGGGAAGTCACAAAATATTCATACAGGGACAAGTTATATGTTCTTCCACTGAAACTGTATGGTTAGGAGATTTTTGCCATTTTTACAGGCTTGCAATACTGCTTGTAATGTATGCATGAAATTCAACGTGTACAGAGGATTGATGTGACCACCATATTGTGATTGCCATACAATTCCATAATGTTCATTATTTTTTTATTTTTTTTATTGGAATCACAATCTAAATTTTATGCAATTTCATAATCCAATCTTGAGGTTTCCTTCCTTAAAAACACGCCCTTCCCCAAAATCATAGAAAACTGCTTATGATTTTATACATGTAATTTTCTGTAATTCAACACTTAATAAAATGGCCATGTACTTATGGCGTGCAATTTTGTGTTGTGTTCTCGCACAAAATCACATCACATCACACATGCAATTGATCCAATGTGCTGTCTTGTTCGGTCCACAAATGTGTTCAAGATTTTTTGATTTTTTTTGACTATGGATTCAAATAGCTTTATGATCAATGCATCTTTTAAAACAGCGTGGGTACCATTTAACACTTCTTGTGATACAAGTGGATTCAAATAGCTGATCCATAAAATAAAAAATACCTTATACTCACCTTACCAATCCCTGTTGCTCCCAACACTTCCCTCGTCTCCTGACAATATTGCTGCAGATAAATTATTCCATCAAAATCTGCAACAATACAATTTTATTGTGGATTTTGACTTACACATTGAAGTCAATGAGGAAAATCAGTTAAAAATCCACGAACAATACCAGAAACACAAACTGACTTAGAGCTCATGCCCGTTGCCGCAAAAATGCCAACGGCTGCGTGCGTTCCACATTTTGCCGAATGGAACGTCCGGCGCTCTACAGAACAGACAAGAGTAGGATGTTCTATTTTTTTTCTTTTTTTGCGGGTCCTGCGGAGCGGACAAACGGATGAGGACACTGAAGTGAATGGGCCCGCATCTGACCAGCAAAAAATGCGGATCGGATGTGGACAAAAGCCATGGTCGTGTGCATGAGCCCTTACTGTGGATTGAAAAATCCACACTGAGGGTCAGTTTCCATGTGTAAGAAAAATTCTTCAGTATGTGGATGAGATTTGTAAAATAAAAATAAAATTGCCTGCTACTTTAATGTTGTAAATTTTACCTTCACAAACCTTCAGCATTTCCATCATATGGGGGATCCACATTTGCGGATCCGCAATACACGGGCACCGTTCCGTTGTCATTTCGCATCACGGATGCGGACCCATTCATTTCAATGGGTCCGCAAATCCAGAGATGCGGAACGGAACACTACGGAAGCACTACAGAGTGTTTTCTGGGGTTCCGTTCTGTGCCTCCGCATTGCAAAAAGATAGAACATGCTCTATCTTTTTGCAGAACGGAGGGATCCCGGACCCATTCAAGTGAATGGGTCTGCGATCCCCAATGCACCTGCCCCATGGAAGGTGCCTGTGTTTTGCGGACCGCAATTTGCGGTTCACAGCACGGGCACGGGACACCAACGGTCGTGTGAACGAGCCCTAAAATGTCCATGAAGGATCCGCTGTTGGTCCGTGTGTCCGTTTTTTGCCCTCCATGTGTCATCCATATTCCACATGCACGGCTAGGCTGAAAAAGGAGCATCTCCTACCAATGGTCAGTGAAAACCTCTGACAGAACCTGGATGCCACAGTAGTTTTCATGGACCCATAGACTTCAATGGGCATGTTTGGTCCACATCATGGACCAAAGTAATGCACACCCCCTTACTTTTTCCATTGACCCGTGGTCAATGGAAAAACCAGGATGTGTGAACAAACACATTAAAATCAATGGATACGTGTGCTGTGTCTGGAGGACATGGCTGGCACACGTCCATGATTCATCCGCGGACGAGGAGAAGCAGCAGCGGCGGTGCGGGGACCGGGAGCAGCGCGGGGAGCTAAGTAAATATATTTAATGCAGTAGACACACTGTTATGGGGGCATCTGTGAATGACACACTGTTATGGGGGCATCTGTGAATGACACACTGTTATGGGGGCATCTGTGAATGACACACTGTTATGGGGGCATCCGTGGATGACACACTGTTATGGGGGCATCTGTGGATGACATTGTAGTAATTGTCCCCCACAGTAGTAATTGTCCTCCACACTGCCCCCAGTAGTAATTTCCCCTGTAGCTACGCCACAAATTCAACGTGAGGGGCTCGGCATATGGTGGGGTATTTTATAACCTTGGATAACCCCTTTAATGGCAGTCCTTATAATGTATGCATATGTTGCTTTTTTTGTTGTTACAAATTTATCTATATTTTTTGCTAAATTCCAAGACACTGGAACCAAGCAATGTGTGAATGAGCTCTTGTAGAGCTGAAAGGCAGATATGCCAAGCTATGTGCAAGTTCAAAGAGATGGAGTGTATTTGTACATAGATATATATATAGTAGATTGCAAGCTCTCGTGGGCATGGTCCTCTCCCCCTCTGTAACAGTTTGTTAACCCTTTCCCGACCGCCTAACACATATATGCTAAACCAAAATCCAGCCACCACTCGACTAGGCGTTCACGTTCCAGCGGGTAGGAGCTGCCTCCACGTGGAATATATGTAGAAGTCCCAGCAACCGTGTCTTGCTTATAAGTATAAGTATATAATATGACGCGTTTCGGCACACAGCCTTTCTCAGTCAGAATACATCATTATTAGAAACCAATCTGAACACAAGTGACGTAATACGCCCAGCAGTGGGCAGTAGCCAACTCATTACCAATCAACATCCAGCTTTCACTTTATGCAGCAAACATAAACAAAGGATACCATGCTATCAACGGGACAATGAGGTCTATGGAAAAATAACATATATGCGTCTGCGGTCGGGTATTTAAAGATGGCGTCTGCTAGCGAGACAGGAGGTGCCCGAAGCTAATGTATGTGATCAAGGATAATGTTGATCACACACATTTAACCCCTTAGATGCCATGGTCAAATGTGACCACGGCATCTGGGTAGTCAAAAACTGTGAACAAGCACTCCCGGCGAGGATGGGGGGAGCCGGATGGAGTGTCTGGCAGCCTCGGTCCTCCAGAATGATCTGCCGCACATAAATTCCTATGGAGAGCCTGCCTGTGTCAGGGCTCCATAGGAACACAGTGAAATTCGAGTATGGCCTCATGCACACGACCGTAAAAAACGGAAGCCGTCCATGTGCCTTCCGCAATTTGCATTGTAGAAATGCCTATTCTTGTCCGCAAAACGGACAAGAATAGGACACGTTATATATTTTTTGCGGCTCCACGGAACGGAGCAACGGATGCGGACAGCACACGGAGTGCTGTCCACATCTTTTGCGGCCCCATTGAAGTGAATGGGTCCGCACCCGAGCCACAAGAACTGTGGCTCTGATGCGGACCAGAACAACGGTCGTGGGCATGAGGCCTATATGAGAGAAGCAAACTGACGAGTATGAAAAGAAAAAAGGGAATATAATGGAAAATAATAGCATTCTTAATACAGAATGCTAACTAAAATGTCCATTGAGGGGTTAAAAATAATAAATTAACTCGCCTCATCCACTTGATCGCGCAGCCAGCATTGTCTTCCTCCTTCTTCCTGCAGGACCTGCAAAAGGACCTTCAATGACGTCATCGCGCTCACCAAGTGGTGAGCGAGGCGACGTCAGCGCAGGTCCTGCTGAATGAAGAAAGACGATAACGGCTGCGCGATCAAGTGGATGAGGCGACTTTATTTCTTTTTTAACCCCTCAATGGACATTTTAGTAAGCATTCTGTATTAAGAATGCCAATTTTTTTTCATTATAACCATGTTAGAAAGGAAAATAATAAAATAAACAGAACACCTAACCCAAACCCGAACTTCAGTGAATAAGTCCGGGTTCGGGTCTTTATCACGCGCGTGTAGAGATGAGCGAACTTCTGTTTTAAGTTCGGCGTCTGGTTAGCGGAGGATCCCGATATGGATTCCGAATTCCGTTGTGGTCCGTGGTAGCGGAATCAATAATGGCCATTATTGATTCCGCTACCACGGACCACAACGGAATTCGGAATCCATATCGGGATCCTCCGCTAACCAGACGCCGAACTTAAAACAGAAGTTCGCTCATCTCTACGCGCGTGCAAAACACATTGCACTCGTGCGGGAAAAAAAATGAACAATGGAACGCAAATCGCATACAAAACTGACTGAAATTGCGTGCCTACTCGCACGGGTTTCCCCGCAATGCACCCACAACGCATCCGGACAAAAAAACGTGACGCCCGTGTGCAAGGGGCCGAACTCTCTCTTGATGTACAGCCCCATGCAATTAATGGTGCTATCAAATATATATAAAATATTTGTATATACATACCGTAATCTGGGAAAGTGATGACGAGTCAAGGGACATAGTTATAGGTGAATGCTCTCCAGCTGTTGTCAAACTACAACTCCCCGCTCTTCTCAGAACTCTCATAGAAATAAATGGAGCATGCTGGGAATTGTAGTTTCACAACAGCTGGAGTATGGCAGGTTGCCCACACCATACCTTGTAATTCCTTTTGTTTTGTTTTTTAATAATATTTTAGCAAGCTGTAATTGAGCAGACCCTACAAGAAGTTTTAACAATGCACATGACCCTATGCATACAGAGTACATGTACCTTGTAGTCCCAGTAAAGCAGTGAGCTCCTCACCCTCCACACCTCAGTTGGTATCTTGCTGCTCCTCTCCAGGACTCAGTAGCAGGCGTTCACATCTGCGCATGTGCACTGGAAATTCTTGTAAAGGAAGTAGCCGCGCTGCCCTAGCAACCAAAACACGCCGCAACCCAGGGGGCCAGCAAGCACGTGACCTTCACCAGCCAATCAGCTTTAGAGGTGGATATTTCAAGCGAAGAGCTACTACCAAGGACTATGAAAACATCACGTGACTTAGGTCACATGGGCTCTAACCGTGGGGATGAATGAGACGACAAAGGAGGGAGGGGGAGCTTGAGTTGTTTGTGATCGCCACAAGGAGAAGCCATGCCCTCTGTCATTACGTCTTAGAACATCTGTGACTTCACAGAACATTTTACTATGAATTAGGAGCATCACCATGTATGTTATACTGCATGGAACAGATACAGTGAAATTCCTTTAATTCACCATCCAGTAATCCAGAAAATAGACAATCCAGCACTTGTTTTTAGTTAAAACCAAATAAATTCAGATAGCAATCAAAGGGGGATTATTCCTTGTGCGTCCTGTTATTGTCACTCAATGACTTTTGTTTCGAAACCGTCCGTATTTAGCCCTTTGTAAAGATCAGACATTTTTTTGTGATTTTGTTTTTACAGCGTTCGCCATGCGGTAAAATGAATCTGTTACTTTCATTCTCCAGGTCAGTATGATTACGGCGTTTTAATACTAAAAATAATAATAAAAACCTTGAAAAAATTGTATTGTTCGTTTGATCTCCATATTCTGACCACTATAACTTGTTTGTAGTTATATGTACAGAGTTGTTAGAAGGCTCTTTTTATGGGGCAAACTGTATTTTTCATTGATACAATATTGGGGTGTGTATGATTTTTTTTATCACTTTTTATTACATTTTTTGTGGGAGGTGGAGCAACCAAAAAAAAGTGAATCTGCCTTTTTTTTCCGTTTCGCCTTTTGCCACGTGGGATAAATATTTTTATATTTTAACAGTACAGGCGTTTTCACATGCAGGGATGCCCATGATGTTTATTTTTTTATTGTTTATGTATTTTTTTATTTTGGTTAAGGGGGGGGATTTTATTTTAATTTTATGTATATATTTTTTTATTTTTTTAAAAACATCTATTTATTCAGTTTTACAATTTTTATAGCTTCAATAAACAACTATAACAAGCAATCATCAGATTGGAGTCTAGAAGGCTTACATTATGTTCCAATAGAAACTTATGTGCAGCAGCTTTATACACCATACAGAGGCAGCCACATACACCATACGGAGGAGATAAAGGCGCTATTGCAGAAGTTGGCTGCTTTGGAACAGAAACATAAGGGTTCACTCTCCACCTTGGTTTGCCAGGAGCTCTGCGATACACGCTTGGCTCTTAAGAAAATAATTGACCAAAACTACCTGAGCTCTAGAGATAGGTTGCAGAAGCTTTTTTATGGTCAAGGGGATAGAAGTGGCAGACTACTGGCGAGAATGTTGTGGCCGAAACTGAACTCCTCTTATATTCCCTCCCTCAATTGTAGGGTGGGAGGACGGGTACATGCAACTGGTGACATTCTCCGGGAATTTCGTTCCTATTATGAAGAACTATATAGTTTGCAGGGGAAGTTCGCTGATCTACCTCTGGACACTAAAACTCAGAAAATTAGAGAGTATATCTCGGGTTTGCTGGGCCCTAAGCTATCCACTGACCAGAGAGATGGTTTGGATAAAGATATAACGGAATTTGAGGTCCGTAAGAGTATTAAGGAGCTGGTAGTTGGTAAGTGCCCCGGCCCGGATGGTTTCACGCCCCGCTTCTGGACGATGTCTCTACTCCTTTCACCAGTATGTGTAATTCCTTAGCAGCTGACTCGTTCTTCCCACCCCAAGCCATGATGGCCCACATATGTGTCATACCGAAGCCGGGTAGAGACCCCCTGGCCTGTAGCAATTACCGCCCAATCTCTCAGATTAATGTGGACGTAAAGATCTACGCCAAAATCTTGGCGGACAGGTTGAAACCATTCATGCCTTCTCTGATCCATGTAGATCAGGCTGGTTTTGTCCCGGGGCGGGAGGCCATAGATAATACCATACGCTCTCTGGCCCTAATAAATAGGGCTACTACGACGGGGTCCCCCCTCTGCCTTCTCTCAGTCGACGCCGAGAAGGCGTTTGATCGCGTTGATTGGACCTTTTTAGGTGAGTCCTTGAGGGCATTTGGTTTCGGCCCTAGCATGATCACTAGAATCCTTGCTCTGTATCGGGATCCTAGTGCCCAGGTTCTGGTCAATGGCTCCCTATCGTCACCCTTCCGCATCCATAATGGTACCAGACAGGGGTGCCCGCTTTCCCCTCTTTTGTATATTATGGTTATGGAATTCTTAGCTAGAGCTCTTAGAGCCAATGAATCTCTTAGGGGCCTGAGACTAGGTGAACTTGAGTCGAAGATCGCGATTTATGCAGATGATCTCCTTATTTTGTGTTCCGATCCGTTAGTCGGTTTCCCTAATATACTAAAGGAATTTTCGACCTTTGGAGGTCTTAGCAACTTCAAAGTTAACCTCCATAAGTCCGAGGTACTTAACGTTACACTTCCTCCAGACATGGTTCATCATCTGCAATCCTCATTTCCATTTCGCTGGGCTCCTGGTCATATCACTTATTTGGGCACAGTTATCCCCTCTAACTCCTCAGATCTCTTTTCACTAAACTTTTCTCCCCTTATAGAAGATATTAGGAAGGACTTACAGAAATGGAAGACCTTACCGTTATCCTGGTTTGGTAGGATACATGCGCTTAAAATAAATATACTCCGTCGGATCTTATACCTCTTTCGCACCATTCCTATACCCCTGTCTAATGGTTTCTTCAAGACCTTTAGATCCATGTTCCTGAAATTCATCTGGGCAGGTTCTAACCCTAGGTTGGGGATCCGATATCTGGTACACCACAAGCTTAGGGAAGGCACGGGGGTCCCGGATCTCCCGAAATACCATAAGGCTGCCCCGCGTCTGCCTTTGCTTACTTCTGGTATACTACGGATATGGGATAGAAGTGCAGTATTTCTAGGTCTCACCACGTTCCCTGGCCCCATGATCGCTCTCTTTGACAATCCTGACTTTCCTCTGTGTATAGGTCGAACTTCACTTTTGGGTATTGAACGTGTTGACAATCCTACTGTATCTCAGGTCATTGAGAATGGCTCTATTCGGACGCTGTCCTCCTTCCCAGATGGCCTGGCGGGTGGGGCATGGTTCTGTTACGCTAGTCTGAAAACTTTTCTAAACTCTCTAGGGACCTCACTTCTTTTGAATCACTTTGTCTCCAATCTACACCCCCTACACATCTAGTATCTCTGGTTTATGGGCAGCTCCAGAAGAAGGGAGACTCCCTTTCTGACTTGCCTTTTGTAAGGGCTTGGGAAAGAGAACTAGGGAAAACATTCTCTTCGGACCGATGGGAAAAGGCATTTGTGTTATCACATAATGGCGTCCATTAGCTGCAGACTACAGGAAAATAATTTTAAGATCATGTCAAGATGGTACAGGACATCCGAATTGTTGCATTCCTTTTATCCCTCATGCCCCAGTACCTGTTGGCGGTGCGGACAGGAGGAGGGTAATATGGCCCATATTTGGTGGTAGTGTAGTAGATTGACACCCTTTTGGAAAACTCTGAACGACCTCTATGACCGGGTCAGTGGTTGTACGGAAGGTGGACTTTAGAAGGGGCGCTTTTTTCTATGTTCCCTGGTTCTATCCCCACTTTGAAGAAGGGCCTCCTGAGATTTTTTGTACAAGCCGCTCGCCTGGTCATACCTAAATACTGGAAGTCCAATCCAATAGAGGAGGCAGCATAGCTGCTTCTTCTATTCACTGCATGGTGCTCATTTAGACTACTTTCACACCTGCGTTCGGGTGTCCGCTCGTGAGCTCCGTTTAAACGCAGCCGTCCAGCCCTAATGCATTCGCAGCGTTCGGGTGTCCGCCTGGCCTTGCGGAGGCAAGCGGATCCGTCCAGACTTACAATGTAAGTCACTATATGGCTCAATCTTCAAACGGATCCGCCCCCATTGACTTTCAATGTAAAGTCTGGACGGATCCGTTCAGGCTACTTTCACACTTCGAAATTTTTCTAAGTTATAATGCAGACGGATCCGTTCTGAACGGATGCAAACGTCTGCATTATAGGAGCGGATCCGTCTGATGAAACATCAGACGGACCCGCTCCGAACGCTAATGTGAAAGTAGCCTAAATGCTATTTACTGAGGAAAGTAGGCAGATGCAGTAATAAACGGTTTCTGTCTTCTGAGGTCAGGCAGTGACAAAGCAGCCAGGAAGGGACTGACTACAGAAAAGATTGACGATATGGTGTAACAAGAGCAAGCAGGTCACTTCTGACAGATTCCCTTTAAGTTTAATAAGTGTACAGCTGGATGGGCCCCAGTCAGACGTTTGCTATGGGGCCTAGCCTTTTCTAGTTATGCCCCTGACTACAAACTTTTGAATACAGAAATGAGAAATGTGTAACTTTGGTCCAATCCCTCCTGGATTGCCAGCTGTCTCCAATAGAAGATGAAGCAAGTCTTCTACAATCTATCTGTGAATCTGTTGTAGCGGGGGTTATAGAGATTAGGGGGGTGTCCTGACTGTTGCCCAGTGGCAGATGTCCAGGGAGATGTGAAGCTGCCATAGTTGAATGGCAGTGGCTTTTTCCCCTTCCTCTATTCAGAATACATGCATGCCCAGATGAGTGTGCATGTACTGTATATGGATGAGAGGGGGGTCGAAACGGCTGTTGGCCCATCGAGTATTTAGTCACTAGCTGTTGCAGCTGCACGACCACTTGTAGGCTGCCTTTAGATGTTCATAATATGACTCCAAAGCCTGGACATCCTGCGTTTTCCCTGAATTGGGGGGCATTCACATGACTGCGTGTATTTTGCGGTCCGCAAAACGCGGATCTGCAAAATACGTATGGCGTCCCCGTGTGATTTTTTATTTATTTTTTTGCGGACCAGTTGACTTTACAGGGTCGATGGTCCGCATTTGCGGCCAAGAACAGGACATGTTCTATCCTTCGCGGAATGGACATACAGATGCGGAAAGCACACTGATGATCCGTCTGCTTTCTGCATCTGTATGTCTGTTGTCTGTTCGGCAAAAGATAGCACATGTCCTATAACTGCCCGGTTTACTGACCTATTGAAGGCAATGGGTCCGAAAAAAAACTGATTCAACATGGGAGTCATCAGTAGAAGCATGTTCAGGTGCACCTATTATACAGACGCTAAAATGCACTGTCTGATAGTGGCTTTATGGGGGAACTCTACCTGTCATTATGAGGGTGCGGTCGACATGCTAGAGGTGTTAATAAAGGAATAGATTATGCAAAATAGGTGACTACTATTTCTACCAGCTGCGGTCTTCTATACTCAGCTGCCATATCTGATTTCTACCCCTGTGAAACTCCAGCTGCAGCTAATGGAATGAGCAGATGTGTGGTTCATACGTGAGGGCTAATGTTCTGATGTGACCAATGAGGAAATACGTTTTGAAAGACTCACATCTTCTGTTACAGGCTTTAAGAGATTTTCAGGAATTGATTTTTATTTTACTTGTAGATTTTTATTCTACTCGTGAATTGGACAGTTTACTAATATTTTTTTTATTATAATTAATGCTGTGGTCCTCCATTGTGGCCCTTGCTATAAACTTAGGGTCACATGTAATAAAAGTGGCCTTCAGCGGCGTGAGGTCCATACTGATATTACACACAGCAGTCATGTGACCTAGTCATGTGATTGCACCATCCTGCAAGATGTCCATAGTTCTGCCTAACTAGGGCAGAATTATGATATGAAAAATCAACCTGTTGTATTTTTTTTTGGCCAATATAACAGTACCAGACCCGGTTGTTCCATACCTATTGATGGCTTTTAATACTCTTACCATTGGCTGAGGTAAGCTGTGGGATTTTTGTGGTACTGTGTTAAAGGGAACCTGTCATCAACTTAATGCTGCCCATACTAATGGAAGTATAAAGTACAGACAGGCGAGATGATTTTGTCAGTCTTGCATTTAAAAGTGGTTGCCGAGAACCAACATCATAATCATTGCAGACTGGGCCTGGAAAAGAGTCCCGGCCACCTGAGAAGAGTCCTGGTTATTCATGACTTCCTGCTCTTCCTGCTGATGACTGACCGTCTTCTACCTAGTTTTCTCCCTTTCTCTCTAGGAGAGAACTGCCAACCATCAGCAGATGGGCGAGGAGAGCAGGAGATTATGTATAACCAGGACTCTTCTCAGGTAGATGTGACTCTTTTCAAGGCCTGGGCTGTAATCATTATGATGTTGGTTCTTAGCAAAAACTTAGTTTTAGTTCATGAGAGACACACCGCTGACATCAGCATTTCTGTCACAATTTTATGTGGCCCTAAGTAAGGTCTGCATAAAATTGATGACAGGTTCCCTTTAACCCCTTAAGGACCTCCACCGTACATGTACAGAGGAAGTCCAGTCCGCTTCCGCTTTCACCGCGGCATCTGAAGGGTAAAATCTATGCGATCAGCCTTTTGGCTGATCGCATACATGTGCTGCGGGTCTCTGCTATTTAAAATAGCAGAAACCCGGCGACTTTGGCGCATGCTGCACGTGCGAGCGGGCGCCAAAGTCGCCTGGTTTCTGCTATTTTAAATAGCAGAGACCCGCAGCACATATATAGTTTTTACAAATATATATATAAATAAATAAATAAAACTTTCCTTAAAATAAAAATACTTAACCAACAAAAAAAATAAACATCATGGGCATCGCTGCGTGCGAAAATGACCATACAATTAAAATATAACAATATTAATTGGCATATGGAAAATGGCGTAACGGGAAAAAAATAAAAACAGCCAATTTGCCATTTTATGTAACTTCAACTACCCAATAATTTTTTTTATAAAAAGTGATCAAAAAGTCGCACACATTTCAAATTGGTATCACTGAAAAGAACAGATTGTCCCGCAAAAAATGAGCCCTCACACAACGCCATACACCTAACTACAAAAAAGTTATAGTTGGTCAGAATATGGTTATAACATTTTTTTATATATATTTTTCCCCTCAAAGGTTCCTCAAAGTGTGGTATCGTTTTAACCGTACTGACCTGGAGAATAAAGATAACAGGTCAATCTTACTGCATAGTGTATAGTGTAAAAAAATATATATATTAAAAACCTTTATTAGAATTGTGTTTTTTCCCAATTCTACCTCATTTGGATTCTCCGCTTCCTACTACATGGTATGCAACCGAAAATGGTGCCATTAGAAAGTACATCTTGTCCCGACAAAAAAATGAACCCTCATAAGGCTATGTAAAGGGAAAAATAAAAAAGTTTGGACTATGGGAAGGCAGGGAGTGAAAAACAAAAATGCAAAAATGGAAAATCCCCCCCCCCCCCCGTTCCTTAATTGTGCTTCCACTTAATCAGGCAAAACAAGGATTTAGTGACCTCTTGTGGTAAAATCTGGCAATGCACATTACTGTTCACAGTATGTTGGCTGTGAAAGTGTTCTGCACGAGGAGAAGGCAAGAAACCTTGTGAACAAAACAATTGGGCACTGAAATTCAACATGCTTAACCACTTCACATCCGCCCATAGGATATAAACGTCCTATGGGTGGATGTTTATCTCTGAATGGACGTTCTGGAACGTCCATTCAGAGATGGCAGCTGCACGCTAATTGTGCAGCTGCCGAGCGGGGGGCTCGCTGTTAGTGACAGCAGGGCACCCCAGAGAGAAGGCAGGTACCTTTCCTGGGTGTCCCTACCTTCTAGATCGCTATGCGCTACCTCTTCCGGCCTGGTGGTCATGTGACCGCTGGGGCCGGGAGAATGCAGGAGCTGTTGGGTTTTCCATAAACCTCGATCAGCCCTGCACTAAGGCTGTACAGCACTGTATTATTCTGTACAGCCTATCTGGGGGCTGTATTTCCCCTGTAACTGGGGCTACTATGTCAGCCCCAGTTACAAAAGAAATCAATAGTGAAAAAAAAAAAAAAAAGGGAAGTTAAATGTCCCCCAGAGGTCTAGTATGACCTTATGGGGGTCGAAAAGTGTAAAAAAAATAAATAAATAAAGTGTTTAAAAAAAAATGTAAAAAAGGTTTCACATGTAAAAAAAAAAAGCCCCAATAAAGAAATAAAAAAAAAGTAAAAAATAGAAAAAAAAAATTGACATTGGTATTGCCGCGTCCGTCCGTAACGACCGGATCTATAAATATATCACATGATCCACCCCGTCCGATAAACACCATAAAAAAAAACTTACATCACAAAAAGTGCAACTCCAAGCGATCAAAAAAATGTATGCCCCACAAAATGGTACCAATAAAACCGTCACCTCATCCTGCAAAAAATGAGCCCCCTATAATAAAATCGCTCAAAAAAAAAACAAAAAACTATAGCTCTCAGACTATGGAGACACTTAAACATCATTTTTTTGGTTTAAAAAAATGCTATTGTGTAAAACTTAAATAAATAAGAAAAAGTATACATATTAGGTATTGCCACGTCCGTAACGATCTGCTCTATAAAAATGTCACATGATCTAACCCCTCAGGTGAAAAATTAATTAATAAAATTTGTGCTAAATCATATGTACCCAAAAATGGTACCAATAAAAACGTAAACACTTCCTGCACAAGACGATCGGCAGAAAAAATAAATAAATATGGCGTTTAGAAAATGGAGACACAAAACATAATAAAAAAATAATAACTTTTATTATGTAAAACTGAAACATGACAGAGGTATTGGTTATTCTCCACTCGACCCCTATTAACTACTTAACTAGCCCAACCCTCCCCCAACCCTTCCGTAACCCGGACTTGACCAACCCAATAAGACACAGACACCATGTTGGATTATATCGGCCACAGGAGCCGTTTTATTAACATAAAATACATATAAATAACCTTTTAAATACCATAACATATGTATAACATATATTCCTGAATCCAAACGGGGGAAGTCCTTGAAGCCCCAAACAAAAAGGGGGTTACCCTGCCAGGTTAAGCCGTCTTGCCTCCAGCCGTTAAGCGCCAGCTTGGAGGCTCCACTGACGGCCCCCCAAAATTCCGCCACAACCGACCACCAACCATGGGAGTCCAGCCCCAACCGTGGAGCCCTCCCATCCTCCTCACCTTAAAATCTCTCCAACTTCAAGGACCTCCCACCGCCAAAAAAAACGTACAGGCTTGACTCCTTAAAGGGAACCTGTCACCGGGATTTTGTGTATAGAGCTGAGGACATGGGTTGCTAGATGGCCGCTAGCACATCTGCAATATCCAGTCCCCATAGCTCTGTGTGCTTTTATTGTGTAAAAAACCCGATTTGATACATATGCAAATTGACCTGAGATGAGTCCTGTCCCTGACTCATCTCAGGGACAGAACTCATCTCAGGTTAATTTGCATATGTATCAAACAGTTTTTTTTACACAATAAAAGCACACAGAGCTATGGGGACTGGATATTGCGGATGTGCTACTGGCCATCTAGCAACTCATGTCCTCAGCCCTATACACAAAATCCCGGTGACAGTTTCCCTTTAAGCCTGTGCGTCCCTCCACATCCGCACAGCAGTCTCAATGCCCTTCTGTAAGGCCAGACACCACATATCCAGCCCTACAGCGTTCAGGTGAACGCCATTAGCCTGCCAAAACTCCCCAACCCCTTTTTCCAGTTCCACGTGCCTCACCGCCGCTGCCCCATTCATTGCCATAAAGTGCCCAATTGCCCAATTAACCTTTACCCGAGCCTTGTTGATTCCTTCCATCGAGCGCGCGCCCCTCCACACTTTCCGTGGAACTATATCTGACCACACTTTCACGAGCCTCGGGAACAGCGCCCACAACCTAAGGAGGTCAAATTTGATATCCTTCACCAGTTCCCTAAAAGGCCGTGCCCCTAAATCGTTGCCACTTATATGCAGAACCAACACATCCAGAGCCCTGTCCTGCCTGATGAACCTGTGGACCTCAGGCAACCCCCCCCCCCCCCCAACACACACCATTCCACTACGACCCAGCCATCTTACCGATGCTACTGAACGAGCAAACCCCAACTGCTTACCATCTGGCCGAACCGCTGCCCGAATGGCCCCCCAGAAGACATACGAATGTCCCAATATCCAAACTAACACTGGATCTGAACCTGCAATGAGATGAACAAAAACACAAAGAAGCATCCCACAGAAAAGAGAGGCTACATCTAAAAAAAAATTTTACTTCTTTTTTAAACCCATTATCACAACCGCTCCAGACGGATATATGACCGAAACCGAATAGATTCCCACCTCCCTATTCTTTTTATGACATCCTCTCCCAGTCCCCATCGAGCCGCCTCCGTCGCCGCCCCAATTCTGAAAGAATGACTAGAGTAACCCGCTAGCCCTATGCCCAACTGGACCAAACACTTCCTGAAAACCGCTATGAACTCAAAAAACGGGAAAGGAAAGACCCATCCGCATTGACCAAACAAAGGAAAATCTTTCCCACATACCTCAGCTCCATACTCCTGCATACAATGAACCGGACACATTGAGCAACCCGGTACCGCAAGCAGAACTACCCTCCACATCCGTTTTCGATCTCCTAATAAGAAACTCCACTCTATCTGGAAAAAGGTCCACATCATCCCCAAACAACCCACCCCTTCTACGAACCATTGGACATACCAGTTCACCTAAACGCAGCGCCCCAGAAAATGCCAGTGAAAAAGCCGTAACTCCCACACTGCGTTGCAAACTTTGCCAAGCTGTTCCCCCAACCTCAGAAGCAAGGTAAATGACACCGGCCTCCGATCATCCTCACCCGCCCCCGAAACCGGCGCCACCCTTTCAACGCCCTTTCAACTAAAAAAGACTTCGTGACATCCGGCAATTTTCACAGCCTAAAACCAAAAGCTAATCCCAAAATACAACTATTCATTTTCGAAACTGACCAACCCTCCTCCCTACATTGACCTATAAACAACAACATTGGTATTTCCAAATCGTCGTTCTCAACCCCCAATCTAGCTCTCCACTCTTCCCAACACTGCCAGGCTTTTAAGTGATGACCGGATAAGCCCCAGTATGGTGCTTTCCAGAAGTTCCCATAGGCAGCTTGGGCAGTCCCGCCCGCCCTTCTCTGCCTCTGAAGCCAGCTGACGAAAGCGCTCCCACTGCGAACGACAGAGAGCATCAGCAATACAGTTGTCGACCCCGTGTACATGCACAGCTACCACCCACGCATTAAGTGACAGACACTCCAAGACCAGCCTCTGTAATAGACGCACCACTAACGGTGACGAGGCCGACAACCCATTAATTGCCTGAACCACTCCCAAATTGTCGCAGTGGAAATTAATTTTCTTGTTTCTGAAATTCTCCCCCCACAACATTACCGCTACTACAATAGGGAAAAGCTCCAGTAAGGCCAAATTCCTCACCCAGCCCCTCCTTACCCAGGTCTCAGACCAACCCCCCGCACACCATTGACCCCTGCAGTAAACTCCATAGCCACCTCCCCCCGCCGCATCAGAAAAAAGCTCAAAATCAAACGCATCAATTGCCTCCCCAATGAACAGTGAACGACCATTATAACATCTCAAAAATGAACAAACTTGTAAATCCGCCCTTAACGCCCGACCTAACCTAATGGTGCTGTGCCGCTACACCTGCATGTGCAGCAACAAAGAACACACGTGATTCACATCAAAACGAGTCCACGACTGCCCATTCCAGAAATTAGCTGAACGTCTCAAAATACGTGCATGACAATGAACAGCCCATCGGCAAACAACGATCCACAAAGAACCCCCCATCCCAAAAGCACCCCAACAAATGCAGACTATCCGGATGCACTGGCAATAACTTGAAAGGCTGCCTCAATGTCCGTCTTCGTCATTAGCGCCCCTTCCCCGAACTTCTTAACCCACTGCACTGCCGCGTCAAACGAGGTATAGATCACTGATGATTCCTTCGGAAAAGACAAATGAGGCGGTTCCGAAAACGGGCCAGCCATCCTACCTAGCCTAACCTCCTTTTCCAACTTTTCCCCAACTATGCCTGGGTGTTCTCTTGCCGATCGCAAGTTTTATTTTTAACTAACATCGCACCAGACGGAACAAACGGAATTCAAAACCCCAACAAAAACCTGTCCCACAACAACTTTGCGTCCCTTTTATCCGGGTATCTATCGAGGAACGGTTCCATCCTTTCCAGAGGAACCGGCATCTCCCCCTTTGCTAGTACCCTTGCCCCCCCCACCCCTGAAGCACCGCGTGGCTCCATGGGACCCACCACAAGTGGAGCACTCGTGCCTGAACTTGCACTTAGCTCCAAATTTACCCCCCCTTCATTAAATAAGAAGCACAATACCTTTGCGGATGCTGCCGCAAAGCTGGATTGTCCCCCGGCCCCTGATTCTCCCCGAAAGGACTGAACCGACCTAACCAGCGCCGTCACTTTTAACCACAACGCGATGTCTTTGTGATCCCATCTAATATTCGGACGTACCGCCTTCCGCTGTCTAAACTTCTCGTCGTAATGCAGCCACGCCAATCCCCCATACATCCGGCAAGCTTCCCCAATTGTGTCCAAATAACAAAAAAGCACCGAGCAGCACTTTGGTGCTTTCTCACCTATCACGCTAGCTAATATCGCGAATGTCTGTAACCAATTCGGGAACGTACGCGGTATTAAACGGTGCCTACGCTTTTTCTCATCCTCCTTCCTACCCTCATCCGTCCTTGCTCTATCTAAGTTGAACTTTTCCAAGGGGAGAAGAGAAAATATATCCACATACTCCCCTTTCCAAATTCGCTCCCTAACCTACTGTTTTAAAATGCGCCATAGACTTAGACTTCTCCCTTCGCCATATCATCCACTCGTATCACCTCCTCCTCCCCATAACCGCCGCCTGTGTTTGCACCGACGCCGCGCTCCCCGTAAACCTAACATGGCCGCCCCTGAACCTTCGAACCCCACTCCCCATGCTGGCAATGGGGACACCCTCCCCATGCTCCAATTTGCCAATAACCCCGCTAAACCCCCCAACAACTACCCTAACCCCATACCCAACTCCGTCTGGGGACTCCAAATCCCCCAGTGGCCGAACTAGCCACCAACTGAACTAAATGTCCCTGTCACGAGTTGGAGGTCCCAGTAGAGACCACCGCGTCGTCAAGCAATAAACGGAAATCAGGTACAGACACATAAGAGTTTATTGCACAAACTAAAACATGGAAGGCAGTACAGACAAAACATGAGCTCTATGTACCGTCAGCACAGTGGGAGAAAACCCCCACTGCGCCACTGTGCCACTGTCTAGTAATACTCCAGAGGGGCGTGACTAAGCAACTCCTGGTTTTCACTAGGGCCTCAGAAGGTAAGGTTAGGCTTTGCCGCAGGAAGTTGCCAGGGTCCACTCTGGAGCGTGAACTAGACAGTGACAGCAGGAGCGAATGGACAACAGGTACCAGAAGGTACCGACGGCACATAGGCATACATAACATACAGGCAAATACAAAACAGGGCAACTAATAATACAAGCAGGAGTTCACGCAAGGGAGCAGAAGTGGCAATGAGCAGAGAAGGACTTGCTCCACCAGTAGTAAACTGCATGGCCTTGCCATGCCACTCTGCTGCAAAGGCTTGCTGAACACAGACATATGAATACAAAGTAACTAAAACATAACTGGCAGAACAGATAACAGAAAGACAGGAAAGAAGACATCAATGAACAAGTAGGGAAACTCACAGAGCACAGACAGACAGACACAGATCCCATGGGTCAGCAGCATGGGAGAGAGAGTACAAACCAGGAGCAGGACAGACAACACACACCAGGAGAGCTGACACAGAACTGAGGAAACCTCAGCCTTAAATACAGGTTCCATGGGTGCAGCAGAGAGGCCACACCCATGGAGCAGACAGAGGATTAACTCCTAATAGGAACACAGGGGAGTTAACCCATACAGAACCACAAACACACAGAAATGAAACCTCAGCGAGGAGCGCTGAACGAGCAAGGACGGAAGGTCACAGTCAGAGGTAACGACTGTGACACTCCCACCCCTCAAAGCCGCCCCCCCCCCCTCTCCTCCCAAACAGAAAGGGGAAGTGGGGCAACAAACCAAACAGAACCAGGCAAGGGGACAGAAATCAAAGGGGTGACGAGGTACAAGGGCAGGAACACACACGACGACCCCAACCAGCCCAACCCCTGAAAACCAGCCTACACGGAAGGTCCGCAGCCAGTACGCCAGGGGAAGCTAGCCAGCCAACACGGCATACACGTCAAGTGAACCGCACCAAGAAGTTACCTCCCCCTCCACTCTCCCTCTGGAGAATGACATGTCTGCCAAGAACTAATTGGCCAGACATGCAGACACCCCCTTCCGGAGGATAGGGACCAGGAACAGGAACCAGACAGGAATACAAAGAAAATCTGAATCAAAGGGGTACTGAGGTACACAAGCAGAACACATAAGACGACCGCAGCCAGCACGCAGCCCCTAGCAACCAGCCTACACGGTAAACGCAGCCAGTACGCCAAGAGGAATGCAGCCCGCCTACACGGCCACAAAAGTCATGGTGAACTGCAGTGTGCTAACACCTCCCCCTCCACTCTCCCTCTGGAGAATGGCATGTCTGCCAAGAACTAATTGGTCAGACATGCTGACACCCCCTTCCGGAGGCGTGGGACATGAACAGGAACCAAACTCAAATCCAAAGAAAATCAGAATCAAAGGGGTACAGAGGTACACAAGCAGAACACATACTACGACTGCAGCCAGCACGCAGCCCCTAGCAACCAGCCTACACGGTAAGCGCAGCCAGTACGCCAAGAGGAATGCAGCCAGCCTACACGGCCACAAAAGTCATGGTGAACTGCAGTGTGCTAACACCTCCCCCTCCACTCTCCCTCCGGAGAATGGCATGTCTGCCAAGAACTGATTGGTCAGACATGCTGACACCCCCTTCCGGAGGCCAGGACCAGAAGCAGATACCTGCGCCGATAAAGGAAAACACGGCCGTAGGCAGAACTGCAAGCTCAAAAGGTTAAACCGGACGTCACCCCTGGCAACCAGCATACACGGAGAACACCGCAGCCAGTACACCAAGGCAACCAAATCCGATACCTACAGGTAGCATAAAGAGAGAAATACAGAATGCACACAGACCACAGATAAGCAGAAAACAGAACAAAAAAAACTCTGTGAAAGTTCACTTGTTCATTCTGTCACGAGTTGGAGGTCCCAGGAGAGACCACCGCGTCGTCAAGCAATAAACGGAAATCAGGTACAGACACATAAGAGTTTATTGCACAAACAAAAACATGGAAGGCAGCACAGACAAAACATGAGCTCTATGTACCGTCAGCACAGTGGGAGAAAACCCCCACTGCGCCACTGTCTAGTAATACTCCAGAGGGGCGTGACTAAGCAACTCCTGGTTTTCACTAGGGCCTCAGAAGGTAAGGTTAGGCTTTGCCGCAGGAAGTTGCCAGGGTCCACTCTGGAGCGTGAACTAGACAGTGACAGCAGGAGCAAATGGACAACAGGTACCAGAAGGTACCGACGGCACATAGGCATACATAACATACAGGCAAATACAAAGTAACTAAAACATAACTGGCAGAACAGATAACAGAAAGACAGGAAAGAAGACATCAATGAACAAGTAGGGAAACTCACAGAGCACAGACAGACAGACACAGATCCCATGGGTCAGCAGCATGGGAGAGAGAGTACAAACCAGGAGCAGGACAGACAACACACACCAGGAGAGCTGACACAGAACTGAGGAAACCTCAGCCTTAAATGCAGGTTCCATGGGTGCAGCAGAGAGGCCACACCCATGGAGCAGACAGAGGATTAACTCCTAATAGGAACACAGGGGAGTTAACCCATACAGAACCACAAACACACAGAAACGAAACCTCAGTGAGGAGCGCTGAACGAGCAAGGACGGAAGGTCACAGTCAGAGGTAACGACTGTGACAGTCCCCATAGCATCTCACCTGGCTCCCTGGGTGCTGTGACCCCATCAGCCGTAGATCCTGCCTCCTGATGTCCGGTCCTCTGCACTGGTCCTGGCAAAGCGAGCTCCAGTGGATGTCCGCCGTTCCTGCTCCCCTAGACGCCCTCGTCACATGCTGGGAAGGCCTGCCATGGCCTTCTCGTAGGCTCCGAGCTGTACCCGCCGCCTGCAGGCGTGAAGGGTCCTGGGAAGGGCACACTGAGCCCGAGGGAAAGACAATTCTAGGCTGAGGAGCGCCGTAATGAAGATGGCTGAGGCGAGGTACGTGCCTCGGCTGCCCCGGCTCCTTATACCGTTGCTGCCGCCCTCATCTCTGCTAGCATCGCGTCCAGCTCCATCACTGTGAGTACTTGGTAACCTGTTAGAAGCTAAAGTTCCAAGCAAAATGGCCTCTTTCTTCCCCAAACTCCAGATACTTAACCCTCTGGTTCCCGCCCCCCTTAAATTGAACTAGCCAATTGCCACCCCGGGGTCTTCCTTAAACCAATCCCCCATCATGATAGCCTCCCCTAAAGGCTACCGCCCCAAAGTCTGGCCATTACTAACAAACAAACAAAGTAGACATATTTGATATCATTGCGTCTGTAACAACCTGTTCTATAAAAATAGCACATGATCTACCCTGTCAGATGAATGCTGTAAAAAAGAAAAAATATAAAACAGACATTTTTTTGTTACCGTGCCTCACAAAAAACGTAATATAGAGCAATTAAAAATCATATGTACCCCAAAATAGTACCAATAAAAATGGCACCTTATCCCCTAGTTTCCAAAATGGGGTAATCTTTTGGGAGTTTCTACTGTAAGGGTGCATCAGGGGGGTTTCAAATGGGACATGGCATCTAAAAACCAGTTCAGCAAAATCTCCCTTCCAAAAACCATACGGTACTCCTTTTCTTCTGCGCCCTGCCGCGTAGCATTACATCAGTTTACGACCACATATGGGGTGTTTCTGTAGCCGCAGAATCAGGGTAATAAATATAGAGTTTTGTTTGGCTGTTGACCCTCAATGTGTTAAAGAAAAAAATTAATAAAAATGGAAAATCTGCCAAAAATGTGAAATTTAGAAATGTCAACAAAGTTAACAAAGTTTGTACAATCAGTTTTGAGTAACTTGAGGGGTGTAGTTTCTACAATGGGGTCATTAATGGGGGGTTTCCACTATGTAAGCCCCACAAAGTGACTTCCGACCTGAACTGGTCCTTAAAAAGTGGGTTTTGGAAATTTTCTTAAAATTTTTTAAGAATTGCTTCTAAAATTCTAAGCCTTCTAACGTCCTAAAAAATAAAATGACATTTGCAAAATGATGCCAAAATAAAGTAGACATAGTAGTAGTAGACATAGTGGAATGTTAAGTAATAAATATTCTATTATGATGCGAACATAAAGTAGACATAGTACTAGTAGACATAGTAGAATGTTAAGTAATAAATATTTAATGAGGTATCACTTTCTGTTTTAAAAGCAGAGAAATTTAAATTTAGAAAACTGCAAATTTTTCAAAATTTTTGGTAAATTTTGGATTATTTTATAAATAAAGGTGAAATATATCCACTCAAATTTACCACTGTCATGAAGTTCAATGTGTCACGAGAAAACAATCTCACAATGGCTTAGATAAGTAAAAGGAAATGGACGGAGCAGCTACCGGGCCTGGTCTGAGAGAGCGATCTTGACTAGCCACAGGAGTGGGGGTTTCATGGGAGGAGCAGGCTGCGAAGTTGCCTGGGGGACCCCATTCAAAATTTTCGGTATGGCCCAGTCATTTCTAGTTATGCCACAGCAAAAGACCGTTGTGCCGCATAAGGGTACTTTTACATTTGCGGCAGAGGATTCCGGAAGGCAGTTCTGTCGCCGGAACTGCCTGCCGGATCCGACAATCCGGACGCAAACAGCTGCATTTGTGAGATGGATCCGGATGCGGATCCGTCTCACAAATGCATTGCAATACCGGATCCGTCTTTCCGGTTGTCATCCGAAAAAAACGAATCCGGTATTTTTTTTCTTCTCATTTTTAAAGGTGTGCGCATTCACAGATCGGGAAACCAGATTCGGTTTTCCAAAACACTTAGTACCGGATCTGGCATTAATACATTTCAATGGAAATTAATGCCAGATCCGGCATTCCGGCAAGTGTTCAGGATTTTTGGCCGGAGAGAAAACTGCAGCATGCTGCGGTATTTTCTCCGGCCAAAAAATGTAAGAGGGACTGAACTGATGCATCCTGATGCATACTGAACGGAATTCTCTCCATTCAGAATGCATTAGGATAAAACTGATCAGTTTGTTTTCCGGTATTGAGCCCCTAGGAGAGAACTCATACCGGAAAACAAAAACGCTAGTGTGAAAGTACGCTAAGCAGACACTGGTATTATAGAAAGCGCATGCTGGTCAAGTTACACCTCTGGCTGGAGGGAAGGAGTTAGATCAAGAATTTGGCATGGCACACTGGGGTGGTTGTGGGTTTGCCGTTTCAATTTTTGCCTCAGGCAGCACAAAGGCAATGTTCTTCCCTGCCCTGGCCACAAAGCACTGAGGGAAGGGGGGCAAGCTGATGTCTTGCATCAGAGCCCATGAGCCTTTAGCTACACCCCTGGTACCAGGGTTTTGCAAAGCATTTAGTTAGCAACAGAAAATGGTTCAGTGTAGGAATTCAGCGGCTCCTCAATCTGCTGCAGGTGTGACTGGAGAACAGTCATACTTTGATTGACAAGGCAAGGAGATAGATCAATGTTCCAAGCAATTTCAAAAGGTAATAGCTCTGTTTTGGAGGTATAAAAATATAAGGGGTTGTCTCACTTCAGCAAATCAATCAGAGAAAGTTAAAGGGATTCTGTCACCTCGTTTTAGGCTATAGAGCTTCGGACGTGCACGGCTAGATCGCCGCTAGCATGTCCGCAGTATACCTGTCCTATAGGGCTGTGTGCTTTTATTTTGTTTAAAAAATTATTTTATATATATGTAAATGAGCCTTGTAAGGAGCCCAAGGGGCTGTACTAACATTCTTGGTGCCCAGCCATGCCCCCCCGTGAAGGAGCCCAGCACCGCCTGCGTCCTCCGAATCTCCTCCTTTTGTCACAGTTAGATTGCCGTAATCTCGCGATATGCGAGCTCGCGCATGCGCAGTCCCGATATAGTGTTCCTTCCCTGTGCTGGCCTCAGCCTCAGGGAAGGAACTGCCATTTGCATGTGGATTAAAAGTGTTTTTCTGCAGAACGATGATAGCAAGGAACTAACGGTAAGCACAGTTTTAATAGGGGGGATGCCGTGGACATAACACTGTTATTAGGTTATTAGGGTGAATCTGCATGAAAGACTCCCTTTAATGTAAAGGATAAGTCTATCCTTGAGACAATTCTACACCTTTGAATGATTTAATGGGAAACTTGGGTCGGAAGGTCACGATTTCCCAACTTTATAAATTGTTATTGGAAGCACTATTCAATAATATACGCTCCCCCGGACAAAGGGCCTGGGGAGTGGATTGCTCAACGATTCAACTAGGTGATTGGGGAAATGTATTGGGTAACTTAAGACTAGTGTCTCATAACTTTAATCACTTGGTAGTTCAATTTAATATTTTACATAGAGTATACAGTATGTCACGCCAGTATGGCTTAATAAGTGTGGTTTAAGAAATACTTCTAATTGTCCACAATGTGATTCACCTAGAGCTGATTATGGACATATGTTCTGGTCCTATAGAGATTTGATAGAATTTTGGAGGGCAATTAATAATTACATTGCCCAAAAACTGAAAGTAGTGATTCCGTTTACGATACAATGTTGGATACTCGGCGATCTCTCCCAGGTTAACTGTCTTAATTGGTTTCTGTCACCAGGATTAACCCTATTAAACTGTCTGACATTAGCGATGTGCTAATGTCAGCAGACCCTAACTAGCCTATTCTTATGCTTATGGATGCGCCCCTTACTGCACAATTTCAACTTTTATTATATGCTATTTAGCCTCTAGGAGCAGGGGGGGGGGGCGTTGCACCTGCTCCTAGAGGCTCCCCTCGCCCACCTCTTTCAATGCCCTTGTACACTTGATTTACACACATATATATATATATATATATATTTATATATATATATTATCTGGTGGCCAAATTAATTAATTTGATTTGTTTGTGATATAGTGGTCATAAATATAATTATTATTGGTAGAACGTTTTTTGTATAAAATATTTATTCTTCTAATGCCCCCTTGATCATTGGTTGTATCAGTGGGAATAAAGCGCTGGCCAATTAGGCAAATATTTACCACATAGGAGGATCAAGCGACGTCACAGCTCTCTCCTCCCTCTTCTCTGCGATGCTGGCTGTATTCAGCGCAGGCGCAGTTAGTAAGCCAGCAGCCGGCGAGCGTCCTTTACTCACTGCGAAGGCGCCGAATACTTAAACGGACGGAGCAGGCACGAGATTTCGCCAGCAGGAGGAGACCAACGCTGGCCTGGCCCTGTCAATCAAGTGAACAAGGGCGTTGAAAGAGGTGGGCGAATGGAGCCTCTAGGAGCAGGTGCAAGTATAAAAAGACCCTTTTAATCAAAATAATGTTTTTGGCGAGACTTCTGATTACAAGCTTACGATTACAAGAGTCTGGTTCTCACGAAATACCCCTGGTGCTTATAAATCGTTAAATTTGGTGAATAAGATTAAGGCCTCTTTCACACGGGCGTCCCGGATTTTCTCCGGATGCGTCGCGTGTGCATTGCGGGAAACCAGTCAGTTTTGACTGCGATTGCGTTGCTTCGTTCAGTTTTTATCCCGCGGGTGCAATGCGTTTTGCACACACGTGATAAAAAACTGAATGTGGTACCCAGACCCTAACTCGGACTTCTCCACTGAAGTTCGGGTTTGGGTTAGGTGTTCTGTAGATTTTATTATTTTCCCTTATAACATGGTTAGGGTTAAGGGAAAATAATAGCATCCTTAATACAGAATGCTTACTAAAATGTAAATTGAGGGGTTAAAAAATAAAACAAAAACAGAAGCCCTTCCCTTAAACTTACCAGTGGCTGTATTAGCTCCGTTACGGTCTAACTATCGCTTTCGTTGGCAAGATGCTGCCTTGCGTTATTTAGGTGTGAATTTAGCGGCAACGTATTCTTCTATATACTCCCATAATTTCCCCGCCCTTTTTCTAGAGCTTAAGCGTCTGATGGCTAAATGGATGTCTCTTCCCATATCCATGTTTGGCCGCATAGCGGCAGTTAAAATGTCCATTTTGCCAAAACTGCTCTACCTATTTGAGACCCTCCCAGTACATGTACCAAGGACATTCATATGGAATGGGAAGAGGCATAGGATAGCTAGTAGTACCCTTATGGCCCTGAAATCTCAAGGGGGGTTGGCAGTTCCAGACATTACCAAATATTATTGGGCCACGCATCTTAGACGGATACCAGCATGGTCTAAACTCTATGCCTATTCTAGGTGGATGGAAATTGAAAAATTGTGGATTGCTCCGATACATCCTAACTCTTTGTTATGGTCCCCAATTCCACACGTTCAATTGCCAGAATTATTAGGACCAATGTTATATACGTACAAAATATGGCAACATTGTAAACATCGTTTCTCCCTGGTTTTCGAGAAATCCTCCATGACATCTTTTCTGTTTACACCGCTTTTCAATGCTGGATCAAAAGTCTCCTTTTTTAAAGCTTGGTTTTCCAAGAAAATGTTTAGGTTTGCGGATATGATTGATTATAGAACACTACAATTACTTTCATTTGATGAGCTTAGAAGTTCTCGGTCACTTACGGAAGTCACTAGATATCAGTACTTGCAAATCCAGCATTTGTTCACTACATTGTTTCACTCAAAACAGGTATCTGTCCCCACGTCTTTTGAGAAGACATGTAAGCTCTTGGAGTCTACTAAGGGTCTTATATCTGAAATATATGTGCTCCTCTCCTCCCCGGCCTCTCCGGCATCTATCCGTCATTCATATATGTCTAAGTGGGAATCGCTCTTACACCGTTCTATTTCAGTAGATGATTGGAGGATAATTTGGCAGAGAGCTGCGATGACATCAACGTGTGCTATTCATAGAGAAAACACTTACAAAATAATGATGTTTTGGTACCACACTCCACAGTTACTACATAAGTTTAACCCTGATGTTTCGGATCGTTGTTGGAGATGCAACACGGAGGTGGGATCACATATCCATATTTTTTGGGAATGCCGGATTCTAACTCCATTCTGGATTATGGTACAGGAAATTCTATACAGCTTGTTTGAAATAAGATTTCCCTTAGACCCTTACATATATTTGCTGAATATTCCACACATACCTTTGAAGAAACACTTATTAAAGTTAATGTTATATATCTTGACTGCGGCTAGACGCTTGCTGGCAAGATTCTGGAAAAGAATAGATTGCCCATCACGGGCTGAACTCATAGATAGTGTATTAGAAGTCAAACGCCTCGAACATATGTCGGCTACATTGCTTGCCTCGGTGGACAAATTTGACCGGGTTTGGAAGCAATGGGACATGGTGTTTGATGTCTCAAATTGAATGAATCTACACCTTACCTTACCCATCCTAACCCTAATGTGTCAAGTCTTGTCATTCCCCTTTGTATGTCCGAATCCTTCTTATAGTAAATTTTATATAGCTCTGCATAGTTAAAGCGAAGAATAGAAAATTTGTTACTTTAGTAGCCTGTAGGCTTTTATTACAGTACTACTCATCTATGACCATTGTGTGTGTACTTTCTCAGACTTACTCAATATAGAGATATACATGCACAAAAATATGATGTATGCTAACTTTTTCTTTGCTGTTCAAATTACTTCAGTTATATCTTTGTATCAGGAATAATGTACTCCAAAGTCATGCTTTTTTTTGTATGTTCATGTTTATTCTTGTAAAAATCGTCAATAAAAAGACAATTGATAAAAAAAAATAAAACAAATTAACTCTCCTCATCCACTTGTTCGCGCAGCTGGCATCTTCTTCTTTCTTCTTCTTCTTTCAGGACCTGCAAAAGGACCTTTGATGTAATCGCACTCACCACGTGGTGAGAGCGGTGACGTCAGAGCAGGTCCTGCTGAATGAAGATAGAAGATCCTTCTATCTTCATTCAGCAGGACCTGCGCTGACATCACCACGCGGTGAGCATGATTACGTCATCAAAAGGTACTTTTGCAGGTCCTGAAAGAAAAAGAAAGAAGACGATGCCGGCTGCGCGATCAAGTGTATAAGGTGAGTTAATTTTTTTTTATTTTAAACCCCTCAATCAACATTTTAGTAAGCATTCTTTATTAAGAATTCTATTATTTTCCCTTATAACCATACAGTGAATTTACTTTAATGGGGTCCGGGGTAGCTCATCCCTATCATCTCCTAGCAACCATGCGTGAAAATCGCAATGCATCCGCACTTGCTTGCGGATGCTTGCGATTTTTACGCAGCCCCATTCATTTCTATGGGGCCTGTGTTGCGTCAAAAACGCAGAATATAGAACATGCTGCGATTTTCAATGGGTCCGGATTTAGTGCGGGTGCAATGCTTTCACCTCACGCATTGCACCCGCACGGAAAACTCGCCCATGTGAAAGGGGCCTAAGAGATATGAAAACATTGTATATAAGCAAAGCAAAGCTGAGGAGAAATGGAATAGGATATGGGGGAGTTGAAAGTTTTACGTTTTCCTGCTTCCTCTTCACCCAGATCCCTTTTCCATCTGCTGATGTAATAGTAGACGCATCGCAACGGGGAGGGCGGGTTGAAAATTTGTGAAAAAGAAGGAAAGCAATAACGTTTATGGATTATTGTATGGTAATTTGTATTTGTTGTTTTATTCTTCCAATAAAAACTATTAATATAGAAAAAAAATTATGTATTGTGATTTTTTCATCACATTATACACTGCTCATTTCCAGGGATTACGGCCACTGCTGCAGTACAGATAGGGGATGGCTGGGATGGGAGCTCCTGCGCATGTGTGCCTATGCGTGCTTCCACTGTCTGGGCCACCAGAGAGGCTAGCGCTTTTTCCTATAGTGTCCAAACACAGGTGCTGGATTGCAGGGTGGTCATAACCCCTGGATATGAACAGTATATAGTATGATTTAAAAAATGAATCAAGCCTGCAAAGGAGGCCAGCGGCATACTGGGAACTTAAAGAGGACCTTTCATGGGTCCAAAGAATATGAACTTAGTAGCAGGCTGCATAGAGCGGCGCCCAGGGATCTAAGTGCGCTTACTATTATTCCTGGGCGCCGCTCCGTTCGTCCGCTGTGGCCCCCGGTAATTTCTCAACATTCGGTGCAAGTAGGAGACGCCAGTGTCTCTCCTTCTCCCTGACAGCAGCGCTGTCCAATCACAGCACAGAGCTCAGAGCCAGGGATTTTTTTTTTTTCCCTGAGCGGCGCCCAGGAATAATAGTAAGCGCACTTAGATCCCTGGGCGCCGCTCCATGCAGCCTGCTACTAAGTTCATATTCTTTGGACCCATGAAAGGTCCTCTTTAAAGGCTATGTACACCTTCAGGGGCAAATTTTTTATGATTGCATTTTACTCATTTTGGACAAAAAATATTTTTTTTCAATTGGTCTTTATTAAACATATTGAGCCGTTCTATCACAATGGGTTAACTGTCCAGCTGTGTGACTGGCACTTTTGCTTACACTTTGTACCAGTCATCTAATAACCCTTATCTCTAATTTACTAAGAGGTCATAAGCACCTACTTAAGTCTACTTTCACATCAGCGTTTTTGCTGGAGGACTGTTAGGACTGTTCTATTAGGGGCCAGCTGTTCCATTCCGTAAAATACGGAATGCACACGGACGCCATTCGTGTTTTTTGTGGATCCGTGTTTTGCGGACCGCAAAATACATACGGTCGTGTGCATGAGCCCTTATCTGCAGTTTTTCTGCTGCCGATTAGAAGCAGAAAATCTGCAGCTAATTAGTCAAATGTGAACCTAGGCTAAGGCCTCATGCACACGACCGTTGTGTGCATCCGTGGCCGTTGTGCCGTTTTCCGTTTTTTTTTTCGCGGACCCATTGACTTTCAATGGGTCCGTGGAAAAATCGGAAAATGCACCGTTTTGCAGCCGAGACCGTGATCCGTGTATCCTGTCCGTCCAAAAAATAGGACCTGTCCTATTTTTTTGACGGACAACGGTTCACGGACCCATTCAAGTCAATGGGTCCGTGAAAGAACACGGATGCACACAAGATTGGCATCCGTGTCCGTGATCCGTGGCCGTAGGTTACTTTCATGCAGACGGATCCGTCTGCATAAAAGCTTTTTCAGAGCTGACAGTATATTCTAACACAGAGGCGTTCCCATGGTGATGGGGACGCTTCAGGTTAGAATATACTAAAAGAACTGTGTACATGACTGCCCCCTGCTGCCATTGGTGGCCAGTGCGGCCGCCCCCCCTCCCTCCCCTGTAGTTAACTCATTGGTGGCCAGTGGGCCCCCCTCCCTCCCCTGTAGTTAACTCGTTGGTGGCCAGTGCGGCCGGCCCCCCCTCCCTCCCCTGTAGTTAACTCGTTGGTGGCCAGTGGGCCCCCCCCCCTCCCCTGTAGTTAACTCTTTGTTGTCCAGTGCGGCCGGCCCCCCCTCCCTCCCCTGTAGTTAACTCGTTGGTGGCCCGTGGGCCCTCCCCCCTCCCTCCCCCTCCTAATTCAAATCTCCCCCCCTATCATTGGTGGCCAGCGCGGCCGGCCCCCCCTCCCCCCTGTAGTTAACTCTTTGTTGTCCAGTGCGGCCGGCCCCCCTCCCTCCCCTGTAGTTAACTCGTTGGTGGCCCGTGGGCCCTCCCCCCTCCCTCCCCCTCCTAATTCAAATCTCCCCCCCTATCATTGGTGGCAACGGAGAGTACCGATCGGAGTCCCAGTTTAATCGCTTGGGCTCCGATCGGTAACCATGGCAACCAGGACGCTACTGCAGTCCCGGTTTCCATGGTTACTTAGCAATTTGTAGAAGCATTATACTTACCTGCGAGGCTGCGATGTCTGTGTCCGGCCGGGAGCTCCTCCTACTGGTAAGTGACAGATCATTAAGCAATGCGCCGCACAGACCTGTCACTTATCAGTAGGAGGAGCTCCCGGCCGGACACAGACATCGCAGCTCGTAGGTAAGTATGATGCCTCTACAAATTGCTAAGTAACCATGGCAACCGGGACTGCAGTAGCGTCCTGGTTGCCATGGTTACCGATCGGAGCCCCAGCAATTAAACTGGGACTCCGATCGGTACTCTCCGCTGCCACCAATGATAGGGGGGGAGATTTTAATTAGGAGGGGGGAGGGCCCACTGGCCACCAACGAGTTAACTACAGGGGAGGGAGGGGGGCCCACTGGCCACCAATGAGTTAACTACAGGGAAGGGAGGGGGGTCGGCCGCACTGGACAACAAAGAGTTAACTACAGGGGAGGGAGGGGGGGCCCGGCCGCACTGGACAACAAAGAGTTAACTACAGGGGAGGGAGGGGGGCCCACTGGCCACCAATGAGTTAACTACAGGGGAGGGAGGGGGGCCGGCCGCACTGGACAACAAAGAGTTAACTACAGGGGGGAGGGGGGGCCGGCCGCACTGGCCACCAATGAGTTAAAAACAGGGGGGGGGGGGGTCTGCCCCCTGCTGCCTGGCAGCACCTGCCAGGCAGCAGGGGGCAGTCATATACACAGTTCTTTTAGTATATTCTAACCTGAAGCGTCCCCATCACCATGGGAACACTTCTGTGTTAGAATATACTGTCGGATTTGAGTTTCACGATCAAACTCAAATCCGACAGTATATTCTAACATAGAGGCGTTCCCATGGTGATGGGGACGCTTCAAGTTAAAATATACCATCGGATTGGAGAAAACTCAGATCCGATGGTATAAAAGGGACTCCTGACTTTACATTGAAAGTCAATGGGGGACGGATCCGTTTGCAATTGCACCATATTGTGTCAACGTCAAACGGATCCGTCCCCATTGACTTGCATTGTAATTCAGGACGGATCCGTTTGGCCCCGCACGGCCAGGCGGACACCAAAACGACTTTTTTTTCATGTCCGTGGATCCTCCAAAAATCAAGGAAGACCCACGGACGAAAAAACGGTCACGGTTCACGGACCTACAGACCCCGTTTTTGCAGACCGTAAAAAAAAACGTTTGTGTGCATGAGGCCTAATGCTGAATGCACACGGCCGTGTTCCGTAGCCGAGAGCAGTCCGTGGTATGCCGGGCTGGATTCCTGTTCAGAGCAGGAGCGCACGGCGTCATTGGTTGCTATGACGCTGTGCGCTTCATGCCGCCGCTGTACAGTAATACACTGGTATAGATCATACGAGTGCATTACTGTAGTGCAGCGGCGGCATGAAGCGCACAGCGTCATAGCAACCAATGACGCCGTGCGCTCCTGCTCTGAACAGGAATCCAGCCTGGCATACCACGGACCGTTCTCGGACGCGGAACATGGCCGTGTGCATTCGGCCTAAGGCCTCTTTCACATGAGAGATACGGATTGTGTCAGGCTCTGTTTAGGAAAAAACTTTTGAACACGAGTTCAATCAGTTTCTCTGCGATTGTGTTCAGTGTGTGTGTTTTTTTTCCCATCCGGATTGTATCTGGATTGCATGCATTTTTCACACACGTAAAAAAAAAAAAGAAGAATAACAATCTACATCTCCCCGCAACCATCAGTGAAAAACACATTGCATCCAGATGCCTACAGTTTTTCACTGAAGCCCCATTCACTTCCATGGAGCCAGGGCTGCGTGAAAAAATGCACAATGTAGAACATGCTGCGATTTTTCCTGAATGCAGAGTTGATGTGTGAAAAACTATGCTCATGTGCACATACCCATTTGAAATGAATGGGTCAGGATTTAATCCGGATGCTATGCGTTCACCACACACATCGCATCCGAACGGAAATTTTTTGTCACGGTCTCTAACGTGACAGGTGTCAGAAGATCTAAGAGACTGGCTGCACGTGATGTGATCTGACAGCCTCTATGGTTTCACTTGTTTTCAGTTTTGTTGCCGGTAATGACCACACCTCTTGTCTCAGGTGTAGCCTAGTGGTCATTCCAACTCCTCTATTTAGTCTGGGTTCACCCATCATGCTATGCGGTTGATAGCTTCAGTTTGGTATTGGAAGTGCTGGTGTGTGATCCTCTTCTGAGTTCCTGCTCATCCATTTACTTCAGAAGTTACGTTACTTCCCTTTTATATTTTAATGTTTCCCCTCTGGTTTTTGTTACTAGGCCTCAGGGAGACGCTGGTTCTTTCAGATTAGAAGGAACAGGCCATCTCTAGCCCAGACACTACTCCAGGGCAATTCAGGGTTTCCAGGGTCTTAGGTTCCAGTGTATGAACATTCCTACCCTCAAGGTCCGGTCATAAGGATAGGAGTCAGGGTTAGGATTAGGGTTTCCTTTTCCCTAGCTTTGAGGCCTAGTTCCTTTTCCCTTCCCTCCTGTTGTCGGTGTGGTGTTCCCTCCCACATCACTACGTGACAATTTGCTTGTGCAAAAGAGCCCTAAAGGTCAATGCCAGGATTCACTCACAATGTTACAAATTCCCAGCAGACGCTTGTTCTATTCAGTTCATATGCTTTTTTATTCCAATAAGTATATCCAATCAAAAAGGATGCGTTTTGTCCGGTCTAGCCTTTGACAGCTAACATAGTAAACTAATTTACAACCTTAAATCACAGTTCCTCTCTCACGTGTGATGACGTCAGACGCCCAATATGGGTGGTAGTCTGGGAAACGTTCTTTAACACTAATTAAAGGAGAATCTTTTTATCATTCACATACAGGTAAGGGCTCTTTCACACTTGCGTTCTTGTCTTCCGGCATAGAGTTCCGTCGTCGGGGCTCTATGCCGGAAGAATCCTGATCAGGATTATCCTAATGCATTCTGAATGGAGAGAAATCCGTTCAGGATGCATCAGGATGTCTTCAGTTCCGGAACGGAACGTTTTTTGGCCGGAGAAAATACCGCAGCATGCTGCGCTTTTTGCTCCGGCCAAAAATCCGGAACACTTGCCGCAAGGCCGGATCCGGAATTAATGCCCATTGAAAGGCATTGATCCGGATCTGGCCTTAAGCTAAACGTCGTTTCGGCGCATTGCCGGAGCCGACATTTAGCTTTTTCAGAGTGGTTACCATGGCTGCCGGGACGCTAAAGTCCTGGCAGCCATGGTAAAGTGTAGTGGGGAGCAGGGGAGCAGTGTACTTACCGTCTGTGCGGCTCCCGGGGCGCTTCAGAGTGACGTCAGGGCGCCCCAAGTGCATGGATCATGTGATCACATGGATCACGTCATCCATGCGCATGGGGCGCTCTGACGTCACTCTGGAGCGCCCCGGTAGCCGCACGGACTGTAAGTATACTGCTCCCCCGCTCCCCGCTCCTACTATGGCAACCAGGACTTTAATAGCGTCCTGGGTGCCATAGTAACACTGAACGCATTTGGAAGACGGTTCCGTCTTCAAATGCTTTCAGTACACTTGCGTTTTTCCGGATCCGGCGTGTAATTCCGGCAAGTGGAGTACACGCCGGATCCGGACAACGCAAGTGTGAAAGAGGCCTAAGGCCTTCAAAATTAGGGGCTTTTTTACCTGCAAGTTTACTAATGTGATATATTTGATTAAATGTCCCTGTTGCTTACATTGGTCAAACTATACAACCAGTGAGGGATCGCATTTGTAAGCATAAGGCTACATGCACACGACCGTATGGGTTTTGCGGTCCGCAATTTGCGGATCCGCAAAAAAAAACGGATGACGTTCCGTATGGCATCCGTTTTTTTTTGCGGATCCGTTTTTTTTGCGGATCCATTGTAATAATGCCTATCCTTGTCCGCAAACTAGAAAAAAATAGGACATGCACTATTTTTTTTGCGGAGCAACGGAACGGACATACTGATGCGGACAGCACACGGTGTGCTGTCCGCGTTTTTTGCAGACCCATTGAAATGAATGGGTCCGCATCCTATCCGCAAAAAAAACGCATCGGACACGGAAACAAAATACGGTTGTGTGCATGAGGCCTAAGTCCAATATACGTACTCGCAATTTACTACTACCTTTACCAGTCCATAGCATTTCCATAGCTCTCATCATTCTATTTCCCAGCTCAGGTTTCAAGTGTTGGAGCAGACAAGAGGTGGTGATATTAAAAGTCAATTATTGCATAGAGAAGCTTATTGTATTAACACTCTGGGCACATTACAGCCCAGGGGACTTAATAGGGAATATGAAGTTATCCATCTGGTATAAGGTAGTGTTGCCTTATTCACTGCTGAGTTATTCATTTTGACCATTTCTTTTAGGCCTCATGCACACGACCGTTTTATTCCGTGTCCGTTGTTCCGGAAGACACAAGGAAACAAAAATGGAAACGGATCACGGAACAACGGAACCCCATTTTGCGGAACGGAACACAACAACGGTCGTGTGCATGAGGCCTTACAGACAGCGAATCCACGATGATTCACTGCAAGTTAGCGGTACCTAGATTTATGTTTGTATTCTGTCATGTGTATTTTAATTATGTTTTGTTATGGCCTAATTATTTGTCTTACTATTGATTGACGTTTCCCAGACTACCGCCCATTTTGGGCGTCTGACGTCATCACACGTGAGAGGGGAACTGTTATTTAAGGTTGTAAATTAGTTTACTATGTTAGCTGACGAAGGCTGGACGGGCTTAAACGCGTCCTTTTTGATTGGATCTACTTATTGGAATAAAAAAAGAATATGAACTGAATAGAACAAGCGTCTGCTGGGAATGTGTTACATTGTTCTCTGAAACTCCCTCCTTCCCGTGCCGGCGCGCACTAGAGTCGAGTGCCGACCATCTTCCTGCTTCAGGATTGACTCAGAAGCACCACCTCTTGTATGAGTGTGAGGAATGATTCATTCTTAGGCCCCTTTCACACAAGCTTGACAGATTAGGTCCGCATGCGTTCAGTGAAACTCGCACCATTTTGCAAGCAAGTTTAGTCAGTCTTGTCTGCATTTGTGTTCAGTTGTTCCGCGTGGGTGCAATGCGTTTTGATGCGTCTTTCACACGCGTGAAAAAAACCTGAAGGTTTACAAACAACATCTCCTAGCAACCATCAGTGAAAAACGCATTGCATCCGCACTTGCATGTGGATGAAATGCGTTTTTCACTGAAGCCCCATTCACTATGGGGCCAGGGCTGCGTGAAAAACGCAGAATATAGAACATGCTGTGTTTTTCACGCAACGTAGAACTGATGCGTGAAAAAAAACGCTCATGTACACAGACCCATTGAAATGAATGGGTCAGGATTCAGTGCAGGTGCTATGCGTTCACGCATTGCACCCGCGCGGAAAACTCGCTTGTGTGAAAGGGGCCTTACAATTTCTTTTGGATGAACATAGAACATACTAGGAATACAATAAATAACATATAATACAATAAATTATACAATAAATAACATATAATACAATAAATAACAAATAATACAATAAATTAGCTAAATAATGAGAAAGCATAATAAATAAGCGTAAATCACAAACACATTTACCTCTCTAAAGTGTAAATATACTGATTTAAAGATTGCATAAAGAACTGTGCTTATAAGGATCGGTTCTATGTACTTTAAATGAACCTTAGAAACAACAAGAAAAGTTTATAAACGCATAAAAAATGTTTTGCACTTA
The DNA here is from genome assembly GCF_905171765.1 of Bufo bufo. NCBI lineage: Eukaryota > Metazoa > Chordata > Amphibia > Anura > Bufonidae > Bufo > Bufo bufo. The sequence goes on from NC_053396.1 coordinate 161,409,401, forward strand.
ATAGCATCATAAATCCTCAGTTAAATTAAAAAATGAAAGGGGAATGCAGCTAAAACATACTTGAAAGACAAGTAATCTGTCAATTACACACTGCAGTTTTTTAGTAATAAAGCAGCATCCGCCTTTGACAATCAACTTCTTGAGGGAAACTAGCACTCACTAACTCAAGTTCCCCAGGTACAGGTCATAACCTGTTGATTGGGTCAATAAGTAACTGGAAACTAAGGATTTTACCGAGGGCGAAAAGTCCTTTCATAAAAAGGGTAAAACGTTCCTTCACGCACTTATTGTGCATATGTTTTTCTCTACCAGTCATGTAATCACTGACAAGAATGAGTGGGTTTCCCACGTGAATAGGACAGCAAGCAAAGGGAATCATTAACAAACTGGTCCTGTGTGGCATCAGTTCGCAGACTCCCAGTATGAGTTCATGTGTTGGTATTTGTTGTCTGGGTTCCAGCAAGTCCTACAGAAAGTAGTTATTTGCATAGCCCCTCACACTATTGAATTTTAAGTCTAATTTACCTGAAAGAATTTACATAAGAACCGACAGTCTACAATTTAAAGGGGTTGTCTCACTTCAGCAAATGGCATTTATCATGTAGACAGAATTAATACAAGGCACTTACTAATGTATTGTGATTGTCCATATTGCCTCCTTTGCTAGATTGATCCTTTTTTCCATCACTTTATACACTGCTTGTATCGAGGGATTACGACCACCTTGCAATCCAGCAGCGGTGGCCGTCCTTGCTCACTTTAGGAAAAGGAGACGGCCTTTCTGGTGGCTGGGACTATGGGAGCGCGCATAGGCCGATGCTTTTTCCTAGCACAGGAATCAGCAACCAGTGATGGCCAGTTCGCAGTGTTCGCCGACGAACACATGCGATCTGCCATCTTTATTCCCAAGCCTGGCGATGCAGAGGTAAGTCCGTGCCTGCGCCGCGAGCCGCTCTGAAACACATGCGGTCACCGGGAGCAGGCAGTTCCGAGAACAGCCTTCATCGGGCTAGGTGACGCAGAAAAACCCCTCCATCCCTAATTTACTAAGCATTCTGTATTAAGAATGCTATTATTTTCCCTTATAACCATGTTATAAGGGAAAATATTAAAATCTACAGAATACCTAACCCAAACCCGAACTTCAGTGAAGAAGTCCGGGTTTGGGTCTGGGTACCACATTCAGTTTTTTCTCACGCGTGTGCAAAATGCATTGCACTTGCGCGAAAAAAAAACCCCTGAAGAACGCAACGCAATCGCATACAAAGCTCACCCCTTTTGCAGGCAAAATCGCACAGTTGTCCCGCGACGCACCCGTATCCTATCCGTCCCACACACGCGACGCCCGTGTGAAAGAGGCCTAAGGCCTCTTTCACACAAGCGTGACGGATTAGGTCCGGATGCGTTCAGGGTGCATTTAGGGAAACTCGCACCATTTTGCAAGCAAGTTCTGTCAGTTTTGTCTGCGATTGCGTTCAGTTGTTCAGTTTTTTCCGCACGGGTGCAATGCGTTTGGATGCGCGTGATAAAAAACTGAAGGTTTATAAACATCTCTTAGCAACTGTCAGTGAAAAACGTATTGTACCCGCACTTGCTTGCGGATGCAATGCGTTTTTCATTGAAGCCCCATTCACTTCTATGGGGCCAGGGCTGCGTGAAAAACGCAGAATATAGAACATGCTGCGTTTTTCACGCAACGCAGAACTGATGCGTGAAAAAAAATGCTCATGTACACAGACGAAAACTCGCTCGTGTGAAAGGGGCCTAATGCTTCTACAGATAGCAGTACTTGATAATTGCTCAGAAATATTTCCCAACATGTTGAAAATTGTCTTGTGGTTGTGTAATTCTTACTTTTTTCATAGAAATGGGTAAGATCACGACTTGTAATGCTGGCGGGGCTCTAAAATAGAGGGGTGGATCAGAAAAAGGGAGATCTCTTACACAAAATGTCAATGGAAGTTATTAGTAATGTGTGAGTAGTTGATCTGCAATGTCTGATGATAACCACTGACAATCAGCAGAACTGGGAATGCAGCTCTGGACTAATATGCAGGTTGTACTACAAGACAGGTCAGGTCACCATGAGACAAGTAACGCAATGTGTTCACAAAATTACCTAACATTTTATGTAGATTATACACTGTGGCATACTATTCAAAGCTGTATATACCGTTGTAACGTCTACAGAGGAATACACAATGTACATGGCTGAGCTTGTTGCACAGATTACATGTACGGTACAGAAAATGTTGAGTAATTTTGTAAAGTAACTTCTGTCTTTTCTGTCCTTATAATATAGCAAAATACAATATTTACATAGCTACTAAACATTTTAGATGCTTATAAAGCATCGGTCATAGTACAAAGGCACTTTATAGAAGAGTATATCTAAGAAATTTTTGTATCTGAAAGTGTTCCATACATATCTGCAAACCCACTTAGATAATGTGGGCAGTTTAAATTTCTGCAACAAATTTGCCATTTGTGAACATAACATAAATCTCCTATTATATAGCACCCAGAATCACAGCTCGGTTGGCATTCTGTGCCTGGTATCTATCTGAAACAGACAATTGGAACTAGTATTGTATGGAGAGCTGTGTCTGTCAGCTGCAGACAGGCAATTGGCATTGCTGAGAACATTCCCAATAAGGGCTCGTTCACCGTCCGTGGGGCAGGCGCTTGGGGATCGCAGAGCCATTCACTTGAATAGGTCCGCGAGCCTTCCGTTCCGCAAAAAGATAGAGCAAAATCTCTCTTTTTGCGGTGCGGAAGCACGGAGTGGAACCCCAAAAAGCACTCCGTAGTGCTTTCGTAGTGTTGCGTTCCGTTCATCCTTTCCGCACCATTTGCATCTCCGGATTTGCGGACCCATTGAAATGAATGGGTCCGCATCCATGATGCAGAATGGCCACGGAACGGTGCCCGTGTATAGCGGATCCGCAAATGCAGTACGCAATACAGCAACGGGCATCACACGTTCGTGTGAATGAGCCCTAAACCTGATTTATTGGTTGCAGTTGACTGACAGACTGCTACAGGGGCAAAGTGGCCATATACCCGTCAGAGAAATTTCCTGGTGGGTCAATGCTCATGTGGCCGGCTCATAAATATTGGGACATCGACACAATTCTAACATATGGCACATATGGGAGGCACATATGCAAACTGTTGTAATTCCTACACTGTTCATCTGATTTGGATGTAAATACCCTTAAATTAAAGCTGACAGTCTGCAGTTATAGCACATGTTGTTTGTTTCATTTCAAATCCGTTGTGGTGGTGTATAGAGCCAAAAATGTTAGAATTGTGTCGATGTCCTAATATTTATGGACCTGACTGTATACACCTAGCCAGCAGCCAAGGTGGCCTCCTGAATCCAACTGTATCACCATCCTCAGTTTGGTGATAGGGCAGTATTTTATGCTGCACTGTTGTATTTGGTTTTGCTGGGGCGGTATTTTGTGCTGCACTACGGTATTTCTGGCCCCAGCCTACGTCTGTTGTCCTGGTCATTGTTCTACTAGATCTTGCTAAACATAGCAATTAGTTATGCCTCATGTCTAGATATTGTTGCTTGCTACATAGTTGGTGGGAAGTTCTTTTGATTCTCTATCAGAACGTTCATTCATCTAGTGCAGGGATCAGCAACCTCTGGCACTCCAGCTGTTGTGAAATTACAACTTCCAGAATCCACTTTTCCATTCTATAGAGTTACAAGAACTGCCAAGTAAGTGAGCATGCTGGGAGTTATAGTTTCACAGCAGCTGTAGTTCCGAAGGTCGCTGATCCCTGATCTACTGTGTTCAATTTTGGTGACACTTGTACATACATACATGCTCAGTAGCTCAGTCATACCACCCAAATACTTTTAGGCCTCTTGCACACTTTTTTTCCCCGTTTTTTTGCGTTCCGTATACAGATTGTATACAGAATCATTATTTTCAATGGATCAGCAAAAAAAACGGAAGGTTCTCCGTATGCTTTCCTTTTCCGTATTTCCGTTCTGTTCAAAGATAGAACATGTCCTATTATTGTCCGCATAACGGACAAGAATAATACTCTTCTATCTGGGGCCTGCTGTTCCATTCCGCAAAAAACAGAATGCACACGGATGTCATCTGTATGTTTTGCATCTGGATGAATGGAACTGATTTTCAGTCACAGAAATTTTCTTCAACAAAATCTGCCGCGCCCTTACACACTGGCTTAGGGGAGTTTCTGCTATTGTGAATGCCAGCTGGATGTTCTGAGACACAATCAAAAGAACAACAGAGGGCATCATAAGTAATATCTAGATTTTTTTAATGTTTATTTTTAATATTCTAATTGAATAATTGTTACATTTGAGGTGAACTAACAGAAATGTGTAATATTTATTCATGGAACAACCAATTGCCGCTCCACTCTCTATGGGACTGCTGAAAATAGCCAAATACTTGTAACCAGCTATCTCCAGCAGTCCCATAGAGCAGCGGTCCCCAACTGCCGGGCCGCGGCCCAGGACCAGGCCGTGGAGGATTGTTAGCCGGGCCGCGGCGATCAGGGCAGTCTTTGACTCTGTACTAATGAATCGCTTCCATTATGGAAGCGCTTCATTAGTACAGAAGGACCAGGGAGCGGTGAAGGATCTGTACTCACCACTTCCTGGTCCTCGGCTATCGGCTGTGCATGTCTGCGCACAGCGTGAGGTCGCTCTGTGACCTCACGCTGTGCGCCGCTATACACAGCCGACAGCAGAATGAAGAGGATCGCGATGGTGACCAGGAGCAGGAGAGGTAAGTGTTTATTTTATTTTATTTGCACTGATGGCTGACATGGGGGGCTTATGGGCTGGCTGACATGGGGGGCTTATGGGCTGGCTGACATGGGGGGCTTATGGGCTGGCTGACATGGGGGGCTTATGGGCTGGCTGACAGGCTGGCTGACATGGGGGGCTTATGGGCTGGCTGACATGGGGGGCTTATGGGCTGGCTGACATGAGGAGCTAATGGGGGGGGCTTATGGCTGACATGAAGGGCTAATGGGGGCTTATGGCTGACATGAGGGGCTAATGGGGGGGGCTTATGGCTGACATGAAGGGCTAATGGGGGGCTTATGGCTGACATGAAGGGCTAATAGGGGCTTATGGCTGACATGAGGGGCTAATGGGGGCTTATGGCTGACATGAGGGGCTAATGGGGGCTTATGGCTGACATGGGGGGCTAATGGCTGACATGAAGGGCTAATGGGGGGCTTATGGCTGACATGAAGGGCTAATGGGGGGCTTATGGCTGACATGAAGGGCTAATGGGGGGCTTATGGCTGACATGAAGGGCTAATGGGGGCTTATGGCTGACATGAAGGGCTAATGGGGGGCATATGGCTGACATGAAGGGCTAATGGGGGCTTATGGCTGACATGAGGGGCTAATGGAAGGCTTATGGCTGACATGAGGGGCTAATGGGGGGCTTATGGCTGACATGAAGGGCTAATGGGGGCTTATGGCTGACATGTGGGGCTAATGGGGGGCTTATGGCTGACATGAAGGGCTAATGGGGGGCTTATGGCTGACATGAAGGGCTAATGGGGGCTTATGGCTGACATGGGGGGCTAATGGGGGGCTTATGGCTGACATGAAGGGCTAATGGGGGGCTTATGGCTGACATGAAGGGCTAATGGGGGGCTTATGGCTGACATGAAGGGCTAATGGGGGCTTATGGCTGATATGAGGGGCTAATGGGGGGCTTATGGCTGACATGAGGGGCTAATGGGGGCTTATGGCTGACATGAGGGGCTAATGGGGGGCTTATGGCTGACATGGGGGGCTTATGGCTGACATGAGGGGCTAATGGGGGGCTTATGGCTGACATGAGGGGCTAATGGGGGGCTTATGGCTGACATGAGGGGCTAATGGGGGCTTATGGCTGACATTGGGGGGGGTTATGGCTGACATTGGGGGGGTGTATGGCTGACATTGGGGGCTGATAGATGGCTAAAGGTTTGGTGGTTGATCTGAGCCATTGGGGGTCTAATCTGAGGTCTGATTAACATTGGGGGTCTGATTAACATTGGGGGTCTGATTGCTGGTCTGACCTGAGGTGTAATGAAAAATATTTTTTTCTTATTGTTCTCCTCTAAAACCTAGGTGCATCTTATAGGGCGAAAAATACGGTACAGTGCAGCAGAGACCAGTGCAGCAGAGACCAGTGCAGCAGAGACCATAGTCAGTTTATATAGTCATTATATAGTGTTACATATTTTAATATGCACCTTTGTGTTTTGTTATGCGCGTGAATCAGTCGGCCCCGCCCACCCCTAAGCCCCGCCCCAGAACTCCGCCCCCTTTCCCCCCCAACCGGTCCCTGGGAAAATTGTCTTGCATGAAACCGGTCCTTGGTGCAAAAAAGGTTGGGGACCACTGCCATAGAGAATAAATGGAGAGGCAGTGTGCATGCTCAACCTGTTGTTCTATTCATTTTGGGGTTGTTCTGGTGATGGGTGGGGGTGCAGCCAGCCAGTAGCGCAGGGGCAACACGTGAGGTGCACGGTGGACCGATCAGGGGTCAAATAATAACACACAGTTCATCAGTTTACTTACGGTTAGCAGAAAGCCTCCCTGGGCCGGCAGCACAGTGTTGAGGTGGACAGCACGAAATCCTCCGGGGCACTCTCTGTGGTAGGGAAGCATCAGCCAAGATGGTGGTTGAGGTGCCCTTGATGTTAGGGGTGCTTAGGGTGCTTGTTGCGGCTGAGTCCCTTGATGTTATTTGTCGTGACGCCAGTACCGTTAATGGTGGTACAACCAATAGTAGCAATAATGAGGTAGACAGTGGTAAGATGCAACTCACAACTTTTACTGATGTTTACTTTGGCTGTAGCAGTACAAAATACAGTCTCTTGTTGGTATTAGAGTTAATCTGCAAATCCACTGTTTGTAGGCTTGCTTAGGCCTTGATTCAGGCTGTCGTCATGGAGTACCTTATTCCTGTTGATGTGCTCAGTCCTATACCTTGTCCTTTTCCTCCAAGCTGAATATTGGGACAGGTAGCTAATCTGTTTCCCAGAATAAGGCCTCTTTCACACTTGCGTTGTCCGGATCCGGCGTGTACTCCACTTGCCGGAATTACACGCCGGATCCGGAAAAACGCAAGTGTACTGAAAGCATTTGAAGACGGAACCGTCTTCCAAATGCGTTCAGTGTTACTATGGCACCCAGGACGCTATTAAAGTCCTGGTTGCCATAGTAGGAGCGGGGAGCGGGGGAGCAGTATACTTACAGTCCGTGCGGCTCCCGGGGCGCTCCAGAATGACGTCAGAGCGCCCCATGCGCATGGATGACGTGATCCATGTGATCACATGATCCATGCGCTTGGGGCGCCCTGACGTCACTCTGGAGCGCCCGGGGAGCCGCACGGACAGTAGGTATACTGCTCCCCCGCTCCCCGCTACACTTTACCATGGCTGCCAGGACTTTAGCGTCTTGGCAGCCATGGTAACCATTCAGAAAAAGCTAAATGTCGGCTCCGGCAATGCGCCGAAACGACGTTTAGCTTAAGGCCGGATCCGGATCAATGCCTTTCAATGGGCATTAATTCCGGATCCGGCCTTGCGGCAAGTGTTCCGGATTTTTGGCCGGAGCAAAAAGCGCAGCATGCTGCGGTATTTTCTCCGGCCAAAAAACGTTCCGTTCCGGAACTGAAGACATCCTGATGCATCCTGAACGGATTTCTCTCCATTCAGAATGCATTAGGATAATCCTGATCAGGATTCTTCCGGCATAGAGCCCCGACGACGGAACTCTATGCCGGAAGACAAGAACGCAAGTGTGAAAGAGCCCTTAGGGTGTGGCTGCCAGAAGCTATAAGTCCTCCACCATGCGCAAAGGTGTCTGTGGCCCTAAATAATGGCTATTATCACCGATGAATCTTTCGGATGCTTGTTTCTATTCCAGGGAGGCAAACTCTCTCCTACTGGTCAGGGAGGTAAGTGTATAGTCCGGCCACAGAAGGAAAACGCTCTTCTGCGCCTCACACCTTGGTACTACAACATAGCGAAGTTGGCTCCACTCACTAAACTGTGGTGTGAAGTCTTCACTCTGCATGCTCATCTCTCCTTTAGGCCTCCTGCACACGACTGTTTTTTTTCCCGTTTACTGGCCGTTTTTTGGATTCTGTATACGGTCCGCATACGGAACCATTCATTTCAATGGTTCCGCAAAAAAAACGGAATGTACTCCGTATGCATTCCGTTTCCGTATTTCCATTCCGTTTAAAGATAGAACATGTCCTATTATTGCCCGCAAATCACGTTCCATGGCTCCATTCAAGTCAATAAGTCCGCAAAAAAACGGAACACATACAGAAATGCATCCGTATGTCTTCCGTTTCTGTTCCGTTTTTTGTGGAACCATGTATTGAAAATGTTATGCCCAGCCCAATTTTATCTATGTAATTACTGTATACTGTATATGCCATACGGAAAAACGGAACAGAAACGGAAACACAATGGAAACAAAAAACGGAACAACGGATCCGTGAAAAACGGACCGCAAAACACTGAAAAAGCCATACGGTCGTGTGCAGGAGGCCTTAATCTGAATCCTCTCCTAATCTTATCCGTCTCACTAGGCCTGACCTAGGTATATATAGAACCTAAATGTTATCCCCATCTAGTGGTGGGATGTATAAATTACACCTAATCTGCCTGGTAACAGGGATTTTGCATAATACAATTTTTAGGGTAAAAAGTGCTTTTAAGCCGTGCCCACACATGTATTGGGACGCTGCAGGGGTCCCAGCAGTTGGATCCCCTCCGATTTAAGGGAAATCTGTCACTATGATTTTATAGTATCATCTGCAGTATTACATGAGTAGTACTGCAGATAATGTTTTTTATTTTTTAAAACTGCTCCCCGTTCTTCTGCATTCAGTGCTCAAGGCTGCACTGAAATACACAATCCGGACTGCTATGCTTGTGCATAGAATGGAGAAAACTTATCAGAGCAAGCTCAGCAGTCTGGAAAAATGTATTTCAGCACAGCTTTGAGCAGATTCAAAATAAAACAAAAATACAGATCTGGGGTCATTATTTGCAGTACCACTCATGTAGTACTGCAGATAATACTACACAATCAAAGTGACAGGTTCCCTTTAATAGTTATCCTCTTTCCTGTGGATAGGGAATAACTTAATCTTACCAAAATACCCTTTAAATGCTATGTACACCTTTGGGGACAATTTTTTTTATATTATTGCATTGTACTCATTTTGAGCTAAAAATCTTTTTTTAAATTGGTCTTTATTACAAATATGGAGCCCTTTTTTCTGTACAGGGCTGATATGCTCTAGCTGAGCTAATCTGACGGACTCCTTATCTCTGCTCTCTGACATTATAAACACTTATAGCTCAGTTCTTATCTTACTGATAAGAATGTGGCTTAAATAAGTGTTTATGGCCTCTTAGTAGATTTGAGATAAGGTTTATTAACCTCTTTAGGACACATGACGTACCGGTACGGCATGTTGCCCCAGTACTTAAGGACACATGACGTCATGTGTATTTCTGATCACCGCCGCCCGGTGGGCGGTGATTGGAACAAGGTGCCTGCTCAAATCGTTGAGCAGGCACCTTGGCTAAATGCGCGGGGGGGGGGGGGGTCCTGTGACCCCCCGGTGTCGGCGATCACCGCAAACCGCAGGCCAATTCAGACCTGCGGTTTGCGGCTTTTCAATGGTGCGGCGGCGGGCGCAGGACCCGATGGCATGGAAGGCAGCGCGATGCCTAAGGAAGGCATCGTGCTGCCTTCCGGTGACGAGCCTGTGAGATCCAGCCCCCTGGATCTCACAGGCGGAAGCTGTATGAGTAATACACACAGTATTAATCATACAGCCAATGCATTCCAATACAGAAGTACTGGAATGCATTGTAAAGGATTAGACCCCCAAAAGTTAAAGTCCTAAGGTGGGACAAAAAATAAAGTGAAAAAAAAGGTTGAAAAAATAGTTTTTATAAACAAAAACATAATTTTCACCAAATAAAGTAAAAAAAAATTGGTAAAAAATAGGGGTGGGGGAGTAGACATATTAGGTATCGCCGCGTCCGTATCGACCGGCTCTATAAACATATCACAAGACCTAACCCCTCAGATGAACACCATAAAAAATAAAAACTGTGCTAAATAAAACATTTTTTTGTCACCTTACATCACAAAAAGTAAAACAGCAAGCGATCAAAAAGGCGTATGCCCACCAAAATAGTACTAATCTAACCGTCACCCCTTCCCGCAAAAAAATTAGCCCCTACCTGAGACAATCGCCCAAAAAATAAAAAAAACTATGGCTCAGAATATGGAGACACTAAAACATAATTTTTTTTGTTTTAAAAAAGCTGTTATTGTGTAAAACTTACATGAATAAAAAAAAAAAGTATACATATTAGGTATCGCCGCGTCTGTATCGACCGGCTCTATAAAAATATCACATGACTTAACCCCTCAGATAAACACCGTAAAAAATAAAAAATTTAAAACTGTGCTAAATAAATAATTTTTTTGTCACCTTACATCACAAAAAGTGTAATAGCAAGCGATCAAAAAGTCATATGCACCCCAAAATAGTGCAAATCATAACGTCATCTCATCCCGCAAAAAATGTGACCCTATCTAAGATAATCGCCCCAAAAACTGGAAAAACTATGGCTCTCAGAATGTGGAGACACTAAAACATGATTTTTTTTTGTTTTAAAAATGATATTATTGTGTAAAACTTACATAAATAAATAAAAAGGTATACATATTAGTTAGCGCCGCGTCCGTATCGACCGGCTCTATAAAAATATCACATGACCTAACTCCTCAGATGAACACCGTAAAAAATAAAAAATAAAAACTGTGCTAAATAAACCATTTTTTGTCACTTTACATCACAAAAAGTGTAATAGCAAGCGATCAAAAAGTCATATGCACCCCAAAATAGTGCCAATAAAACCGTCATCTCATCCCGTAAAAATCCTACCCTACCCAAGATAATCGCCTAAAAACTGAAAAAAACTATGTCTCTCAGACAATGGAAACACTAAAACATTATTATTCTTTTTCAAAAAAGGAAATCATTGCGTAAAACTTACATAATAAAAAAAAAGTATACATATTAGGTATCGCCGCATCTGTAATAACTTGCTCTATAAAAATATCACATGACCTAACCCCTCAGATAAATACCGTAAAAAAATAAAAATAAAAACGGTGTAAAAAAAAAGCAATTTTTTGTCACTTTACATCACAAAAAGTGTAATAGGAAGCGATCAAAAAGTCACACGCACCCCAAAATAGTGCCAATCAAACCATCATCTCATGATGCAAAAATCATACTCTACCCAAGATAATCGCCCAAAAACTGAAAAAAACTATGGCTCTCAGACTATGGAAACACTAACACATGATTTTTTTTGTTTCAAAAATGAAATCATTGTGTAAAACTTACATAAATAATTTTTTTTTATACATATTAGGTATCGGCGCGTCCGTGACAACCTGGTCTATAAAAATACCACATGATCTAACCTGTCAGATGAATGTTATAAATAACAAAAAATAAAAACGGTGCCAAAACAGCTATTTCTTGTTACCTTGCCTCACAAAAAGTGTAATATAGAGCAGCCAAAAATCATATGTACCCTAAAATAGTACTAACAAAACTGCCACCCTATCCCGTAGTTTCTAAAATGGGGTCACTTTTTTGGATTTTTTACTCTAGGGGTGCATCAGGGGGGCTTAAAATGGGACATGGTGTCAAAAAAACATTCCAGCAAAATCTGCCTTCCAAAAATCGTACGGCAGTCCTTTCCTTCTGCGCCCTGCCGTGTGCCCGTACAGCGGTTTACGACCACATATGGGGTGTTTCTGTAAACTACAGAATCAGAGCCATAAATATTGAGTTTTGTTTGGCTGTTAACCCTTGCTTTGTAACTGGAAAAAAATTATTAAAATGGAAAATCTGCCCAAAAAAATAGAAATTGTATCTCTATTTTCCATTAATTCTTGTGGAACACCTAAAGGGTTAACAAAGTTTGTAAAATCAGTTTTGAATACCTTGAGGGGTGTAGTTTCTAGAATGGGGTCATTTTTGGGTGGTTTCTATTATGTAAGCCTCACAAAGTGACTTCAGACCTGAACTGGTCCTTGAAAAGTGGGTTTTTGAAAATGTCAGAAAATTTTCAAGATTTGCTTCTAAACTTCTAAGCCTTGTAACATCCCAAAAAATAAAATGTCATTCCCAAAATGATTCAAACATGAAGTAGACATATGGGGAATGTAAAGTAATAACTATTTGTAGGTATTACTATGTATTATAGAAGTAGAGAAATTGAAACTTGGAAATTTGCAATTTTTTACAAATTTTTTGTAAATTTGGTATTTTTTTATAAATAAATATATATTTTTTTTTTACTTCATTTTACCAGTGTCATAAAGTGATGAAAAAACAATCTCAGAATGGCCTGGATAAGTCAAAGCGTTTTAAAGTTATCACCACTTAAAGTGACACTAGTCAGATTTGCAAAAAATGGCCTGGTCCTTAACCCCTTCACGACTGCAATGACGTCTATATACGTGATAGCTGCACATACCCCGAGCAGCTACCACGTGTATAGACGTCATTGCAGTTCTTTAATCCAAGCGCTGCAAAGCGCTTGGATTAAAGCTTCTGCCCCTGTCCTGCTGCTGTCACGGACAGCATACAGTCTAGTAATGCCGGCAAGGGACCATTCAGAGTGGCCCCTTGCCGGCAATCGATCCGATTGGTTAGTCTGTGCAGACTAACCAATTGGATCGCGGCAGTGTTAAAATGCTGGTTTCAGGCTCTGATCTGCGCTCAGCAGATCAGAGCTTGAAATCAGGTAGTGTCCTGAAGCCCCCGATCTGTGCCCCCTTCCTGTGCGCCTCCAACCCCCCACCACCACCGTGAGTCCTGCCTTTGCCATCGGTCCCTGCCTCCCCCCCCATCCATGTAGCATGCCCCTGATGCGGTCCGCCCCCTCCCCACCCAATACATTCATCCTGCCCCGATCTGTAATTTCTGAATGCTGGCCGTATTCCCCCCCTCTTTTCCAGCGCTGCCCCCTGCCCCCGATGCGGTCCCCCTGCTGTGTGTGATGGCAGCGGCTCCATTCCTGAGCCGCCGCCATCAGCAGCGAGTGTCAGCTCTATGCTGACACTCTGCTGTAACCCCATAGATGCCGCGGCAGCGGCATCCATGGGGTTAATAGAGGGAGGGGGCTCCCTCTCTAAACCATCGGGGCTGCTGCGCTGCGATTGCAGCGCCCGATGGTTGCCACCTACAGGACATCTGGTAGTATTATACTTTGGAATGCAAGAGCATTGCAAAGTATAGTACAACCATCAGCCCCACTGGATCTTCAAGATCCAAGAGGGAACTGATGAAAAAAAAAGTTAAAATAATAAAAGTAAAAATAAATAAATAAATAAAAATGTAAATTTAAAAAATAAATTGCCTTTTTGTCATGGTCTTACCTGCTTGCTGCTCTCCTTCGTTTGACATGTGCTGGCGGCCATCTTGGTTTCTGGGTTTCTTGTAGCCTTCCACCCTGCGGCTCCTCCTTCCCCTGGGAGGAGCTGGATGCCTAGCTCATATATATAGGAGGTCTGTGGCTTCAGTTCCTTGCTTGGTCCTCTTGTGTTCACATGCTTCTAAGACTGCTGCTGCTTCTGGTTCCTGATCCTGGCTTCGTCTGACTACCCTGCTGGTTCCTGATCCTGGCTTCGTCTGACTACCCTGCTGGTTCCTGATCCTGGCTTCGTCTGACTACCCTGCTGGTTCCTGATCCTGGCTTTGTCTGACTACCCTTCTGGTTCCTGACCTCTGGCTTCGCAAAGACTCTGCTCGGTTTCACCATCCGTTTGGACTTTTGCTTTACAGCTTTATTTTCAATAAAGCCTTCTTATTTTCACTTATCTCTTGTTGTACGTCTGGTTCATGGTTCCGTGACATTAGGACCAAGCCATGAATTCTGACGGTACAGGGCCATCCTCGCTACCCACGCTGGTTGCCAGACTTGATCAGCAGGATCACCTGTTGGGTCGGTTCGCTGTGGCGTTGCAAACCCTGCTTGAACGCACGGCTCATTTCGCTCCCGTTGCCGATGGGTCGGTTGTCGCTCCTGGGCCCGCTCCTACTGCCGCTCCGGTTGTTGCGCCAGAGTCTACCCCGACACCTGTTGTTGCGCCTGCGGTGTTTCGGGGTATGACCGGTTCTGCCCCTCTTCCACAGCGCTTTGGGGGAGAGCCAACTCAGTGCCGAGGTTTCCTTAACCAGATGGGCATTTATTTCGAGTTGCTGCCACATGCCTTTCCTACTGAGAGATCAAAGGTGGGCTTCTTGATCTCGCTGCTCTCGGACAAGGCCTTGGCCTGGGCCAGCCCTTTATGGGAGAACAACAATCCGGTGGTTGCCGAGTTTTCCGGTTTTGTTGCTTCTCTTCGGAAGGTATTTGATGTGCCGGCTCGTGCTGCCTCTGCTGCGAAGCTCCTTATGTCCATCAGACAGGGTTCACGATCCGTAGCTGAATACGCCATTGAGTTTCGTACCCTGGCAGCAGAGGTGGGCTGGAATAATGAGGCTCTGGTCGCTGCTTTCTCTCATGGTCTCTCGGATGCCTTGAAGGATGAGGTTGCAGCTAAGGACCTACCAGTTGAGCTCGAGTCTCTTATTTCTTTCCTGATTTTGATTGACACCAGACTCAGGGAGAGACCTTCCTTTAAGGAGAACCTGCGGAGGTCTTCTAACAGATTGGTGCCTACATTTGCTGTCCCACCCGTGCCTCCCTCTCCTCCCACGCCTCCTGGGGATGACTTGTCTGGGGGTGAACCCATGCAGCTGGGGTTTGCTCGCCTGTCCGAGGGGGAGAGGGCACTCCGGAGACGCGAGGGCCGATGCATGTACTGTGGTCTCGGTGGGCATTTTCGGTTGGCATGTCCGAACCGTCCGGGAAACGCTCATACCCTGAGATCCTGTCGGGGGCAGATCTTGGGTGGAGTCTCCTCGTCCCCGGTTTCCCGTGTTGACAAACCACTGATCACTGTTGTCCTCTCCTGGGTCGGGGGCTCGGTGACGACCCAGGCGTTGGTGGACTCTGGTGCTGGTGGTTTGTTCATTGATAGTGTGTTCGCTGCCGCCAATTCCATTCCTCTGCAGGCTCGAGGTTCCCCACTGGCTCTTGAGGCGATAGACGGCAGACCCCTTCTGCCGCCACACGTGACTCATGAGACCCTTCCAGTGGGGATAGCCATTGGTGCCGTTCACAGAGAGTCGGTCTGCCTCCAGGTTATTTCGTCTCCACACTACTCGGTGGTCTTGGGGTACCCCTGGCTCCAGAAGCATAATCCGACTTTCGATTGGAGATCGGTCGAGATCCTCTCGTGGTCACCGCAGTGTGGGGCTAGTTGCATCCATGGGTCTGTCAAGTTGCTGTGTACTTCCTCGGACTCTCTGTTGCCTCCTGAATACGAGGAGTACCGGGATGTATTCGATAAGGTGCGCACGGTTGCCCTACCTCCGCACCGCCCATACGATTGTGCCATAGAGTTACAATCTGGTGCCGTTCCTCCTCGTGGCAAAGTCTATCCACTGTCGGTAGCGGAGAATGAGGCCATGGAGGAGTACGTGAGGGAGGCGCTTTCACGCGGACACATTCGCAAATCTTCGTCCCCGGCAGGGGCTGGATTTTTCTTTGTGAAAAAGAAGGGCGGTGAGTTGAGGCCTTGCATCGATTACAGGGGTCTCAATCGCATCACGATCAAGAACGCTTACCCGATACCCTTGATTTCCGAGCTGTTCGATCGCCTTAAAGGGGCCACGGTCTTTACCAAACTCGACCTGAGGGCGGCATATAACCTGGTAAGGATCAAGGCGGGCGATGAGTGGAAGACCGCGTTTAACACCAGGACCGGTCATTACGAATCCTTGGTTATGCCCTTTGGGTTGTGCAATGCGCCCGCAGTCTTTCAGGAATTCATCAACGATGTTTTCCGTGACCTGTTGCAGCAGTGTGTGGTAGTCTATTTGGATGACATCTTGGTATATTCTGAATCCATGGAGGCCCACATTCTGGATGTCAGACGAGTGTTGCAACGGTTACGAGAGAACAAGCTGTTCGGTAAGCTTGAGAAATGCGAATTTCACCGATCCCAGGTAACCTTCTTAGGTTACATCATTTCCGCTGAGGGGTTCTCCATGGATCCTGAGAAGGTTTCGGCTGTCTTACAGTGGCCCCAGCCCAGTGGTCTTCGTTCCCTGCAGCGCTTTTTGGGCTTCGCCAATTATTATCGGAAGTTCATCAGGGACTTTTCCATGCTGGCCAAGCCTCTCACGGATCTGACCAGGAAGGGCAGTAATTCCCAGGTCTGGCCGCCCGAGGCCATCCGAGCTTTTGAGGCCCTAAAGTCCGCCTTTGTGTCGGCTCCGATTCTGTCGCATCCCAACCCTGGGTTGCCCTTTGTCCTCGAGGTGGACGCGTCTGAGTCGGGAGTAGGCGCCCTTCTGTCTCAGCGTAGAAAACCAGAGGGTCCTCTGCTTCCTTGTGGGTTTTACTCCCGGAAACTGTCTTCCGCGGAGTGCAACTATCAGATTGGTGACAGGGAGTTATTGGCCATCGTGCAGGCCCTTAAAGAATGGAGGCACTTGCTCGAGGGTTCGGTGGTTCCGGTTCTCATCCTGACGGACCACAAGAATCTGACCTACCTTTCTGAGGCCAAGAGATTGACACCACGTCAGGCCAGATGGGCTCTGTTCTTGTCACGTTTTAATTACGTGGTCTCCTACCTACCCGGTTCCAAGAACATCAGGGCGGATGCCTTATCACGGCAGTACTCCGAGCTGTCCAGGGAGGAGTCGATTCCGACTTCGGTCATACCTCCGAATCAGATCCTGGCCGCCATTCGCACCAGCCTGACCTCTCCCCTGGGTGAGCAGATTTTGGCGGCTCAATCTGGTGCTCCCTCTGGGAGACCCAACGGCAGAAGTTTTGTGCCTGAGGAGTTGCGCACTCGGTTGTTGCGAACCTACCATAACTCCAAGACCGCGGGGCATCCTGGAAAGAATCAGCTGTCCTGGGCTGTTTCACGTCTGTTCTGGTGGCCTTCCCTACGTTCCGACATCGCCGCATATGTAGCGGCATGCTCCGTTTGTGCCCAGAGTAAGTCCCCTCGGCACCTTCCGTTGGGCCTTCTGCAACCCATAGCCACCGGGGAGCGCCCATGGTCACACCTGGGGATGGATTTCATTGTGGACCTCCCTGCATCCCGAGGCCATACGGTCATTCTCATGATTGTGGATCGGTTTTCCAAAATGTGCCACTGTGTTCCTCTCAAGAAGTTACCCTCTGCACAAGAGTTGGCCACGATTTTTGCCAGGGAGGTCTTCCGGTTGCACGGTTTGCCTAAGGAGATTGTGTCGGATCGGGGGAGTCAGTTTGTGTCCAGGTTCTGGCGCGCCTTTTGCTCCCAGTTGGGGATTCATCTCTCCTTCTCCTCGGCCTACCACCCTCAGTCCAATGGGGCCGCAGAACGATCCAATCAGGCCTTGGAGCAATTCCTTCGTTGCTATGTCTCCGATCACCAAGACAATTGGGTTGACCTCCTGCCTTGGGCTGAGTTTGCCAGGAACACGGCGGTGAACTCTTCCTCTGGGACGTCTCCCTTCATGGCCAATTATGGGTTCCAACCTGCCGTGTTACCGGAGGTATTCTCTCCCCAGGATATTCCGGCTGTGGAGGATCACCTTTTCGTCCTACGTGCTTCTTGGGTACAGATCCAGAAGTCCCTTGAGGTCTCTGCGCAGCGCCAGAGACTCCAGGCTGATCGCAGACGAGCGCCTGCTCCTTCCTACCAGGTCGGAGACCGTGTATGGTTGTCCACCCGCAACCTCAACCTTCGAGTGCCCACTCCCAAGCTGGCGCCTCGCTTTGTTGGTCCCTTCCGAGTGCTTCGCAGGGTAAACCCGGTAGCCTATGCCCTTGCGCTTCCTCCTGGCATGCGGATCTCCAACGTGTTTCATGTCTCCCTGTTGAAGCCTCTGGTGTGTAATCGTTTCACTTCCTCGGTTCCTCGGCCTCGTCCGGTCCAAGTGGGCAATCGTGAGGAATATGAGGTGAGCAATATCCTGGACTCACGCCTGGTCCGCGGTCGGTTGCAGTTTTTGGTCCATTGGCGTGGTTATGGTCCAGAGGAGCGTTCCTGGGTTCCCTCCGCAGATGTCCATGCTCCTGCCTTGCTCCGAGCCTTCCACGCACGCTTCCCTCAGAAACCGTTTTGTGCTCCGCGGAGGAGGGGCCCTTGAGGGGGAGGTACTGTCATGGTCTTACCTGCTTGCTGCTCTCCTTCGTTTGACATGTGCTGGCGGCCATCTTGGTTTCTGGGTTTCTTGTAGCCTTCCACCCTGCGGCTCCTCCTTCCCCTGGGAGGAGCTGGATGCCTAGCTCATATATATAGGAGGTCTGTGGCTTCAGTTCCTTGCTTGGTCCTCTTGTGTTCACATGCTTCTAAGACTGCTGCTGCTTCTGGTTCCTGATCCTGGCTTCGTCTGACTACCCTGCTGGTTCCTGATCCTGGCTTCGTCTGACTACCCTGCTGGTTCCTGATCCTGGCTTCGTCTGACTACCCTGCTGGTTCCTGATCCTGGCTTCGTCTGACTACCCTTATGGTTCCTGACCTCTGGCTTCGCAAAGACTCTGCTCGGTTTCACCATCCGTTTGGACTTTTGCTTTACAGCTTTATTTTCAATAAAGCCTTCTTATTTTCACTTATCTCTTGTTGTACGTCTGGTTCATGGTTCCGTGACACTTTTCCTATAAAAAAATAAAAATAAAAAAACAAAAACCACACATATTAGCTATCACCCCGTCCGTAACGACCATCTCTATAAATATATCACATGATCAACCCCGTCCAATAAACACCATAAAAAATAAAAACAGTGTAAAAAAAAGCAATTTTTGTCACCTTAAATCACAAAAAGTGCAATACCAAGCAATCAAAAGGGCGTATACACCCCAAAATAGTACCAATCAAACCGTTACCTCATCCCGCAAAAAATGAGCCCATATTTAAGACAATCGCCAAAAAAATAAAAAAGCTATGGCTCTCAGACTATGGAGACACTAAAACATAATTTTCTTGGGTTTCAGAAATGCTATTATTGTGTAAAACTTAAATAAATAAGAAAAAGTATACATATTGGGTATTGCCACATCCGTAACGATCTGCTCTATAAAACTGTCACATGACCTAACCCCTCAGATGAACGCTGTAAAAAAAAAAAAAAATGTTCCAAAACAGCCAATTTTTTGGTCACCTTGCCCCATAAAGTCTAATAATTATTGATAAAAAAATCATATGTACCCAAAAATGGTACCAATAAATACCTCAACTCTTTCTGCAAAAAACAAGCCCCTGCACAAGACGATAGGTAGAAAATTAAAAAACATATGGCGTTCAGAAAATAGACACACAAAAACATAATTTCTTTTTATGTAAAACTGAAACAAACAAACAAAAAATGTAGACATATTTGATATCACTGCATCCATAACAACCTGCTCTATAAAAATAGCACATGATTTACCATGTCGGATGAATCTTGTAAAAAATTTAAGATGACAAAACGGTGCCAAAACAGCAATTTTTTTGTTACCTTGCCTCACAAAAAACGTAATATAGAGCAATTAAAAATCATATGTACCCCAAAATAGTATCAATAAAACTGTTACCTTATCCCCTAGTTTCCAAAATAGGGTCACTTTTTGGGAGTTTCTACTGTAGGGGTGCATCAGGGGGGCTTTAAATGGGACATGGTGTCTAAAAACCAGTCCAGCAAAATCTGTCTTCCAAAAACCATGTGGAGTTCTTTTCCTTCTGTGCCCTGCCGTGCGCCCTTACATCAGTTTTACGACCACATGTGGGGTGTTTCTGTAAACCGCAGAATCAGAGTAATAAATATTGAGTTTTGTTTGGCTGTTAACCCTCAATGTGTTAAAGAAAAAAATGTATTAAAATGGAAAATCTACCAAAAAAGTGAAATTTAGAAATTTCATCTCCATTTTCCTTTAATTCTTGTGGAACACCTAAAGGGTTAACAAAGTTTGTAAAATCAGTTTTGAATACCTTGAGGGGTGTAGTTTCTAGAATGGGGTCATTTTTGGGTGGTTTCTATTATGTAATCCTCACAAAGTGACTTCAGACCTGAACTGGTCCTTGAAAAGTGGGTTTTTGAAAATGTCAGAAAATTTTCAAGATTTGCTTCTAAACTTCTAAGCCTTGTAACATCCCAAAAAATAAAATGTCATTCCCAAAATGATCCAAACATGAAGTAGACATATGGGGAATGTAAAGTAATAACTATTTGTAGGTATTACTATGTATTATAGAAGTAGAGAAATTGAAACTTGGAAATTTGCAATTTTTTACAAATTTTTTGTAAATTTGGTATTTTTTTATAAATAAATATATATATTTTTTTTACTTCATTTTACCAGTGTCATAAAGTGATGAAAAAACAATCTCAGAATGGCCTGGATAAGTCAAAGCGTTTTAAAGTTATCACCACTTAAAGTGACACTAGTCAGATTTGCAAAAAATGGCCTGGTCCTTAACCCCTTCACGACTGCAATGACGTCTATATACGTGATAGCTGCACATACCCCGAGCAGCTACCACGTGTATAGACGTCATTGCAGTTCTTTAATCCAAGCGCTGCAAAGCGCTTGAATTAAAGCTTCTGCCCCTGTCCTGCTGCTGTCACGGACAGCATACAGTCTAGTAATGCCGGCAAGGGACCATTCAGAGTGGCCCCTTGCCGGCCATCGATCCGATTGGTTAGTCTGTGCAGACTAACCAATTGGATCGCGGCAGTGTTAAAATGCCGGTTTCAGGCTCTGATCTGCGCTCAGCAGATCAGAGCTTGAAATCAGGTAGTGTCCTGAAGCCCCCGATCTGTGCCCCCTTCCTGTGCGCCTCCAACCCCCCACCACCACCGTGAGCCCTGCCTTTGCCATCGGTCCCCGCCTCCCCCCCCATCCATGTAGCATGCCCCTGATGCGGTCCGCCCCCTCCCCACCCAATACATTCATCCTGCCCCGATCTGTAATTTCTGAATGCTGGCCGTATTCCCCCCCCCTCTTTTCCAGCGCTGCCCCCTGCCCCCAATGCGGTCCCCCTGCTGTGTGTGATGGCGGCGGCTCCATTCCTGAGCCGCCGCCATCAGCAGCGAGTGTCAGCTCTATGCTGACACTCTGCTGTAACCCCATAGATGCCGCGGCAGCGGCATCCATGGGGTTAATAGAGGGAGGGGGCTCCCTCTCTAAACCATCGGGGCTGCTGCGCTGCGATTGCAGCGCCCGATGGTTGCCATGGCAACCGGACGCTTTGCAAAGGCGTACGGTTGCCATGGCAAAGGCGTCCGGTGCTGCCACCTACAGGACATCTGGTAGTATTATACTTTGGAATGCAAGAGCATTGCAAAGTATAGTACAACCATCAGCCCCACTGGATCTTCAAGATCCAAGAGGGAACTGATAAAAAAAAAAGTTAAAATAATAAAAGTAAAAATAAATAAATAAATAAAAATGCAAATTTAAAAAATAAATTGCCTTTTCCTATAAAAAAATAAAAATAAAAAAACAAAAACAAAAACCACACATATTAGCTATCACCGCGTCCGTAACGACCATCTCTATAAATATATCACATGATCAACCCCGTCCAATAAACACCATAAAAATAAAAACAGTGTAAAAAAAAGCAATTTTTGTCACCTTAAATCACAAAAAGTGCAATACCAAGCAATCAAAAAGGCGTATACACCCCAAAATAGTACTAATCAAACCGTTACCTCATCCCGCAAAAAATGTGCCCATATTTAAGACAATCGCCAAAAAAATAAAAAAGCTATGGCTCTCAGACTATGGAGACACTAAAACATAATTTTTTTGGGTTTCAGAAATGCTATTATTGTGTAAAACTTAAATAAATAAGAAAAAGTATACATATTGGGTATTGCCACATCCGTAACGATCTGCTCTATAAAACTGTCACATGAACTAACCCCTCAGATGAACGCTGTAAAAAAAAAAAAAATGTTCCAAAACAGCCAATTTTTTGGTCACCTTGCCCCATAAAGTGTAATAATTATTGATAAAAAAATCATATGTACCCAAAAATGGTACCAATGAATACCTCAACTCTTTCTGCAAAAAACAAGCCCCTGCACAAGACGATAGGTAGAAAAATAAAAAACATATGGCGTTCAGAAAATAGACACACAAAAACATAATTTCTTTTTATGTAAAACTGAAACAAACAAACAAAAAATGTAGACATATTTGATATCACTGCGTCCATAACAACCTGCTCTATAAAAATAGCACATGATTTACCATGTCGGATGAATCTTGTAAAAAATTTAAGATGACAAAACGGTGCCAAAACAGCAATTTTTTTGTTACCTTGCCTCACAAAAAACGTAATATAGAGCAATTAAAAATCATATGTACCCCAAAATAGTATCAATAAAACTGTTACCTTATCCCCTAGTTTCCAAAATAGGGTCACTTTTTGGGAGTTTCTACTGTAGGGGTGCATCAGGGGGGCTTTAAATGGGACATGGTGTCTAAAAACCAGTCCAGCAAAATCTGTCTTCCAAAAACCATGTGGAGTTCTTTTCCTTCTGTGCCCTGCCGTGCGCCCTTACATCAGTTTTACGACCACATGTGGGGTGTTTCTGTAAACCGCAGAATCAGAGTAATAAATATTGAGTTTTGTTTGGCTGTTAACCCTCAATGTGTTAAAGAAAAAAATGTAATAAAATGGAAAATCTACCAAAAAAGTAAAATTTAGAAATTTCATCTCCATTTTCCTTTAATTCTTGTGGAACACCTAAAGGGTTAACAAAGTTTGTAAAATCAGTTTTGAGTAACTTGAGGGGTGTAGTTTCTACAATGGGGTCATTTATGGGGGTATCCACTATGTAAGCTCCACAAAGTGACTTCAGACCTGAACTGGTCCTTAAAAAGTGGGTTTTGGAAATTTTCTTAAAAATTTTAAGAATTGCTTCTAAACTTCTAAGCCTTGTAACGTCCTAAAAAAAAAAAAATAACATTTCCAAAATGATGCCAACATAAAGTGTACATATGGGGAATGTTAAGTAATAAATATTTTATGAGGTATCACTTTCTGTTTTAGAAGCAGAGAAATTGAAATTTTGAAAATTGCAAATTTTTTATTTTTTTGGTAAATTTTTTCATAAATAAAGGTGATATATATTGAAATTTATGACTGTCATGAAGTACAATGTGTCACGAGAAAACAATCTCAGAATGGCTTGGATAAGTAAAAGCGTTCCAAAGCTATTACCAGATAAAGTGACGCATGTCAGATTTGTAAATTTTGACCTGGACACTGGGGCATCAATGACCTTTGGTCATGAAAGGGTTAAGGTGAAATAAGGCTGTGTCCTAAAGGGGTTAAATGACAAACACAAAGTGAAAGTAAAATGTACGATTCACACAGGTAGACAAATAGTTAACCCTTTGTGACAGAACGGCTCAATATTTTTAATAGACCAATTGAAAAAATTATTTTTAGCCCACAATGAGTAAAATCCAATTAAAAAAAATAGTTTGCCTCTGAAGTTGTACATATTATTATTATTTATTATGAAAGCGCCATTCATTCCATGGCGCTGTACATATGATAGGCGTTGCACATATATAAAACAGACAATTGCACTAAGCATGAACAAGACGAGTTACAGACTGGTACAGAAGCATGAATAAATAATATAAAGATTTTATAAGTTTTATAAATTTAAAAATGTTTAAAGCTCCTATAATAATCATGACCAAAAATAATACTTTTTAAAATTGAGAAAAACATTAAAAGGCAAATAACCTCATACCTGTGAACTCTTTTAACAGGGTTAGTACAGTATAATAATGAATCCCCTGGGAGAGTTTCTTATAATGTACTTAGGCTCCCCTTTGTTGAAAGAATATTTCTGGGTAAAGTTTTAACCTACACAACAATTAGACCTCACTTTGCGGTATTTCTTGTTTATTCATTCCATTTAGTCATGAAGCCTAAAACGAATATTGCATACTTATAAAGTCTATTAATGGTACATGGTAGAGAGAGGCTTCAGCATCGACATCGATTTAAAGCTAATTCAAGTTGAGAAATACACCCGGCTTACAAATATTTGTAATGAGGAAAATATTTTAGAAATAATTACAGCTAGTTCCATTGGTGTTTTGATTTCTGTAACAACGGCAGTTGGCAGCCACCAGCGTGCAGCACATCCTGCTATGTACCTCAGTCAAACTGCACACAAGACTCCTCCTCTCCGCTGCAGGTTCCGGACCCGCTTTCCTGCACTGTCGCAGGCAGCGACAGCTTCAGTTGCACCTTGTAGGAGTCGCACGCGTCGAAGGGTTCGTGCACGCCCCTGATTCTGCCTTCTCTCCAATCCCGGCCAGGCACCACCTTTATAAGGGTGCTTCCCCCTTCCTGTGATGCCTGAGCAATATTGTAGTTTTCTACAGCGAAGGTTCCAGCTCGTAGTTCCTGTTGTTATCCTGCTTCCGACCTTAGTCTGTATCCTGACCTCGTCTCTGCCTGATCCTCCGATACCTCGCTGCCCTGAAGTGTATGATTTGGATTGTCGACCACGCCTCTGTCTGCTGTTCAGCTTGTTACACCTGCTGCACCTGAGCTATTCAGCTCTGCTGTTCTAACAGCTCCAGCTCTGCTTAATCACTAACTCGGCTCTGCTTCATCTGACTCTGCTGCTGCACTTCTTCCATCCAGCGACAGCTCGCTCCACCTGCCTGTATCCCCAGTGCTTGACTGGGGCGTTCTGGTCTGCTCGGCCAGCTGCCACTTAACCGGGACCACTCTTGCGGTAGCGACCTGGTGTCTCCCCTGCAGCTAAGACCAGCTTCTGCATTTTTGAGCAGGATAAAGGGTCAAGACCAGGGGAACACTTAGGCCCCTTTCACTCGAGCGAGTTTTTCGCGCGGGTGCAATCCGTGAGGAGAACGTATTGCACCCGCACTGAATCCGGACCCATTCATTTCTATGGGGCTGTGCACATGAGCGGTGATTTTCACGCATCACTTGTGCGTTGCGTGAAAATCGCAGCAAGCTCTATTTTGTGCGTTTTTCACGCAACGCGGGCCTTATAGAAGTGAATGGGGCTGCGTGAAAATCGCAAGCATCCGCAAGCAAGTGCGGATGCGGTGCGATTTTCACGCACGGTTGCTAGGAGACGATCGGGATAATAGCATTCTGAATACAGAATGCTAAGTTAAATAGGGCTGGAGGGGTTAAAAAATAAATTAATAATAATTTAACTCACCTTAATCCACTTGTTCGCGCAATCCACTGTGAGGAAAAGGACCTTTGATGACGTCACTACGCTCATCACATGGTCCATCACATGATCCATCACCATGGTGATGGATCATGTGAGGGACCATGTGATGAGCGTAGTGACGTCATCAAAGGTCCTATGGTGATGGACCATGTGATGAGCGTAGTGACGTCATCAAAGGTCCTTTTCCTCACAGATGAAGACAGAAGAGATGCCGGCTGCGCGAACAAGTGGATTAAGGTGAGTTACATTTTTTATTTTATTTTTTTAACCCCTCCAGCCCTATTTTACTTAGCATTCTGTATTCAGAATGCTATTATTTTCCCTTATAACCGTGTTATAAGGGAAAATAATACAATCTATACAACCTTGAACCCAAACCTGAATTTCTGTGAAGAAGTACCACAGTCCGTTTTTTATCACGCGCGTGCAAAACACATTGCACCCGCGCAATAAAAACTGAACAACGGAACGCAATCGCAGTCAAAACTGACTGCAATTGGGTACCTACTCGCGCGGGTTTGCTTGCCTTAGGCCTCTTTCACACGGGCGTTGCGGGAAAATGTGCGGGTGCGTTGCGGGAACACCCGCGATTTTTCCGCGCGAGTGCAAAACATTGTAATGCGTTTTGCACGCGCGTGAGAAAAATCCCGCATGTTTGGTACCCAAACCCGAACTTCTTCACAGAGGTTCGGGCTTGGGATCGGTGTTCTGTAAATAGTATTATTTTCCCTTATAACATGGTTATAAGGGAAAATAATAGCATTCTGAATACAGAATGCAAAGTAAAACAGCGCTGGAGGGGTTTAAAAAAAATAAAAAAATGTTTAACTCACCTTAGTCCACTTGATAGCGCAGCCGGCATCTGCTTCTGTATTCTTTCTTTAGGACCTGGGTAAAGGACCTTTGATGACGTCACTCCGGTCATCACATGGTACGTCACATGATCTTTTACCATGGTGAATCACCATGGTAAAAGATCATGTGACGTACCATGTGATGACCGGAGTGACGTCATCAAAGGTCCTGTAACTGTATTTAATGCTCACCATAGGTCCTTCAACAAAGGAGACACAAGGAGATGCCGGGCTACGCGAGCAAGTGGACTAAGGTGAGTTAAATTATTATTTATTTATTTTTTAACCCCTCCAGCGCTATTTTACTTTGCATTCTGTATTCAGAATGCTATTATTTTCCCTTATAACCATGTTAGAAGGTCTGCCACATGTATCTTTATTCACGCCAGTTTTCTGTTGTGAATAAAGACAGAAATCGACAGCAGCTAGGAGGCTGCAATAGATATTAGACTGTTGTGGGAAATCAATTCGAGGCAAGCGCCAATGAATAAATTTGGGGCATCCTCCAACGGCGCAGGGGGAATCACGACCGGCGAAGAAAACGCTGGTCTTCATAAATGTCTCCCTTTCTGTATATTTTCAGAAATTGAACTGCGGGATTTTAAAATCCACATCATGTCAATTGTTTGCAGTGCAAATCTACATCAAAATCTGCAAGTAACACATGCGATTTTGGTTCGGACTTAGGGTGAAACGCTGAGAAATCTGCATGTAGAAATTGTTTTCAAACCCGCAGCCATATGCAGGTACCCTAAAGCTTAACACATGGCAGATTTAGTTGCAGTAAATTTTCGGCAACTGAAAATCAATTCCATTCACTGAATGGCGTTTGCAGAAATCCATGTGCTTTGGACCAAAATAACCCCAACTAAATGAATGGAATTGTTTCAGTGGCAGAATATTTTCTGCAACGAAATCTACCGCATGTGAAGACATCAGCGTTATATGCAAAATAGCTTTCCTCCAGAAGGAATAAAAACTGCCTAGTGCCTATAAGTGGCGAACCACATGATTCATATTATCAGCCATACTACGGTAGATACACCGATTTGTTGAGTACACTGTTTCGGGGTTGTTGCTTCTTGTCAGTACAAAGTAGTGTTCTTACTGGATGTATGAGATTCCTGTGCACTGCCCCATAGAAGGTACTAATTGTACATAGATCCAGCTAGTAGGGATTGTTTAGGAAAATGCTTCCTGGAAAAAGTATGCTGGATCTCAGCAGGGAGAAACAGGACCTTTTGTGAAATATTAGTTTTATAGTCATTTTAATTTCTTGCTATAACCATGGAGAGTACTGAATATGACTGTAGATTATAAAGTAAGTTTCTTCACCATGTTTATACTTTGTGTAGAAATATCTCTATGCAGAATCAGTATAACCAAGTACTACAAGGAAGTAGAAATTCTAAATACAAACGAATATTGGAAATAGCAAATTTATAATTATTACTTTCATTATAAGCGATGGCTCTGATTTCAGAATAATATGCTTTAAGTGGCAAGGAACTCTTATACGGCTTATAGATAAAACGAATTATATGATTAATAAGCCACTGTAATGATAATTGTGTCTACGCTACGGTATGAGCAATATTTCCCTATGAGGCAGATGAAACATATGATATGTGTATCTTTAATAGACATTTAATTAAATGATTTATTTGTTTTTTAGGACACATGATTCCTTCGCATTTTCATTTATGGCCAGCTTCAGCTGTTGTAAAGCATATTATGCCAATGTTTTTCATTCTTTTTAATGTGTACCATTTGTGATATGCCTAAACCTCAACTTCAAAAATAAAACTAAATAAACCATATATATGTATAGGTTATGATACAATTTACATATACATGTATGTACTGTATACATGATATTGCAATATTATATATAATGCATTCTTCATATTGCTCCCGTCACATGTATGATGGCTTAGACTGGATTCACACGACTGTATATGCCGTCCATGTTAAAGAAGACGTGTCACCACAAAATGCAATGCAATCTGAATGCACCATGCTATAGAGCAGGAGAAGTTATATAGTTTTGTGGGAAAAGATTGAGTAAAAAATGTAATTGATTCAGTTATATCTTTTCTTTTTCCACCTCCTGTGAACAGCTATCGGTACAGGAAAGAGGTGTTATCAGTGACTGACAGCCATCTCTGTATGCACACTTATACACAATGTTATCAATCACTGATAACACCTCCCTCCTGTACCGATAGCTGTTCACAGGAGGTGTAAAAAACAAAGATATAAATGTATAAAATACAGGTTTTACAAAATGTTTTTTCCCACAAACATATACAGTACAGATCAAAAGTTTGGACACACCTTCTCATTCAAAGAGTTTTCTTTATTTTCATGACTATGAAGGCATCAAAACTATGAATTAATACGTGTGGAATTATATACATAACAAACAAGTGTGAAACAACTGAAAATATGTCATATTCTAGGTTCTTCAAAGTAGCCACCTTTTGCTTTGATTACTGCTTTGCACTGGGGCTACTTTGAAGAACCTAGAATATGACATATTTTCAGTTGTTTCACACTTGTTTGTTATGTATATAATTCCACATGTGTTAATTCATAGTTTTGATGCCTTCATAGTCATGAAAATAAAGAAAACTCTTTGAATGAGAAGGTGTGTCCAAACTTTTGGTCTGTACTGTATATCAATCCGATCTGCTTCCCCTGCTCTAGAACTTGGTGCTTTCAGATTGCATTTTAAGAATATTCTAAGAATATTTTGTGGCAAAAACTCGAATTATACAGCATTAGATTTAAAGGGCTTCTGTCACCCCACTAAAGTCATATTTTTTTTTTGGGATAGTTAAATTACTTATATTGCGATATATGAAAATATAATGGTCTTACTTACTTTGATTCAGCAGTTTCTTCTAAAAACGAAGTTTTATAATATGTAAATTCGGTCTCTACCAGCAAGTAGGTCGGCTACTTGCTGGTAGCAGCTGCAGAAAACCGCCCCCTCGTCGTGTTGATTGACAGGGCCAGCCGGGATCTCCTCCTCCGGCCAGCCCTGTCGGCATTTCAAAAATCGCGCGCCTGTGTTCATTCGGCGCAGGCGCTCTGAGATGAGGAGGCTCGTCTCCTCAGCACTCCCTCAGTGCGCCTGCGCTGATGACGTCTTCTCTTTCGGTGATGTCATCGGCGCAGGCGCACTGAGGGAGTTCTGAGGAGGCGAGCCTCCTCATCTCAGAGCGCCTGTGCCGAATGAACACAGGCGCGCGATTTTTGAAATGCCGACAGGGCTGGCCGGAGGAGGAGATCCCGGCTGGCCCTGTCAATCAACACGACGAGGGGGCGGTTTTCTGCAGCAGCTACCAGCAAGTAGCCGACCTACTTGCTGGTAGAGACCGAATTTACATATTATAAAACTTCATTTTTAGAAGAAACTGCTGAATCAAAGTAAGTAAGACCATTATATTTTCATATATCGCATTATAAGTAATTTAACTAGCCCAAAAAAAAAAATGACTTTAGTGGGGTGACAGAATTCCTTTAAACTAGAAAACGTTCCTCAAAGGTAAAGTTTTCCTTTTCTCCTTTAATGGCAACACATCCCTTTTGACACAAGAGAGAGACTTCACACAAAAAGCTGATGCGGCTGATAAGCCTAGCCCAGTACAGATGTTACTGCATCTGCATAAAAATTAGAAGCAGCACATTTTTATACATAAACACAAGTGGAATCAAGACACAAAACATCAGCTTACAAAGATTGTGGGTGTGTGAAGAACACTTTGCAGGTAGTATGTCACAGCAAAATCAATGAACCACTTCCAGGCTATTTACCCCCGTTACCCTCCTACCTGACCAGGCCTAATTTTGCAAATCTGACAATGTGTCACTTTATGTGGTAATAACTTTGGACAGCTTTTACTTATCCAAACCATTCTGAGTTTTCTCTTGACACGTTCTACTTCTTGTTAGTGGCAAATTTGGGCCGTAATGTTTTACCTTTATTTATAAAGGTACACACATTTTCCATATTAATCCATTTTTTTCTGTAACACAGCAAGGGTTAACAGCAAAGCAAACCTCAATATTGAATACCCGGATGCTGCATTTTACTGAAACACCCCATATGTGGTCATAAACTGCTGTACGAGCACATGGCAGGGCGCAGAAGGGAAAAAGAGCAATATGGTTTTTGGAGGGCAGATTTTGCTAGAATGGTTTTTGGGTGCCATGCCGCATTTGAAGAGACCCTAAGGAACCCCTACAGTTAAAACACCACAAAAATGACCCCATTTTGGAAACTACAACCCACAAAGAATTTATCAAGGGACATAGTGAGTGCTTTGACCCCACAGGTGTTTCATAGAAACACTTGGAAAAGTGTTATGACAGGTCATGAAACACTTGGCTGTGAAAATGAAAAATTACAGTTTTTTTTACAATAAGACAGAGATTTTTCATTTTCACAAGGGGTAACAAGAGAAAATGCAACACACATTTGTTTTTTTTTCTAAATATTGCAACACCCCATATGTTGTCATAAACTGCTGTAGGAGACACGGTAGCAGTCAGACTAAAAAGAGTGGCATCTGGATTTTCTAACATGGAATTTGCTGAAATAGTTTTAACCCCTTAAGGACGCAGGGCGTATCGGTACGCCCTATTTCCCGAGTCCTTAAGGACTCAGGGCGTACCGGTACGTCCTAACTTGAAATCGGTATTCCGGCGCCCCAGGGGTTAATCGGAATGGGATTTCGGCTGAAATCATTCAGCCGGCATCCCATAACAATGCAGGGGGGGGGTCATTTGACCCCCCCCCCCCCATCGACGATCGCAGAAAACCGCAGGTCAATTCAGACCTGCAGTTTTCTGCGTTTCCGGTCCATTCGGGTGTCCTGTGACCCGATGAACCGGAAAAAGACTGTGATCGGTGGCGTAATTATACACCACCTATTGCAGTCCGAGGATTTGGAGAGGCGGTGCTGGCCCTGGTGCTGAACACTGCTGTCCAGGGTGCTGATTGGTGCAGGGGAGAGAGGCGCGAGATTCAAACTTCCTGCGCTCCTCTCTCCCCTCCTCTTCCTGTCCAGCACCCTGACTGTGCAGCACCGTTCAGCACTAGCTCCTGCGTCCCCCTAATCGCCATCCATCACCCTCCTGCACCCATCGCCACCCAGGTAGGTTAGGGTCAGTGAGGGAGAGGCACCGTTAGGCAGGGAAAGAAGAGAAAAGTTAGTTAGGAAAAAAAAAATACTTTTATTCCAAACTTTCTTTGATCCATCCATCAGACCCTAGACCCCCCCTGCCACTTGTCCCCCCACCACCAGACCCCCACCCCACCCCCCTTCCCCACCACCAGCCTCCCATCCTCCCCTGACCACCAGCCCCCCCCCCCCTGACCACCAGCCCCCTTACCACCACTTTTTTTTTTTTTTTTTCTGCGTGCGCTGACTGGCCGGCACTTTTTAGCGTCCGTCCACTGTTAGCGCATCGCCCGCCCCACCACCCCACCGACCGCTGATCAGCGTTGTACCGCTGATCAGCAAGTTTGAACTTTTTTTTTCCCTAACACTTGCCCTTTCTTTTTTTGCCTTTTTTAGTACGTGAACACCGGTTGCCCCCACACACACACACATATAATAAAGTTTTCCACACACGCACACACACCCATGGCCCGCCGGATGTTCTCGGCCGAGGAGGCATACGCCCAGATTGCCTCCGACTCTGAGAGCCCCAGTGAGGATGAGGATGACCCCACGTTCCTTTTATCATCCGCATCCTCCTCATCATCATCTGATGACGATGAGCCACCAAGGCGGCGGAGACGCCGCCAGGCGGAGCCAGGGGCCCCACGTGCTAGGGATCCTGTGGCCCACCCTAGTACGAGCCGCCCTGGGGTTAGTACTGGTTTCCCGGCCCACCAAATAAGCCCACCGGAGCCCCCTGCCGATGAACTTAGTTGGTGTCCCCCAGTGGACTTTGAGCCTGAGATTCCGGATTTTGCTGGCAATCCTGGAATCCAGATTCCCACAGTGGGGTTTACTGAAATTGACTATTTTAGTTTTTTTTTCAGTAACCCACTGGTGAATCTGATGGTGGAGCAGACGAATCTGTACGCCCAACAGTTCGTCGCTCAAAACCCAGGCTCATTTTTGGCTAGACCCGGTGGCTGGACGCCGGCCAGTGCAGCCGAGATGAGGACATTTTGGGGCCTCGTGCTGCATATGGGTCTAGTCCAAAAACCCAGTGTCAGGCAATACTGGAGTGGGGGCGTCCTATACCAGACCCCACTGTACAGTATGGTCATGACACGTCCCCGGTTTGAGGCCATCCGGAAATGTCTGCATTATTCCGATAATGCAGCATGTCCACCCCAAGGTGATCCTGCCTATGACCGGCTGTATAAGATACGGCCGGTCATCGATCACTTTGGGGCCACATTTCAGCAGGCCTACGTACCTGGAAGGGAGGTCGCAGTTGATGAGTCTCTCGTTGCGTTCAAGGGGAGACTTAGTTTCCGCCAATATATTCCCACAAAGCGGGCGAGGTATGGCGTGAAGCTATACAAAATTTCTGAGAGTACCTCAGGGTACACTTACAAATTTCGTGTGTACGAGGGGTGAGATTCCCGGATTCAACCCCCAAAATGTCCCCCCACTCTGGGTGTTACCGGGAAAAGATCCACGTTCGCTTGTGGGACCGTGCGGAAAAATCAACGCGGCCTCCCTGCCTACCCCCTCCAGGTACCTATCCCAGGGGTGAGACCCGTGCCCTTACCAGTGGAAACCTGTTGCTGGTCAGGTATAAGGACAAGAGGGATGTCCTTATGCTGTCCACAATCCACGGTAACAGCACCACCCCTGTCCTCAAGCCCGATTGTATCGTCCACTACAATCGGTATATGGGAGGAGTTGATCTCTCTGATAGAGTCCTCACGCCATATAACGCCATGCGCAAAACCCGGGCATGGTACAAAAAAGTTGCGGTCTACTTGGTGCAGGTTGCCATGTACAACTCTTTTGTACTATCCCGAAGCGCTGGCAGCAAAGGGACATTCCTCCAATTCTATGAGGCAGTCCTCAAGGACCTGATCTTTTCGGACCGGGAAAGAGCAGGCCGGAGTACCTCGGGAATTGGAGGCGCCCGGATCGTCCCTGGCCAACACTTTCCAGGTGTGGTCCCCCATACTGGAAAGAAGGGACGAACCCAAAAAAAGTGCAGAGTGTGTCGCAGGAGGGGGATACGGAAGGACACCACCACTCAGTGCGACACTTGCCCCGATCATCCGGGCCTCTGCATTATCGATTGCTTCAGGGAGTATCACACTTCCATGGAGTACTAAATTTTTATAATCCCCAACAGTCCACTAGAGAACATAAAAAACTATGGCTCTCAGACTTTGGAGACACGGAAACAATTTATTTTTCCCCAAAAAATATTAGTTTTAGTGCAGGCATCCTCAAACTGCGGCCCTCCAGATGTTGTAAAACTATAACTCCCAGCATGCCCAGACAACCTACAGCCATCAGCAGGGCATGGTGGGAATTGTAGTTTTACAACATCTGGAGGGCCGCAGTTTTTAGGATGCCTGCTTAGTGTCTCCAAAGTCTGAGAACCATACATATTGGGCATCGTCGCGTGCGTAAAAGTCGTCGCTATAAAAATAACTTTTGCCCAAACGCCTCGGATGAACGGTGTTAAAAATATAAAATAAAAACTGTGCCAAAACACCCATTTTTGGGCAAAATTTCCATTTGAATCCTTTTTGCCGGTAATAAAGCAAGGGTTAACAGCCAAACAAAACTCAATATTTATGGCCCTGATTCTGTAGTTTGCAGAAACACCCCATATGTGGTCGTAAATGGCTATATAGCCGCACGGCAGGGCATAGAACGAAGGGAACTCCATACGGTTTCTGGAAGGCAGATTTTGATGGACAGTTTTATTTTTGACACCATGTCCCATTAGAAGCCCCCCCTGATGTAGCCTAGACTAGAAACTCCAAAAAAGTGACCCCATCTAAGAAACTACACCCCTCAAGGTATTGAAAAGTTACTTTACAAACTATGTTAACCCTTTAGGTGTTCCACAAAACTAAATAGCGAATGTAGAAACAATTTTAGAATTAATTTTTTTTTGTTACATTGCCTCAAAAAAGAGTAATATAGAGCAACCAAAAATCATATTTACCCCTAAAATAGTCCCAAAACAACAACCACCTTATCCCGTAGTTTCCTAGATGGGGTCACTTTTATGGAGTTTCTACTCTAGGGGTGCATCAGGGGGGCTTGAAAGGGTACATGGTGTAAATAAACCAGTCCAGCAAAATCTGCCTTCCAAAAACCATATGACGTTCCCCTTCTTCTATGTCCTGCCGTTTAGCCAAATAGTAGTTTACGACCACATACGGGGTGTTTCTGCAAACTACAGAATCAGGGCAACCCATTTTGAGTTTTGTTTGGCTGTTAACCCATTTTTTCCAGTAATAAAGTAAAGGTTAAAATGGAAAATTTTCACAAAAATAGAAATTTCAAAATTGTTTCTCCATCTGCCATTAACTCTTGTGGAACACCTAAAGGGTTAACAAAGTTTGTAAACCCAGTTTTGAATACCTTGAGGGGTGTACTTTCTTAGATGGAGTCACTTTTTTGAAATTTCTATTCTAGGGGTGCAACAGGGGGCTTCAAATGGGACATGGTATAAACAAAACCAGTCCTGCAAAATCTGCCTTCCAAAACCCATATGGTGTTCCCCTCCTTCTATGTGCTCCCGTTCGGCCAAACAGTAGTTTACGACCACATATGGGGTGTTTCTGCAAACTACAGAATCGGGGCAACCCATTTTGAGTTTTGTTTGGCAGTTAACCCTTGTTTTACTCCTGGAAAAAATTGATTATATTGGAAAATTTTCCAAAAAATAGAAATTTCTAAATTGTTTCTCAATCTGCCATTAACTCTTGTGGAAGACCTAAAGGGTTAATCAATGTTTTAAAAAACATTTTTGGGAGGTTTCTATTATCTAAGCCTCACAATATGACTTCAAACCTGAACTGGTCCATAAAAAGTGGGATTTTGAAGATTTCTGAAAAATTTCAAAATTTGCTTCTAAACTTCTAAGCCTTGTAACATCCCCAAAAAATAAAATATCATTCCCAAAATGCTACAAACATGAAGTAGACATATGGGGAATGTAAAGTCATCACAATTTTTGGGGGTATTACTATGTATTACAGAGGTAGAGAAACTGAAACTTTGAAATTTGCTAATTTTTCAAAATTTTCGGTAAAAATTGTATTTTTTTATGCAAAAAAATTAACTTTTTTGACCCAATTTTAGCAGTGTCATGAAGTACAATATGTGACGAAAAAACAATCTCAGAACGGCCTGGGTAAGTCAAAGCGTTTTAAAGTTATGAGCACTTAAAGTGACACTGGTCAGATTTGCAAAAAATGGCCAAGTCCTTAAGGTGAAATAGGGCTGAGTCCTTAAGGGGTTAATAGCTGTACCTTTTTTATTTTTTTTCGTTGACAGCTGTGTAAGGGCTAATTTTTGGGGGAACAAGTGGTAGTTTTTATTGCCACCATTTTGTTTTTTTGCTAGATTTTTATCTCAGCTTTTGGGAAGTGATGTGGGCAAAAATGACAATTCTGTCTGTTTTTTATTTTTTATGGGGTTCACCATATAGTATATATGATTTCATAACTTTATTCTGCGGATTGATACGATTATGACTATACCAAATGTACTACTTTTGTATCATAAAATCACTTTTCATTAAAAATGTCTTATATTTTGCATCATCATATACTAACATCCATAACATTTTGGGGTACATAAGAATTTTTGATCTTTTCATGGCATATATCTGATGGGGTAGAGCCTGTGATTTTTACAGAGCAGATAATTATGAAAGTGGCGATACCTAATGTGTCTATTTTTATTTTTTCGGTGTTACCCTATAAAAGCATTTTTGAAAAAAAATCTTGTTTTTGTGTTGACATTTTCTGAGAGCCATATTTTTTTTAAATTTTTCTGGCAATGGTCTTGTGTAGGGGCTCATTTTTGGGGGGGATGAAGTGACATTTTCATTGGCATCATTTTGGGGGTACATAGTGCTTTTGATTGCTTGCTATTATGCTATTTGTGAGGCAAAGTGACCAAATAATTGCTGTTTTGGCACCGTTTATATTTATTTTTTTACAGCGTTCACCTAACAGGGACGATTATGTAATATTTTTATGGAGCTGGTTGTTACGGATGCAGCGATACCAAATATGTCTATTTTTATTTCTATTTTTCACAATAACAAATAGCTTGCTTAGGGGAAAGGAGCTTTTTTTTTTTTTACACTTGAAGCTTATTTTGTTATTTTTATAAAACCTTTTTTTGATTTTTACTTTATTTATTGATATTTACACTTTGTGCCCCCCCCCCCCCAAATAAGGTCATACAAGAAATTTAACATTGCTTTTTTTTACTTCTGATTGCTCCTATAACTGGGGCTGACATAGAAGCCTCAGTTACAGAGGGAATGCAGCCTGCAGAAAGGCTGTACAGCGCTATACGAAGTCTAGGAAGACCCGGCAGCTCCTGCAGACTCCTGACGCTGGTGGTCACATGACCACTAGGGATGGAAAAGAAAGTGGCCTTAGCTTCCTCAGCTGTATACACAGCGCTTGTTTAGAGCTATGTACACAGCAATCTGGAAGGCAGGGACACTGAGGAATGGTCCCTGCCATGTCTATGGGGTGCCCTCCTGTTACTTTCACGCTAGCGTTTTTGCTGGATCCGGCAGGGTTCAGCAAAAAACGCTTCCGTTACTTATAATACAACCATCTGCATCCATTATGAACGGATCCAGTTGTATCATCTTTAACATTGCCAAGATGGATCAGTCATGAACTCCATTGAAAGTCAATGGAGGACGGATCCGTTTTCTATTGTGGCAGATTGTGTCACAGAAAATGGGTCCGGTCCCCATTGACTTGCATTGGGGATCATGCCGGATCAGTCTTGCTCCGCATCCCAGGACGGAAAGCGAACTACAACATGCTGCAGTTTGCTCTCTGGTCTGGGAACACAACTACATGGAAAGGAATACATTTTGGAGCATTCCGTTCTGTCCCCATTGACAATGAATGGGGGCAAAACGTAAGCATTTTTTTCTGGTATTCAGCCCCTATAACGGATCTCAATACTGGAAAACTAAACCGCTAGTGTGAAAGTAGCCTAAGATGTCTGTTTAGAGATAAATCCCAACAGCCCAGGATGTTTATAATCAAATAAATAAAATAAAAACACACAAAGCAGTGAATAAATTCAAAATGTGATGTGTGCACAATTGTTTTTAAAAATGACTGTGCACTTATAGCTCCATTCAATAGCATCTAAAGAAAGGCATAAGTAAAAGAAAATGGTGGGATGATAAATTTACTTTACTTGCTCTATAGCACTGACATATTCCACAGACATCATCACTTGCTATCCCCAATGGAGCTCCCAATCTTATCCTACTATCAGTATGTGTTTGGAGTGTGGGAGGAAACAGGAGTACCTCCACGCAAACACGGGAGGAACGTACAAACTCCATGCAGATATTGTATTTGGTTGGATTCAAACCTAGGACCCCAGTGCTGCAAGGCTAACTACTGAGCCACCATGCTGCCTAGATAGATAGATAGATAGATAGATAGATAGATAGATAGATAGATGGATAGATGGATGGACAGATAGATATGGGATAGATCGGCACTATATACCTGAGTAAAATAATCAAAAAATTTTATTGCACATGTTAATTTTTAAGTTAAAAATCAGTCTCTTTCTTCTTATAAATGAGCACCCACCATGTTTTGCATATGTTTTGTTCTACTTACTGGTGGTATAAAGGGGGATGGGGAAAGGGATATACTAAACACAACAGGAGTTTAAGGGTCATCAGCTTTTAGCCTCAGCATGACCACCTCTTTAAAGTATGAGAGGATCACGTGGTCCATTCCAGGCTGTTAATAATTCATTCAGAGCACGTTTTACTCTTGAGGAAATGCTTTGTTCTTCAGATTTCCCCTGTTCCCCTCCCCCACTGCAACACTAGAAAAAAAAAATAGTAATTTTCTTACACACCACTCATATAACACACGAGAAAACTAGCTGCAAGTTATGCTATCTCCTTAAAGCACATCATGTGATCCTGCAATTAACAGAAGGCTTCATTTACAGAACTCTAACTATTTTATTATAAAAATAATAAAATATTTTTAGAACAGATTATTTTTTATTTATTTAATACAAAAAACTAATGTTATTTAACAAAACTTTGAAGCTGGTAATACTGTAACTGTAACAAAATGTTATGTTATTACTCATGTCTAGTCAAAAGGATATTCTTTTTTGATTTTTAGGCTTCAAAAATATAAACTTTTGTATCTATTGGGAATTATTTTACAAGAAAATGCCACAGCAATCAATGTGATATATATATATATATAAGTAAAAATATAACACTGGACAGCACCACAATGAAGACTGAAAAACAGAAGTGCCAGCGGCTATAGGTATGATCCACCAACCAATTACATAGAAAAAGAAAAACTCCACGGCACTTCCAAAAATAACGTGCGTATTTTATGCCACCAGATGCGACGTTTTCTTGAGATAGGTTCCATTGAGAGAACCGAAACGTCGCATCTGGTGGAATAAAATACGCACGTTACTTTTGGAAGTGCCGTGGAGTTTTTCTTTATATATATATAATTAACATCAGTATTTAACATGGTAAAATACTACAGCTAATATAATTTTATACAGATTATTTATATTAGTATCATTATTCCCCCATTTAATATATGTATTTTATGCATGTAGCAATATTTCTTCTATCAATTTGCATTTTAATAAATATCTTTAATATGTGTAAGAATTTAAAGGCTATGAACCACTTTGGATTTTACTAATTTTGGACTAAAAAACACTTTTGCGAGTGGTCTAAAAATGTTCAACAGTTTTTGTTCTACAGGGTTAAAGGCTATGTACAACTTTGGGGGATTTTTTTTTATTGCATTGTACTCAATTTGAGCTAAAAATCATTTTTTAAATTGGTCTTTATTACAAATATGGAGCCCCTTTTTCTGTACAGGGCTGAGATTCTCTAACAGAGGGACCTGATTTTTCTCAATGCTCCATCATCCAGCTAATCTGACAGACTCCTTATCTCTGCTCTTTGACATTATAAACACCCATTGTAGCTCAGTTCTTATCTTACTGATACCAATGTGGCTGAAATAAGTGTTTATGACTTCTTAGTAAAGTAGAGATAAGGATTATTAGATGACCAGCGTGAAAGTAGAAAGTAGATTCACACAGCTAGACAGTTAACCCTTTGTGACAGAACGGCTCAATATTTTTAATAAAGACCAATTGAAAAACTGATTTTTAGCCCAAACTGAGTAAAGTGCAATCATAAAGAAATTTGCCTCCGAACAGTACATAGCCTTTAAGTGTCAGTCTATCTGCAGAGTATCTTGCTTTCAGTTTCACACTAAACCCATCATGCAGCTACTCTAACTGCTGGATGTATAGCCCATATCTCTGAATTCCTGACAGCTAATGACTAATGGCTATTGCATTGAAGCATTAATACAGCCTTTACTAGATAACCTCTTTCCTTTGCAGCAGTAGCAGTAAAATAACAGTGGGAT
Source organism: Bufo bufo (assembly GCF_905171765.1). NCBI lineage: Eukaryota > Metazoa > Chordata > Amphibia > Anura > Bufonidae > Bufo > Bufo bufo. The sequence continues at coordinate 161,449,363 of NC_053396.1, forward strand.
CCATATATATATATATATATATATATATATGTACAGACGGTTACAGGAGAACATTTTATTACATTGGCAATGATATAGTACTGCCAAAATAAAAAGAAAAAACAGCTACAAATATTTAAAAATGAATAAAATTCTATGAATATAGAGTTTTTAGAAATATACCTACCCCTTACTGATGGAAGTGTCTCTTTAAAAGTAGATACAGTTCAAATGGTAGTGAAAAGAAAAACTGAAACAACCAATCAGAATGCAGCTTTTATTCTGTAGTGCAGACTGTAAAATAAACGCAGCAAAGAGATTGGTTGTTATAAGTTGTTATCTGAGGAGGCTGCTGACACATTTTTTTGTGTGTACTTTTTCCCCAAAAAAATACCTGACTTAAAAAAAGAAAATTGTACCATTTTTGGACAAATTGTGTGTACGAGCACTGCTATTTCTTTATGCCTTGCATTTTTTATATAGGAAAGTCTGTACTGCCATGATGTCACATCCTCTGTAGAGCAGTATGTAAAGAAAATAAAAATAAAATAAAAATAAAGCATTGTTAAAAAAAAATCCTGGAAAAATGCCACAAAAACTCAACACACATTCATTTGTATGTGGGACCAAAATGAGAAATGAATTAAGGAAAAAAAATCAGCAGTCCCCGAGCATGCTGTGATTTGAAAAATACACAAAAAATAAAACCCCATTTACCAAAAGAAAAAAAAAAATGCACCTTGACGGTGGAAACCACATAGAAACGCATGCATTGGTACAAGAAAAAGATAAGGCCATGCAAAAATACCTGACTTGTGCAGTTTTTTTGTTAGCATTTTAGGTGTTTTGTGACTTTTTGACAAATTGGGGAAGATTTATCAAAAATGGTGTAAAGGAAAACTGGCTTAGTTTCCCATAGACCAAACAGATTCCACCTTTCATTTTTCACAGCTCCTTTGGAAAATGAAAGGTGGAATCTGATTGGTTGCTGTGGGTAACTAAGCCCATTTTCTTTTACACCAGTTTGATAAATCTCCCTCAATGGATGTACAGTCTATGGAACAAAAACACCAGTAAATGGAAGGAAAAAGACCGGATCCAGAGCATGGTACGGAAAAAACAACAACATTGACCAAAGGCAAAATAATGCATGTCAAAGGTGAAATCCACCGCTACAGCAAAAATAAATAATTCCAATACACTCACAGGCAACACCTGTTTGTTTGTTTTGTTGCCTAAAACATGCGCCAAAAATTGCAAAACCCTTCAAATATGTCCGAAGTCCCCCCTAAAAACCTCCTGTATGTGACACGTTGCTTTTAATAGAATTTTCTTTAATTCAGTAAGAACTGCAGTGTCTGAATATGACTAAACCGTCCGAATTTCTGTCAGCCTCCCATCCGGCGCGTAGAAGGGTGTTTTATTCACATTTTATTTTGATTTTCAGTTAGAATTTATTTTTTTTGTTCGTTTTAGTTGTGGTTTGTAGCACTATGATTATTTCCCTCACAGCGCACTTTGCAGACCCCTGTGTGACTGACAGCCATTGAACCCACTGAAGCTGCCAATGTGCCTGTGACACCATTTCATACCAAAACACAAGAGTTGTCTATGGGGGGGAGATTTTTATTTGAGGGATAATTGTCATAATGTCGGATTTTTTAGGGGGCAGGAGCCTTATCTGCCGGCTGCAGGACATCATTAATTATGTAAATTGTGGGAGCGGATATCCCCCCCCCCCCATAAGTGAAGGAGCCGCCTTGAGCCGAGGTCACGTGATGGGCTGCGCTTCGCGCCACTTTTGTAAAGCCCCTTTTTTCCTGCAGTTTTTTTTTTTTCCCTGTGCCCTGGCCATGAGGTAACGTTGTGTTTATATTTTTTTCTCTCCGGCGGTGTGCCCTGTCGTGCCCTCTTCAGCGGCTGCTTCCCTGGGTGAGGTGGGTGCAGGGCTGGCTGTGTTGGTGCCCCTTGCACTCTACGTACTCTGCAAAACAAGCCCCCTCCCCGCCACCTGTAGGAGTGAGCCTCCATTAACGCGGGGGGTGGGTTGTTGTTGAAGTGTGGCGTCTTTCCTGCCGTCTGAACGACGACTAGGCAGCACTTCGTAACTCCCATGGCGCCGGGGGCTGCGGTCCCACACACAGCGGCCATGCTGGCGTGCACGGTGCGGGAGCAGGCAGGCAGTGCGCGGCTGAGATTGCCCCGGCCTGTGTGTGTGCGGGAGGAGGAGGAGGAGGGTGCGTGTCTTTGTCTGTGGCCTTTTACTTCCCTTTACTTTCTCCCTGGTGCGGGAGACGCTGCACGCTCCATGTTTGCATTGTCTGCGGGCGGCATGTAATGTGCGGGAGGACGGGGGGGCTCCATCACTTTTGACTAGCCCTCGTTCTCCTCAGGCCTTGGAGATTGTTTGTCCCCCTGGTGCCCGTGTCTTCCTCCTCTCCCCCGGGCTGCACCATGGGACTTGTAGTCTCGCTTATTTGTTTGGTCTTGTTCCATGAGGTCTGTTAACCCTATGGTGTCTGAGTATCGCATGTGTGTGAACGTGCAGCGTGTTGGGCTAATTCTATTGTTTCAGTCTGGGGGGGGGGGGGGGTGTTCGGTACCGACCCCCCCCCCCCCCGGTGCCGCACACGTGGGTGACTGTAGCGCCCCCTCCACCTGTTTACCGCTGCCGCCATGTAGCGGAGCTGAGCACGTGCATCAGCCATTTAAATGCCGTGTGCTCTCAGCTCACAGGGGGTGGATGGGTGGCTAGGCTCACGTTGGTGGTCCTATATATTATTTGTGTGTGAGATGGTAGCTACCCCCTCCCCCAATTCATTCATGCTAACAGTAGCATCATGCATTGCAATCTGGCACAGCAGGGGTTAAAGTTTGGCGCGATTTTGTGCTATTTGAATGGCCGGGACTTCATTTCCCATCATGCCCCGCTCTCCTTTCCTCCTCCCCCTCTTCTTCTCTTTAATCTCTACACGAGGGACAGGGACGCGTGGTGTGGAGTCCGGAGTGGGAGAAGCTGAAGCTTCAGGTAATGGGTGCCAGGGCATGCCTTCCCTGTCCAGTGGGGGTCAGTGGCCATTGTGTCCTGGGAGCATGGCCCTGAGCTGCTTCTTTACTTTGCCCACCATTGACTTTAGGTTCAGGCCACACGGTCAGGTTTACTGATGCAGTTTTGGACCTCATAGGAGTAAATTGAAAGAGAAAGTGTTTGTCCTTTAAACTTTCTCTCTCTTTTCTTTGGGATCCACTCCTGAGCTTTGGCTTCTAGAATGTAGCAGGAATCCTGGCCATGTGGCCGTACCCTTCAGGAGGTTGCAGATAAGGAACTTGTCCGATTTCAAGGCAGCAGGGGATGTGGTCCTTCTGGGGTGGGGGAAGTGTTCCTTGTGTTGGGTCTTTGGACATGGTGGTCGTATAAATGTTTGTCCTGTCTGTCATGGGAAAAAAGCTTCAGCAATGGTTGTGGTTTAAGTGACCAAGTTAGTATGCAGAATTTTGCAAAGTTGATGCAGTGAGGTGCTCTGTTGCTTAAGGGGTCATTCACAAGACCGTACATATGTGCTTTACAGACCGCAAAACGTATACCGGCTGTGTCCATGCTGCCCTGTTTCCAATGGCTCCGTGGTCCGCATGTCGCTGCAAAGTATTGGATACGTCCTAAGGTCCTATATATATTTTCTTAGGGCAGTCGGTGGGTCTGCGTCGTGGAGCGGCACGCACATGGCCGGTATCGGTGTTTTGCGGAACGCAAACAGTTTGGTTGTATGAATTCCCTAAAGGTTTATAATTTTCCAATGAAGGATTTACATGTACTTATTGGTAATTGTGCCATTGACCTCATCAGTCTTGCTAGAGGATAACAATTTCTAGAGCTGGGGTCCCCATCTCAGAAGAACAGGGGCCCTCCAACATGAATATAGCACTGATAGCTGAGCTTAGTACTTGGTTGTCTCATAGAGATGAATGAAGCAACACTGCGCATGCGTAACCTGCTGCTCCATTCCACTCCACCATTCTTGTCACCAGTGGGGGACTGAACGCAGGACTCCCACCGATCTAATAGACCCTATACCATGGATAGGAGGTAACTTGATTTTACCGGAATAGTCCTTTTAAAGTTTGTGTGTACGATCACTACTTAGACGCCTGGGGTATTACATATAGTATTTGTATCAGCATTTCCATTTTTGTAGAAGTTAAAGGGGATTATCCAATTCCTGAAATGCCCCCTCATATGCCAAGGCCCCTCACACACAATATACTCTCCTTGCTTCCTGGTCCCCGCATGGCCGCCGCGCTGATATCTCCCAGTGCGTGTATGTAAACATCCGGTGTTGTGGGAAGCAGGAGCAAGGTAAGTATATTGTGCGAGGGGCCTGGGCATTTCAGGGGTCAGATGACCAGTTTATTTTGGGGTTGATTCACACGACCGTGTTCAGTCTGGGAAACACGGTCTGTGTCGGCTGACTCTTCCGGACCCATAGTAACTTATGGTAGTTTGGTTCCTGTCTGTGCGTCTCTTGTACTGACACGAGGATGTGATCAGAGTACAATACACCTGCAGTCAGGTGAGAACCGGCTATGATGCAGTCAGTTTGGGTCAAGGGAGCCGCCATCGGCTGTGTTTTCCAGACTGAGCATGGTCGTGTGAATCAGCCCTAGCTATCTCATGGTAAGTGGCCTCTTCATCATAAATCTCTTATGTCTATTTTTAGGTGGAAGTGTAACTTTTTTATTTTTATCATTGACTTTTGTTTTGTTCTTCCTCTCTAGGTGACTGAGCGCTACATGATTCGGCAGCAGTGAGTGGTGTGATCAGCCTAGGTAATGCAAAAGTGCTTATAGTGCAGGTAGCCATCAGTACCTACTGCACTCCAAGCACTTCAGCAGTGCCATGGCAATTTAATCTGTTGCAGCTGGACACCTGTGTACTATCTTCTCGCTGCTTTGTGTTAAGGTGCATCTAGTGCAGTTAGTGGCATAGCTTAGAATCTACTGCTCTAAATGCTCCTTTTGGCACAAGGTGTGTGCATGTAAATCTGCGTATCAAACTCTTCAACCTGACTCTCCAACCAGTGATGAATCCAGGCTGTGCCAAAGTGCTCATAGTGCAGGTAGCTTCTGTAGTTTCTACTGTAATATGGGCACTTGCAGTACTGCCGGAGATTTGCCCTATGAAATGACCACCCTGCCCCTGCTGATGTCTTCCCATTACTGTTAGTTTGGCTGGTTTGCACCAGCTGATTACAATTGCTGTGCAAATCCATGCAAAACTGACAGTGGTGGTAACGTGCTTCTGGAGATCTCCCTGCTGAAAGCATCGCTTTATCCTCTGGCTCCTCCGTGGGTGGGGATTTGTTGCATTACTTGTGTGTGTTGTAAAAGTATTGCACTTGTCCCGGCCTGTGGAAGAAAAAGGACTCTCGGCTGGGTTGTTGTGATATGTTGTCCTTGTTTTGCTGTTGTCGGGTGGATCACGATGCAATTTTATTTAGTTTGGTAGGAGAAAAATTGCACGGTATCCATCTGTAAACCGCATAACTATTCTGTGATAATTATTTAACTGTTGCATTTTCAGTTGCTTCTGTACTTTGCTTCAAATTACAAGTCTGCTATTTTTTTGTAGCCTTTGCTGCTTAACGTGTTAATATGTATCAGTGATCTTAATGATAAAGGTGTATTCTAGGTTTTTAATGACTTGGCCTCCGGATAAGCCATCGGTATCTCTTTGGTGGTGATCCTGTTGCAGCATAGCTATGGAATTGCTCTTCTCCATCCTTTGTGTAGTGGACAGAGCTGGTTACTGCAGTGCCTCATTGCTTTCATTGGGATCAGCACTGCAGTAACCATCCCCATTCCCCTACACAATGAGTGGGAAGGTGTAGTTCTGAAGCTACAGTAATGGCTGATCAGCAGGGTGGCTGACTGTTGCTGATCAGATATTAATAGCCTATTCCGAATCTAAGCCATCACCAAAATCATGCAGCACTTGCAGAATGTAGATGAAACTTGTCAAAAACAACCTTGTTTTGTGTTCAGCAGATTTCAACCTATGCGTTACAAAGGGGGTAATCCGCACCGCTGGTCAATTTCTGTGAATGAGGTTTGTTAATCTCATCCACTTGGCTTCTGAGCTACTGCTTTGTAGATTTTCCTCCTGGAGAATCTGCTGCTTATCTGCCCTGTGTGAACGACCATATACAAAAAACTGGTACTGTACAGCATTGTGTGGATGTGCAAGTTCCCCTTGTGAAGTTATTTGTTGGAGTATTCCTCACTCAAGAAGTAACAGAACCGCTGTTGGTTTCACAGCTACATAGACAGGGATATAGCTTTTCTGTAGACTTCTGTGGGAAAGATTTGTCTCATAATTTGCTGTGTGCAAAAGTCCTCACGACTAAATGCTTGGTCAGTGCAGGACTACATCACCTGTATGTAAAATGTCCCATACTGATTTACTTGGGTTTGTGTAACTGATATTACCTCATATAATAAATACTCCTTCATCTCTTGGATCTCCAGTCTTCTATTTTAACCACCTCAGCTCCCCTAGCTTAAACACCCTTAAAGAGGACCTTTCACCAGAGGAAAGCCTCTAAACTAACTATATAGGAGTGTAGAGCGGCGCCCAGGGATCCCGCTGCACTTACTGTTATCCCCGGGCGCCGCTCCGTTCGCCCGGTATAGCCTCCGGTATGTAAGAAGTTAGGCTCCACCCAGTTGAGCCTGCTGGCGTCTTCTCCTATGCTGTAGCGCTGGCCAATGGCAGCGCTCAGCTCATAGCCAGGCTATGAGCTGAGCGCTGCGATTGGCCAGCGGTACAGCATAGGAGAAGAAGACACCGGCAGGCTCAACTGGGTGGAGCCTAACTTCTTACATACCGGGCGAACGGAGCGGCGCCCGGGGATAACAGTAGGTGCAGGCGGATCCCTGGGCGCTGCTCTACACTCCTGTATAGTTAGTTTAGAGGCTTTCCTCTGGTGAAAGGTCCTCTTTAATGACCAGACCACTTTTTTTTTACAATTCTGCACTACACTACTTTTACGGTTTATTGCTTGGTCATACAACTTACCACCCAAATGAATTTTACCTCCTTTTCTTCTCACTAATAGAGCTTTCATTTGGTGGTATTTCATTGCTGCTGACATTTTTACTTTTTTTGTTATTAATTGAAATTCACCGAAATTTTTGCCAAAAAATGTAATTTTTCACTTGTAAACTTTTTCGAAAAACAAATACATTTCTATATGTGTAGTGGTGTTTGGTGCTACTTACTACAGAGCTGCCTGTGTCCTCTGGTGGTCGATCCAAGCAAAAGTGACCACCAGAGGACCAGGTAGCAGGTATATTAGACGCTGTTATCAAAACAGTGTCTAATATACCTGTTAGGGGTTAAAAAAATCGCATCTACAGCCTGCCAGCGAATGTAGGCGCTGGCAGGCTGTAGATCCACTCGCTTACCTGCAGTTCCTGTGTGTGCGCGTTCACAGGAAATCTCGCGAGATGACGCGTATATGCGTGACTGCCTGAGTGAGCCGCCTCCGGAACGCGATCCTGTGTTAGGTGGTTAATGTAAGTCATGGCTTTTTTTTTTTTTTTGGTCATCAGTATCTGATTGCTGGGTGTCCTGGACACCCACCAATCAGCTGTTTCAGAAAGCACTGGCGCTCCCGTGAGAGCCACGGCCTTCTCACAGCTTACCAAGCACAGTGCTGTACACTGTATATATCTGCCCCATTCACGTCTATGGGGCTGAGCTGCTCCTGGCTCACGTGAACGATGAATTTGTCATCGCTCGCCTAGGAAAAGCTGAAGGAAACCTGATCCTGGGGGTCCCGAGTGTCAGACCCCCACCGATCAGATACTGATGACTAAAGATGAGCTAATTTCATGTTATGAAATTTGTTCATGCTTTGTTTGGTGGTAAAAGCAGAATTGCATTATGGATTCCATTACCACAGACCATAACGCAATTCTATGACTGAATGCATAACGGAATGTCTTGAGAGGCATTCCGTTATTCATTCCATCATAATAGAAGTCTATGGCCTGCAAAATGGATCTGTCGTCCCGTTATGCAAGAAGAGTCCTCTCCTGCATAACTGAAACAGGACTGATCGGTTATGCAGCCCATAGACTTCTATTATGATGGAATGAATAACTGAATGCCTTTTAAAGGCATTCAGTTAAGCATTCAGTCATAGAATAGTGTAATGGAATCCATAACGCAATTCTGCTTTTACCACCAAATGAAGCATGAACAAACTTCAAAATATATGATTTGCTCATCTCTACTGATGGCCTATCCAGAATATAGGTCATTGGTATAAAAATTTCAGAAAACCCTTTTAATGCTGTTTTGTACAGGTTTGTATGGGTTCCATGGAGCCAAGCCTCCTCGGTGCAAGGTGACTTACTACTGTATTCCTATCTGCTATTTAAATTGTTTTTAAATACACAATCTAAGGCTACTTTCACACTAGCGTTCGGGTGTCCGCTTGTGAGCTCCGTTTGAAGGGGCTCACAAGCGGCCCCGAACGCATCCGTCCAGCCCTAATGCATTCTGAGTGGACGCGGATCCGCTCAGAATGCATCAGTCTGGCAGCGTTCCAGTGTCCGCCCGGCCGTGCGGAGGCAAGCGGATCCGTCCAGACTTACATTGTAAGTCAATGGGGACGGATCCGTTTGAAGATGACACAATATGGCTCAATCTTCAAACTGATCCGTCCCCCATTGAAAAGTGGCATTTATCATGTAGAGAAAGTTAATACAAGACACTTACTAATATATTGTGATTGTCCATATTGCCTCCTTTGCTGGCTGGATTCATTTTTCAATTACATTATACACTGCTTGTTTCCATGGTTACAGACCACCCTGCAATCAACCAGTGGTGGCCGTGCTTGCACAATATAGGAAAAAGCACCAGTCTATGTTCGTTCCCATGGTCCCGGCCACCAGAGAGGCTGACTCTTTTTTCCTACAGTATGTGAGCACGACCACCACTGATGGATTGCAGGTTGGTCTGTAACCATGGAAACGAGCAATGTATAATGTGATAGAAAAATGAATCCAGCCAGCAAAGGAAGTAATATGGACAATCACAATACATTAGTTACTGTCTTGTATTAACTTTCTCTACATGATAAATGCCACTTACTAAAGTGAGACAACCCCTTTAATTAGTATTTGGTGTTGGTCTGATGCTCAAGACCCCTGCTGATCAATAGTTTGGGAAGGCACTGGCACTCGCCGCCTTCCTGCTCACCAATCACTGTCTGGTAGCTGCTGTGTCTAGGCCAGTGACGAAACCATTCATTTTTGTGTTCTGAGCACAGCCAAGTGTACATCTTGGGAGTTGTAGTTTTACCACAGCTGGAGTGCTGAGGTTAGCCATCACAGGTCTAGGCTGACGGATGAACATGTCACATGGCTTATGCAAAGCTGAGAGAAGACTGTCGTGCTACTGTGAACACCCCTGTCTTTTCAAACAGCTGATCAATAGGGGTCCCAGATGTCAGACCTCTCAATTATTAGATATTGATGACCTGTCCAGAAGATAGGTAAACAGTACAAAGTCTTGGGAAACTCCTTTAAGTTTTAATTTGGTATGGTAACTGTTAGGCTACTTTCACTCATGTTTGGTGCGGATCCGTTCAGATAATACAAACGTCTGCATCTGTTCAGAACGGATCCGTTTGTATTATCTTTAACATAGCCAAGACGGATCTGTTTTGAACACCATTGAAAGTCAACGGAGCATGGATCCGTTTTCTATTGTCATACATTCTGTGTCAGAACAGATCCGTTTGACTCAGTTTTGTCAGACGGACACCAAAACGCTGCAAGCGGAACTGATGCATTCAGAATGCATTAAGGGCAAAGTTGATCTGTTTTGGACCGCTTGTCAGAGCCCTGAATGGATCTCTCAAACGGAAACCAAAACAACATTGTGAAAGTGGCCTTAATCTGGTAATATTACTACAAACCGGATTCCAAAAAAGTTGGGACACTACAAATCGTGAATAAAAACTGAATGCAATGATGTGGAGGTGCCAACTTCTAATTTATTCAGAATAGAACATAAATCACGGAACAAAAGTTTAAACTGAGAAAATGTACCATTTTAAGGGAAAAATATGTTGCATCAGAATTTCATGGTGTCAACAAATCCCCAAAAAGTTGGGACAAGGCCATTTTCACCACTGTGTGGCATCTCCCCTTCTTACAACACTCAACAGACGTCTGGGGACCGAGGAGACCAGTTTCTCAAGTTTAGAAATAGGAATGCTCTCCCATTCTTGTCTAATACAGGTCTCTAACTGTTCAATCGTCTTGGGCCTTCTTTGTTGCACCTTCCTCTTTATGATGCGCCAAATGTTCTCTATAGGTGAAAGATCTGGACTGCAGACTGGCCATTTCAGTACCCGGATCCTTCTCCTACGCAGCCATGATGTTGTGATAGATGCAGAATGTGGTCTGACATTATCTTGTTGAAAAATGCAGGGTCATCCCTGAAAGAGATGACGTCTGGATGGAAGCATATGTTGTTCTAGAACCTGAATATATTTTTCTGCATTGATGGTGCCTTTCCAGACATGCAAGCTGCCCATGCCACACGCACTCATGCAACCCCATACCATCAGAGATGCAGGCTTCTGAACTGAGCGTTGATAACAACTTGGGTTGTCCTTGTCCTCTTTGGTCCGGATGACATGGCGTCCCAGATTTCCAAAAAGAACTTCGAATCGTGACTCGTCTGACCACAGAACAGTCTTCCATTTTGCCACACTCCATTTTAAATGATCCCTGGCCCAGTGAAAACGCCTGAACTTGTAGATCTTGCTTAGAAATGGCTTCTTCTTTGCACTGTAGAGTTTCAGCTGGCAACGGCGGATGGCACGGTGCATTGTGTTCACTGACAATGGTTTCTGGAAGTATTCCTGAGCCCATTCTGTGATTTCCTTTACAGTAGCATTCCTGTTTGTGGTGCAGTGTCGTTTAAGGGCCCGGAGATCACGGGCATCCAGTATGGTTTTACGGCCTTGACCCTTACGCACAGAGATTGTTCCAGATTCTCTGAATCTTCGGATGATGTTATGCACAGTTGATGATGATAGATGCAAAGTCTTTGCAATGTTTCGCTGGGTAACACCTTTCTGATATTGCTCCACTATCTTTCTGCGCAACATTGTGGGAATTGGTGATCCTCTACCCATCTTGGCTTCTGAGAGACACTGCCACTCTGAGAAGCTCTTTTTATACCCAATCATGTTGCCAATTGACCTAATTAGTGTTAATTGGTCTTCCAGCTCTTCGTTATGCTCAAATTAACTTTTTCCAGCCTCTTATTGCTACTTGTCCCAACTTTTTGGGGATTTGTTGACACCGTGAAATTTTGAATCAACGTATTTTTCCTTTAAAATGATACATTTACTCGGATTAAACATTTTATCTGTCATCTACGTTCTATTACAAATAAAATATTGACATTTGCGATCTCCACATCATTGCATCCAGTTTTTATTCACAATTTTAGTGTCTTAACTTTTTTGGAATCCGGTTTGTAAAATATGTGAATACACCCCAAAGCTGTCAGTCAACAATTTGCAGTGTCCATATGGCATAAGTGCTGTGAAGTGCCCCACCAGACTTATTGGTTTTATCCATAGGGTTCCATTCACCCAATGATTGGCAAGAGCTTTTTGGCATCCATTGGACTTATATATAATGATATACTTTTATTCTTTTTGGGATAGTCTGGTTATCCTTATCTATGGATGCAATGGCATCCAGTAAAAGTATAGTGCATAATGTGGAAACCAATGGGCAAATTTTTTGCATCGAGGATTCGTTTGTCATGTGGCCACGGAGCGGGAGTGAAGCGCTTGCTATTACTCACTGCTCCGAGGTCACCCACTGGCCTGTACAGCTCTGCCCTGTATCCTGACACATTGTCAGGTCATAGTGCGTGCTTACGTGCACTATGACCCGACGCTGTCTCAGAAAATGGAGGAGCTGGGGCCGTCTGTGGATGACATATATAGCATCTTATCTTGTGTCATCCATCAGTATCTGATAGGTGGGGTTATGATTAAAGAGGTTATCCTGCAAAAAATGATAATGACCTATCCTGAGGATAAATCATTATCGAATCAGTGGGCGTGCAAGTCCTATGCTCTGAGTGATGTAGGCTCCCGGCTGCTTTCAAAGGACAACACTACATCATATTGTAGCTCAATCCCATTGACTTGAATGGGGCTAAGCTGCAACTAGGCCATGTGACCAATGTACAGTGATATTCCTGGCCTAAGAAAAGGCTGCAGTGCTTCAGACAAAAAAAAAAAAAAATCAAGGAGCCAAATTAAATTTTTGGTTGTCAAATTTTAAATACATATATAGCTGGGATGCTTAGGAGCATGGAGTTTTCTAAGCTACAGCCCGTGCCAGTTAAAGGGGTTGTGCACCCTAGGTGCTGGGTTCTGGCTCATTCGCTTCCAGGCCTCTGCTGCTTGTCTTGGGTTTCTTCATGAAAATGTTTGGCTGCAGTGGTATCAAGACAATCATTGGCCACAGGGTGAGGGCCGGATGTTCACCCAGTAGATGTCTGCAGCGTATGTCTTTTGGATGAAAGCCTTTTTTTCTTAAACAGGCAGAGCAGCGGAGGGTCTAGGCGCAAATGGTGACAAGACGACAGTCTTGTCGCCATTTTGCAATTCTGAGTCGCATTGGTGACTATTTTGCTCGCCATCTGGAGCTCTGTTACAGCTGGGTGTCAATCCTGCTGATCTATGCTGAGGATGTCATAAAATCTTTCCCTGAATAACCCCCCCCCCCCCCCCCCTCTTAAGATGCCTTCCTAGAGGCTTCAAATGTGCTGGGTTTTTAATTCCTGAAATAGTACTTTCTAGGATGTCCCTCCATGACGGCATCACCGGGGGATGACCTATTGATCTCTGTAGGGCAGGAAGTGAGAGATTAAAAGGCCCCTCCCTGCCCCCCACTCTCCAGTGCTCTTTCTGTCCCTACATTATAATTTTTTCCATAGGAATGTATTAGTGCCGGATCCGTGCGCAGACCGGAAAAAATAAATGCCGGATGACACCGGAGAGATGGATCTGGCATTTCAATGCATTTGTTAGACTGATCCGGATCATGATCAGTCTTACAAATGCCATCAGTTGGCATATGTTTTGACGGATCCGGCAGGCAGTTCCGGTGACGGAACTGCCAGCCGGATCACTCTGCTGCAAGTGTGAAAGGTACCCTAAGCTAGCACCCCTCTGGGAAGGGGTCCCCTAGCTCTTTCCTGATACCTGTAGGGAGCTTGGTGAAGGTTCTGATCCAAAACTCCTGCATCCTCTCTGTGGAGGAAGTCGCGGTATCAGGGAAGCCGATGCTGCTTCTGAGAGCTCTGGGCTTGGCTGCGGCTTCTCTGGGCGTGCGTCTGTGCACGTGATTGCTGATCAGGTCACGTGGCCGGAAGTGCGTGCACCAGAAGATGGCGGCGCCTGTTGCATGCTGGAGGCCTTGATTTAGTGAAGCCTTGCATGGGGGTCGATTGATATCAGGCACATGGTGTACCACCCCTATACCCTGGTTAGCTAATTCTCCCCTTTGCATCTTTCGGGGAGAAAAGGATTCTGCTTCAGCTACTAAAAAGACAAGGAAATGTGGAATATGATATAAGCGTTTACCCAGCACAGGAGCTAAACCCTTATGTAAAGAATGTACTTCTAATGTGGTTAAAGCTGAATCCTCTAGTTTCCTGGAAAAGATCAGGACATTAGCTAAAAAAGTTCAATCCCCATTAGCTTCCTGGGGTACAGCTCCCCCTATCACTCCTCAGGTCATCCGTGATAATCACAATCCAGTGTATGACTCAGATTCTGATGTTTTGGGAGGTTTGGATGCAGAAACGTACAAAATAACATGCATCGTCTAATGAAGATAATTAATATAAACGGTTCTTAAAGTCTGATGACATTGATGAGCTTATAAAAGTGATTAGTCACAATACAGAGCGAGTTACCTAAGAAGCCTAAGTCGGTGCAGGAAAGAGGTGCTGTGGGGAAAAGAGGAAATCAGTTTTCCCAGTTCCGGACAATATTCAAAAGTTAATCAGTTCAGAATGGGAGAAGCCAGTGTGGGGATTCGCCATTTTCAACCTTAACAGAGGGGAGACCTCCGCTAATCCCAAACAATGACCTCATACAAGTAGGCGGAAGACTCGGCTCCTTCTTAAGAATTTGGGAGCAAGTAACATCAAATTCATGGATCCTAAACATAAAATGTGTCGGCAGATAAGAACCATTTGGCCCATCTAGTCTTCCCACTATACTGAATACTATGAATAGCCCCTGGCCCATCTTATATGAAGGATGGCCTTATGCCTATCCCATGCATCATATCCCCTCTGTCTCGTCATCATAAAAGGGTTACTGTGTGGAATTAGTCTTCCCCTCCAGAAAAATTACCACTCTTCCTCCCTCTCAACAAGGTACCTTAATGACAAGCATAGAAGATTTACTAAAATTAGGGGCAATAGAACCTGTCCCAAAAAATCAGCTAGGAGAGGGCCACTACTCTTGCCTATTAGTGAAAAAAACCAAACGGGAAGTCCGGAATTATAATAAATCTAAAACCCTTGAACAAACACGTTACATATTAAAGGTCAAAATGGAAACTAAGATCAGCAGTAAAATTATTAAAAAGAAAAGCGGTAATGGCCTCAATCGATTTTGAGGGATGCTTATTACCATATCCCTATACACCAAATATCGAGGCAATTCCTAAGATTTACAATACAGACGAGGGGTCACATCCAACATTATCAATTTGTATGTCTCCCTTTTGGAATTTCCTCAGCGCCAAGAGTCTTCACCAAGATCATGGCAGAGGTGGTAGCGGCTCTAAGACAAGAATCAATCAGCGTCATGCTGTATCTGGACGATCTACTGACAGCGGACAACAAAGGTCTACTACAAAATCACTTACAGAAAGTTCTAAACCACCTCCAATCGTTAGGGTAGATCATCAATTGAGAGAAATCAGATTTTTTCCCCAAGCAGCCGGAAAACGTTTCTAGGGATATCTTTGGATTCGGTTTCTCAGAGATCATTCCTGCCTTTTTCCCAAAATTCAAAAACCAGATAAAAGAAAAAAAAAAAAAGAGGTTCTGCTCTATCAGGGCGGCAATGATGATTCTAGGCAGTCTCATCATGTATCCCAGCAGTCGCTCAATTCCATTTACGACCCCTTCAGAAACTCATTCTATCCAGGTGGAACCGGTCACAAGTCACCCTAGACAAACAGATATTTCTAGAGGGAAACGTTCCCAAAGGTGGTGGCTCATAGACCACAACCTAGAGAAGGGAATATACTGAAACCAGGGACGTCCTCTTGTAATCACAACAGACGCCAGTCTTTAGGGTTGGGGAGCTGTAGTTCAGCAGGAGACCTACCAGCGCAAATGGCCACTCCTCATAAGACAACAATCTTCAAACTTCAGAGAATTACAAGCAATTTGGGAAGCTCTGAAGGAAAAAAAAATCACATAAAAAAACATGTTTTAATTTATTTGGACAATTCAACAGCAGTATCCTTCATTCAGCATCAGGGAGAGACAAGACACGGTCCAAATCAAAATATTTTCTTGGACAGAACAAAAGACACAAGGACTCGGGAAATAGGGCGTACGTCCTGACTTAAAATTGGGATTCCGGCGCCGCGGGGGTTAATCGGAACAGGATGCCGGCTGAAATCATTCAGCCGGCATCCCGTAACAATGTATCGGCGATCGCAGAAAACCGCAGGTCAATTCAGACCTGCGGTTTTCTGCGTTTCCGGTCCATTCGGGTGTCCTGTGACCCGATGAACCGGAAAAAGACTGTGATCGGTGGCGTGATTACACACCACCAATCGCAGTCCGAAGATTTGGAGAGGCGGTGCTGGCCCTGGTGCTGAACACTGCTGTCCAGGGTGCTGATTGGTGCAGGGGAGAGAGGCGCGAGATTCAAACTTCCTGCGCTCCTCTCTCCCCTCCTCTTCCTGTTCTGCACGAGCACCCGGCAGCATCGTCCAGCACCAGCTCCTGAGTCCCCCCTAATCGCCATCCATCACCCTCCTGCACCCATCGCCACCCAGGTAGGTTAGTGTCAGTGAGGGAGAGGCACCGTTAGGCAGGGAAAGAAGGGAAAAGTTAGTTAGGAAAAAGAAAAGTACTTTTATTCAAAACTTTCTTTGATCCATCTATCAGACCCCCCCTGCCACTTTTTTCTGCGTGCGCTGACTGGCCGGCACTTTTTAACGTCCGTCCACTGTTAGCGCATCGCCCACCCCACTGACCGCTGATCAGCGTTGTACCGCAATGATCAGCAAATTTGAACTTTTTTTTTTTTTTTGCCTTTTTTAGTACGCGAACACCTGTTGCCCCCACACACGCGCACATATAATAAAGTTTTCCACACACGCACACACACACCCATACCCATGGCCCGCCGGGTGTTCTCGGCCGAGGAGGCATACGCCCAGATTGCCTCCGACTCTGAGAGCCCCAGTGAGGATGACCCCACGTTCCTTTTATCATCCGCATCCTCCTCATCATCATCGGATGACGATGAGCCACCAAGGCGGCGGAGACGCCGCCAGGGGCCCCACATGCTAGGGATCCTGTGGCCCACCCTAGTATGAGCCGTCCTGGGGTTCGTACTGGTTTCCCGGCCCACCAAATAAGTCCACCGGAGCCCCCTGCCGATGAACTTAGTTGGTGTCCCCCCCAGTGGACTTTGAGCCTGAGATTCCGGATTTTGCTGGCAATCCTGGAATCCAGATTCCCACAGTGGGGTTTACTGAAATTGACTATTTTAGTTGTTTTTTTTCAGTAACCCACTGGTGAATTTGATGGTGGAGCAGACGAATCTGTACGCCCAACAGTTCGTTGCTCAAAACCCAGGCTCATTTTTGGCTAGACCCGGTGGCTGGACGCCGGTCAGTGCAGCCGAGATGAGGACATTTTGGGGCCTCGTGCTGCATATGGGTCTAGTCTAAAAACCCAGTGTCAGGCATTACTGGAGTGGGGACGTCCTATACCAGACCCCACTGTCCAGTATGGTCATGACACGCTCCCGGTTTGAGGCCATCCGGAAATGTCTGCATTATTCCGATAATGCAGCATGTCCACCCCGAGTTGATCCTGCCTATGACCGGCTGTATAAGATACAGCCGGTCATCGATCACTTTGGGGCCAAATTCATGGAGGCCTACGTACCTGGAAGGGAGGTCGCGGTTGATGAGTCTCTCGTTGCATTCAAGGGGAGACTCAGTTTCCGCCAATATATTCCCACAAAGCGGGCAAGGTATGGCGTGAAGCTATACAAAATTTGTGAGAGTACCTCAGGGTACACTTACAAATTTCGTGTGTACGAGGGGCGAGATTCCCGTATTCAACCCCCAGAATGTCCCCCCACTCTGGGTGTTAGCGGGAAACTCGTGTGGGACCTTATGTACCCACTGCTGGATAACTTACCACTTGTACGTGGATAACTTTTATACCAGTATCCCCTTGTTCAGGTCCCTTGCCGCCAGATCCACGTTCGCTTGTGGGACCGTGCGGAAAAATCAACGCGGCCTCCCTGCCTACCCCCTCCAGGTACCTATCCCAAGGGGTGAGATCCGTGCACTTACCAGTGGAAACCTGTTGCTGGTCAGGTATAAGGACAAGAGGGATGTCCTTATGCTGTCCACAATCCACGGTAACAGCACCACCCCAGTCTCTATGCAAGGTACCACGGCAACGGTCCTCAAGCCCGATTGTATCGTCGACTACAATCGGTATATGGGAGGAGTTGATCTCTCTGATCAAGTCCTCAAGCCATATAACGCCATGCGCAAAACCCGGGCATGGTACAAAAAAGTTGCGGTCTACTTGGTGCAGGTTGCCTTGTACAACTCTTTTGTACTATCCCGAAGCGCTGGCAGCACAGGGACATTCCTCCAGTTCTATGAGGCAGTCCTCAAGGACCTGATCTTTTCGGACCGGGAAAGAGCAGGCTGGAGTACCTCGGGAACTGGAGGCGCCCGGATCGTCCCTGGCCAACACTTTCCAGGTGTGGTCCCCCATACTGGAAAGAAGGGACGAACCCAAAAAAAGTGCAGTATGTGTCACAAAAGGGGGATACGGAAGGACACCACCACTCAGTGTGACACGTGCCCCGATCATCCGGGCCTCTGCGTTATCGATTGCTTCAGGGAGTACCACACTTCCATGGAGTACTAAATTTTTATAATCCCCAACAGTCCACTAGAGAACATAATAAACTATGTCTCTCAGACTTTGGAGACACGGAAACAATTTTTCTTTCCCCCAAAAATATTAGTTTTAGTGCAGGCATCCTCAAACTGCGGCCCTCCAGATGTTGTAAAACTATAACTCATGCCCAGACAACCTACAGCCATCAGCAGGGCATGGTGGGAATTGTAGTTTTACAACATCTGGAGGGCCGCAGTTTTAGGATGCCTGCTTAATGTCTCCAAAGTCTGAGAGCCATACATATTGGGCGTTGTCGCTATAAAAATAACTTTTGACCAAACGCCTCGGATGAACGGTGTTAAAAATATAAAATAAAAACTGTGCCAAAACACCCATTTTTGGGCAAAATTTCAATTTGAATCCATTTTGCCAGTAATAAAGCAAGGGTTAACAGCCAAACAAAACTAAATATTTATTGCCCCGATTCTGTAGTTTGCAGAAACACCCCATATGTGGTCGTAAATGGCTTTATAGCCGCACGGCAGGGCATAGAACGAAGGGAACCCTCCATACGGTTTCTGGAAGGCAGATTTTGATGGACAGTTTTTTTTTTTTTTTACACAATGTCCCATTAGAAGCCCCCCCCTGATGTAGCCTAGACTAGAAACTCAACAAAAGTGACCCCATCTAAGAAACTACACCCTTCAAGGTATTCAAAAGTTACTTTACAAACTATGTTAACCCTTTAGGTGTTCCACAAAACTAAATAGCGAATGTAGAAACAATTTTAGAATTAAATTTTTTTGTTACATTGCCTCAAAAAGAGTAATATAGAGCAACCAAAAATCATATTTACCCCTAAAATAGTCCCAAAACAACAACCACCTTATCCTGTAGTTTCCTAGATGGGGTCACTTTTATGGAGTTTCTACTCTAGGGGTGCATCAGGGGGCTTGAAAGGGTACATGGTGTAAATAAACCAGTCTAGCAAAATCTGCCTTCCAAAAACCATATGACGTTCCCCTTCTTCTATGGCCTGCCGTTTAGCTAAATAGTAGTTTACGACCACATATGGGGTGTTTCTGCAAACTACAGGATCAGGGCAACCCATTTTGAGTTTTGTTTGGCTGTTAACCCATTTTTTCCAGTAATAAAGTAAAGGTTAAAATGGAAAATTTTCAAAAAAATAGAAATTTCTAAATTGTTTCTCCATCTGCCATTAACTCTTGTGGAACACTTAAAGGGTTAACAAAGTTTGTAAACCCAGTTTTGAATACCTTGAGGGGTGTACTTTCTTAGATGGAGTCACTTTTTTTAAATTTCTATTCTAGGGGTGCAACAGGGGGCTTCAAATGGGACATGGTATAAACAAAACCAGTCCTGCAAAATCTGCCTTCCAAAACCCATATGGCGATCCCCTCCTTCTATGTGCTCCCGTTCGGCCAAACAGTAGTTTACAACCACATATGGGGTGTTTTTGCAAACTACAGAATCAGGGCAACCCATATTGAGTTTTGTTTGGCAGTTAACCCTTGTTTTACTCCTGGAAAAAATTTATTATATTGGAAAATTTTCCCCAAAATTGAAATTTCGAAATTGTTTCTCAATCTGCCATTAACTCTTGTGGAAGACCTAAAGGGTTAATAAAGTTTGAAAAAAACAGCTTTGAATACCTTGAGGGGTGTAGTTTCTAGAAAGGGGTCATTTTTAGGAGGTTTCTATTATCTAAGCCTCACAATATGACTTCAAACCTGAACTGGTCCATAAAAAGTGGGATTTTGAAGATTTCTGAAAAATTTCTAAATTTGCTTCTAAACTTCTAAGCCTTGTAACATCCCCAAAAAATAAAATATCATTCCCAAAATGCTACAAACATGAAGTAGAAATATGGGGAATGTAAAATCATCACAATTTTTGGGGGTATTACTATGTATTACAGAAGTAGAGAAACTGAAACTTTGAAATTTGCTAATTTTTCAAAAAAAATTGTAAAAATTTTATTTTTTTATGCAAAAAAAATTCTTTTTTGACCGAATTTTAGCAGTGTCATGAAGTACAATATGTGACGAAAAAACAATCTCAGAATGGCCTGGGTAAGTCAAAGCGTTTTAAAGTTATCAGCACTTAAAGTGACACTAGTCAGATTTGCAAAAAATGGCCTGGTCCTTAAGGTGAAATAGGGCTGTGTCCTTAAGGGGTTAAATACAAAGGCAGATTACCTGAGCCATCATGTTCTGGACCCAGGTAAATGGACATTATGCCCAGAAGCATTTCAACTGATAATAAGAAAGTGGGGCAAACCATCAATAGTTCTTTTCGACTCCCGGAAAAATCGCCAAATAGATCAATTTTTCTCCCAATGGCGGTGGATGCCTTTAATCAGGACTGGAAATCTTGCCTAGTGTACGCATTCCCACCCATTCCTCTAATTCCCAAGGTCCTTCAAAAATTTCAAAGAGAAAAATGTACCTTGATATTTGTAGCTCCCTTCTGGTCCAAGAGCAGCTGGTTTGCACTTCTAAAGTCACTCAGCATAGAAGCCCCCCTTCTGCTACCCCTGAGATCGGATCTGTTGTATCAAGGTCCCATTCTCCACCCGAATTTAAAAATCCTAAAGTTGCCGGCCTGGATTCTGAAGAATACAGTCTCTTAAAATTGGGGTTATCTAATAAAGTGGTTTCCTCCCTACTCCTTACCAGGAAACAGAATACAAATAAGGCGTACTTTAAAGTTTTGAGAATTTCGCTTCTTGGTGTGTATATTCATTTGATCAATTTAGACCCAACATAGCGACGATCTTAGATTTTCTTCAGGACAGATTAGAACTAGATCTTTCTCCTAATACCCTAAGGGCTGTTTCACACGAGCGAGTCCATTGCGGGAATCGCGCTCCGTGTGTGAGTGTGATCCTCCGCTCTGGACTTGCAGGAGCGCACGGCATGATTTATAATGCTATGTGCCTCTGCTTGACCTTATTTCTACAGAATCATACTGACAGCTTTATGTCACTATTATTCTGTGGAAAAAAAGGCCATGCAGAGACACATAGCATTATAAATCAGTATAATGCCGTGCGCGCCTGCAAGTCCAGAGCGGAGGATCACACTCACACACACGGAGCGCAATTCCCGCAATGGGCTCGCTCGTGTGAAACAGCCCTTAGGGTTCAAGTTTCAGCATTAGGGGCTTTATATAATACTAGTCTCGCAGAGTTTTCATGGATAGCCAGAAAGCAGCAGACAGGCTTAGACCAACAGTCAGGAATATGGTAGCTCCTTGGAATTTTAACACTGTCCTGTCAGGGTTAACTTCGGGCTCCTTTGAAGCATTAGAATCTATTTCCATAAAATGGCTCACCTTAAAAACCATCTTTTTGGAAGCTGTAACATCAGCGAGACTTGTCTGAACTCCAGGCCTTGTCTATTCAGGACCCTTTCCTCAGTATTTTTCAGGACAAGTTAGTGTTTAAGTTAGATCCCAGTTTTTTGCGAAAAGTTTTTTCCTACTTTCCATAGTTCACAGGATATAGTAATTCCCCAAAAATGAGCAAGAGGCTTTTTTTCATACCCTAGACGTCAGACGAGCAGTAGGTATCTAGAAGCGACAAAGGATTGGAGAGTTTACAAGAACCTTTTTGTCCAATTTTGCATGCCAAATAAAGGTAAAAGAGCAGCGAAGAGTTCTATTTCCTGCTGGATAAGAACAGCTATTTCGGAAGCCTATAAATTGGAGGGTAAGAATGCCCCTCCTTCACTTAGAGCACACTCTACAAGAGGCATTGCTGCTTCTTGGGCAGAGAGATTGTCAGCCTCTACAACAGATTTATAGGGTGGCAACCTTGAAAAATATACATAATTTTACCAAGCATTATAAGCTAGACTTTTTTTCTAGTGAAGACATGGCCTTTGGACGGAAAGTCTTTTGTGCTATTGTCCCCCCGTGGGGATTCGCTCTGGTAGGCAGATTAGTGGACGCAGTACAGAGACAAAAACGACAGTTTATCGTCTCGGTGTTCATTCACACCATGGCAAGTCCACAGAACAAAAAGCATTCACCTTGTCAGCGGTTTTGGCAGTAGCAGTCCCCAACAGGCTTTAGGGCCTGCTTCCCAGCAATGCGGCTCTCAGCCCTTTAGTACGGCACACATCATGCAGATCTCAAACCACAGAGACTCCACAGATTCACTGTGAAATGGAGGATAATCCACAGCCAGCTGAGACTGCTGGCTGGGTTTTAAATCCTTAACCAAAACCTGGCCTGGAACGTGGGAAACAGCCACCCACCCTGCTCTTTGGCTGCTCCCAGTAAGAGTTGGCCCGGATCGGCTTTATAGCCACACATTAAAAAAAACGATAGTATCAGTCAGCACTAGCTGCCGCTGACGCTTAAAATTACTGGCTCTTACCTCACCGAGGCCAGGAACCTCGGTGACACATTTGTTCCGTCAATGACGGCCCCTTACGCTTTCCTACACCCCCTAATATATTTCTTTGTTATTTCTCAGGATGTGGTGTCATGGAGACAACTGGGGAAAAGAGTATTGCACTCACCGGTAATCCAGTTTCCTGGACGTCTCCATGACACCACATACTTCGCACCCATTTATTTTTGTACATAGATTGATTGTTTTGTTTTCTTAAATCTAAGTTACTTATCTCTTTATCCTGGTTACGTTTGAAGTACACTGGTGATGGAGGGGAAGGGGTGGGATTTAAACCTCTGTGTTTTTCCTGTCCAATCGGAGGAAGTCAGTCTCAGGATGTGGTGTCATGGAGACATCCAGGAAACCGGATTACCGGTGAGTGTAATACTCATATATGACGGCAGCTGAGGGGTTCGGTCTGCATCATTGAGGTCCAGGTTTCTGGAAAGCAGGAGGCTAGTACAGATTCCCCTGCCAAGGGTTACTTTCCCTGTCCTGTTTGTCCGGCATAATGTACGGACTATAGGAATCTCTTGTTTTCGCTCTCGCTCTCTCTCCTTCCTTTAGATTGAGAAAAAGATAGGACACAAGTCCCATGTAGAAACAAAAAGGAAGGCTAGAAAGTGTGCGACCTGTTCTAAAAGACTTCTGGAGTCTTACAAGAAACAATTATGAGGCCAAACATAAAATCAATGAGTACCTGCGCTACCTCGTTCAATAGAACAATGAAGATGTGATGATATGGCACTGAATAACACTCTAGGAGGGATCAATTGCCTAAACCCTGAATAAATGTATTAATAAAACCAAAGAAATAAATAGACCGTGCTGACTAGACAGTGTCTGACAGTGGGTCCCGTAGTTATTGCCACATCAGGTGAAGCGATGCCCCAAACCACGTGCACACCGCTGTTTGCTGAATCCTCGTCCTATACCAGTCCAAATTAATCAGTCCGGTAGACAGTAAGCTTGCATATAGATATTTCAAGAGAAAGTAACTTGCCTGTGATGGACTGGTCCGTGGGATCCTCGCTGTAGTTTTTAGTAATGCTGATGGAGAGTTGCTGCAACGTTAGTATCTTCAGGTTTCCTCTACAAGCACGCGCAGTCCCGGCCGGTGACTCGTGCACGCGAGGGAAGCCCTAGCTGGTGTTCCACAAGAGCGGTAATTCCGTGTGACATCACACTAAGGATGGATGCCTTCTCGAACCAAAAAACCTCAAACGCGTTTTTAAATTAACGAATTTCTTCCTCTGGGATGGTTGTTGGTTATTCTCTCTAGAAATAAATAGGTGTCCGTTCCCATGGTCACTAGTTAACCAGTCACTCTCCAAATTGCAGACTACCAACGTATCAGATGTCATCTGTCTTTATTGAACAAGATTTTACGCTTCTATTAGCTGATGTTTAAAGTATATGACTAGGAGGATGTTTTTTGGTTATATGATTTTTCTAATCATAAATACTAAGGGAAAGCAAATAGTTCGATTTCTTGATTAAGTCCCCCTGGTGCAAGAGTATCCAAGTTAAAAATCCATTTTGTTTCGTTCCTTGACATTAATCTAATATAGTCTCCACCTCTTTGGTCAGGTCTAATGTGTTCTAATGCTCCGAATATTGACCCCTCCAAAGTTCCCTCTGTTTATCTGTAAAATGGCGAGAGAGTGGATGGCCATCGAATTTTTTATTGATATTACCCATGTGTTCCTTTATTCTGGTCTGTAAGGTTATTTTTGTTCTACCTACATATAGTTTAGCACAAGGACATTTTATAAAGTAGATCACACCGCTAGTATGGCAAGTAAGATGACCATCTATTTTATATGTCTTTTGTGCACCCTCTATTGTTTTTATTGGTTTGGTCTGTCTTGTTATGTGTCAGGCCTTACAGATTTTGCAAGGAAAGAAACCAGATTTGCTATTGTGTATTGTTGGTTTATTGTTCCCTGTGTTATATATTGTATGTTTATTGTTCTTTTTTATTATTGTTTTGATAGAAGGGGCTATTATATTCCCCAAATTTTTTGCCTTCTTAAATGTAAAGCAAGGGTATTCTGGTATTTTCTCCCCTATTTTGTCTTGTTTCAGAATGTCCCAGTGACGTTTGACAATTTTTAAAAAAAGGGTCTCTCTCTCGCTATATTGCGTTATGATGGGAATCTTGAAGGCGGAGTCACTTTTTCTCTAGTGGGTCTTTTTTGTTAACCTTTTTGTATATAAGAGTCTTTCTATCAATTAGGGCTATTTCTGATTTTATTTTCTCTAATTCACAAGTCTTATATCCTTTTTCCTCGAATCTATTTTGTAGCATATTAGCCTCCTTGTCGAATTGATCTAGTGATGTACAATTACATCCCAGTCTGAGTAATTGGCTACGCGGAACATTAGTCAGCCAAATTGGTAGATGGTAGCTGTCAGTAGGTTTAGAGTAAGTCTGAGTAAAAATTTGATTTTTCTGAATATTAATGGTTAAATCTAAAAAATGTATCTGATCTGTGCTGAAAGTTGGAGTAAATTGTAAATAAAATTCATTTTTATTAATTTCTTGTAAAAACCTTTTGAAGTGAATCTTCCCCACCCTTCCAAATAAATGCAATATCGGCTATGGGGACCAGATTCGCACAGAGTTTCGCTAACCTGTATATGGGGAGATGGGAGGAGCTTACCATCTTCCCCAAGGGCCGGCTCCGTGCGAATCTGGCATCGTTTTGATGCCAGAGGGCCAGATTCGCACGGAGCCGGCCCTTGGGGAAGATGGTAAGCTCCTCCCATCTCCCCATATACAGGTTAGCGAAACTCTGTGCGAATCTGGTCCCCATAGCGGTACCCCACGTCTGCAGGAAAAAAGAGTCCTCAAATTTAAAATAATTATGGTTTAAAATATATAAGATTCACTCCCCAATTTGTTCCAATGATAATGTACTGTCCTTCTTTAAAAAAATATTCAGTTGCTTCCTTCCAGCAAGAAATGATTTCATTCTCAATTATGGTATAGAGGGAGGAAACATCAAGAGTGCCCAGAATATATCCTGGTTTCCATTCTGTGCTTTCCAGGATTTCCAGGATATGCTGTGTGTCCTTTAAGTATGCTGGAAGTTTTTGAACATACTTCTGTAAAATTACATCAACATACTTAGATAAATTAGATGTCAGGCTGCATATACATAATATTCTAGGTCTCCCTGGTGGGTCAATGGTATTTTAGGCAAATAGTAAAAAATAGCTATCCGGGGAGATCGAATATTAATGAACTCTGCTTCCTCCTTAGTAATAATGCCTTGTTTCTTCCCTTTTTGTATTAATTTGTTTAATTCTTGTTTGTATTGTAGAATATGATTAAATTTAAGTGATTGGTAGTTTTTTTTTTTGTCCCCTAAGACTCTAATAGATTCATTAAAACATTGTGAATAGTCTAATATGACAATGCCCCCGCCCTTGTCTGCCAGGGGGATGATAATGTCATTATTATATTGAAGTGATTTTATACTAGCTTGCTCATCCCAACTCAAGTTATGTTTATCTTTTTCGTTTGGGATTTATTTTTCTCAAATCCCTTAGTACCAAATGCTCAAAGGTCTTAAAAGCCTCTGAATATTCATTTAAGGGGTTGAAATGTCTATTTATTTCTTTGGTTTTATTAATACATTTTTCTCAGGGTTTAGGCAATTGATCCCTTCTGTCGACCAGCAGCGACACACTCACATGAGTGTTATTCAGTGCCATAATATTACATCTTCATTGTTATATTGAACGAGGTAGCGCGGGTACTCATTGATTTTATGTTTGGCTTCGACTTTGTTAAAATTGCCACTGTTACCCAGCAGCACGCCCAGCCTTCTTGCTATATATTAAATTGCATAAATATCATATAAATAAATCAAGATATGTGTGACCTTGTGGCAGATAGGAAAGATAGAATTAGATTTTTTCAACCTACGGGAAGGAGGGTCTTTAGATTATGTGGATTTGGTAAATAAACTGATTGAAGATGCCATTAGTAAATTTAAATAACTAGAGAGATTGATAAACGAAATGAGAGATATTTGGGAAATAGCCTCTCTAGAAAAGTACCTGGAATGGGATATTATCCCCAAAGGCCTTAAAGTGTACAAAACTTTAGCAGGGGATGTAAGAGATGCGAATACGCTCAAAGAATGGGATGACCTTTTTCATAATTTTTCTAGAAGTACAATACAGTTCATTTTTGAAAAAAGAAAAAACGGACTAATTAAAACAAATAAAGAGATTGTGGCATTGTTTGAGACTTTAAAACCATTCTTAAATCATCCCGACATCGTTCATTTACAAGTCTATAAGGAATAGGATTAAAATTAAAGAAGATGAGATAATAGAAAAAAAGAGAGAGAAATTTGAACGAGACTCTATCCCCCAGTTAATAATGGGAGAAAATCATAGCGAAACAATAGATAGACTTCAATATAGTACTCTGGACGAAGTCTTATGTGACGATACCATGCTTCATAGTAGAGACCTCACAATACATGAAATAAGTATAAACACCACCCCTATGCAGAACCGACACAGATATCAGGCTCCACTTACTCCAATAATACAGATTAAGACCCATCCTCATATAGACTCAAAGGAAAAACAACAAAGGAGATCTAAAACTAGTCCCCTGATAGTGTCTAATAGATTTAGTCCATTAGAAGATTCTCATACAGGTATACAAGAACATGCGGATTCATCTTTATCAGGAAAACAAATCAGAAGTTATAGTACTGTGGTTAAAAGTAACACTGTAAACAAAAATTATACATAAAAAAAACAATACACCGATACCAGGAGGTAACCATAACCAAAAATGAAATA
This sequence comes from Bufo bufo, assembly GCF_905171765.1. Lineage (NCBI taxonomy): Eukaryota > Metazoa > Chordata > Amphibia > Anura > Bufonidae > Bufo > Bufo bufo. The sequence continues at coordinate 161,476,848 of NC_053396.1, forward strand.
ATAAAGAAAAGCGTTAAAGATTGCAGACATATCTGACCTGGAGATTGAAACGGCCATTAGTTCCTTAGCAACCAAGAAAACCCCGGGACCCGATGGATTTCCTGCTGAATGGTATAAGCGGTTTTCTAAAGACCTGGTTAGTAGATTTGGGAAGCTGTTGAGGTACTGTATGCACTGGAAAGTGGTTCGTTGCCACCGTCCTTTCTGGAGGCAACGATAGTAGTGATTCACAAGTCGGGGAAACCATCTGACCAGTGCAGCTCTTATCGACCTATCTCACTTCTGAATCTTGACGTCAAAATCTTTGCGAAGGTACTGGCGTTAAGATTGCGGGGGGTAATTCTCTCCTTAGTTGGGGTAGATCAATCGGGTTTTATGCCAGGGAAAACCACAGATATTAATTTAAGGCGATTGTTCACTAATCTTCAGGTCAAACATGATAACAGAGGTATGAGGGCTCTTGTGTCCTTAGACAATGAAAAAGCATTTGATTCAGTAGAATGGGAATTTATGTGGGCAGTGCTGACTCAAATGGGCTTTCCGGAGAAATTTTTGTGCTGGTTACAAATGCTTTATAGATCCCCTTCGGCGAGAGTCAGGGTGAATGGGTACACATCGGACTCCTTCCCCTTGGGTAGAGGCACTAGACAGGGCTGCCCTCTCTCCCCCCTGTTATTTGCATTAATCATGGAACCTTTGTCGATATTCATATCCTCTAATTCAGGTATAGAAGGCTGGGAAATAGCTGGAATATCAGAAAAGCTTTCATTATATGCTGATGACATGCTGGTTTACCTAGCAGATTCAGGGAAATCCTTGGATACCCTTTTAGGTGTTGTTGATCAATTTGGGGGTTTCTCGGGTCTCCGTGTGAACGGGGCTAAGTCTAGTCTATGTCTGGTTGATGATGTTGACCCAGCTCGCATTTCGGTGAACAATAAGCTTCAGATTGTGGAGCAATTTACATATTTGGGGATTATTGTTCATAAAGAAGTGGCAAAATTTTATGATTTGAATGTTGCTCCTACAATGCAATCCATTACTCGAAAGCTAGAGGCTTGGGAAAACCTTCCTTTAACTCTGGGCGTATAAATGTGGTAAAAATGATTCTTCTCCCAAAATTGCTATACTTATATAGGGCTGCCCCAGTGTTACTCCCCAAGAGACATTTTGCTACTTTGGATAGAATAATCGCTCCCTTTCTATGGAATAAGTCTTCTCCGAGAATAGCGAGATCCACCCTCCAGGCGTCTTACCTGCGGGGGGGTCTTGCCTTGCCAAACCTGTACATGTACTATGTAGCAGTGCAGCTGAGCTATGTGGCGTGGTGGGTACGGGCTGACTCAGGTAACCCGGCGGTAGTGTTGGAGGCAGCTTTATTGGGGTCCTATGAGGCACTTACGAACTTGGCGTATAGGAGGGGGGGCTAGGTCTACAATACACTACACCCAATCGATGGCTGCTGCAGTACAGATGTGGGTCAAATGGGGTCAGAAATGTAACCCTGATGAGAATGATATTACTTGGTCGCCATATTTGCCTTTGTGGAGAAACAGAGTGCTTCCGGAGCTGTTCTCATTACTGGAGTTAGAATTTTGGCCTCAGAGGGGGGTGCGCTACCTTACCCAACTATATGATAAGGGCCTATTTAGAACCTTTAATAGTTTGAAACAGGAGTTTAATTTGCCCCAGCGTTGTTTGTATAGATATCTTCAACTCAGGCATGCCTGTCAGGCTCAGTTTGGTAGAGAACCTTTAAAGCTGGAGTGTGGTACAGTTGAGGCAGCGATTAGGAGGGTTCCGTTGGTCAAACCAGTGTCGACCCTGTATGCGTCGTTGATGGCGTTGCAGGACTCCCCCCTAGACGGGGCATTTGTTAGGTGGAAAAGGGACATTGAAGGTTTGGAAGATGTTCATGTTAAAGAATCTAGCTGTACATGGAGATCTACAGTGGTAAGTGCTAGGGATCAGTTGATTCAAGTTAAATGGCTTCATAGGATTTATTATACTCCTGTGAGACTATTTAAAATGGGTAAATTGCCGAACCCTCATTGTACAAGATGTGGACATGAAAACGGTTGTCTTATACACATGGTTTGGCAGTGTCCGATTATTCATGGCTTCTGGGAAGAGATCCATAAATATTTTAATGACAAACTAGGCTTTCCTAACGTCTGTACTGAACTCACTAGTCTGTTGGGAGTAGCCAATGAGATTGTTCCAACCAAATTTGTCAGGAAGCTGTATAGAATACTCTTATATTATGCTAGGAAAACTATCCTTCTCAACTGGAAACCTCCTAAGAATCCTACTGTGCAACAATGGGTGCATCTAGTTAATGCTGATCTTGAATTATACAAGTTTGTGTATGAGAGAAGAGGGACCCCTGATCGCTTCATGAAGATATGGGACCCCTGGATTGGAGCCCAGACTCTAGTACCATAGATGACTGAAAGACTGTTCTGACCAATGAAGGCGTGTGTGAATGTGTGTGTGTGTGTGTGTGTGTGTGCAGTACTTTTAATCTTCCTTAGGATTGATATGTTGGGTACTGTTCATCCTGAAAGGGATATCTTTTTTTTCTGTCCCGAACTTGGGTCATGAGGAGCTGTTATGATTGATCCCATGTATTTGATTTGTACTGAACTCAATTGATGATTGTCTGTATTTGATGTGTTTGTTATGCTTTTTGATAAATTAATAAATAAAAAGATACTATTAAAAAAAAGCGTTAAAGATTTTTTTCAAGCGCGCCCCTCAAGAAAACATCAAAAAGGGGAAAGAGGGGGAAGAAAATATCAAAGAAAAAAATCAAATTAAGTAGACAAAAAAAATATACAATTTAAGTAAATATAATCTCACTACAAGTGATATAAAATTATTACAAAAGGGTCTGAAATTTGCACCCTCTGCTCCATTCAACCCTTTTAATGCCTTTGTGGGTATAAAAAAAATCTTACACAATCAGGCTCTTAAAAAATATTTCTTCAAAAAAGACCGTATAGGCATTACGAATGGTGTGAATATAAATACGAACAACAAAAATATTATTACAAATAAGAATAAAAATAAAAAATATAAAAAGATACAGAACATAGACATAAGAAATACCATTAGAGCAAAGGACTTGATTAACAGGGACGTAGAATCAACATTGAAGACTGATGAAGCCAGAATAGAGAACAAAGGGGCACATTTTAATACTCCTTTAAAAAACAAGTCCAATTTCAATCCCTTAAATTAATATTCAGAGGCTTTTAGGACCTTTGAGCATTTGATACTGAGGGATTTGAGAAAAATAAATCCCAAACGAAAAAGATATAAACATAACTTGAGTTGGGATGAGCAAGCTAGTATAAAATCACTTCAAAGTAATAATGACATTATCATCCGCCTGGCAGACAAGGGCGGGGGCATTGTCATATTAGACTATTCACAATATTTTAATGAATCTATGAGACTCTTAGGGGACAAAATAACCTACCAATCACTTAAATTTAATCCTATTCTACAATACAAACAAGAATTAAACAAATTAATACAAAAAGGGAAGAAACAAGGCATTATTACTAAGGAGGAAGCCGAGTCCATTAATATTCGATCTCCCCGGATAGCTATTTTTTACTATTTGCCTAAAATACATAAAAATACCATTGACCCACCAGGGAGACCTTGAATATCAGGTATAGGCAGCCTGACATCTAATTTATCTAAGTATGTTGATGTAATTTTACAGAAGTATGTTCAAAAACTTCCAGCATACTCCAGCATGTTTCCTCCCTCTATACCATAATTGAGAATGAAAAGGGGAAGGAAACAACTGAATATTTTTTTAAAGAAGGATAGTACATTATCATTGGAACAAATTGAGTTTATTGGGGAGTGTATCTTATTTTAAACCATAATTATTTTAAATGTGAGGACTCTCTTTTTTTTTTTTCCTGCAGAGGTGGGGTCCAGATTCGCACCGAGTTTCGCTAACCTGTATATGGGGAGATGGGAGGAGCTTACCATCTTCCCCAAGGGCCGGCTCCGTGCGAATCTGGCCCTCTGGCATCGTTTTATTGATGATATTGTATTTATTTGGAAGGGTGGGGAAGATTCGCTTCAAAGGTTTTTACAAGAAATTAATAAAAATGAATTTTATTTACAATTTACTTCAACTTTCAGCACAGATCAGATACATTTTTTAGATTTAACCATTAACATTCGGAATAATCAAATTTTTACTCAGACTTACTCTAAACCTACTGACAGCAATAGCTATATCTCATTGGAGAGCTGCCATCTACCAATTTGGCTGACTAATGTTCCGCGTAGCCAATTCATCAGACTGAGACGTAATTGTACATCACTAGATCAATTCGACAAGGAGGCTAATATGCTACAAAATAGATTCGAGGAAAAAGGATATAAGACTTGTGAATTGGAGAAAATAAAATCAGAAATAGCCCTAATTGATAGGAAGACTCATATACAAAAAGGATAACAAAAAAGACCCACTAGAGAAAGAAAGTGACTCCGCCTTCAAGATTCCCATCATAACGCAATATAGCGAGAGAGAGACCCTTTTTAAAAAAATTGTCAAATATCACTGGGACATTCTGAAACAAGACAAAGTAATAGGGGAGAAAATACCAGAATACCCTTGCTTTACATTTAAGGCTACTTTCACACTTGCGTTCACAGCGGATCCGTCTGGTGTCTGCACAGACGGATCCGCTCCTATAATGCAGACGTTTGGATCCGTTCAGAACGGATCCGTCTGCATTATATTTTAGAAAAAATTCTAAATGTGAAAGTTGTTCAGACGGATCGTGTGAAGAGCGTTCGGGTGTCCGCCTGCTGAGCGGAGCAGAGGCTGAACGCTGCCAGACTGATGCATTCTGAGCGGATCCGCATCCACTCAGAATGCATTGGGGCAGTACGGATGCGTTTGGGGCCGCTTGTGAGAGCCTTCAAACGGAGCTCACAAGCGGAGCCCCGAACGCTAGTGTGAAAGTAGCCTTAGAAGGGAAAAGAATTGGGGAATATAATAGCCCCTTCTATCAAAACAATAATAAAAAAGAACAATAAACATACAATACACTCGCCTAAAGAATTATTAGGAACACCATACTAATACGGTGTTGGACCCCCTTTTGCCTTCAGAACTGCCTTAATTCTACGTGGCATTGATTCAACAAGGTGCTGATAGCATTCTTTAGAAAAGTTGGCCCATATTGATAGGATAGCATCTTACAGTTGATGGAGATTTGAGGGATGCACATCCAGGGCACGAAGCTCCCGTTCCACCACATCCCAAAGATGCTCTATTGGGTTGAGATCTGGTGACTGGGGGGGCCATTTTAGTACAGTGAACTCATTGTCATGTTCAAGAAACCAATTGAAATGATTCGAGCTTTGTGACATGGTGCATTATCCTGCTGGAAGTAGCCATCAGAGGATGGATACATGTTCTCATTCTGTTTACGCCAAATTCGGACTCTACCATTTGAATGTCTCAACAGAAATCGAGACTCATCAGACCAGGCAACATTTTTCCAGTCTTCAACAGTCCAATTTTAGTGAGCTCGTGCAAATTGTAGCCTCTTTTTCCTATTTGTAGTGGAGATGAGTGGTACCCGGTGGGGTCTTCTGCTGTTGTAGCCCATCCGCCTCAAGGTTGTGCGTGTTGTGGCTTTACAAATGCTTTGCTGCATACCTCGGTTGTAAAGAGGGGTTATTTCAGTCAACGTTGATCTTCTATCAGCTTGAATCGGTCGGCCCATTCTCCTCTGACCTCTAGCATCCACAAGGCATTTTTGCCCACAGGACTGCCGCATACTGGATGTTTTTCCCTTTTCACACCATTCTTTTGTAAACACTAGAAATGGTTGTGCGTGAAAATCCCAGTAACTGAGCAGATTGTGAAATACTCAGACCGGCCCATCTGGTACCAACAACCATGCCACGCTCAAAAATTCCTTAAATCACCTTTCTTTCCCATTCTGACATTCAGTTTGGAGTTCAGGAGATTGTCTTGACCAGGACCACAACCCCTAAATGCATTGAAGCAACTGCCATGTGATTGGTTGACTAGATAATTGCATTAATGAGAAATAGAACAGGTGTTCCTAATAATTCTTTAGGTGAGTGTATATAACACCGGGAACAATAACCCAACAATACACAATAGCAAATCTGGTTTCTTTCCTTGCAAAATCTGTAAGGCCTGACACATAACAAGACAGACCAAACCAATAAAAACAATAGAGGGTGCACAAAAGACATATAAAATAGATGGTCATCTTACTTGCCATACTAGCGGTGTGATCTATTTTATAAAATGTCCTTGTGCTAAACTATATGTAGGTAGAACAAAAAGAACCTTACAGAACAGAATAAAGGAACACATGGGTAATATAAAAAAATAATTTGATGGCCATCCACTCTCTCGCCATTTTACAGATAAACAGAGGGAACTTTGGGGGGTCAATATTCAGAGCATTAGAACACCTTAGACCTGACCAAAGAGGTGCTTCTGTGCCGTGCTGGTGGAGTGATGGGACCCGGGGCCCATGTGGCCTCACTGTACAGTGGGGCCGCTGTGCGGCTGCTGGATCCCATTGCCTGCTGGAGCGGTGTGGAGGCGTGTTGGTCGCCGCACGGCTCTGCGCCATGGTTAGAGTAGGTTCCCACTTAAATTAGAGGCATCCTTGTCGCGGTAAGTGGGCCTATGCGCTTTGATCAAACTGTATACTAATTGCCTCTTTATAGTGCACAGCAAATGATTGATAGCATCGCTGTATAGCCATGTTTTATCATAAGAAATGCTGATAATTGAAAACAGTTGTATATCAGAAGCATAGGTATGAGGATGTGCGATTTAGAGATTCTCTCTACATATCCATACAATTTATGCTATAAACTTCTTTTTCCCCCCTCCCCTGAATCAGCACTCCTCCCCATGTGGCTCAGGTGCTTTTTAATTAGCAGAAGTCTGCAAAGGGTTTATAAATTCCTACCACATCTCAGTTGGAGTTCCTGAGAGGCTGTGAACAGGTGAGCCATTTGCACCAGTTCACATGCGGCGCTGGACGGCGGCCGTCTCTGCTTCTGTGCCGTGCTGGTGGAGTGATGGGACCCGGGGCCCATGTGGCCTCACTGTACAGTGGGGCCGCTGTGCGGCTGCTGGATCCCATTGCCTGCTGGAGCGGTGTGGAGGCGTGTTGGTCGCCGCACGGCTCTGCGCCATGGTTAGAGTAGGTTCCCACTTAAATTAGAGCATCCTTGTCGCGGTAAGTGGGCCTATGCGCTTTGATCAAACTGTATACTAATTGCCTCTTATAGTGCACAGCAAATGATTGATAGCATCGCTGTATAGCCATGTTTTATCATAAGAAATGCTGATAATTGAAAACAGTTGTATATCAGAAGCATAGGTATGAGGATGTGCGATTTAGAGATTCTCTCTACATATCCATACTATATTAGATTAATGTCAAGGAACGAAACAAAATTGATTTTTAACTTGGATACTCTTGCACCAGGGGGACTTAATCAAGAAATCAAACTATTTGCTTTCCCTTAGTATTTATGATTAGAAAAATCATATAATAACCAAAAAACATCCTCCTTGTCATATACTTTAAACATCAGCTAATAGAAGCGTAAAATCTGGTTCAATAAAGACAGATGACATCTGATACGTCGGTAGTCTGTAATTTGGAGAGTGACTGGTTAACTGGTGACCATGGGAACGGACGCCTATTTATTTCTAGAGAGAATAACCAACAACCATCCCTGAGGAAGAAATTCGTTAATTTCAAAACGCGTTCGAGGTTTTTTGGTTCGAGAAGGCAACCCTCCTTAGTGTGACGTCACACGGAATTACCGCTCTCGTGGAACACCAACTAGGGCTTCCCTCGCGTGCACGAGTCACCGGCCGGGACCGCGCTCGCTTGTAGAGGATACCTGAAGATACTAACGTTGCAGCAACTCTCCATCAGCATTACTAAGAACTACAGCGAGGATCCCACTGACCAGTCCATCACAGGCAAGTTACTTTCTCTTGAAATATCTATATGCAAGCTTACTGTCTACCGGGCTGATTAATTTGGACTGGTATAGGACGAGGATTCAGCAAACAGCGGTGTGCATGTGGTTTGGGGCATCGCTTCACCTGATGTGGCAATGACTACGGGACCCACTGTGGGACACTGTCTAGTCAGCGCTGTCTATTTATTTCTTTGGTTTTAAAGAAACAATTATGTCCTGACTGCCTTACAAAAATTCTTAAAGAGGAGCAGCCTTCTTTTTTGTCAGACTTGAGAGTTATGATAAGAGAGGAAGTTCAGGCATCTGTGTCTAACCTGGTTCCGTCCCCTCTCCGCCACCATCTAAGAGACACAGGGTTCAAATGGGTTTCGACTCTGAAGACGATGGCTTATATTATTCAGAGGGAGAATTGAAGTAAGATGATCAGCGTTTCTCTTCCTACTTTTCGGTAGAATCGAGGAGGTACCTCTTTTGCTGCGAGGATCTAGATCCCCTTCTAACCGCAGTAAGACAAACTATGGCGGTAGAAGAGGAGGAACACTGTAAAACAAAACATGCAATGCAACAGCTCTCTGCAAATTAAATAAAGTACAAAATTGCTTATAATTGCAAGTGCTATACTATAATAGTTAGAGATGCTTGGCAAATCATTTTGTACAAAATTATTTGAGCCCGTCTGCCGCACGTCAAGGCGATCTCTGCATGTTTTGTTTTACAGTGTTGTTCTCAGCCATAGCAACGTGCCCCTGTGCTTTGGGATGTGCTGACTGACCCCCCTTTTTCTTTGCAGTTTGTACGGAGGTGTGGCTGACACCTCAGTCGTGCACTCCTGACCAGCTCGTCTGCCCCATAGGCTGATTTTAATTAGTGTGAGTACATAGCTTGGCCCGACATGCATGTTGGTACCTGCATTCCTTGGATATAATGGAGGCCATTTTGGCACCAAAAATGACAAAGTAATGCAGGCCCAGCATGCATGTGGAACCTACACTCGCTGAATTATATGGTAGCCGTCATGGCACATAACAGGTAGAATTTAGTGTTAGGAACCAGTCTTACAGAGATCGCCTTGACGTGCGGCAGACGGGCTCAAATAATTTTGTACAAAATGATTTGCCAAGCATCTCTAACTTATTAGTATAGCACTTGCAATTATTATGCAATTTTGTACTTTATATGATTTGCAGAGAGGCTGTTGCTTGCATGTTTTGTTTTACAGTGTTGTTCTCAGCCATAGCAACGTGCCCCTGCGCTTTGGGATGTGCTGACTGACCCCCCCTTTTTCTTGCAAGATGAGGAACAGGCCCTGAACTATTCAGGATGATATGTTTGGGGGCCTGAGAGCGAAAAATAAACTTTTTACAGTAAACTCAAATTTTGAAAGAATTAATAAAGGAGGAGTGGGAAGATGCGGAAAATAAACTATTTACCGCGTGAATTTAAATGCAGACTTCTATTCAGTCCGGAAAAGACAAAATTATGGGAAGAAATTATTCAAGTAGCAAAGGTGGCAAAGAAAAATACAATTCCCTTTTGAAGACTCATCTCAGATGAAGGATCCAATGGATTGTAAGATAGAGTGGATCATTAAAGAAAGCGTGGAATCTTTGGCTGTCTATTAACACAAATATTGCTGCCATTTCACTAGCCAAAGCAATAAATCTTTGTCTAGATCAGCTTGAAAACCATCTCTAATTAAAAACCTCTAGAGAAGAGATATTGGAGTCGTCTACCACTGTTGAAGATGGCTGCAGCTTTCATGCTTCAGCTGAGTCTATCCGGTTTTTGGCTCGGAATGAGACATTAACAAATACGGCAAGGCGGGCTCTTTGGCTTAAGTCATGGTCAGGGGACATGGCTCCAAGAATAACTTATGTGCAATCCCCTTCTCCGGATCTTATCTGTTTGGGCCAGTCCTGATACTATTCTAGAAAACCCAGCGGATAAGAAAAAAGGCTTTCCGGACGAGAAAATCAAGGAAGCTGCAGCCATTTGGAAAACCTTTTAGACAGTTTCAAAATACAACACCTAGAGGTAAAAGTCCAGACGGGGAGATGGAGCTACAGTCAGGTCCATAATATTGGGACATCAACACAATTCTAACATTTTTGGCTCTATACACCACCACAATGGATTTGAAATGAAACGAACAAAATGTGCTTTAACTGCAGACTGTCAGCTTTAATTTGAAGGTATTTACATCCAAATCAGGTGAATGGTGTAGGAATTACAACAGTTTGCATATGTGCCTCCAACTTGTTAAGGGACCAAAAGTAATGGGACAATTGGCTTCTCAGCTGTTCCATGGCCAGGTGTGTGATTCCCTCATTATCCCAATTACAATGAGCAGATAAAAGGTCCAGAGTTAATTTAAAGTGTGCTATTTTTATTTGGAATCTGTTGCTGTCAACTCTCAAGATGAGATCCAAAGAGCTGTCACTATCAGTGAAGCAAGCCATCATGAGGCTTAAAAAACAAAACAAACCCATCAGAGGGATAGTAAAAACATTAGGCATGGCCAAAACAACTGTTTGAAACATTCTTAAAAAGAAGGAACGCGTCTATGTAACAGTGTTTTTTCCGTGCTTTAACCATATAACTCAATAAAAAATTATTGAAAAAAAAAAAAAAAAAAGCACTGGTGAGCTCAGCAACACCAAAAGACCCGGAAGACCACTGAAAACAACTGTCGTGGAGGACCAAAGTCTTTCCCTGGTAAAGAAAACACCCTTCACAACAGTTGTCCAGATCAAGAACACTCTCCAGGAGGTAGGTGTATGTGTGTCAGTCAACAATCAAGAGAAGACCACCAGATTGAATACAGAGGGTTCACCACAAAAAGTAAACCATTGGTGAGCCTCAAAAAACAGGAACGCCAGATTAGAGTTTGCCAAACTACCTCTAAAAAAGCCTTCACAGTTCTGGAACAACATCCTATGTACAGATAAGACCAAGATCAACTTGTACTAGAGTGATGGAAAGAGAAGAGTATGGAGAAGGAAAGGAACTGCTCATGATCCTAAGCATACCACCTCATCAGTGAAGCATGGGGGTGGTAGTGTCATGGCGTGGGCATGTATGGCTGCCAATGGAACTGGTTCTCTTGTATTTATTGATGATGTGACTGCTGACAAAAGCAGCAGGATGAATTCTGAAGTGTTTCGGGCAATATTATCTGCTCATATTCAGCCAATTGCTTCAAAACTCATTGAACGGCGCTTCACAGTGCAGATGGACAATGACCCAAAGCATATTGCAAAAGTAACCAAAGAGTTTTTTAAGGGAAAGAAGGGGAATGTTATGCAATGGCCAAGTTAATCACCTGACCTGAATCCGATTGAGCATGCATTTCACTTGCTGAAGACAAAACAGAAGGGAAAATGCCCCAAGAACAAGCAGGAACTGAAGACAGTTGCAGTAGAGGCCTGGCAGAGCATCACCAGGGATGAAACCCAGCATCTGGGGATGTCTATGCGTTCCAGACTTCAGGCTGTAATTGAGTGCAAAGGATTTGCAACCAAGTATTAAAAAGTGAAAGTATGATTTATGATTATGTCCCGTTACTTTTGGTCCCTTACAAGTGGGAGGCACATATGCAAACTGTCATTCCTACACCGTTCACCTGATTTGGATATCAATACTCTCAAATTAAAGCTGACAGTCTGCAGTTAAAGCACATCTTGTTTGTTTCATTTCAAATCCATTGTGGTGGTGTATAGAGCCAAAAATGTTAGAATTGTGTCGATGTCCCAATATTTATGGACCTGACTGTATCCTAAAAGAGGAAGATTTTCCCATCAATCCAAATTCCAATAAAAAGCCAGGAAAACAATGACGCCAGGCCGGTTGGGGGAAGGATTCGTTACTTCTGGCAGAAGTCGCTGCGAATAATGCACAACCAGTGGATTCTAGATTCTATCCGCAAGGGGTTCAGACTAGAATTCCATTGTCCTCCTCCCCACGATTTTCAAATTACGGAATTTCAGACCACGTCTCTACAGGAGCAGACATACAGAAACTTGCCAGTCTAGGAACAATAATCCTGGTGCCTTATCCATAGGAATTCAAAGGACATTATTCAAAACTGTTCTTCATAAAAAAGCCAGACTGGTCATTTAGGACGATAATAAATGTATTCCTAAACAAATGGATTATATACCACAAATTCAAGATGGAGTCAATAAGATCTACAACTCCACTTATAACTCCGGGAGCATTTTTGTGCACCATAGACTTAAAGGGATTATCCCACTTTGCCTATTTATACTTACCTGCTGCCTGCGCGCCATTCACTTCCTGGATTCTGGCTGGGGGCGGGCTTCATCTTGATTGAAGTCTTCTCCTGGCTGTGTTCGCGGCTCTGTACTATTCTGGCCAGGAAGAAGTCACCATCTCGCATGGGTCGCAGCGTGAGTGTTCAGGACAGCGAGCGGCCCGGCCGGGAGAAGCGGAGGAGTCTTCTGCGCAAGCGCGGCCACCGGGATTCCGGAGAAGAGCGGTGGCCGTAACCAGGGGAAACCGAATTACAACAACGAGGTAAGTGGGGATGAATTTTATCCTAAACGGTGGGAATTTGTTAATCAAATATATTTGCAAAAATGATCACTGTCAAATCACTAACAGATTTAACAGTGATCATTATGATGGGATAACCCCTTTAAAGGATGCATACTATCACATCCCCATTCATCAACAGCACCAACAATACCTGAGATTTGCAATCAGAATGAAAGGAAGAATCGACCACTACCAGTTCCAATGTCTTCCGTTTGGAATATCATCAGCCCCACGTATTGATGGCAGAGATAATGGCCTATTTGAGACAGTCACATAATGATAGTGCAATACCTGTGCGACTTTCTACTCCTAGCAAAATCGGAACAGCTTCTTGAGGATCATCTTTAACAGACCTTATCCCTATTAAAAGAATTGGGATGAATAGTAAATTACGAGAAATCGAACCTGCACCCAGATACCAGGAAAATATTTCTGGGAACTCTTCTAGATTCAGAGGAGCAGAGGTCTTATCTCCCTCATTTGAAACAAGAAAAGATAAGAGCAAGGAACAACTCCTTCAGAAGAAAAGGAAGTTGTACCTTAAGGGAATCCATGCAAATACTGGGACTAATGACATCTTGCATACCAATGTCCCTTGGCACAATTTAATCCTATCAGAGAAAGTAAGGCTCCCCCTATCCTGGTGGTTGGATCTGAAAAACCTACAGAGGGGGTTCCCTGGAATATGTCTCCAGCGATGGTAATCACAGACTTAAATCAGAAAGGTTGTGGCGCCCATTGGAAAGACTGCTTCTTTCAGGGAAAATAGTCCATCCAGGACAGTCAAAGATCATCAAATTTCAGAGAACTGAAAGCATTTCTGGAGACTTTGAAGGCAGCAGGGCATTTATTTCAGGACCAACATCTCAAGATACACTCGGACAACATGACCACGATCTCAAACGTCAGGGAGGAACAAGAAACCCTCTTCTTCAGGGTCTAGCAGATCAGATATTTACATGGACAGAAAAGAAAGTTCTATCCATTTTCAGCTATTCACCTAAAATGAGTATACAACACAACAGCAGATTTCCTGAGTTGGCACAAATTTACCCAGGAGGGTGGATGCTCAACAAGGAAGTATTCCAACTGATTTGTCTCAAGTGGGGCAGTCCACAAATAGACCTCTTTGCATCAAGGGAGAATTCTCAAGTGGATTATTTCTACTCCAAGAGACAATCCAGTGGAAGTGGATGCACTTTCTCAGGATTGGAATATGGATCTGGGATATACGTTCCCACCTTTACCACTAATCCCTGCGTTATTGAGGAAATTAAGAGCGAGTTCAACAACTCTAATTTTCATAGCTCTAGCTTGGCCCAAGAGGTGTTGGTTCTCAATTCTGAAAGACATCTGGTTTGCAGATCCAATATCCCTTCCAAAGAGACAGGATCTACTTCTACAAGGTCCTATACCACCTCCGACCGCCTAACGCAGGATCGCGTTCCGAGGTGGCAGCCCTGCGCAGAGTCACGCATATATGCGTCCATCTCGCGATGGCCGAGATTTCCTGTGAACGCGCGCACAAAGGGCGCGCGCGCTCACAGGAACGGAAGGTAAGAGAGTTGATCTCCAGCCTGCCAGCGGCGATCGTTCGCTGGCAGGCTGGAGATGTGTTTTTTTTTAACCCCTAACAGGTATATTAGACGCTGTTTTGATAACAGCGTCTAATATACCTGCTACCTGGTCCTCTGTGGTCCCATTTGTTTGGATCGACCACCAGAGGACACAGGTAGCTCAGTAAAGTCCCACCAAGCACCACTACACTACACTACACCCCCCCCCGTCACTTATTAACCCCTTATTAGCCCTGATCACCCCATATAGACTCCCTGATCACCCCCCTGTCCATTGATTACCCCCCTGTCATTGATCACCCCCCCTGTAAAGCTCCATTCAGATGTCCGCATGATTTTACGGATCCACTGATAGATGGATCGGATCCGCAAAATGCATCCGGACGTCTGAATGAAGCCTTACAGTGGCGTGATCAATGACTGTGGTTATCACCCCATATAGACTCCCTGATCACCCCCCCTGTCATTGATTACACCCCTGTCATTGATCAACCCCCTGTAAAGCTCCATTCAGACGTCCGCATGATTTTTTACGGATCCACTGATAGATGGATCGGATCCGCAAAACGCATCCGGACGTCTGAATGAAGCCTTACAGGGGCATGATCAATGACTGTGGTGATCACCCCATATAGACTCCCTGATCACCCCCCTGTAAAGCTCCATTCAGATGTCCGCATGATTTTTACGGATGCACTGATAGATGGATCCGATCCGCAAAACGCATCCGGACGTCTGAATGAAGCCTTACAGGGGCATGATCAATGACTGTGGTGATCACCCCATATAGACTCCCTGATCACCCCCCTGTAAAGCTCCATTCAGATGTCCGCATGATTTTTACGGATGCACTGATAGATGGATCCGATCCGCAAAACGCATCCGGAACGTCTGAATGAAGCCTTACAGGGGCATGATCAATGACTGTGGTGATCACCCCATATAGACTCCCTGATCACCCCCCTGTAAAGCTCCATTCAGATGTCCGCATGATTTTACGGATGCACTGATAGATGGATCCGATCCGCAAAACGCATCCGGACGTCTGAATGAAGCCTTACAGGGGCATGATCAATGACTGTGGTGATCTCCCCCCTGTCATTGATTACCCCCCTGTAAAGCTCCATTCAGATGTCCGCATGATTTTTACGGATGCACTGATAGCTGAATGAAGCCTTACAGGGGCATGATCAATGACTGTGGTGATCACCCCATATAGACTCCCTGATCACCCCCCTGTAAAGCTCCATTCAGATGTCTGCATGATTTTTTACGGATGCACTGATAGATGGATCCGATCCGCAAAACGCATCTGGACGTCTGAATGAAGCCTTACAGGGGCATGATCAATGACTGTGGTGATCACCCCATATAGACTCCCTGATCACCCCCCTGTCATTGATTACCCCCCTGTCATTGATCAACCCCCTGTAAAGCTCCATTCAGACGTCCGCATGATTTTACGGATCCACTGATAGATGGATCGGATCCGCAAAACGCATCCGGACGTCTGAATGAAGCCTTACAGGGGCGTGATCAATGACTGTGGTGATCACCCCATATAGACTCCCTGATCACCCCCCTGTCATTGATCAACCCCCTGTCATTGATCACCCCCCTGTCATTGATCAACCCCCTGTCATTGATCACCCCCCCTGTCATTGATCACCCCCCTGTCATTGATCACCCCCCCTGTAAGGCTCCATTCAGACATTTTTTTGGCCCAAGTTAGCGGAATTATTTTTTTTTTTTCTTACAAAGTCTCATATTCCACTAACTTGTGTCAAAAAATAAAATCTCACATGAACTCACCATACCCCTCACGGAAACCAAATGCGTAAAATTTTTTTGACATTTATATTCCAGACTTCTTCTCACGCTTTAGGGCCCCTAGAATGCCAGGGCAGTATAAATACCCCACATGTGACCCCATTCGGAAAGAAGACACCCCCAGGTATTCCGTGAGGGGCATATTGAGTCCATGAAAGATTGAAATTTTTGTCCCAAGTTAGCGGAACGGGAGACTTTTGTGAGAAAAAAATTAAAAATATCAATTTCCGCTAACTTGTGCCAAAAAAAATAAATTTCTATGAACTCGCCATGCCCTCATTGAATACCTTGGGGTGTCTTCTTTCCAAAATGGGGTCACATGTGGGGTATTTAATACTGCCCTGGCATTCTAGGGGCCCCAAAGCGTGAGAAGAAGTCTGGTATCCAAATATCTAAAAATGCCCTCCTAAAAGGAATTTGGGCACCTTTGCGCATCTAGGCTGGCAAAAAAGTGTCACACATCTGGTATCGCCGTACTCAGGAGAAGTTGGGGAATGTGTTTTGGGGTGTCATTTTACATATACCCATGCTGGGTGAGATAAATATCTTGGTCAAATGCCAACTTTGTATAAAAAAATGGGAAAAGTTGTCTTTTGCCAAGATATTTCTCTCACACCAGCAAGGGTATATGTAAAATGACACCCCAAAACACATTCCCCAACTTCTCCTGAATACGGCGATACCACATGTGTGACACTTTTTTGCAGCCTAGGTGGGCAAAGGGGCCCATATTCCAAAGAGCAACCTTTAGGATTTCACAGGTCATTTACCTACTTACCACACATTAGGGCCCCTGGAAAATGCCAGGGGCAGTATAACTACCCCACAAGTGACCCCATTTTGGAAAGAAGACACCCCAAGGTATTCCGTGAGGGGCATGGCGAGTTCCTAGAATTTTTTATTTTTTGTCACAAGTTAGTGGAAAATGCTGAGTTTTTTTTTTTTTTTTTTCATACAAAGTCTCATATTCCACTAACTTGTGACAAAAAATAAAAACTTCCATGAACTCACTATGCCCATCAGCGAATACCTTGGGGTCTCTTCTTTCCAAAAATGGGGTCACTTGTGGGTAGTTATACTGCCCTGGCATTCTAGGGGCCCAAATGTGTGGTAAGGAGTTTGAAATCAAATTCTGTAAAAAATGACCTGTGAAATCCGAAAGGTGCTCTTTGGAATATGGGCCCCTTTGCCCACCTAGGCTGCAAAAAAGTGTCACACATCTGGTATCTCCGTACTCAGGAGAAGGTGGGGAATGTGTTTTGGGGTGTCATTTTACATATACCCCTGCTGGGTGAGAGAAATATCTTGGCAAAAGACAACTTTTCCCATTTTTTTATACAAAGTTGGCATTTGACCAAGATATTTATCTCACCCAGCATGGGTATATGTAAAAAGACACCCAAAACACATTCCCCACCTTCTCCTGAGTACGGAGATACCAGATGTGTGACACTTTTTTGCAGCCTAGGTGGGCAAAGGGGCCCATATTCCAAAGAGCACCTTTCGGATTTCACAGGTCATTTTTACAGAATTTGATTTCAAACTCCTTACCACACATTTGGGCCCCTAGAATGCCAGAGCAGTATAACTACCCCACAAGTGACCCCATTTTGGAAAGAAGAGACCCCAAGGTATTCGCTGATGGCATAGTGAGTTCATGGAAGTTTTTATTTTTTGTCACAAGTTAGTGGAATATGAGACTTTGTATGAAAAAAAAATAAAAAATAAAAATCATCATTTTCCACTAACTTGTGACAAAAAATAAAAAATTCTAGGAACTTGCCATGCCCCTCACGGAATACCTTGGGGTGTCTTCTTTCCAAAATGGGGTCACTTGTGGGGTAGTTATACTGCCCTGGCATTCTAGGGGCCCAAATGTGTGGTAAGGAGTTGAAATCAAATTCTGTAAAAAATGACCTGTGAAATCCGAAAGGTGCTCTTTGGAATATGGGCCCCTTTGCCCACCTAGGCTGCAAAAAAGTGTCACACATCTGGTATTGCCGTACTCAGGAGAAGGTGGGGAATGTGTTTTGGGGTGTCATTTTACATATACCCATGCTGGGTGAGAGAAATATCTTGGCAAAAGACAACTTTCCATTTTTTTATACAAAGTTGGCATTTGACCAAGATATTTATCTCACCCAGCATGGGTATATGTAAAAAGACACCCCAAAACACATTCCCCACCTTCTCCTGAGTACGGAGATACCAGATGTGTGACACTTTTTTGCAGCCTAGGTGGGCAAAGGGGCCATATTCCAAAGAGCACCTTTCGGATTTCACAGGTCATTTTTTACAGAATTTGATTTCAAACTCCTTACCACACATTTGGGCCCCTAAATGCCAGGGCAGTATAACTACCCCACAAGTGACCCCATTTTGGAAAGAAGAGACCCCAAGGTATTCGCTGATGGGCATAGTGAGTTCATAGAACTTTTTATTTTTTGTCACAAGTTAGTGGAATATGAGACTTTGTAAGAAAAAAAAAAAAAAAAAAATCATCATTTTCCGCTAACTTGTGACAAAAAATAAAAAGTTCTATGAACTCACTATGCCCATCAGCGAATACCTTAGGGTGTGTACTTTCCGAAATGGGGTCATTGTGGGGTGTTTGTACTGTCTGGGCATTGTAGAACCTCAGGAAACATGACAGGTGCTCAGAAAGTCAGAGCTGCTTCAAAAAGCGGAAATTCACATTTTTGTACCATAGTTTTGTAAACGCTATAACTTTTACCCAAACCATTTTTTTTTACCCAAACATTTTTTTTTTATCAAAGACATGTAGAACAATAAATTTAGAGCAAAATTTATATATGGATGTAGTTTTTTTTGCAAAATTTGACAACTGAAAGTGAAAAATTTCATTTTTTTGCAAAAAAATCGTTAAATTTCGATTAATAACAAAAAAAGTAAAAATGTCAGCAGCAAAGAAATACCACCAAATGAAAGCTCTATTAGTGAGAAGAAAAGGAGGTAAAATTCATTTGGGTGGTAAGTTGCATGACCGAGCAATAAACGGTGAAAGTAGTGTAGGTCAGAAGTGTAAAAAGTGGCCTGGTCTTTCAGGGTGTTTAAGCACTGGGGGCTGAAGTGGTTAAGACACCCAGACCTCGAGAAGCTGAATCTGACAGCCTGGATCCTAAAAGGCAGGCATTAAAAAGGCAGGATCTCTCAGACAAGGTTATATCGACTTTACAGAACAGTCGTAAACCAGTAACTTCGGCCATATATAAGATATGGAAGAAGTTTAAATTATGGTTGTCTCTTAATAATCCAGATAAAGCTTTCCCCTCCATAGGTAATATTCTGGATTTTCTTCAGATGGGATTTGATATGGGGCTAAAAACTAGTATCCTAAAAGTTCAGATTTCGGCATTAGCCTATTTTCTGGACACTCTGTTGGCGAAACATAGAGAAAATCTGCTAATCTTTTCATTCAGTTCTGTGGAAGAAACAGAGGCATCAAGGCCTCAAAACAGGGCCGATCCTAGGGTCACAGGCGCCTGGGTGCAGAAATATTTCTGGCGCCCCCACATGGGCGTGGTTATCTTACTAACTCCTCCCCTTTACAATGTTTCTATGGCAACAACTTCAGCCCCCAACTTCAGAATTTGATTTCAAACTCCTTACCACACATTTGGGCCCCTAGAATGCCAGGGCAGTATAACTACCCCACAAGTGACCCCATTTTGGAAAGAAGACACCCTAAGGTATTCCGTGAGGGGCATGGCAAGTTCCTAGAATTTTTTATTTTTTGTCACAAGTTAGTGGAAAATGATGATTTTTTTTTTTTTTTTCATACAAAGTCTCATATTCCACTAACTTGTGACAAAAAATAAAAACTTCCATGAACTCACTATGCCCATCAGCGAATACCTTGGGGTCTCTTCTTTCCAAAATGGGGTCACTTGTGGGGTAGTTATACTGCCCTGGCATTCTAGGGGCCCAAATGTGTGGTAAGGAGTTTGAAATCAAATTCTGTAAAAAATGACCTGTGAAATCCGAAAGGTGCTCTTTGGAATATGGGCCCCTTTGCCCACCTAGGCTGCAAAAAATTGTCACACATCTGGTATTGCCGTACTCAGGAGAAGGTGGGGAATGTGTTTTGGGGTGTCATTTTACATATACCCATGCTGGGTGAGATAAATATCTTGGTCAAATGCCAACTTTGTATAAAAAAATGGGAAAAGTTGTCTTTTGCCAAGATATTTCTCTCACCAGCATGGGTATATGTAAAATGACACCCCAAAACACATTCCCCAACTTCTCCTGAGTACGGCGATACCAGATGTGTGACACTTTTTTGCAGCCTAGGTGGGCAAAGGGCCCATATTCCAAAGAGCACCTTTCGGATTTCACAGGTCATTTTTTACAGAATTTGATTTCAAACTCCTTACCACACATTTGGGCCCCTAGAATGCCAGGGCAGTATAACTACCCCACAAGTGACCCCATTTTGGAAAGAAGAGACCCCAAGGTATTCGCTGATGGGCATAGTGAGTTCATGGAAGTTTTTATTTTTTGTCACAAGTTAGTGGAATATGAGACTTTGTATGAAAAAAAATAAAAATAAAAAATCATCATTTTCCACTAACTTGTGACAAAAAATAAAAAATTCTAGGAACTCGCCATGCCCCTCACGGAATACCTTGGGGTGTCTTCTTTCCAAAATGGGGTCACTTGTGGGGTAGTTATACTGCCCTGGCATTTTCCAGGGGCCCTAATGTGTGGTAAGTAGGTAAATGACCTGTGAAATCCTAAAGGTGCTCTTTGGAATATGGGCCCCTTTGCCCACCTAGGCTGCAAAAAAGTGTCACACATGTGGTATCTCCGTACTCGGGAGAAGTTGGGGAATGTGTTTTGGGGTGTCATTTTACATATACCCATGCTGGGTGAGAGAAATATCTTGGCAAAAGACAACTTTTCCCATTTTTTTATACAAAGTTGGCATTTGACCAAGATATTTCTCTCACCCAGCATGGGTATATGTAAAATGACACCCCAAAACACATTCCCCAACTTCTCCTGAGTACGGCGATACCAGATGTGTGACACTTTTTTGCAGCCTAGATGCGCAAAGGTGCCCAAATTCCTTTTAGGAGGGCATTTTTAGACATTTGGATACCAGACTTCTTCTCACGCTTTGGGGCCCCTAGAATGCCAGGGCAGTATAAATACCCCACATGTGACCCCATTTTGGAAATAAGACACCCCAAGGTATTCAATGAGGGGCATGGCGAGTTCATAGAAATTATTTTTTTTTGGCACAAGTTAGCGGAAATTGATATTTTTAATTTTTTTCTCACAAAGTCTCCCGTTCCGCTAACTTGGGACAAAAATTTCAATCTTTCATGGACTCAATATGCCCCTCACGGAATACCTGGGGGTGTCTTCTTTCCGAAATGGGGTCACATGTGGGGTATTTATACTGCCCTGGCATTCTAGGGGCCCTAAAGCGTGAGAAGAAGTCTGGAATATAAATGTCTAAAAAATTTTACGCATTTGGATTCCGTGAGGGGTATGGTGAGTTCATGTGAGATTTTATTTTTTGACACAAGTTAGTGGAATATGAGACTTTGTAAGGAAAAAAAAAAATAATTCCGCTAACTTGGGCCAAAAAAATGTCTGAATGGAGCCTTACAGAGGGGTGATCAATGACAGGGGGGGTGATCAATGACAGGGGGGGTGATCAATGACAGGGGGGGTGATCAATGACAGGGGGGGTGATCAATGACAGGGGGGTGATCAGGGAGTCTATATGGGGTGATCACCACAGTCATTGATCATGCCCCTGTAAGGCTTCATTCAGACGTCCGGATGCGTTTTGTGGATCCGATCCATCTATCAGTGCATCCGTAAAAATCATGCGGACATCTGAATGGAGCTTTACAGGGGGGTAATCAATGACAGGGGGGTAATCAATGACAGGGGGGTGATCAGGGAGTCTATATGGGGTGATCACCACAGTCATTGATCACGCCCCTGTAAGGCTTCATTCAGACGTCCGGATGCGTTTTGCGGATCCGATCCATCTATCAGTGGATCCGTAAAAATCATGCGGACGTCTGAATGGAGCTTTACAGGGGGTTGATCAATGACAGGGGGGTAATCAATGACAGGGGGGTGATCAGGGAGTCTATATGGGGTGATCAGGGGCTAATAAGGGGTTAATAAGTGACGGGGGGGGGTGTAGTGTAGTGTAGTGGTGCTTGGTGCTACTTTACTGAGCTACCTGTGTCCTCTGGTGGTCGATCCAAACAAAGGGGACCACCAGAGGACCAGGTAGCAGGTATATTAGACGCTGTTATCAAAACAGCGGCTAATATACCTGTTAGGGGTTAAAAAAAACACATCTCCAGCCTGCCAGCGAACGATCGCCGCTGGCAGGCTGGAGATCAACTCTCTTACCTACCGTTCCTGTGAGCGCGCGCGCCTGTGTGCGCGCGTTCACAGGAAATCTCGGGCATCGCGAGATGACGCATATATGCGTGACTCTGCGCAGGGCTGCCACCTCCGGAACGCGATCCTGCGTTAGGCGGTCCGGAGGTGGTTAAAAAAAAAAAAAAGTCCCGGCGGCTCGCTCGGCGCCTTTCGGGTGACAGCGCTGGGGTGCGGGGCACCCACTGCACCCCGTGTAGGATCGGCCCTGCCTCAAAACATACCTTGGCTAGACTGATAAAAGAGACAATCATGGAATCCTACAGACTTCAGGGTGTATCCTGCCCTTCGACTGTGAGAGCCCATTCAACCAGGGCCATGGCCGCCTCGTGGGCAGAGAAAGCTGAGGCCTCTTATGACCAAATTTGCAAGGCAGCTACTTGGTCTAGTTTTCTTACATTTGATAAACATTATAGGCTAGACGTACTAGCCAACAAAGACCTGGCATTTGGACGGAAAGTCCTCCAGTCAGTGGTCCCCCACTCTTGTTCTGTCTAATTTGATAGTTCTCCAGTGGTGCTGTCATGGAGGGACGTCCTGGAAACTAAGATTTAGTCTTACCGGTAAATGGTTTTCCAGGAGTCTGACATGACAGCACCCGGTATTACCCTCCCCTTGTTTCTTTTTGTTCTGACTTTATGGATCAATATGATGTTAAACATTGTGAGTTCAAATAAATAAGTTGGATTCTATCTGGTGTAGTAATTTGGAAAACACTGGAGAGTGGGGGGAGGGGCCTTTTAATCTCTTTCACTTCCTGTCCCTACAGAGATCAATAGGACCTCCTCCAGTGGTGCTGTCATGTCGGACTCCTGAAAAACCTTTTACCGGTAAGACTAAATCTTAGTTTTAATAATTATCAAGGGCTTCAGTGCTGGCATTTCTGGTTCATGGTTTTAGAATTCTAACAGTGGTTTAGCAGATCAGGTGGCAAAAAGTGAGCTGGTTGTCAAATGCTTACTTGCACAACATCGGGTCAGTATGGCAGGAGGAGCAGTGGATTTCAGGAGAGCTGAGTTGGCGTTTTTTTTTTTGTGTGATTAGGTTTCTGAAAGGTGTCTTATTGAACCACTGAGCTGAGGTCTGATCAAAAATATGTTTTTATTTTTCTCTTGTTAGAGCGATCAATATGGTAAATCCAAGAAGAAAAAAAAAAACACATTCTTCCCATTTCTTATATACACTCGCCTAAAGAATTATTAGGAACACCATACTAATACGGTGTTGGACCCCCTTTTGCCTTCAGAACTGCCTTAATTCTATGTGGCATTGATTCAACAAGGTGCTGATAGCATTCTTTAGAAATGTTGGCCCATATTTATAGGATAGCATCTTGCAGTTTATGGAGATTTGAGGGATGCACATCCAGGGCACGAAGCTCCCGTTCCACCACATCCCAAAGATGCTCTATTGGGTTGAGATCTGGTGATTGTGGGGGCCATTTTAGTACAGTGAACTCATTGTCATGTTCAAGAAACCAATTTGAAATGATTCGAGCTTTGTGACATGGTGCATTATCCTGCTGGAAGTAGCCATCAGAGGATGGATACATGTTCTCATTCTGTTTACGCCAAATTCGGACTCTACCATTTGAATGTCTCAACAGAAATCGAGACTCATCAGACCAGGCAACATTTTTCCAGTCTTCAACAGTCCAATTTTGGTGAGCTCGTGCAAATTGTAGCCTTTTTCCTATTTGTAGTGGAGATGAGTGGTACCCGGTGGGGTCTTCTGCTGTTGTAGCCCATCTGCCTCAAGGTTGTTCGTGTTGTGGCTTCACAAATGCTTTGCTGCATACCTCGGTTGTAACGAGTGGTTATTTCAGTCTATGTTGCTCTTCTATCAGCTTGAATCAGTCGGCCCATTCTCCTCTGACCTCTAGCATCCACAAGGCATTTTTGCCCACAGGACTGCCGCATTCTGGATGGTTTTTCCCTTTTCACACCATTCTTTGTAAACCCTAGAAATGGTTGTGCGTGAAAATCCCAGTAACTGAGCAGATTGTGAAATACTCAGACCGGCCCGTCTGGCACCAACAACCATGCCACGCTCAAAATTGCTTAAATCACCTTTCTTTCCCATTCTGACATTCAGTTTGGAGTTCAGGAGATTGTCTTGACCAGGACCACACCCCTAAATGCATTGAAGGAACTGCCATGTGATTGGTTGACTAGATAATTGCATTAATGAGAAATAGAACAGGTGTTCCTAATAATTCTTTAGGTGAGTGTATAAAGATACACAATTGTGATCGCTATGTCTGCTGCAACCCAGTTAAATTAAGAATTTATATTATTTAAAGGGAGTCTTTCACCTAATCTGAGCATTTAGACCACTCAGATCAGGTTATAGACTCTTTGACCCTCATTACAATCGTACCTTTCTCTTCTGTGTCCCTCGTCCAGATAATGAAAATAACACTTTTTAAACTTATGCAAATGATCTTCTGAAGGTGCCCAGGGGCGGCGTTACTGGGCGATGTGCTTAGAAAAACACACCTCCAGCCGGCGGACGTCACGAGCGGCACCAGAGGACGGCGCATGCGCAATATTAAAGGCTGTTCCTCTGCACATAATGGGCAGAGCAGTGTGCAGGTGCGGGCCAGTTCCCAGCCCGCCGCCGTCCTCTGGTGCCGCTCGTGACGTCCGCCGGCTGAAGGTGTGTTTTTTTGGGCACATCGCCCAGTAACGCCGGTACGATTGTAATGAGCGTCAAAGAGTCTATAACCTGATCTGAGCGGTCTAAAACGCTCAGATTAGGTGAAAGACTCCCTTTAACCTGTACAGTGAACTCTAACAAACCCCAATGTCTGAATTTTTATTATTTTTTTTGGTCATCTTGCCTCTCCCCTAAAAGGTCCCTAATATCGCAACATGGCATCAATAAAATGTCATTGATCAATCGGCAAAAAAATAAGTTATCGATGTCTGGATATGGTGACAAAACTACCTCCCTATCCTACTGCTTGCATAGACACATAGCTGTTTTTCTTTTGTTGATCCGAGTCTCGTTCTTGAGTTATAATTTTTCTGAATATGACCCGTGGGCAGCACTGTGGCTAAGTGTTTAGCACTGGGGTCCTAGTAGGCCTGCATGATATATCGCCAAAGCAATGGTATCGCAATATTTGCCGATTGCGATTTGGCAGACCCCAAAATGCTGCGATTACCTATACACAGAGGGAGGAGGGGCTGGGGGCCGGCATCTGTATTAGGAATGACAGTTGGGACCGGTGCAGTCCCTGTATTCTAATGCACCGACCCCGCTCACTGTTGTATAATATTATCTAACATGTAGGCATTGTTAAAATATAATAATCCTGTATAATCCAGCTGTATTACTTAGTCAAATTCCGTAGAAGAGAGGAGGGAGGGCGGGCGGCGCGTCATGCACCGGCACCACCCACTTTATGAATGATGTAGGTGGCGCAGACGCATGACGTAGTGAGTGATGCGCCGCCCGCCTGGCCTGCCTCCTCCCTCCTACGGAACTTAGCTGTAAGTAATACAACTGGATTATACAGAATTATTATATTTTAACAATGCCTACATGTTAGATAATATTATACAACAGTGAGCAGGGCCAGTGTATTAGAATACAGGGACTGCACCGGTCCCCACTGTCATTCCCAATACAGATACTGGCCCCCAGCCCCTTCACACTGCAGGGACACTATTATGGGGGGGATCTGTGGATGGCACATAGCATAAGATGCTATATATGTGTCATCCACAGATCCCCCATAACAGTGCCATCCAGATACCCCCCCCATAACAGTGTGTCATCCACAGATCACCCCCCATAACAGTGTGTCATCCACAGATCACCCCCCATAACAGTGTGTCATCCACAGATCACCCCCCATAACAGTGTGTCATCCACAGATCACCCCCCATAACAGTGTGTCATCCACAGATCACCCCCATAACAGTGTGTCATCCACAGATCACCCCCATAACAGTGTGTCATCCACAGATCACCCCCATAACAGTGTGTCATCCACAGATCACCCCCATAACAGTGTGTCATCCACAGATCCCCCCCATAACAGTGTGTCATCCACAGATCCCCCCCATAACAGTGTGTCACCCACAGATCCCCCCCCATAACAGTGTGTCACCCACAGATCCCCCCATAACAGTGTGTCACCCACAGATCCCCCCATAACAGTGTGTCATCCACAGATCCCCCCCATAACAGTGTCATGCACAGATCCCCCCCCCCCCATAACAGTGTGTCATCCACAGATCCCCCCCATAACAGTGTGTCATCCACAGATCCCCCCCCCATAACAGTGTGTCATCCACAGATTCCCCCCCCCCCCATAACAGTGTGTCATCCACAGATTCCCCCCATAACAGTGTGTCATCCACAGATTCCCCCCATAACAGTGTGTCATCCACAGATTCCCCCCCCCCATAACAGTGTGTCATCCACAGATTCCCCCCCCCCCATAACAGTGTGTCATCCACAGATTCCCCCCCCCCATAACAGTGTGTCATCCACAGATTCCCCCCCCATAACAGTGTGTCATCCACAGATTCCCCCCCATAAGTGTGTCATCCACAGATTCCCCCCCCCCATAAGTGTGTCATCCACAGATCCCCCCCCATAACAGTGTGTCATCCACAGATTCCCCCCCCATAACAGTGTGTCATCCACAGATTCCCCCCCCTAAAGTGTGTCATCCACAGATTCCCCCCCCATAACAGTGTGTCATCCACAGATTCCCCCCCCATAACAGTGTGTCATCCACAGATTCCCCCCCATAACAGTGTGTCATCCACAGATCCCCCCCCATAACAGTGTGTCATCCACAGATCCCCCCCCATAACAGTGCAAATAGACCTCTAGCACAATTCTCTTAAAATATTGCATCGCATATCGTTAGCGCAATTTTTAGGGCCCTAATCGCAATCGCTCAAAATTCCCATATCGTGCAGTCCTAGGTTTGAATCAGACCAAGGACAACATCTGCAAGGAGTTTGTATGTTCTCCCCGTGTTTGGAGTGTAGGAGGGAACCAGAGTACCTGGAGGAAACCCACGTAAAGAATACTGATGGGGAGTTCCGATTTTGAGCTCCATTGGGGACAGGGGGATGCTAATGTCTGTAAAGCATGGCGGAATTTAACAGCGATATATAAGTGCATAAACTATACTGGACAAAAATATAAACGCAACACTTTCGGTTTTGCTCCCATTTTGCATGAGCTGAACTCAAAGATCTGAAACATTTTTTACATACACAAATGACCCATTACTCTCCAAATACTGTTCACAAATCTGTCTAAATATGTGTTAATGAGCACTTCTCCTTTGCCGAAATAATCCATCCCACCTCACAGGTGTGGCATATTAAAGGATAACAGTCTTTTTTTTTTTTTTTTTGGAGTATAGGATTGTGGTGATTAATATCTCCTTGGTGGCCCTATTTCAACTTTTCACTGTGTATTCAATTACCCCTTAATTCCACATTTTTGTTCCTTGTACTGCCTACTTTTACCTGTGCTTAAAATAGGGTTGCTAGGCATGTTCCGTCTATCTGTTGAAGGAAGGAGGACGCAGAAGCAGGCTGCGTGCAAGGTCAGATTACTGACAGCCAGGGACTAAGTAAATGATTAAAGCCAGGTCCTCCCCAGCAGCTGATAACAGTGCCTGGGCTGTGTGCACTTCTCCCTGTCCCTGCGCTTGGCAGACGCTCCCTCACTCAGCAGAGCTGGAGAATGCAGAGTTGAATCAGCGCAGACCAGGGAAGGGAGATCTGCTGTCTGCTCGGTGTATAAATGAAAGCAACATGTGGTAAGAGGACCCCTTTGTGCTGCAGGAGATTAACCCTTTAGGGGGAGGGCTCTGGTAACTGACACTTTTGGGGGACTATTGTTACTGGCAGGTGGGAAGGCAGGTTACTAGTGAGGGCAGGTGGGATTAGCCTCAGGGTGAGGGCAGTGGCGGACATCTTAACTGAATAGGGAAATTGCAGTTTTATGCAGACTGGTTGCTAAGGGCTGAATCTTATTAAATATGGGGTAAGTCAGTCTAAAAGTAACTGATTCTGGAATAGCATGTTATTAGTAACTACATATATGAAAATTGAAATTGGGGTCTAAGTGTGACAGTTATCCTTTAAGGTGCTGATTAGACAACATGAATATTGCACAGGTGTGCCTTAGACTTCCCACAATAAAAGACCACTCTGTAAAGTGCACAGTTTTGCATTATTGGGAGGGGGGGGGCGGAAAACCAGTCAGTATCTGGTGTGGCCACCATTTGCCTCACGCAGCGCAAAACATCTCCGTCGCATAGAGTTGGGTGTCCGGTGAGTATGCTGGCCATGCAAGAACTGGGATGTTTTCAGCTTCCAGGAATTGTGTACAGATCATCAAAACCTACAACCAACTCATATTATCCAAGTTGTTCCCACATCAAAACGCAACATAGATCCTAACCCAAAAAAAAAAAAGATCAATGGTACTATGACTATAAAATGTATAATAATTTTTATTAGTCAAAATATATAATTTAAATACAATAATGAGAAAGAGGTACGATGGAACGTGATCCAGAAAATATATACATGGGGTAGATAGATCAGATACGGATGTAATGATGGGAAGCAAACCCCAAACTCTTATATCTAGCTACATAGTAAAGCCAAAAAGATACCATAGAGTCCTAATTGTTGTACTCCACCAGTGGGGGCGAAAAAATACACGCCCCAAAAAAAGTTTTGTTGACCAAGCTAACTAATTCAGGCTCTCTACCAGGGCAACAACAAATAGAAGCCCAAGGTAGTAGATTAGACTAGACTATAACTATAAGGCTGAGTACATATAGGAACTTAACCCCTTAAGGACTCAGCCCTATTTCACCTTAAGGACTTGCCCATTTTTTGCAAATCTGACCAGTGTCACTTTAAGTGCTGATAACTTTAAAACGCTTTGACTTACCCAGGCCGTTCTGAGATAGTTTTTTCGTCACATATTGTACGTCATGACACTGCTAAAATTGGGTTAAAAAAGTAAATTTTTTGCATAAAAAATACTATATTTACCAATTTTTTTTTAAAATTAGCAAATTTCAAAGTTTCAGTTTCTCTACTTCTGTAATACATAGTAATACCCCCAAAAATTGTGATGACTTTACATTCCCCATATGTCTACTTCATGTTTGTAGCATTTTGGGAATGATATTTTATTTTTTGGTGATGTTACAAGGCTTAGAAGTTTAGAAGCAAATTTTGAAATTTTTCAGAAATCTTCAAAATCCCACAAATCATTAGCCAGACCACACATGGAGTACTGTGTACAGTTCTGGGCTCCAGTGAACAAGGCAGACATAGCAGAGTTGGAGAGGGTCCAGAGGAGGGCAACTAAAGTAATAACTGGAATGGGGCAACTACAGTACCCTGAAAGATTATCAAAATTAGGGTTATTCACGTTAGAAAAAAGACGACTGAGGGGAGATCTAATTACTATGTATAAATATATCAGGGGTCAGTACAGAGATCTATCCCATCATCTATTTATCCCCAGGACTGTGACTGTGACGAGGGGACATCCTCTGCGTTTGGAGGAAAGAAGGTTTGTACACAAACATAGAAAAGGATTCTTTACGGTAAGAGCAGTGAGACTATGGAACTCTCTGCCTGAGGAGGTGGTGATGGTGAGTACAATAAAGGAATTCAAGAGGGGCCTGGATGTATTTCTAGAGTGTAATAATATTACAGGCTATAGCTACTAGAGAGGGGTCGTTGATCCAGGGAGTTATTCTGATTGCCTGATTGGAGTCGGGAAGGAATTTTTTATTCCCCTAAAGTGAGGAAAATTGGCTTTTACCTCACAGGGTTTTTTTTGCCTTCCTCTGGATCAACTTGCAGGATAACAGGCCGAACTGGATGGACAAATGTCTTTTTTCGGCCTTATGTACTATGTTACTATGTTAGTTCAGGTTTGAAGTCACTTTGTGAGGCTTACATAATAGAAACCACCCATTCTAGAAACTACACCCCTCAAGGTTTTCAAAACCTGTTTTTACAAACTTTGTTAACCCTTTAGGTCTTCCACAAGACTTCATGGCAAATGGGTTGCCTGATTCTGTAGTTTGCAGAAACACCCCATATGTGGTCATAAACTACTATTTGGCTAAACGGCAGGACATAGAAGAAGGGGAACGCCATATGGTTTTTGGAAGGCAGATTTTGCTGGACTGGTTTATTTACACCATGTACCCTTTCAAGCCCCCTGATGCACCCCTAGAGTAGAAACTCCATAAAAGTGACCCTATCTAGGAAACTACGGGATAAGGTGGTTGTTGCTATGGGACTATTTTAGGGGTAAATATGATTTTTGGTTGCTCTATATTACACTTTTTTGAGGCAAGGTAACAAAAAATATAAATTCTAAAATTGTTTCTACATTCGCTATTTAGTTTTGTGGAACACCTAAAGACACCTAAAGGGTTAACAAAGTTTGTAAAGTAACTTTTGAATACCTTGAGGGGTGGTGTTTCTTAGATGGGGTGACTTTTTCGGAGTTTCTAGTCTAGGCTACATCAGGGGGGGCTTCTAATGGGACATAATGTCAAAAAAAACTGTCCATCAAAATCTGCCTTCCAGAAACCATATGGAGTTCCCTTCGTTCTTTGCCCTGCCGTGTGGCTATATAGCCATTTATGACCACATATGGGGTGTTTCTGCAAACTACAGAATCAGGGCCATAAATATTGAGTTTTGTTTGGCTGTTAACCCTTGCTTTATTACTGGAAAAAAAGGATTCAAATGGAAATTTTGCCCAAAAATTGGTGTTTTGGCATCGTTTTTATTTTATATTTTTAACGCTGTTCATCCGAGGGGTTTGTTCAAATGTTATTTTTATAGGGCAGATTCTTACGAACGCGGCGATACCTAATAGGTCTACATTTTAGAATTTATTTAGATTTTACACTACATTATCATTTTTGGAACCAAAAAAAATCATTTTAGTATCTCCATAGCCTGGGAGCTAAATTATATTTTTTTTAGTTGGGCGACTATCTAATGTAGGGGCTCATTTTTTTGCCGGATGAGATGGCGGTTTTATTGGCACTAATTGGGGGTGCATATGACATTTTGTTCGCTCGCTATTACACTTTTTCTGATGTTAGGTGACAAAAAAATGGCTTTTTACACTTTTTTTTTTTTTTTTTTTTAACGCTGTTCATCCGCGGGGCGGTTGGGTTAAATGTTATTATTATAGAGACAATTTTTACGGACGCGACGATGCGCAATATGTATGGCTCTAAGACTTTGGAGACACTAAGCAGGCATCCTAAAAACTGCGGCCCTCCAGATGTTGTAAAACTACAATTCCCACCATGCCCTGCTGATGGCTGTAGGTTGTCTGGGCATGCTGGGAGTTATAGTTTTACAACATCTGGAGTTTGAGGATGCCTGCACTAAAACTAATATTTTTTTTGGGAAAAAAAAATTGTTTCCGTGTCTCCAAAGTCTGAGAGCCATAGTTTTTTATGTTCTCTAGGGGACTGTTGGGGATTATAAAAATGTTGTACTCCATGGAAGTGTGATACTCCCTGAAGCAATCGATAACGCAGAGGCCCGGATAATCGGGGCACGTGTAGCACTGAGTGGTGGTGTCCTTCCGTATCCCCCTCCTGCGACACACTGCACTTTTTTTGGGTTCGTCCCTTCTTTCCAGTATGGGGGACCACACCTGGAAAGTGTTGGCCAGGGACAATCCGGGCGCCTCCAATTCCCAAGGTACTCCGGCCTGCTCTTTCCCGGTCTGAAAAAATCAGGTCCTTGAGGACTGCCTCATAGAATTGGAGGAATGTCCCTGTGCTGCCAGCGCTTCGGAATAGTACAAAAGAGTTGTACAAGGCAATCTGTACCAAGTAGACCGCAACTTTTTTGTACCATGCCCGGGTTTTGCACATGGCATTATATGGCTTGAGGACTTGATCAGAGAGATCAACTCCTCCCATATACCGATTGTAGTCGACGATACAATCGGGCTTGAGGACCGTTGCCGCGGTACCTCGCACAGAGACGGGGGTGCTGCTGTTACCGTGGATTGTGGACAGCATAAGGACATCCCTCTTGTCCTTATACCTGACCAGCAACAGGTTTCCACTGGTAAGGGCACGGGTCTCACCCCTGGGGATAGGTACTTGGAGGGGGTAGGCAGGGAGGCCGCGTTGATTTTTCCGCACGGTCCCACAAGCGAACGTGGATCTGGCGGCAAGGGACCTGAACAAGGGAATGCTGGTATAAAAGTTATCCATGTAAAGGTGGTAACCCTTATCCAACAGTGGGTACATAAGGTCCCACACGAGTTTCCCGGTAACACCCAGAGTGGGGGGTCATTCTGGGGGTTGAATCCGGGAATCTCGCCCCTCGTACACACAAAATTTGTAAGTGTACCCTGAGGTACTCTCACAAATTTTGTATAGCTTCACGCCATACCTCGCCCGCTTAGTGGGAATGTATTGGCGGAAACTGAGTCTCCCCTTGAACGCAACGAGAGACTCATCAACCGCAACCTCCCTTCCAGGTACATAGGCCTGCTCAAATTTGGCCCCGAAGTGATCGAGGGGGGGGGGGGGGGACATGCTGCATTATCGGAATAATGCAGACATTTCCGGATGGCCTCAAACCGGGGACGTGTCATGGCCATACTGTAGAGTGGGGTCTGGTAGAGGACGTCCCCACTCCAGTATTGCCTGACACTGGCTTTTTGCACTAGACCCATATGCAGCACGAGGCCCCAAAATGTCCTCATCTCGGCTGCACTGACCGGCGTCTAGCCAAAAATAAGCTCGGGTTTTGAGAGACGAACTGTTGGGCGTACAGATTCGTCTGCTCCACCATCAGATTCACCAATGGGTTACTGAAAAAAAATCTAAAAAAGTCAATTTCAGTAAACCCCACTGTGGGAATCTGGATTCCTGGATTGCCAGCAAAATCCGGAATCTCGGGCTCAAAGTCCACTGCGGGACACCAGCTAAGTTCATCGGCAGGGGGCTCCGGTGGGCTTATTTGGTGGGCCGAGAAACCAGTACGAATCCCAGGGCGAAACCAGTACGAATCCCAGGGCATCTTGTACTAGGGTGGGCCACAGGATCCCTAGCATGTGGGGCCCCTGTCTCCGCCGCCATGGGGGCTCATCGTCATCAGATGATGATGATGATGATGATGATGATGAGGATGCGGATGACAAAAGGAACGTGGGGTCATCCTCATCCTCACTGGGGCTCTCTGAGTCTGAGGCAATCTGGGCGTATGCCTCCTCGGCCGAGAACATCCGGTGGGCAATGGGTGTGTGTGCGTGTGTGGAAACCTTTATTCTATGTGCTTGTGTGTGGGGGCACGGGTGTTCGCGTACTAAAAAGTCCAGGCAAAAAAATGGGCAAGTGTTAGGAAAAAAAAAAAAAAGTTCAAACTTGCTGATCAGCGGCGGGGCGGGCGATGCGCTAACAGTGGACGGACGCTAAAGAGTGCCGATCAGTCAGCGCACGTAGGCAAGTGGCAGGGGGGGTCTGGGGTCTGAAAAATGGAACAAAGAAAGTTTAGATAAGTTCTAATTTTATTTTATTTTTTTCCTAACTAACTTTTCCCTTCTATCCCTGCCTAACGGTGCCTCTCCCTCACTGACCCTAACCTACCTGGAGGGCGATGGGTGCAGGAGGGTGATGGATGCCGATTAGGGGGACTCAGGAGCTGGTGCAGAACAGGAAGAGGAGGGGAGAGAGGAGCACAGGAAGTTTGAATCTCGCGCCTCTCTCCCCTGCACCAATCAGCACCCTGGACAGCAGCATTCAGCACCAGGGCCAGTACCGCCTCTCCAAATCTTTGGACTGTGATTGGTGGTGTATAATCATGCCACCGATCGCAGTCTTTTTCCGGTTCATTCGGCTCAAGCTTCTCGATGCTCGGCACATGGCGGTACTCGGCTGAGTACCGCATGTGCTCAAGTGCCATGCTAGAGTCTCCTCCCCGCATGTTTTTTGGCTGCTATGCAGCCAATAAACGTGCAGGTAAGTGCTGCCCTCACTGTAATGCGAGTAGCCATGTTGGCTACTGGCATTACAGTGATTGGCTGGCCGGAACGCGTCATCGGTTGCTATAATGCACCTGATGACACATGTTCGGCTCATTCGTAGTCAGGGAGAGCTGAGAATTGGAAGGGAAAGAGAGTGTAGGGAGTGTAATTGAATTTTTTTTTTTTTTTTGTACAAAATCTTTTCAGAGACCCAAAAGTCCTTTTAAGGATTATTGTGTGTGACAGCAGCAATATATATTTTTAGCGCATCCTGCGCTAAATGCAATGTAATAGGCCGCTGCGGACAGTTAAATTATTTGCGCCACATCTCCTGTATAAAGTGTGCGCATCCCTAAAATGTCAGTGACATCCAGTGTACTTTTTCCATAGAAGGTGTCCGCTGAGGACAGTTAAATTATCCGTGCCACATCTCCTATGTAAAGTGTGTACATCCAAAAAATATCTGACATCGAGTGTATTTTTTCAATAGACGGTGTCTGCTGCGAACAGTGAGACTAGCTGCGCCACATATCCTGTGTAAAGTGTGCGCATCCCTAAAATATCAGTGACATCCAGTGTACTTTTTCCGTAGAAGTTGTCCGCTTATGACAGTGACCTTACCAGGACCACATCTGCAGTGTAACGTGTGCGCTTCAAAAAAAATTCTGTGACATGCATTGTACTTTTTCCGTAGACGTGTCTGCTTCTGACAGTGACCATACCAGGGCCACATCTGCAGTGTAACATGTGCGCTTCAAAAATGTATCTGTGAGATACAGTGTACTTTGTCACCTTTGAAACCATACTTCCCCCGGAAGCAGCTCAGCGGGTCATGGGAATAACGCCACCGGATCGCCGGTCGTCATAATTTATGGTCGGAACTACGACGGTATCTGATTGTCTTCAAACCTCCAACTTTCGTTTTTGATTAATGAAAACATTCTTGGCAAATGCTTACGCTTTGGTTCGTCTTGCGCCGGTCCAAGAATTTAACCTCTAGCAGCGCAATACGGATGCCCCCGGCCGTCCCTCTTAATCATGGCCCCAGTTCCGAAAACCAACAAAATAGAACCGGAGTCCTATTCCATTATTCCTAGCTGAAGTATTCGGGCGACCCGGCCTGCTTTGAACATTTTTTTCAATGGTCAGCTAAGCAGCAGGCACTCTCCCATGATTTTTTAAATGGTCAGCTCAGCAGCAGGCCCTCAACCATAATGTTTTAGAGGGTCAGCTCACCTCCAGGCCCTCGCATATAATGTTTTATAGGGTCAGCTCACCGGCAGGCCCTCACCTACAATCTTTTACAGGGTCAGCTTACCTGCATGTGGTAGCCATAGCCGTTTCTCAGACTCCCTCTCCGGATTCGAACACTGATTTCCCCCTTATCTTACCTGTGATCACCGTGGTTGGCGCTGAAAATTACATCGAAAGTTGATAGGGCAGACATCCTAATAGATCGTCGCCATCATGATGACGTGCGATCCGCCTCAAGTTATCTAAAGGTCATCCAAAGCGGCAGCAGGCCCTCGCCCATAATGTTTTAGATGGTCAGATCAGCAGGCCCTTGCTCCAAATGTTTTTGAGGGTCACCAGCAGGCCATCAATAATAATTTTTCAAGGCTGTGTATGATGCCCTTCATTATGTGTAACAAAGGGTGTGTTGGAGTGCCGGTTCCTTGTAATTTATGGCAGCCCTTTCACTTAGTGCATAGGCTTTATGAGTGTAGGAAAGGAAGTTCTGGTCAGGCGCAAAATCACTGGTTAAGCAGGTCTCTGTAGGTGAATCTTCTTTATTTCATAAATACCATATGTACATAGAACAACATGTTTCGGGGCTCAAAGTGTCCCCTTCAGCAGGTTATTAGGTAATACTATTACCTAAAACCTGATGAAGGGGACACTTTGAGCCCGAAATGTGTTGTTCAATGTACATATGGTATTTATGAAATAAAGAAGATTCACCTACAGAGACCTGCTTAACCAGTGATTTTGCGCCTGCCCAGAACTTCCTTTCCTACAAGCATCCTTTGGGGGATTGGGCATCCGATCCCAAAGAAATTCCTTCTGCGGCTGTATTCCTGGATCTAAAGGGTCTATATGCTTATAAGTCTACAATAGAGTTGTGCCTATTTCTAGCACAACCCTAAAAGGTGAACACCTTTTATCCTTCAATCAATTTATTTTGTATTGAACGTACAATCCTATTGTGCACCCCCCATCCCTCTTGTTTTCTTTATTCCCCTCGTGACCGAGTGGAATTTACATTCGTCCGTGGTTTTTAAGATTATGAGTGTAGGAGTCCCACTACCTGAACAATTGTAACACAATGTGAATGAGGCCCTCCTTTGTGATACAACCTGTATATTGGAGTGCCTCTTCCTTGTAATTTTTGGCAGCACTTTATATACAAGTAAATATACAGGAAAGAATGTTTCCTAACAATGTTTCCTATAAAATCGATTTTATCTTTGGTTTTGTGCATATTATTGTCAGTCTGTAAAAGTGGCGTACTACTTGGACAACATCGTTCCCAGCAGTGACCAGGGAGTCCAAGATGCATCCAGACATCCTCCCCATGCTGTTCCTGAACCATTTCGGTGGTGTTTCCATCAATTTCTGACCTTTTCCTATGAACCAGGCAACCTTCCCTCTTCAGAGCAGGGGGTGCCTGGTTTCATGCTCGGGTTCTCCCATTGACTTTTATAATGGATAGTAATACTTCCAAAAATAGTTATTACTTTATATTTCCCATATGTCTACTTCATGTTTGGATCATTTTGAAAATGACATTTTATTTTTTTCGGACGTTAGAAGGTTTAGAAGCAAATCTTAAAATTTTTAATTTCCAAACCCCAATTTTTTTTTCACCCCTCAAGCTATTTAAAACTGATTTTACAAACTTTGTTAACCCTTTAGGTGCCCCCCGAGAATTTAATGAAAATGGGAATGAAATTTCAAAATGTAACTTTTTTTTAGCAGATTTTAAATTTTTATCTATTTTTTTTCTGCAACATATCAAGGGTTAACAGCCAAACAAAACTCCTCAAAATCTATTACCCTGAATCAGGAGTTTACAGAAACACCCCATGTCTGCTCAAATACTAATGTATGGGTGCACAGCATGCTTCAGAGTGGAAGAGCACCATATGGCTTTTGGAGAACGGATTTAGCTGGAATGGTAATTGGGAGCTCTGTCGCATATGAAGACACCCTGAGGTGGCCCTACAGTGGAAACCCCCCAAAAATTACCCCATTCCGGAAACTACACCCCTCAAAGAATATTTCAAGGTGTGTAGTGAGCACTTTGACCCATCAGGCGTTTCACAGAATTAGGAAACGCTTGCTGGGAATATTTCAAGATGATCTTGTAGAAGGCTTTATTAAGTGCCCTGTGAAAAATCCAGTGAGCGAAACTATCATCGGGCCGCCCCCAGCCAGGTTGGTTATTTATTTATGTACTGAGTATGCCAGTATAGCTGCCTGTCAGGGTTCACCGGGAGCAAGCTTTTTTCTGTCCAACATTATGCTCATTGGTCTCCTCAGGAGGTGACTGATAGTTGAGCACACGGATTACTGCATTTGCTTGAGATGGCTCCTGGAGTACCACACAGACAGTGGCAACTTGATACAACAATTATGCATTAATATATGTACTGGTTTTCAGGGGGGCGTTTGTCATCCACACTTCTCTGCAATTCCCTACTGGGTTTTAATAATTATTGATTACTAATTTATTGTGTTTGTATGCATATATGTTTAATAAAGATTTGTATTAACATTACCGCTGGTGTGTTGTGCATGTATAGGAGTTTCATGGTTAGTGACCGTGCAGTGCATATATTGGCTGGTGACAGCTTTTTGTTGGTACATTACTTTATTAATGATCTTGTAGAAGGCTTGCATAGTAAAATATTTTTTTTTGCAGATGACACTAAACTGTGTAAAGTAATTAACACTGAAGAGGACAGTATACTACTACAGAGCAATCTGGATAGACTGGAGGCTTGGGTAGATAAGTGGCAGATGAGGTTTAACACTGACAAATGTAAAGTTATGCACATGGGAAGGAATAATGCAAGTCACCCGTACATACTAAATGGTAAAACACTCGGTAACACTGACATGGAAAAGGATCTAGGAATTTTAATAAACAGCAAACTAAGCTGCAAAAAACAGTGTCAGGCAGCTGCTGCCAAGGCCAATAAGATAATGGGTTGCATCAAAAGGGGCATAGATGCCCGTGATAAGAACATAGTCCTACCACTTTACAAATCACTGGTCAGACCACACATGGAGTACTGTGTACAGTTCTGGGCTCCTGTGACCAAGGCAGACATAGCAGAGCTGGAGAGGGTCCAGAGGAGGGCAACTAAAGTAATAACTGGAATGGGGCAACTACAGTACCCTGAAAGATTATCAAAATTTGGGTTATTCACTTTAGAAAAAAGACGACTGAGGGGAGATCTAATTACTATGTATAAATATATCAGGGGTCAGTACAGAGATCTATCCCATTATCTATTTATCCCCAGGACTATAACTGTGACGAGGGGACATCCTCTGCGTCTGGAGGAAAGAAGGTTTGTACACAAACACAGAACAGGATTCTTTACGGTAAGAGCCGTGAGACTATGGAACTCTCTGCCTGAGGAGGTGGTGATGGTGAGTACAAAAAAGGAATTCAAGAGTGGCCTGGATGTATTTCTGGAGTGTAATAATATTACAGGCTATAGCTACTAGAG
This sequence comes from Bufo bufo, assembly GCF_905171765.1. NCBI lineage: Eukaryota > Metazoa > Chordata > Amphibia > Anura > Bufonidae > Bufo > Bufo bufo. The sequence goes on from NC_053396.1 coordinate 161,516,068, forward strand.
AGGGGTTGTTGATCCAGGGAGTTATTCTGATTGGAGTCGGCAAGGAATTTTTTATTCCCCTAAAGTGAGGAAAATTGGCTTCTACCTCACAGGGTTTTTTTTTTTTGCCTTCCTCTGCAGGATGACCGGTCGAACTGGATGGACAAATGTATTTTTTCGGCCTTATGTACTATGTTACTATGTAAAATATTTCAAGATGAAAGTTCCAGGGTGAACTGGAAAAAATGCACCCCCTAATTTATTGCCCATTTTCTTCTGATTACAGCAATACCCCATATGTGCTTGTATACTGCTATATGGGCATACCACAGGGGTCAAAAGGAAAGGCGCACCAAATGGCTTCTGGAAGGCAGATTTCACTGGAATAATTGACAGGCACCATCTTGCAATTGAACACACCCTGAGGTACCCCTAGAGTGGAAACCCCCAAAAAGTGACCCCATTGCGGAAACTACAGCCCTCAAGGAATATTTCAAGGTGTGTAGTGGGCCCTTTGACCCATCAGGCGTTTCACAGAATTATGAAACGCTTGGCTGGGGAAATAAAAAATTCAAAATTTTTCCAGAAAAAGTTCCTTTACACCCACATTTTTCACTTTCACAAGGAGTAACAGGACAAAATGCACCCAACATTTTGTTCCCCATTTCCCCCCGAATACGCCAACACCCGATATGCGCTCAAGAAATGATGTATGGGTGCCTGGCAGGGCTCTAGAGTCAAACAGCTAAATATGGATTTTGCAGGCCTGAATAAACAGACATGTATTTTAGGTGCCATGTCGCATTAAATAAATTCCTGAGGTCCCCAGAAATGAAAAACCCCAAGAAGTGACCCCATTTTGCAAAGAGCACCCCTGTGCGAACATTTTAAGTTCTGGAAAGGGTACTTTTCAGCAAACAGGTGTCTCACAGAAGACAGAAACACTTGTGATAGCATTTCAAAGCACACATTTGTAAAAACTTAAAATTACTATCAGACCCTAATTTTTCACTTTTACAAGGGGTTAAAGGAGAAAATGCACCCCAGTATATGTTCCCCATTTTCTCCCCTTTTTGCAAACACCCCATATGTCAGGGCTGGCCAACCTGCGGCTTTCCAGCTGTTGCAAAACTACAATTCCCACCATGCCCTGCTGTAGGCCGATAGCTGTAAGTAGTCTAGGCATGCTGGGAGTTGTAGTTTTGCAACAGCTGGAGAGCCGCAGGTTGGCCAGCCCTGCCATATGTGCTTGTAGCATGCCGTATGGGCGCACAGCAGGGCTCTAGAGGCAAGGTGCAGTATATGGTTATTGCAGGCCTGAATAAACACATGGATTTTAGCTGCCATGCTGCATTAAATAAATTTCCTGAGGTCCCCAGAAATGAAAAACCCCAAGAAGTGACCCCATTTCGGAAAGATCACCCCCATACGAACATTTTAAGTGGTGGAAAGGGCACTTTTGACCTAACAGTTGTCTCACTGAAAAAAAGATGTAGTGGTTGTTGGAAAGTGAATATGCAAGCGAGGTGGACTAAATCAGAGATATAAAGAGGAAATATTACAGGGAGCATAAAGGATGAAATAAAATTAATACTCCATAAATGTGTGGTAGATTCTGAAACACTCCTGCATGCACAGGCCAGGTTTTGCAGTGGTAAATTGTGTCTTTCCCCCTTTTGGAACACACCCTGCATCTTTGGGTCCTTCCCTTCCTTGCTGTCTGGGGGACTTGACCTGGAAAATGTTGCCCTGTACAACACGGTGTCACGGATGTTGTAGGGGAGAACACCAAAAGACAACAAGATGGAAGGGAAAAGACACACTGCCTCACCGCTAGGGAAGGAAAAGGGTCACCACCTATGAAACCCTGCTCCTGGCCCTAACTCCTATCAGTATGGGCACCTCTCGATGGTAGAGATACCCATACACAGGAACCTAGAAAACCCTGGTGGCCCTCAGATGCCCTAGACTTATGACAGGGCAGAGACAACCCGATCCTACCCTGGTGAAGGAACCAGCGTCTCACTGAGGCCTAGTAAACAACAGAGGGGGGGGGGGGGAATACAAAACACAACAAGCGGAACACTTAACTTCTAAGGATGATGGATGAAAGATGATCAGGACTTCAACTAGAACCACACTCCAGCTCTTCCAACACCAAGTGAAGCTATCCAGAGCAAGGAGTGATGGGTGGAGTCAAACTAAATAGGGGAAGGTAAAGGTCACATGATGCACACCTGAACAGGAGGTGTGGACATACAAGCAACACACAGACAAAGTTAAACCAAAAGATGCTGTCAGATCACTAATGAGCAGATAATCTTTCAGATCTTCTCAAACCTGTCACCGGTGTGACAGCACCCCCCCTTCTACGGGTGACCTCCGGGCACCCAGGACCAACCTTATCAGGATGAGCTCAGTGGAATGCTCTCACCAGACGACTAGCATTACCATCGGTCGCTGAAACCCACATCCTCTCCTATGGTCCGTACCCTCTCCAATGAACGAGATACTGGAGGGATCTCTGGAGAACTCGGGAGTCCACAATCCTGCTGATCTGAAATTCCAAATTGCCGTCCACCATGACAGGAGCGGGAGGCAAGGAGGACGACTCAACAGGTTCAACACATTTCTTTAACAACGATTTATGAAATACTTTATGGATTTTTAATGCCTGAGGAAGTTCAAGACGGAAGGCTACAGGGTTAACAATGGCAGTGATCTTATATGGACCAATAAATCTTGGTCCCAACTTCTAAGAAGGTACCTTTTAAGTTTAATGTTTCTTGTAGACAGCCACACAGAATCACCCACTCTCAGGTCCGGACCACTCATACGTCTCCTGTCAGCCGCATGCTTATACCTGTTGCCCATCTTTTCCAGGTTATTTTGGATTTTCCGACAAATAGAAGACAAAGAAGAGGAAAATCGTTCCTCCTCAGGAATGCCGGAATTATGAGTACCAGAAAATGTACCAAACTGTGGATGGAACCCATATGCCCCAAAAAACGGCGACTTATCAGTGGATTCCTGTCTACGGTTATTTATAGCAAACTCAGCTAACGACAAAAATGAAGACCACTCTTCCTGATTCTCTGAAACAAAACATCTCAAGTAAGTCTCCAGATTCTGATGTGCGCTCCGTCTGTCCGTTTGACTGAGGATGAAAAGCCGAAGAGAAGGACAATTGTACACCCAGACGAGTACAGAACGCTTTCCAGAATCTGGAAACAAACTGAGTCCCTCTATCGGACACCACATCAGAGGGAATGCCATGTAGTTTCACGATGTTGTCGACAAACACCTGCGCAAGAGTTTTAGCATTGGGTAGACTAGGTAATGCAATAAAGTGTGCCATTTTACTAAAACGATCGATAACCACAAAAATCACGGTCTTTCCTGAAGAATTCGGTAAATCCGTGATTAAATCCATGGACAAATGGGTCCAAGGTCTGGACGGGATGGGCAATGGAAGCAGAGATCCGGAAGGCCGAGTATGTGTCACCTTAGCACATGCACAGGTACCACAGGCTGACACATAGTCCTCAATACACTTATGCAACCCCGGCCACCAGAATCTGCGAGAGATGAGATTGATAGTCGATCTGCTCCCAGCAAGCACCGTACAGTGATGTTCCTCGAACACCTTGTGACGTAATTCGGGGGTAACAAACAATTTCCCCTGAGGACAAGAGTCCGGAGCATCCTCCTGTGCCTCCAACACCCTGGCCTCGAGATCAGGATAAAGAGCGGAAATAACTACCCCTTCAGATAAAATGTGACTAGGGTCATTAGACTCACACCACTCCCCCCCCCCCCCTGGAAAGCTACGTGACAAAGCATCCGCCTTGACGTTCTTAACCCCAGGGCGGTAAGTGACGATGAAGTTAAATCTGGTGAAAAAGAATGACCATCTGGCCTGCCTTGGGTTCAGTCACTTAGCCGACTCCCAAGTAGGCCAGATTTTTGTGGTCCGTAATTACCGTAATAGGATGAATTGCTCCTTCTAACCAATGCCGCCATTCCTCGAACGCCAACTCAATGGCCATCAATTCCCTATTCCCCACATCATAATTTCTTTCAGCAGTCGAAAGTTTTTTAGAGAAAAATGCACATGCGCGCCATTTACTGGGTGAAGGATCCTGCGACAATATTGCTCCTACCCCAACCTCTGACGCGTCAACCTCAACAATAAATGGCTGAGACACGTCCGGTTGCACCAGAATAGGGGCCGAAGCAAAACATTCTTTCACAGCAGAAAAGGCCTGTAATGCCGCATCAGACCAGATAGAAATATCAGCACCTTTCCTAGTCATGTCTGTTAAAGGTTTAACCACCGATGAATAGTTCAAGATAAATTTACGGTAGTAGTTGGTAAACCCCAAAAACCGCATAAGCGCTTTCAGATTTTCGGGTCGATCCCAGTCCAACACGGCACGGACCTTCTCGGGATTTACACGAAAACCTGAGGATGAGAGCAGGTAACCCAGAAATTGCACTTCCTGTACAGCAAATACACACTTTTCCATCTTAGCATACAACTTATTCTCTCTTAGGATCTGTAACACCTGTTTCACATGATCCTGATGAGTCTCCATATTAGGCGAATCAATTAGTATGTCATCAAGGTATACCACGACAAACCTCCCCACCAGATGATGAAAGATGTCATTGACAAAGTGTTGAAAAACCGCAGGAGCATTGGTTAACCCAAAGGGCATGACCAGGTTTTCAAAATGACCCTCAGGGGTATTAAAAGCGGTCTTCCACTCATCCCCCTCCTTCATCCTTAAAAGATTATATACCTTGGCACCAACAATCTGACTAAACAAATCTGGAATCAAAGGAAGGGGGTAAGGATCACGGACGGTAATACGATTGAGCTCACGGATGTCCAGACATGGTCTCAGGGTACCATCCTTTTTCTTTACAAAGAAAAATCCAGCAGCCACTGGGGACTTGGATGGTCTTATATGTCCCTTTGCCAAACTCTCGGTGATATACTCTCGCATAGCCTTTCTTTCGGGTTCCGAAAGATTATACAACCGAGATTTGGCCAATTTAGCTACGGGAATAAGATTGACAGGACAGTCATACTCCCGATGCGGAGGCAACTCCTGATTACCGTTCTCAGAAAACACATCAGAAAATTCAGAAATGAACGAGGGTACAGTTTTAGTGGTAACCATAGAGAACGATGCATTAAGACAGTTGTCCATGCAAAAATCACTCCACTCGAGAATCTGTCTCTCCTGCCAATCGATGTTAGGGTTATGTTTGCTTAACCATGGTAAGCCCAACACCAACGGAGCAGGCAGACCCTCCAACACATAACAGGAGATAGATTCCTGATGCAAATCACCCACTCTTAAATGAATGTCATTCACTACCTGCGACAGGCATTTTTGGGGCGAGAGGTGCTGAGTCAATTGCCAAGACAGAAATACTATTCTCTAATGCAGGCATCCTCAAACTGCGGCCCTCCAGCTGTTGCAAAACTACAACTCCCAGCATGCCCGCACAGCCTACAGGTATCAGCCTACAGCAGGGCATTGTGGGAGTTGTAGTTTTACAACAGCTGGAGGGCCACAGTTTGAGGATGCCTGCTCTAATGCATTAGTAGTAAACCCGTGAATGCGTACAAACTGTCCATCAATCAAGTTAACTCCTGCCCCACTGTCGATTAAAAGCTTTGATTTTCACAGTTTTGGACTCTAGCGCCACCTCGGCTGACAGGAGAAAACGGGTACTACCAGTAAAAGAAAAAAGTAGGTTTTCTTGCTGCCCACCCACACTTCCAATATTAACTTGGGGATTAAACTTTTTTTTTCTTTGGTTTACACCTTGATGCTGCAAGTACGGACAAATATGCACAAAATGTCCCTTCTTGCCACAACAAAAGCAGACTCCTTTCACATGACCCAAGCTTTTGCCAGTAGTTCCAGCTCCTCCTAACTGCATAGGCTCATCACAAGGCACAACCACCCGAGTCTCTCCACCATAAGTGTCAAAGGAAGCAGTACCCTTATTGGACAGTACGTTCTGAAGGTGAGGACCCCTAGATCTCTGCCTCAGGCGTCTATCAAGACGTACAGCAAGGGACATAGCTGCCTCAAATGACTCAGGATTTTCATGAAAAGCCAATCCGTCCTGCAGTCTCTGTCTCTCGTTCCACTCTGTATCCGTAGCCCATCTCCTAAATTCAAAGCAAAAGGTCTCCGCAGAACGTTCTCCCTGACGCAAACCCCGTAACTTGGTCTCGGCCTGAGAGATCCGATCCAGGTCATCATAGATTAGACCCAAGACTCTAAAGAATTCATCCCCGACCGGAGGGACGGTGATCCGGTCGGCAGAGAAAAAGCCCAAGATTGTGCGTCCTCTTTAAGTAATGAAATAATCATACCCACACGTTGACACTTATCACCAGAAGAGTATGGACGAAGCCTAAAGTATAATTTACATGACTCCCTGAACCGGATGAAATTGTCGCCACCTTCGGTTCAGGGCAGGCCTGGAACCCACCACCGGAACCAGCAGCCTGTGGGCTCTGAATTTGCAAAACCATCGCACGGAGGTCTGCTACCTCCAAAGTCAGATTCTGCATCTGTTCGACCAGTGCAGTCATAGCATCCATAGCTGCACAGATCAGAACAAAAAATCATGGTATTGGCTCTGGATAATGTCACGGATGTTGTAGAGGAGAACGCCAAAAGACAACAAGACGGAAGGGAAAAGACACTAGGCCTCACCGCTAGGGAAGGAAAAGGGTCACCACCTATGAAACCCTGCTCCTGGCCCTAACTCCTATCCGTATGGGCACCTCTCGGTGGTAGAGATGCCCATACACAGGAACCTAGAAAACCCTGGTGGCCCTCAGATGCCCTAGACTTATGACAGGGCAGAGACAACCCGCTCCTTCCCTGGTGAAGGAACCAGCGTCTCACTGATGCCTAGTAAACAACAAAGGGGGGGAAGAATACAAAACACAACAAGCGGAACACTTAACTTCTAAGGATGATGGATGATGGATGATCAGGGCTTCAACTAGAACCACACTCCAGCTCTTCCAACACCAAAGGAAGCTATCCAGAGCAAGGAGTGATGGGTGGAGTCAAACTAAATAGGGGAAGGTAAAGGTCACATGATCCACACCTGAACAGGAGGTGTGGACATACAAGCAACACACAGACAAAGTTAAACCAAAAGATGCTGTCAGATCACTAATGAGCAGATAATCTTTCAGATCTTCTCAAACTTGTCACCGGTGTGACACACGGGCACCATGACTTTCAGAAGTACTAGGACCCTCCCCGGCGTGGGTTTGAGATATTATGGCCTTGATTACCACCTCTTGGAACTGAAGGAAAGTTCCTGTGTGGACTGCAGAATGAAATAGCACGTACGCATTGCACATTGCCGTCTGTACAATGTGTACGGCCAGCTTTTTGGACCACACTTTCGTTTTTCGTGTGGCACTGTACGGCTTCAGAAGTTGATCTGAAAGATCCACCCCTCCCACGTGCCTATTGTAATCCAGGATGCAAACTGGTTTGGGGACATTGGTAGTGGTACCACATACAGGGGCATGGGAGCTGGCGTTAGTGTAAATGTTGGTCAGTACAAGGACGTCCCTCTTGTACTTAACCACCAGCATGTTATCATGGAGGAGAGCCCTACTTTCACCCATTCTCAGTGGTTGCTCTACCAGAGATCTAGAGAGGTCTCTCTGATTTTTGCGTACTGTGCTGCAAGCTTTAGGGACTTGAATAGGGGTATGCTGGTATAATAGTTATCCACATAGAGGTGGTAACCCTTATCCAGCAGTGGGTGCAGTAAGTCCCACACGATCTTCCCACTAACTCCTAGGATGAGGTGGCATTCTGGGGGTTCTATCCAGGAATCTTTCCCTTCATAAACGCAGAACTTGTGTGTGTACCCGGAGCTACTCTCACAAAGTTTGTTTAACTTCATGCCATACCTTGCACATTTGCTAGGCAGGTACTGGCGGAATCTAATCCTCCATTTGAACAGTAATAGGGACTCATCTACACATACATTTTTATCGGGGTTGTACACCTCACCAAACTTTGTGCTGAAGTGGTCAATAAAAGGCCTAACTTTGAAAAGACGGTCAAATGTTGGGTCGTTTTGGGGTGGGCACTGTGCATTGTCGTTGTAGTGTAGGAATTTGCTAATTGACTCAAATCGCTTCCGGATCATGTTCTGACTGTAAATTGGAGTCTGGTAGAAAATGTCCGAACTCCAATATTGCTTAATGGTTGTTTTTTTTACAACGCCTATATGCAGCACGAGTCCCCAAAATGTCATAATCTCTGCTGCACTTACTGGGGTCCAACCTAGGGGTCTAGCATAGGGCGAAGTAGGGTTCTGGTAAATAAATTGCTGGGCTCATACATTTGTTTGGGTCACCATCAAAGTTATAGAATCTTCTGAGAAAAATAATTTGAAAAAATCTATTTCTGTGAAGCCCGTGCAGTCAATTTGGATTCCAGAGTTTCCCACAAACTCTGGAGTTTGGGGCTGATAATCATCATGGGGTGGGGGCCATATGGGGTCACTCTGGGGGGCTGCCTCCGCTACTACACTAGGGCGCCTTCTAGAGTGCACCTCATCAGCGGATGATGATGAGGGGGTAGAGGAGTAGAGGAAAGTGGCATTCTCTTCTTCCTCGCTGGCAGTCTCCGTATCGGAGGCAAGGATGGCGTATGCCTCTTCAGCTGAGTATAGTCGTTGGATGGCCGGGCCATTTTAATTTTATTGGGGTGTGACGTATGAAATGTGGAAACCTTTATTTAGTGTGAGGGGTGTGTATGTAGTGTTTTCACATGTGAAAGGACTTGTAATAAGTTTGAAATTAAATTTAGAAATAAAGTTGTAAAAAAAAAAAGAAGTATTTTTTTGCACAAAAAAAAAGGCTTTGCTGCACAAAAAAAAAACTTGCAGTGCAAACTGAGCAAACGCGATCAGCAACGGACACTACTGCTCGGTGGCAGATGGTGCGTTCGTGCAAAATTCTAAACTGACACTAACTGCCAGAAGCAGCACAGAAAGGCACAGAACCTCTCTGCATGCAGTCACCAGCTAGGATGACTGCATGCAGGGAAGTTCTGCCTCTTCCAGTGCAGCTAATAGCGCTGTCATTGGCTGGAGCGTTGTTCCAGCCAATCGCAGCCCTGGCAGGGGACCCACACTGATGTCCCCTTCCTCACCTCGGAGGTGACTGGTGCTGAACACATGCGGGCTGCCATCTTTAGTAAGGTAGATTTACCCGTCTGGCGATGCACAGGTAAGCCCTTACCTGTGCCTGTGCCGCGAGCCGGTCTGAAATCAAATAAGGTCACCGGGAGCAGGCAGTTCCGAGAACAGCCCGATGAGGCCCCCGGCGGCTGTTCTCGGAACTGCCTGCTCCCGGTGACCGCATTTGATTTCAGACCGGCTCGCGGCACAGGTAAGGGCTTACCTGTGCATTACCGGATGGGTGAGTCTACCTTACTAAAGATGGAAGCCCGCATGTGTTTGCTGGCGAACGCTGCGAACTGACCACCACTAGTGCTGACCAGTTCAGCACCTGCCACCTCCCCCTGACCTCCTCCTGCCCCGCTTCTTACAGCTTCCTGCGCTGCGATGTGCCGGTCTCATTGATTGGCCAATCGCAGCGCTTGGAGCTGCAGGGGGCAGTGCAGCACCATGCTGCCCTTACCCGGCATGGCTGCCTGCCAGTAAGAGCAGACATGGTGCCGCGACTCGCCCCCGATCCTTCCCCAGAGCCCCGCTGACCTTGCGCCGTACTTAATTAACGTCTGGTTGCGCCGTACATGTACGGTGCAGGTCGTTAAGAGGTTAATGCACAATGGAAGCTGAAAACAAAACCCTAAAGACAATGGTGTAACTTTTTTTTCCAGTTGCATCAAAAAAAATTAATTGTACTATTGTATTTGTTTAATGGCAGCACATTGTTAAAGAACTTGTCCCACATAAAACAAGCCCTCATATGGCTATGTTGATGGAGAAAAACATGTTTTTTTAAATATAAAGATCAAAAGCAACAAAAAAAAACAAAGTTGAACACTAAGTGCTAAACTACAGATGAAACTCGAAAAATTAGAATATCGTGCAAAAGTCCATTTATTTCAGTAATGCAATATAAAAGGAATTGCATTAATGTAGCTTAAAATTCGAATTTTGTAAAAAGCTTCAATATTCTAGGCTCAAAGTGTCACACTCTAGTCAGCTAATTAATCCATATCCCCTGAGCAAAGGGTACCTGAGATTGTAACTTTGGGGTTTTGTAAGCTGTAAGCCATATTCATCCAAATTATAACAAATAAAGGCTTGAAATATCTCTCTTTGCATGTAATGAGTATATCTTATATATTAGTTTCACCTTTTAAGTTGCATTACTGAAATAAATAAAGTTTGCAATAAATTCAAATTTTTCCAGTTTCACCTGTAGACTGTGCCATTAAGGATTTAATATGACCCCCACAAAAAGCAGAGCATTTGTAGGGCATTTTAGAATTTTCTATTGCCTGTATGTAACATCAGATTGCAGTGTCTTGTTGTACTATAGTGTAACGATTGTGAAAAGATGTAGTGTGTAGCTACCCTAAATATACGTTTGTAGTTTGCTGCTAAGGAGCAGGTTCAGCTAGGGTTTGTGGTGAATGATTTAATCTTCCACTGGTTAAGTTTACTCTAAAACCTTAAGTGTATGGGTTTCTATTCTACAAAGTCACTCAAGCAAAAACCTACAATTGTTGGTTCTAAATATCTTCTTTTTTTTTTTTTTTTTAGCACATGACTGGCTTATTCCCCTGTAATTATTAGTCACCTGACTGGTATAGTCAGAGACCACAATATTTGTGCCAGAAGAATGTATTACCAAACTATGGCAATTATTCCTTAGTTCGGGAGTCCATCCTCTTGGATACTGTGAGCACCAGGTAAAGTTGAGATGGGTTCAGCCAAGATCTACCATAGGGTCCTTTGCTGAACCGTTCTTTGTGTGCTTTTGTACTTCACAAGTAGACTGGTCTCACGTTTTATTATACCTGTTTTTTACTAAAACTGCCTTGATAGCTGTAAGGCCTCCTGCACGTGGTCGTGCTGCGGCCTGCAAATTGCGGTCCGCAATGCAGGAATACCGACTGTGGGGCAGCGGATCACGGACCCATTCACTTTAACCCGCCCGTTCCACAAAAAGATAGGACCTGTTCTATCTTTTTGAGGAACGGAAGTACGGGACGAAACCCCACGAAATCACTCTGTAGGGTTCTGTTCCGTGCTTCTGTTCCGCACCGTTCCACAGCTCCGGATTTGCAGAGCTGGTCCAAATCTGTGATGCGGAATGCACACGGAACGGTGCCCGTGTATTGAGGATCCGCATATGCGGTCCAAAATATGGAAACGGTACACCTACGGTCGTGTGCAATAGGCCTAAGGTTTTTATTTTTATTTTTTTCTGTTACGACGTTCACCGTATAGGAGATATTTTGTTTATATTTTAATAGTTTGCACTTTTTTGGGCGTGGCGATATGTAATATGTTTATTTATTGTTTATATATTTTATATGTAAAATTGGGAAAGGGGGTGATTTAAACTTAATATTTTGGTGTTTGTTTTTTTTGTTTCAAAAAGTTGGTTTTATTATTAGGGCACAAAATAAGGCAAGGTTACAGAAACCAAAAACAGTATCGTATAAATTCACCTCGCGCAGGAGGTGGTTAATGACAGATACATAGTACAATGGACGTAATATCTAACAACCAAAAATAAGTTTCACATACATCAAGGAACAAAAACATGGTATCCTTATGAGTGCAAATCTGTGGAGTTCTCAGATATAGGTATAGGGCAGATGTGTCGGAAATAGAGTATCTCAGGCAATCCGAAATAGACTGTAGGATAAGCCAATAACCTCTCACCAAAGTTACATTGACAAGTAGGATATTCTATGGGAAGTGTGGGAGGAGGCCAGCCACGGCTGCCAGAGTTTTAAGTCAGATTCGACCGTATCTCCCATAATAGCTGTAATCTTTTCATATATGGCCATTGTGATGAATACCACGCCTCGTGCCCGCTTTACGTCACCTTTGTCGAGCTCACGAGACGCGGTATGGTCACGGGTTACCAAAAGCGTGACGTTACGCCCTCCAGAGGAGCAGGTAAGGTCAGCTTGGTACAGTTTACACAGACACCTCCTGTCCATGCAGGCACAGAGAGGCAACAAGCTGAGAGAGCCTTTTCACTGCCGCAGTGAAAACAGTGCCTCCTCAGCCCGGGAAATCTGCGACAAGATTCTCGTTTGATATAAGCCCGGTCTGCTAACAGGATTATATAGGGTGAGAAACTAACCAGCGGTATCTTATAACTAGGCCGAAACACGGACGTATATATACAGTGGTCTGAGGTTACAGATACAGGTGATATAGGTACAATAGGGTTAAGCAGAACAATAAGTCAGTTTACCAGATATATGAGTCCTTTGGGTAGTGATGAGTTCTTAGCTGTATTCACGTCGGAGGCAGTGATGTCAGCCGGTTGCAGGTCTCTCTAAACACATTGCACGATGTGACCCCCTTTCAGAGAAAAGACCCGCCCGCTGGCTGGCACAAGACTTTTAACCTGTAGCCGGTCCCTCCCCTCCCGGCATTTGGGAGGGGTCCACCCCCCCTCTTGCTGGGCTGGCAGCAAATGACCCACAAAACTCTTTAGGGTTCATAGCTTCAGGCCAGAAGGTCACAGGGAGATGGTTCTGGGACCAATTGATCCGCCTGGGTTCCGGCTACAAGAGGAGTCCAAACATGGTACCGTTAGTTGGTTTCTGTGGGGAGATATGTATATATCCCCTCCCGGGCATCCTAGACTTAAGCCAGGACTACGTGGACGTTTGGCTTTGCCCTAGGATCGCAAAAAGATCACTGAATTATGTCGGGGATGGACGGACGATTCATAATTCCTTATGAGATGTAGGTGCCAACATGTCTGGGAGGTATCATTGATACTGGCAAGGGCTGATACCTCCTGCTGGGGGTTTTCCTGCAGGATCCGTGCTCACTGACTGGAGGTGTGAAATTTAACCAAATGTGGCCCCCCCTGTGGAGCTTGATTTTCTCTGCCATCTTTCAGCAAATGGTGGGTGTGAGGACATGGCTGACAGTAAATATTAATCCATATTCCTCACACCTCCCCCTTTTAGAGGGCGCTAGGGGAAGCACATTCCTGTGTTTCCCCATGCACCCATCCGCACCGTCTCTGGTGGTGAATGGCAAAGTGGTATGGCTGGAGCGCCAGGCTCCCATTCGTTCCTGACCCATGGAGTCACCCGGACTGAGCCTGACACTAAGGCCACAATTGCTGGCATCAGTCGGTACTATAAACGGCCGTGTGAAGTCCGCTGCTTGTAGTAACGGGAAGCTGGAAAGGGCATCCTTCAGCGCCTGGAAGGCTGTCTCGCTGTCGTTTGTCCCATCGACTGCGGAGGGCAACTTCTTCCTGGTGCGGTCCGTCAGGGGCCTCACCAGGCTACTATAGTGGGGTGCGAACTCCCTATAGTACCCAGCGGTGCCCAGGAAGGACATCACCTGGTGCTTGTCCCGGAGGGTGAGCCAGGATGAGCTGGCATCCACTCTCCCAGGTTCCGGTTCCGAAACTTACCCTCCTGCCCGGGGCCCCTCGCTTATGCCCAGCTGGCACTTTCCTGGCATAATGGTCAAACCTGCCTGGCAGATCTGCCCGAGCATCTGCGCCAGATACTTTCGGGGATCCTCCCCTGTGGGACCGAAGACCGCAACAATCTTCAGGTACGTGGCCTTGTACCCTTCGAGTCCCTTAAGCAGGTGGACCATCCGCTTAGAAGTGACAGGGGCATACTCCGTCCTTCCGGTCTTCTTGGTTAACATTTCCCCGGAAGGGGCGGAATTCCGGGAGGGCACCTGCCTCCCGCTTCTGATGCGCCTGCAACAGGTTCACGGGGAAGGCCTTCTGCCATTCCCGGGCATGGTCCAGGGTGACCAGGTACATCCTGGCATTGAGCCGCTGGTGCGCGAGGTACGGGCCTTCCCAGGCTGCCTGAAGCTTGTCCTGAGATACGGGAACCAGTATCCACGCTTGCTGACCCTCCTGGTGGGTCCTCTCACAAGCGTTCTGGTCGTACTATTGCTTCTGGTCGGCCTAGGCTCGCTCCATATTGTTGTGAACCAACCGCGACAAGGCCTGCGCTTTTCCCGGTAAGCGCATGACACATTAGATGACTGACACTCCAGGGGTGGCTACATCTCCCGTCCAGGCCTCTGTCTTAATGGCCCCTGGGTATCTGGTCACCGTAATCTCATGCGCAACCCATAGAAATTCCACGATGAACGAATAGGGTACCACAAATTGTCAGTACCTAGGCCACGCCTCTGGTGAGCCCTGTTGGACCGTTTCCTGGCACAACCGTCCTTGGTACCAGACCACCTTCTGGAGGTCTGAATCCAAGGGAGGCCGTGCCACCTGCTCCGTGAGAGCTTTTAAGCTGGTGCTAGCCCCTAGCACCACCTGAGACCCCTGGTTGGACGTGGTCAGAATAGACGAAACTGCCACGTCCCCTGTCAGTGCTACTAACTGGCAGTCCCTAGGCCACTCGTCCGGAGAGCCCTGCTGGACCGTGACCCGGCACAGCCGTCCTTGGTCCCAGACCATCCGCTCGAGGCAGTGCCGCTTGCTCCCTGAAAGCTTTCAGGCTGGCGTCAGCCACTAATGCCACCTGAAACCCCTGACCGGACGTGGCCAGAATAGACGAAACTGTCATGTCCTACGTCAGGTCCCCAGGACCTGTCTCCAGGCCTCCATCTGACTCAGCAGCCACTTGGTCGGATGGCGGAAAGCCATAAGACCCCTGAGGGGCCCCAGCACTCCCACTGCGCGTGACAGCAGCTATGGCCGCTGCCACCGCTGGTAGTGCCTGCTTACCTTCGGCTTCTGACCAAGTCGCCAGTCCAGACGGACTAACCTGGCCCTCTGACATCCCATTGATGGAGGAACACTGCACTGAGGCTTCACCTGGCAGCCCTACTTCTCCTGGGACAGCCCTGACCACATTTGCACCCTCCTCGCCCACAGCTGTCTGCCCCCTGCTTGTCCCCTCAATCACCACACCGGAGGACAACAGGTTCCAGCAGGCTTGCTGGCCACACCCTGGGGCCTCAGCACAGCTGGCAAGAATTACCCCCTCCCCACTGAGGGAAGAGGTACACATTACTTCCCCCACCCTCACATCCCCATCAACAGGCATGTTAGGTACATTCACAGTATCATCAGGGGAGGACATTACATCACATTCTGGGGAATCGGACCTCTGGGTGTCAGCGGCCACGTACTTAGACACAAGCCGTGCCAGGTCCGTCCCCAGCAAAACACTGGCAGGGATATTTGCGGATACCCCCACCTCCCTTACTCCTCGACTGGTGCCCCAGTTCAAATAGACCTTGGCGACGGGCAGCGCCGGTTCTACTCCTCCAATCCCGGAGAAAGTAAGGGATCTCCCGGGCAGTAAATCATGGGGTTCCACCAGTTCAGGCCGTACCAGTGTCATCTCAGCACCGGTGTCTCTAAGTCCCATGGCCATGGCCTGGCCCACGGTGACCAGTTGAAAATTGTCAAGGGACCTGCCACCACCCCCACCCACACACAACACAGTGGACGGTTTCCGGGTCAATGACTGGGACGGGTCCCTCGGGCGCTGGGGACACATAGCCTTGAAGTGTCCTGGCTGCTTACACAGGTGGTAAAGTCGGGGTTCCCCCACTGACGTGGAAAGTGTAGCAGGGGCTGGTGCCCACTTGGGCCTAGGGGTAGCAGGTGCAGCGTGGGCAGGTACCCAAAGATTTCAAGGGCTTTTCCCCTGAGATGTGGCATGAGGAATCTGACCCACTGGTCCTCCGGCAGCTGGTACTGATGGCAGGCCGTCTCAAATGCCAACAAAAAGGGATCCTAGTCCCCATCTTTGTCCAGCAGGGAGAAATCCTCCGCCTGCAATTTTGGAATCCGGATCTCTGGAGACTCGCATCAGGCTGGGGAGGGCTGCTGGAGTTGGAGCTGGAGCACTCGCAGCTGATGCTCACGCTCAGCATGCTCGAGTCGTTCTGCAGCTGCTGCTTGCTTGCGTCGTTCTGCAGCCTCTGCTTGCTCATGACGTTCTTGTTCTGCAGCCTCTGTTTGTTCGCGATTTTCATGCAGCTGCCATAAGGATCTTGTAGGAAGCCTGGTCTCCAGCCTGGAGTTGGTCTAGGGCAGCCTGTATGAGAGCGGCTGAGCCTGCCTGGCTGGGGGGATGGGCAGGTGGAGTAAGGCCCACCGCGGACCTCACCTCCGGCAACTGGCTCCTTGGGGAGCTTTGGCTGTGCTCCCCCTCGCCTTGAATAAAGCTGCCTTCCACCTCCTCTTGGCCCCCTATCTGGACTGCGTCCTCCCCGCCATCATTCATAGTCTCAGCCATCTCCTTAGCCTTGCTTCTTGTGTAACTGGCCATCATTGCCACGGATGGTCACTGACACAGGCTGCAACCTGATGCACACACACACCTTATTGTATTTGCACTCAGACTGTCTAGTGTTGAGCTGATCTTAAGACTCCAGCGGCAAAAGCTACTGCTGGTAGCCTTTAGTATCTGGGAGTATGGGTCTCACACACACTAGTATCTCGATCCCACTTTGCTGCCACCAATATGTGACGGATACCACCCCTCGTGCCCGCTTGACGTCAACTATGTCAAGCTCACGAGATGCGGTATGGTACCTGGTTACCAAGACATGACGTTACGCCTTCCAGAGAAGCAGGTAAGGTCAGCTTGGTACCGTTTACACAGACACCTCCTGTCCACGCAGCACAGAGAGGCAACAAGCTGAGAGAGCCTTTTCACTGCCGCAGTGAAAACAGCACTGTCTCAGCCCGGGTAATCTGCCACCAGCTTCTCGTTTGATATAAGCATGGTCCGCTAACGGGATTATATAGGGTGAGAAACCAACCCTCGGTAGCTTATAACTAGGCCAAAACACGGACGTGGGGATTCGTGATCGAGATACAAGACAGCACAAGATTAAATTGTATATTTAATCGCCTTAAGGGCACACTAGATAACACACTATACACACAGAATATATACAGTGGTCTGAGGTTACAAATACAGGTAATATAGTACAAACAGGATTACACAGAGCACAAGTCAGTTACGGGTAGATGAATGTGCATTTGCTGTATTCACATGGGGGGCAGTGATGTCAGCTGGTTTCCAGGTCTCTCCAAACACATTTGTACATTGTGACCCCGTTTCAGAAAAAGACACGCCCGCTTGCTGGCACAAGCCTTTTAGCCTGTAGCCGGCTCCTCCTCCGGATCCATACTGTCTGAATAGAGGTGTGAAATGTAACCAAACGTGGCCTACTAGGAGTTTTCTGCTATCTGGCTGTGGCTTTGAAGCAGGGCCCTCCTGTGGAGTTCACTACCTCTGCTATCTTTCAGCAAATGGTGGGTGTGAGGACATGGCTGATATTAATCCATATTCCTGACAGGTACCATTACAATCATGCATAGGTGTGCTAAAGAGCCATGTAAGCGCTGTATAAGGTCATATAGTGGTGACAGACTCCCTTTGAAAAACTGCACAGCTTGCAGACAGGTAGGGGGAAGAAGTCTGTAGTCAGGAGTCTGTGGACACAGAAGTGAGAGGGCATCTTAGCCAGGGATATGCTGAGGGCCTCCTCCTGACATGCAGCTAGATAGTCCTGGCTGTTAGTTGCTACCAGGAGGCTAGTGAAGAACTCTAGCCTGCCTGTTGATAAAGTGAGCCTCAGTTAGCTCAGAAGACTACCCCAAGAGAAGAGATGTACCTCCTGGGAGAAACCTGCAGTACCCTCAAGCAAAGCAGTGCTAGTACAACCAGCTCAGATAAGTAACCTGATGAGCAGAAGTACTCTAAAATAGAAGCAAGGGTCAATACGGAAGGAAGATTTATTTACCAAGGATTAAAGCCAGCATTTAGGCATCCGGGCCTTGGGATCCAGCCAGCTAGAATAGCTGTGGGGATAGTGCAGCCTGGGCGGTGAAGCATTAACTGTTTACCCTTCAAGTATCTTGCATGATTATTACCTGCCATATTGAAAGTAAACCTGCTGTTGGCATCTGTGATAAAAGGGATTGCATAATCAACTGTCTGTACAAAGTTGGACTGTTTTCCAAGTAAAGCAACGTTTAGTTCACCTTACCATCTGTGTACCTCCATTATCTACTCCTATAAATCGGTGTGCCACCATTACAGGCACTGGCGTCACGATCCTTAAAGGGACCTTGCCCCAGGCACTCAAAATACCTGTAACATCCAGGGCACCTCATCCACCATCAGGCCTGGTCCCTACATACAGAGTGTGCCCCAGAGGAACTTGTGTCTACCTCTCCTTCACTGCCGCATGCCCGCCCAGGGTTCTTGTCACAACCAGACAGCGGAGAAGCTCTGACAGGAGCTTTCCAGATCCTCCTCCTTGAGTTTCTTTGTTTTGGTTAAGTTCCTCATCTCGTTAGTCTATCTCAGCTGTCATGCAGTTGGACTGATTGCTTCCCTTTAAGTTCCTCCCCATAATGCAGTAGTGTGCGGCTTATACAACTTCCTGGAGTGTGTGTGCATGCTGTTTCTATTCCTCAGTCCTCTGCAAGATAAGTGCTGTTCCTTTATTTGTGATTTTCTGTCTGCTGGATTTTCAGGTGACCCTGACTCCCTCCGTGTCTTGTGTAGGGAGCCGGTGGTCGTGTCCCCTCACTATTGTAGGGTCTTCAGGTATTAGATAGCCGAGGTACGTGGATATGCGCCCATCCACCTTTGGGGTGTTCGCATAGGCTGAGCAATTAGGGAGAGTGGCAGGTCTCATGTAGGGGTCTCCCTTTTGTTCCTTAGTTGTGGATCCAGTAAGTCATTAATTGTATTGCATTGTCTTGTTTCCTGTACACCATCCGTGACATTATAAGCCGCCAAAACCGTCTCAAGCATGGATCCGGTTTCACTTTTGGCTGAGCGCTTCCAGGGTCTTTCATTGGAGGTAGCTGATCTCCGTAAGACTTTTTCTCAGTTTCAAGTGACCGGTTCAGCTTGCGTTCATGGAGTTTGTTCTGAGCCTAAGATCTCGCTCCCGGATACGTTCTCCGGGGGTAGTGAGTATTTTGTGCGTTTTAGAGAGGCTTGCAAACTCCATTTTCGCCTTCTTCCCCATTCCTCTGTTGATGAAGAACGGAGGGTGGGGATCATTATATCGCTGCTCAGGGGTAACGCTCAATCCTAGGCCTTTTCGCTGCCGGAGGGGGCACGGCCCCTTCGTTCAGTGGATGAATTCTTTTTAGCCCTGGGTCAGATATATGATGATCCAGATCGTATTGCTCTGGCTGAGTCTAGACTACGTCTGTTATGCCAGGGTAAACAATCCGCAGAGATATACTGCTCAGAATTTCGGAGATGGGCAGCTGATACTGGTTGGAATGATGCTGCACTCCGAAGTCAATTTTGCCATGGTCTTTCAGAGGGATTGAAAGATGCATTTGCCTTTCATGAGAGACCTACCTCCTTGGATTCTGCTATGTCTCAGGCCGTTCGTATTGACAGGCGTCTTAGAGAGAGAGGAGAGATCTCTCCTTCCTGTCATACTCAGTCCCGGGACAGTGCAGCAGTCTCTTTCTGTGCGCAGGGGTCTCAGTCGCGGTCAGCCCCTTCTGAGCAGGAGCCCATGCAGCTGGGGTTGATTGCCTCTGACAATAGAAGATTCAGCCCGCATGGGAGGGTTTGTTTTTGTTGTGGAGGTATAAATCATTTGGCAAATGTTTGTCCCTCTAGGAGATTCAGGCAGTCTTCTGGGAGTAATAAAGAAACAAAAAGGAAAAAATCTTTTAAAAATGTTCCGTCTGTTACTATTGGCAGGGTTGAGGCGGAAATTGAAGGTTTTCCGTTTGCTTGTAGTTCCCGTTTTGTCCTGCCTGCTAGGGTGGCGCTAGAGAGCAAGAGCATTTTTTGTGAGATTTTTGTGGATAGTGGAGCAGCTGTCAATCTCATTGATAATCAATTTGCAATAACTCATGGTTTCCAGGTATGCACTTTGGGAAAGGATATTCCTGTTTTTGCTATTGATTCCGCTCCACTTTCTCAGAAATCATTAAAGGGCATAGTTCACAATATTCGTTTATTTGTGAGTGATGCTCATGTTGAGGATGTGTCATGTTTCGTCCTTAGCGGTTTGCCTACTCCTACAACTAGTGTTGGGGCTACCCTGGCTCACTAAACATAACCCCACCATTGACTGGCAAGCGAGGCAAATAAATGGTTGGAGTGAATTTTGCAGAGAGAATTGCCTCATGACATCTGTTTCTGAGGTTTCTACTAAGACTGTACCACCTTTCCTCTCTGAATTTTCGGATGTCTTCTCTGAGAGTGGAGTTCAGGATTTGCCCCCGCACAGGGAGTACGATTGCCCTATTAATCTCATCCCAGGCGCCAAACTGCCTAAATCTCGTTTATACAATCTTTCCCAACCTGAGAGGGTCGCTATGCGTGCTTATATCTCTGAGAGTCTGAGAAAAGGACACATACGACCCTCGAAGTCACCTGTTGCCGCTGGTTTTTTCTTTGTTAAGAAAAAAGATGGTTCTTTAAGACCTTGTCTGGATTTCAGGGAGCTGAACAGTATCACTATTCGTGACCCTTATCCGCTTCCTCTGATCCCGGACCTGTTTAACCAGGTTGTTGGGGCTAAAGTCTTTTCCAAATTAGACCTAAGAGAGGCATACAACCTGGTCAGGGTCAGAGAAGGAGACGAATGGAAGACGGCTTTCAATACCCCTGAGGGCCATTTTGAGAATTTGGTTATGCCTTTTGGTTTGATGAATGCCCCAGCCGTTTTTCAGCATTTCGTGAACAGCATTTTTTATCATTTAATGGGAAAATTTGTATTAGTGTATTTCGATGACATTTTGATTTTTTCTCCTGATTTTAAGACTCATAAGGAACACTTACGTCAGGTCTTGCTCATCTTGCGGGAGAATAAATTATACGCGAAACTAGAAAAATGTATGTTTGCGGTTCCAGAAATTCAATTTCTGGGGTTTCTTCTCTCCGCTTCTGGTTTTTGCATGGACCCCGAGAAGGTCCGCGCTGTGCTTGAGTGGTAGCTTCCTGAGAATCAGAAGGCGCTGATGCGTTTTTTGGGCTTTGCCAATTATTACAGGAAATTTATTTTGAATTATTCCTCTGTTGTTAAACCACTCACTGATATGACCAGAAAGGGGGTAGATTTTTCTTCCTGGTCGGTAGAGGCGCGTAAGGCCTTTTCTAATATCAAGGAGAGTTTTGCTTCCGCTCCCATCCTGGTACAACCTGATATTTCGTTACCCTTCATAGTTGAGGTTGATGCTTCTGAGGTAGGGGTGGGTGCGGTCTTGTCTCAGGGTTCCTCTCCTGCCAAATGGCAACCATGTGCCTTTTTCTCGAAGAAACTGTCCTCCGCAGAGAGAAATTATGATGTGGGAGATAGGGAATTGTTGGCCATCAAGTTGGCTTTTGAGGAATGGCTCCATTGGCTAGAGGGAGCCAGACACCCTATTACCGTGTTTACTGACCATAAAAATCTGGCCTACTTGGAGTCAGCCAAGCGTCTGAACCCGAGACAGGCCAGATGGTCTTTGTTCTTTTCAAGGTTTAATTTTGTTGTCACGTTCTGCCCTGGGGTTAAGAATGTGAAGGCAGATGCCCTGTCACGTTGTTTTCCGGGAGGTGGGAATTTTGAAGACCCGGGTCCCATTTTGGCTGAAGGTGTGGTGGTCTCTGCTCTTTTTCCTGAATTGGAGGCAGAGGTGCAGGCAGCCCAGTCAGAGGCTCCTGATCTTTGTCCTCCTGGGAGGTTGTTTGTGCCTCTCGCTTTGAGACACAAGATTTTTAAGGAACACCACGATACGGTCCTTGCTGGGCACCCGGGGGCAAGAGCCACACTGGATCTCATCGCTCGGAGATTCTGGTGGCCTGCGCTTCGTAAGTCGGTTGAGGGTTTTGTGGCAGCTTGCGAGACTTGCGCTCGTGCCAAAGTCCCTCATTCACGGCCATCAGGTCCTCTCCTTCCCTTACCCATTCCTTCCCGTCCTTGGACACATCTGTCCATGGACTTCATAATGGACTTGCCTCGTTCCTCGGGGAAGACTGTGATTCTGGTGGTGGTGGACCGTTTTAGCAAAATGGTGCATTTCATCCCTTTTCCTGTTTTGCCCAATGCTAAGACGCTGGCGCAGGCATTTATTGACCACATTGTCAAATTGCATGGTATTCCTTCAGACATAGTCTCTGATAGGGGCTCGCAGTTTGTTTCCAGATTCTGGAAGGCTTTCTGTTCTCGCTTGGGGGTTCGGTTGTCATTCTCTTCTGCTTTCCACCCGCAGTCGAATGGCCAGACAGAGCGCGTCAATCAGAATCTGGAGACATATCTGCGCTGTTTTGTGGCGGAGAATCAGGAGGATTGGTGTTCTTTTTTGTCCCTTGCTGAGTTCGCTTTAAATAACCGTCGTCAGGAGTCCTCTGATAAGTCACCATTTTTTGGTGCATATGGGTTTCATCCGCAGTTTGGGACTTTCTCGGGAGAGGGGTCTTTTGGTTTACCTGATGAGGACAGATTCTCCTCGTCTTTGTCATCTATTTGGCAAAAGATTCAGGATAATCTAAACAGCATGAGTGAGAGATTTAAGCATGTGGCAGATAAGAGACGTGTGCCTGGTCCGGACCTGAATGTTGGTGATCTGGTGTGGTTGTCTACCAAGAATATCAAATTGAAGGTTCCCTCCTGGAAGTTGGGTCCTAGGTTTATTGGGCCTTACAAGATCCTGTCTGTCATCAATCCTGTTGCCTACCGTCTTGATCTTCCTCAGACTTGGAAGATCCATAATGTTTTTCATAAGTCCTTATTGAAACCTTATGTTCAACCTATTGTACCCTCGCCTTTGCCTCCTCCTCCGATTATGGTTGATGGAAATCTTGAATTTCAGGTCTCTAGGATTGTGGATTCTCGTCTTGTCCGCGGTTCCCTCCAGTACCTCGTTCATTGGGAGGGTTATGGTCCTGAGGAGAGGATGTGGGTCCCAGTGACGGACATTAAGGCCACTCGTCTCATCAGGGCTTTCCATAGGTCCCATCCTGAGAAGGTGGGCCCTGAGTGTCCGGAGTCCACTCATAGAGGGAGGGGTACTGTCACAACCAGACAGCGGAGAAGCTCTGACAGGAGCTTTCCAGATCCTCCTCCTTGAGTTTCTTTGTTTTGGTTAAGTTCCTCATCTCGTTAGTCTATCTCAGCTGTCATGCAGTTGGACTGATTGCTTCCCTTTAAGTTCCTCCCCATAATGCAGTAGTGTGCGGCTTATACAACTTCCTGGAGTGTGTGTGCATGCTGTTTCTATTCCTCAGTCCTCTGCAAGATAAGTGCTGTTCCTTTATTTGTGATTTTCTGTCTGCTGGATTTTCAGGTGACCCTGACTCCCTCCGTGTCTTGTGTAGGGAGCCGGTGGTCGTGTCCCCTCACTATTGTAGGGTCTTCAGGTATTAGATAGCCGAGGTACGTGGATATGCGCCCATCCACCTTTGGGGTGTTCGCATAGGCTGAGCAATTAGGGAGAGTGGCAGGTCTCATGTAGGGGTCTCCCTTTTGTTCCTTAGTTGTGGATCCAGTAAGTCATTAATTGTATTGCATTGTCTTGTTTCCTGTACACCATCCGTGACATTTCTCCAATACAGTGAGTAACCCTCGATTGCCCATAACCGTGACCTCACTAATCGCAATACCCTGCAGGTCTGGCGTGCTGCAATAGCACCTAGTGTAAGAAAATTAAAACATCAGCTTAAAGGTATGTATAATAACACCATATATCAGAAAAACCCACATTACAACAAAAAGCCAACATACTGTTTCTCACAAAGGTACAATGCTATTGCACCTTACTTTGTCACACACAGCTTTTTAGCAGTTTTTGATCCAGATTTTTCTTTACTGAGCCAAAGCTAGAAGCAGTTTGGAAAGGAATGAGGAAAGACTTGTAATTCTCCTTCCTGCTGGATCCTCTTCTGGCTTTGGCTGCAAAAAAATAAATAAACTTCCACTGGCCATTATATACAGGGTTGAATCTGAAAGAAAGAACACCTGGAAAACGTAATGCAAAAGAGCTAAGATTGAGTATAAATTGTTAGTGGTGCTTGGTCAACCGCATTTGTTTCAGACCGGCTCGCGGCGCAGGCACAGGTAAGGGCTTACCTGTGCATTGCCAGACTTGTGATTTAAGATTGCAGCCTGCATGTGTTCGCCGGCGAACTGGCCATCAAAGTTGGTCAATGTTCACACAAAGGTGGTGAAGCATTTATTTTGGGTTCTGCAGCAGGGTATAATATAAGGCAGGGTCACATTAATATTGGGAGGCATCTCCCCTTGCCGTTATTCATATTATGTGGGACTCTGATATGAACGCTGTACTCTGCCATCTTCAGTCCCATAGAGATTTGGCACATGCACAACCATTGTGCCATTTAAATGTGGTCACCTGGGACCCTCATTTTTTGTGGTTGATGGGACCTCCAGTGATTGGACACTTATCACCTATTCTGTGGATTGGTATTTAGTTATTAGTGTGGAACAACCCTTTTAAAGAGCTTCTCATGAATTCACTTGAAATGTAAAGCCTCATTCACATGTCAGTGAATTCACAGACGTGTGCTGTATATGTCCTCCATGGACAGCACGTGTATCTTTTTGTCTGTAATGTGTTTGTTTACACATCCTTGTTTTCCTCTGTGGGTCACTGAAAAATAAACATTCATTATTTTGGTCTGTGTTGTGGCCCTTACAAGTCTATGGGTCCATTGAAAACTACTGATGGAACATGGATGACATCAGTGTTATCAGTGGTTTTCTCTGACCATTGGTAGGAAATTCCATTTTAATCTGGTTAGTGAGATATGGACGCTTTACAGACATCTTCACCGATGAAATGCAGACTGTCATGTCACAGATGTGTGGATAAAACCTCAGATGGTGTAGCAATCGGGTTGTAATACTGGGGAGACCTGTGCCTGGGCAAACATCTCACTTGCAGAGGTAGCTGCAGGATAAATGTATTACCGTATTTTTTCGCTTTAAAAGACGCACCTGATGATAAGACGCACCTAGGTTTTTGAGGAGGAAAAAAGAAAATACATATTTTGGGTTTTGAACTAATGGTGGTCTGTGGATGACACTATTATGGGCGATCTGTGGCTGATGCATTGTTGTGGGGGATCTGTGGACGACACACTGGTATGGGGGGGATCTGTGGATGACACTGTTATGGGGGATTTGTGGATCACACACTGATATGGGGAGATCGGTGGATGATGCACTGTTATGGGGGGATCTGTGGATGACATTATGGGGGATCTGTGGATGACATACATATAGCATCTTATGCTGGTCCCCTCATGGCCCTATGTGTTACAGTATTACGTTATTAATGTGTCCCCTCATGTCCCTGTGTGAATAGTGACCCCATTACACCAGGCCCCGCTCACAACAGTCTTTACATGTAATGTCTATTTATTTAATGCTCAATCAGTGGCTCTGGTTTGTTAAACTAGAGTAATCGTCTGTGGTAGTACTCACTATCAAAGCGGTGGGCAGGCCGGAGGTGTAACGTCACTCAGTCATGCTCCTGCTCCGCCAGCTTCATTAATGAAGTGGGAGGAGCATGACCGAGTGAGTGACGTTACACCTCCGACCTGCCCGCCGCTTTGATAGTGAGTACTACCACAGACTATTACTCTAGTTTAACAAATCAGAGCCACTGATTGAGCATTAAATAAATAGACTTTACATGTAAAGACTGCTGTGAGCGGGGCCCAGTGTAATAGAGTACAGTGACTGCATCGGGCCCCGCCACGAGTGCAACAGCAGTTGCCGGCCTCCAGCCCCTCCTCCCACCCTGCGTGATAGAGATTTACTGTAACTGATATATCGCAAGGCACGCTGTGCAGCACAGCAGCCAGCAATGCATCAGTGTCAGACATTAAAAAATTGCACCATTCGTTTTATAAGACGCACTCCCATTCCCCCCCCCCAAAATGTGCGTCTTATTAAGCGAAAAATACGGAATATGGATGCCATTTGATGGTGTTTCAATGCGTTACAAGGCCAACAATTTGAATCCACCGGCTGCTTTTACTAACCGTGTTGGCTCATGATGTGTGGAATCTCATTTGGGAGACTCACCCCAGAGATCCCTATGTTCTAAAGTGGACTTGGTATTCCTGATTTAACAAGGCACAGAGACTACTAGTGGAAATGCAGTATTTTTGATGAGCAACTAGAGGTTATAAGGTAATCAAGTGAAGGAAGGTATTTGGTATGTTACACATTAAAATCAAGGATAGCAACAACATAGAGGCAGATTTATTATAGACCAGCGGCAAACACCGGGCTATGATAAGCAGGTGCAGTGTTGGTGCTGCGGCTGATTTATAAAGAGATGTATGCCTCGTAATAAATTTGGCGCAGTATCCTGCAGTCCACGCGCCTGGCTGGCATAGGTTTCGGTGTTCTTCTATGCCAGAAAATGACAATGTGGTGGGGTTGCAGGCCCCTCCCTTGCCATGACCCTTTTGGGAAAGTGGTTAAGCCAACGAAGTAAAAGCACTTGTGCAAAAATTTGCTCAAGTCGCAAATGTGCAGTCTGATTATTTTTTTTTCGCCAACAAAACTGTCATATTTTAAAGAATAAATGTGGGGGGTACAGTCAGCACAACCCTGTATGCAGGTGCACATCGCTTATTTTAAAGAATAACTAAACTTTTATTTAACTTTTTTAAATGTCCCAAATGCCCTAAAAATAATTTTTCTTTAACAGAGCTTGCTTTTTTAATGAAGAAATTGGCACCCAAAGTCCTGATTTCTACAGCGCTTTAACTTTACTATATTTGCACATCTGACTTCTCAGCGGTGTAAGGCCTGTTTCACACAAATGATATAGATTGTGTCAGGGTGCGTTCAGCGTGCTTTCAGTGATACTCATACAACATAAGTCTGGCAAGACCTTAAAGGGTTTCTGTCACCCCGCAAAACTCATTTTTTTTTTTTTGGATAGTTAGATTCTTCATAGTGCGATATAGGAGAATATAATGCTCTTACTTACTTTCATGCGGCCGATTCTTTATAAAACGAACTTTTATAATATGTAAATGAGGGCTCTACCAGCAAGTAGGGCGTCTACTTGCTGGTAGCTGCTGCAGAAATCCGCCCCCTCGCCGTGTTGATTGACAGGGCCAGCCGTGATCTCCTCCTCCGGCCGGCCCTGTCAGTAATTCAAAAATCGCGCGCCTCGCGTCATTCGGCGCAGGCGCTCTGAGATGAGGAGGCTCGTATCCTCAGCACTCCCTCAGTGCGCCTGCGCCGATGACATCACCGAAAGAGAAGACGTCATCGGCGCAGGCGCACTGAGGGAGTGCTGAGGAGACGAGCCTCCTCATCTCAGAGCGCCTGCGCCGAATGACGCGAGGCGTGCGATTTTTGAATTACTGACAGGGCCGGCCGGAGGAGGAGATCACGGCTGGCCCTGTCAATCAACACGGCGAGGGGGCGGATTTCTGCAGCAGCTACCAGCAAGTAGACGCCCTACTTGCTGGTAGAGCCCTCATTTACATATTATAAAAGTTCGTTTTATAAAGAATCGGCCGCATGAAAGTAAGTAAGAGCATTATATTCTCCTATATCGCACTATGAGGAATCTAACTATCCAAAAAAAAAAAAAAGAGTTTTGCGGGGTGACAGAAACCCTTTAAATCCCTGTAGGGGTCCCTAACTAATGTTAAAATTTTTGTACTTTATTATTTGTTTGAAAAACACACACAACAGAAAGAAAAAATATTAAAATTGTCAGTGTCACAGTATAATCTGGGATATTGTCGGAGTGGTGTGATGGCTTTCACAGGGTGTGATTGTTGCACAGTAATTTTGTACGGATCCCTTTTTAGGGTAAACCTCATTCCACCACTTGACGCCGGATGGTGTTCACGCTGGCAATTGTTGGACAGATTTGTGACAGTGGGTCACAAGGGTGCACTGGTGAGAATCTCTCTGCCGCCAAATGCATCTATAACTGGTCACTATATACAAGGTTGCCAGCAGCTAACCTTGTTGCTGTTTACTACTTGTAGCTGTTTGTATAACTATGGGGGCTACATTAATTCACCGGTCTCCTTGTCCACTGTCTGCCCTCCTTTCTGAACTCTATCAGCACTACGCTGCATCCTCTTTAGCTGTTCTCATGGGCGGTATGTGTGACCGCTACAATCAACACTCCTGTAGGCTCACAATCTCTCCTGGTATGCTCGGCTGCTCACCCGCAGCATATTCACAATGTTTGCCCTATAACTGCTCACTGTTTAAAAAAATCGCTCTATACCACCCCTCCCGACATGTTTCGCCACACACTGTGGCTTCGTCAGGGGATGCGGGGTATAGGTTATACCCCGCATCCCCTGACGAAGCCACAGTGTGTGGCGAAACATGTCGGGAGGGGTGGTATAGAGCGATTTTTTTAAACAGTGAGCAGTTATAGGGCAAACATTGTGAATATGCTGCGGGTGAGCAGCCGAGCATACCAGGAGAGATTGTGAGCCTACAGGAGTGTTGATTGTAGCGGTCACACATACCGCCCATGAGAACAGCTAAAGAGGATGCAGCGTAGTGCTGATAGAGTTCAGAAAGGAGGGCAGACAGTGGACAAGGAGACCGGTGAATTAATGTAGCCCCCATAGTTATACAAACAGCTACAAGTAGTAAACAGCAACAAGGTTAGCTGCTGGCAACCTTGTATATAGTGACCAGTTATAGATGCATTTGGCGGCAGAGAGATTCTCACCAGTGCACCCTTGTGACCCACTGTCACAAATCTGTCCAACAATTGCCAGCGTGAACACCATCCGGCGTCAAGTGGTGGAATGAGGTTTACCCTAAAAAGGGATCCGTACAAAATTACTGTGCAACAATCACACCCTGTGAAAGCCATCACACCACTCCGACAATATCCCAGATTATACTGTGACACTGACAATTTTAATATTTTTTCTTTTTGTTGTGTGTGTTTTTTAAACAAATAATAAAGTACAAAAATTTTAACATTAGTTAGGGACCCCTACAGGGATTTAAGGTATTGCCAGACTTATGTTGTATTTATATAAATATCCCGAGGGTCTCTAAAAGGGACTTTGAACAAATATTCAGTGATACTCGCACCATTTTGCAAGCAAGTTCAGTCAGTTTTGTCTGCGATTGTGTTCAGTTTTTTCCCCCCGCTTGGGTGTAGTCAGTTTTGATGCTTTTTTTACGCGTGTGATAAAAAACTGAAGATTTACAAACATCTCCTTGCAACCATCAGTGAAAAATGCATTGCTTCCGGATGCAATGCGTTTTTCACTGAAGCCCTATTCACTTCTGGGAGGCCAGGGCTGTGCGAAAAACGCAGAATATAGAATATGCTGTGATTCTCACGCAATGCAGAACTGATGCGTGAAAATCAACACTCATGTACACAGAGCCATTGAAATGAATGGGTCAGAAATCAGTGCGGGTGCTATGCATTTACTTCACTCATTGCACCCGTGCGGAAAACTTGCTCGTGTGAAAGGGGCCTAAGGATTCCTTGCACTGTAGCAATAGGGCCTGCAGCGAATGATGTATGGGCAGGTACACACATGGCTGCTCGTGCCCGTTCCACTCAGCTATTCCTGGCATAGCACATCTGTCAAATATTTGCCTTGCTGGATAGCCCATTTAAAGGGCGTCTGTCAGCAGTAAGTTTGCTATGAAATCAACAATATGTTACAACGATCTGTTGCCTGTTGCTCACTAATGTCTTAACACATTCAGTGATTTCCATTCATTATCTCTGTGGAGGCTCCAATCCTGGTTTTGGCTCACAATCACTGAGGGAAATCACTGACAAAACACTGACGTGTGAATAAGGGTAGTTTCACACTCCCCCTCCTAATTAAAATCTCCCCCCCTATCATTGGTGGCAGCGGACAGTTTAATCGCTGGGGCTCCGATCGGTAACCATGGCAACTGGTTGCCATGATTACTTAGCAATTTTTAGAAGCATTATACTTACCTGCGAGCTGCGATGTCTGTGACCGGCTGGGCGCTCCTCCTACTGGTAAGTGAAAGGTCTGTGCGGCGCATTGCTTATAGCACAGACCTGTCACTTACCAGTAGGAGGAGCGCCCGGCCGGTCACAGACATCGCAGGTAAGTATAATGCTTCTAAAAATTGCTAAGTAACCATGGCAACCAGGACTGCAGTAGCGTCCTGGTTGCCATGGTTACCGATCGGAGCCCCAGCGATTAAACTGGGACTCCGATCGGTACTCTCTGCTGCCACCAATGATAGGGGGGGAGATTTTAATTAGGAGGGAGGGGGGGGGGGCCCACTGGCCACCAATGTGTTAACTACAGGGGAGGGAGGGGGGGCCGGCCGCACTGGCCACCAATTTGTTAACTACAGGGGAGGGAGGGGGGGCCGGCCGCACTGGCCACCAATGTGTTAAATACAAGGGAGGGAGGGGGGGCCCACTGGCCCCCTTGAATTTAAAACTGGGGAGGGAGGGGTGTGTGCCCCCTCCTGCCTGGCAGCACATCATCTCTTACAGGGGGCTATGATACGCACAATTAACCCCTCAGGTGCAGCACCTGAGGCGTTAATTGTGCGGATCACAGCCCCCTGTAAGAGATCGGGTGCTGCCAGGCAGCAGGGGGCAGTCATGTACACAGTTTATATTCTAACTAGAAGCGTCCCCATCACTATGGGAACGCCTCTGTGTTAGAATATACTGTCGGATCTGAGTTTTCACGAAGTGAAAACTCAGCTCTGAAAAAGCTTTTATGCAGACGGATCAGCGGATCCGTCTGTGTGAAAGTAGCCTACGGCCACGGACCACGGACGCGGATGCCAATCTTGTGTGCATCCGTGTTTTTTCACAGACCCATTGACTTGAATGGGTCCGTGAACCGTTGTCCGTCAAAAAAATAGGACAGGTCATATTTTTTTGACGGACAGGAAACACGGATCACGGATGCGGCTGCAAAACGGTGCATTTTCCAATTTTTCCACGGACCCATTAAAAGTCAATGGGTCCGCGAAAAAAAAAGGAAAACGGCACAACGGCCACGGATGCACACAACGGTCGTGTGCATGAGGCCTTATCCTAATGCATTCTGAATGGAGAGCAATCCGTTTAGTATGCATCAGGATGTCTTCAGTTCAGTCACTGTAGGTTTTTGGACAGAGAAAATACTGCAGCATGCTGCGGTATTTTCTCCATCCAAAATTCCGGAACACTTATTTTACATTGAAATGCACTAATGCCGGATCCGGCCCTAAGTGTTCCGGAAAAACTGATCTGGTCTTGCGGGCTGCGCATGCGCAGACCTTTAAAAATGTGAAAAAGATAAATACCAGATCCGTTTTTCCGGATGACAACCGGAGAGACGGATCCGGTATTGCAATACATTTGTGAGACGGATCCGCATCCGGATCCGTCTACAAATGCTGTCCGTTTGCACACAGATTGCCAGATCCGGCAGGCAGTTCCGGCGATGGAACTGCCTTCCGGAATCCAGCGACCCTAGTGTGAAAGTACCCTAAGGCATACCTTTGTTGCTACGAGGATGCCTTATATATGAATCTGCTTCTGTTATCAACTTGCTTAGTCTGGTGTTTTGTAGTGATGAGCGGCATAGGCAATATTCATTTTCGCGATATTTTGTGAATTTTTTGCATAATATTCGCAATAAATTTGCAAATTCTAGAATTCGTGGTCTCCAGTCATTATGTTAGCGATTGCGCAATCGGCACTAATGATGCGCATATTTTTTGTGCAATACATGCAACTTCACATTTTATCAGGTCTGGGTAGATATTACTGATTGGTGACATCACAGCACTATGTCTATAGCATGTATGTATGGACAGCAGAGAAACAGTAATTCCTATCACACTACCTAACACCCTGCACTGGAACCAGCTACACTATATCACGATCTAACCTACACTGACTATCTCCCACTAACTATCTGTATTATATATATGAACTAACTAACTATCTAATGTAATTGGATAAGAAATAGGATCCAGATGAAAGCACAGAGCACAGCAATGACACTGCTCTCTCTCTCAGAACTGCAAAAAACTGCAGAAAATGGCTGCTGGGGAGGTTCTTATATAGTAAAGGGGTAGGCAACTTTCCTATTGGTTGCTAGGGATGTTGCTAAGCTCTGACGAAGACATTGCAGCCTTCTCATTGGCCCACAAGCAAGAAGGGAGGTTACTGATGAAAAATCTAGAATATTCGCGATTACGAATATATAGCACTATATTCTACATCTTCGCGAATTCTCGCTGTGCCGATATTCCAGATAAAGAATAGAATATTCACGATAATGAAGATTAGAATATTTGCGATCAACACTAGTGTTTTGATAGGAGAGGTTTTTTTGATTGTTGTGGCTTTTAAATGCCTTTAGTTTCTGTGCCTCTTTATTGGGTATAGCAAATGTGCAGTGGTTTCCAGAGTCTTGAGTCCATTGGTTTTAAATGCATTCTGGCATTTGTAGTTTCACACTTCTTTCTGTACTATAGTTGTTTGTTGTAGGTTCAGCTTTCTGTTTGGATTTTGTGATTTTTCTTGCTGTCTTGGACTGAGCAGTTCAGGGCTAGTTTCTGCTATGTTTTTTCCCTGTTACTTACATTTATTGCTCTCCACCTCTATGCAAGTTCTGCTACCGTCTGTTCCATTGCGGGACTCTTCTTCCTCATCCGCTGCCATCCCCATCCAGTTTGCAGTCCTTTTATTGATTCTGTATCTGTCTGCCAGTTTTCTTTGTGCTTCATATATCGTTGTTTGTGATGGTCTGGTAGTTACGCAATTCTGCTAAATTTCTGGTGTGCAGCTTGCGTTGTTACACCATAATAGCAAGAAAGACTTTAGATGCAACAAAAGTGTGTATATATAGTGTTAATTGCACTGATGGCAGACCAGACCCTTGTTGCATCTATCTCCACTGCTGTTCTCTCCCTGCCCTCCTCTTTCATGGTTAGAAAGTGAAGACTGTATATGTTTGAATAAAGTGTTGCAGGAGCCTCAGTCAGTGGAGATTCACTTGTAGATGTGCTCCCACTTTCTGCTGCATAAATTAAAATAGCAGGCAGTTAGTGTAAGGGGCAGGATTAACATTGTTATATGCAGTGACATACATCAAAGACAGGGAGGGACCCAGATTACGCCACCCAGAAGTGCCCATAGAAATGGCACAGTGGAGGGAAGCAGTTAATCACCTCTACTCTGCTAACCATACAAATTCTCTGGAAGTGGGACCAACCAGAGTTGAGCCCATGGAAGCTTTATGGTCTTCCTTTATGGTACATAGGGCGTTCAATATCTGCAGTATCTGTTTAAAAGAAAAAAAAAAAACTTTTTATATTATGTACATGTGAACAGGGCTGATGACAACTGTTCTGAGATGTCTGATTGTCCTGAATTTATACGGACGATCCGGGCAAATTGGTCTTGACCTGGACCCTGCCCAGAAGAGTGTTCACGGGTGTTTGGGGTGTGCTTAAAGGGAGTCTGTCACCTACTTTGAGCTTTTTAGACCACTCATATCATGTTCTAGCATAGTTGTCCAACATAAAAATTGTAGGGCTCAGTGGTTAGGACAACATCTGCATGGAGTTTGTATGTTCTCCCCGTGTTTGTGTGGGTTGCCTCCGGGTACTCCGGTTACCTAACACACTCCAAAGACATACTGATGGGGAACTTAGATTGTGAGCCCCATTGGGGACAGGTTGATGCTAATTAGAGATGAGCGAATTTCATGTTCTGAAATTCGTTCACGCTTCGTTTGGTGGTAAAAGCAGAATTGCGTAATGGATTTAGTTATGGACTCCCCTGCATAAGGGAAACGGGACTGATCCGTTTTGCAGCCCATAGACTTCTATTATGACGAAATGAATAATGGAATGCCTCTAAAGGCATTCCGTTATGCATTTCTTCATAAAATTGCCTTATGGTCCGTGGTAACGGAATCTATAACGCAATTCTGCTTTTGTCACCAAACGAAGCATGACCAAATTTCAAAATATGAAATTCGCTCATCTCTAATGCTAATGTCTGTAAAGCGCTGCAGAATATAGTAGCGCTATATAAGTGCATAAAATAAATATACATAGCTTGCAAATGTAGCATTCTGACTGCATGCAGCTGTAACAGGAGGAAACGTGAAGGCTTGCTGCTAGCATTGTGTAACAATATGTAACAAGCTCCCTCTAGTGGTGGCTGCAAGTCAGGCCTCAGTCTAGTGCAAATTATTTCTTGTGGTTAACACATACAAACTTGTTCGCCAAAGAATCCCAAGTTGTATCCGTGGTGTATTTTTCCCCTACTTTTAGGTGAACTGTTTTGCAAATGTTGTTGTTGTATTTGTTTTAATACAAAATGAAAAAAGTTGCACATTGCTTCAGTATTCTCTTGCAATCAGCTTGGGATGAAAAAAATACATTTAACACCTTGAAGACCAGGTCACTTAGGTTTTATCCATGATCAGAATATTGATGCTGCATCCCGTTTGAGTGGGACAAAGCTGCAGCATAGAGACTAAGTACATGGTGTGCTGGTAGACAAACCAGTGTAAATAAGGGCCCGTGCACACGACCGTATTTTGCATCTGTGTCTGATTTGGATTTTTTGCAGATTGCACACAGACCTAAACAGTACACAGATGCGATCCATGTGCTATCCACATTCATATGCCGTTCTGCAAAATATAGAACATGTCCTGTTTTTATCCATATTGTTGTACGAGAATAGTTATTTCTAGTAATGGGAGTCATTGCACTAGGAACCTGTCTGTATTTTGTGGATTTGTGATCCCAGATATTCCTGCCCAACTTCCCGGCAGCTGCCATGCTATTATGGCAGGACTTTTTTTTCTCAGTTAGGCCTTTTTCACACGGGTGTCGTGTGGGAGGGCCGGACAAGATGTGGGTGCGTTGCGGGAAAATGCACGATTTTTTTCGCACGAGTGTAAAGCGTTTTGCACGCACGTGAGAAAAATCGGCATGTTTGGTACCCAGGGGATCGGTGTTGTGTAGATTTGATTAATTTCCCTTATAACATGGTTATAAGGGAGAATAATATCATTCTTAATACAGAATGCTTAGTAAAATGTCCATTGAGGGGTTAAAAATAATAAACTAATTTAACTTACCCCATCCACTTGATCGCGTAGCGGATCTCCTCTTTTTTCTACTTTCTTCAGGACCTGACTAAAGGACCTTTGATGACGTCACTGCACTCATCACATGGTCCATGTGATGGACAATGTGATGAGCGCAGTGACGTCACCACATGTCCTTTTCATCAAAAAAGAAAGAAGGCATGCCAGGCTGAGCGTTTAAGTGGATTAAGGTGAGTTTATTAATATTTTTTTTTTTTTTTTTAACCCCTCCATCACTATTTTACTAAGCATTCTGTATTAAGAATGCTATTATTTTCCCTTATAACCATGTTATAAGGGAAAATATTAAAGATCTGGTCCCCATCCCGATCGTCTTCTAGCAACCATGCACTTGCTTGCGGATGCTTGCGATTTTCACACAGCCCCATTCACTTCTATGGGGCCTGCGTTGCATGAAAAACACACAATATAGAGCTTGCTGCGATTTTCACCCAACGCACCAGTGATGCGTGAAAATCACCGCTCATGTGCACAGCCCCATTGAAGTGAATAGGTCCGGATTCAGTGCGGGTGCAATGCGTTCACCTCACACATTGCACCTGCGCGGAAATCTCACCCGTGTGAAAGGGGCCTTAGAGTTGATCTTGTCTTGGTGTCTGCAGAAAACTGATACCGGCCGTGCGCATTCTGCAATTTGCGGAATGGAATGTCTGGCCCATAATAGAACAGTCCTATCCTTGTCTGTAATACGGAAAGAATAGGATATGTTCTAAATTTTTACAGATGTGGAC
Source organism: Bufo bufo (assembly GCF_905171765.1). NCBI lineage: Eukaryota > Metazoa > Chordata > Amphibia > Anura > Bufonidae > Bufo > Bufo bufo. Next base: position 161,552,153 of record NC_053396.1, read on the forward strand.
AGCACACGTTGTGCTGTCCGAATATTTTGCGGCCCCATTGAAGTGAATGTGGGAAAGAAATAGGTTTGTGTGCATGAGCCCATATTCACACAGTCTGTGTTCCGTCCTGTGATTTCCATAATTGATTTTGAGCCAAAACTGGGTGCTGCTCTAAACACAGAACAGATGGAGATCTTTCCATTATACCTTATGTCTGTGGAGGCTCCAATCCTGGTTTTCACTCACAATCACTGGTGGAAAGCACTGACCATACACTGATGTGTGAATAAGGATTTATCCTGGATAAGATGGCTTTTGATCCTTTAATGAACTCATTAATGAGCCCATGGACAATACCTGTGATGCAATCAAAAGTGAACCACCAAGGCCTCTTTCACACGGGCGTTGCGGAAAAATGTGCGGGTGCGTTGCGGGAACACCCGCGATTTTTCCGCGCGAGTGCAAAACATTGTAATGCGTGAATCACCATGGTAAAAGATCATGTGACGTACCATGTGATGACCGGAGTGACGTCATCCCAGGTCCTTAAACTATAGTTAATGCTCTCCACAGGTCCTATACAGTAAAAGAGTCAGACGGAGATGCCGGGCATCGCGAGCAAGTGGATTAAGGTGAGTTAAATGATTTTTTTTTTTTAACCCCTCCAGCCCTGTTTTACTTAGCATTCTGTATTCAGAATGCTATTATTTTCCCTTATAACCATGTTATAAGGGAAAATAATAAGGTTCGGGTCTCCATCCCGATCGTCTCCTAGCAACCATGCGTGAAAATCGCACCGCATCCGCACTTGCTTGCGGATGCTTGCGATTTTCACGCAACCCCATTCATTTCTATGGGGCCTGCGTTACGTGAAAAACGCACAAAGAGGAGCATGCTGCGATTTTCACGCAACGCAAAAGTGATGCGTGAAAATCACCGCTCGTGTGCACAGCCCCATAGAAATGAATGGGTCAGTATTCAGTGCGGGTGCAATGCGTTCACCTCCCGCATCGCATCCGCGCGGAATACTCGCTCGTGTGAAAGGGGCCCAACTGTTTGCTTTTTTCTTTGAATGATGTATTCAGCACTGTTTTTCATTATTTAACCCTTTGTATGCAGCAATCGGATGTTTCTCTCATCTGTTGTTGGAGCAAGACTATGTCTGTGTATCGTGGCAGCAGTTCTGTTCCTGGTTGTATAGGCCAGGGATTAGCAAACCTCCGGCATGTCAGCTGCTGTGAAACTACAACTCCCACTATGCACTCTTAGGGCTCGTTCACACAAACTTATTTTGCGTTCCGTATATGGGCTGTTTTCTGCGTAGTAATCCCATATAACGAATGGGCAATTTTAAATTTTTTCACTTTAATTCATAAATTTTTTTAAAATAAAAAGTGATCAAAAAGTCGCACACACTTCAAAATGGTATCACTAAAAAGTACAGACCGTCCTGCAAAATATGAGCCCTTACACAGCTCTGTACGCATAACTACAAAAAAAAGTTCTAGGGGTGAATATGGTGATGAAAAAAAAATGAATTTCAACTGGCAGAATTGTTTTTTTTCCAATTCTACCCCATTTGGAATTATTTTCCCGATTCCCACTACATTGTATTCCACCATAAATGGTGCTATTAGAAAGTACAACTATTAGAAAGCCCTAATAAGGCCTCATGCACACGGCCGTTGGGCGGCCGTGGCCGTATTGTGCCCCGCAAACGGCGGGTAGGAAATCCACGGCTGCTGGCCGTGTGCACCACGCGTCACGGATGCGGACCCATTCACTTGAATGTGTCCGCAATTCCGGAGATGCGGAACGGAGTCATGGAACGGACTACTAAGTGCTTCTGTTGTGTTTCTTTCCGTTGTTCTGCACCGCAAAAAAATACGACATGTCATATTTTTTTGCGGTGCGGACAAACCACGGATTCATTCAAGTTGAATGGGTCCGGCCCGCTGCACTGATATTGCCCGTGCATTGTGGACCGCGATTGCGGCCCCAAATGCACGGAACGGCCGCGCAACGGCCGTGTGCATGAGGCCTAAGGCTGCGAACGGAAAAATAAATAAGTTATGACTCTGGGAAGGCGGGGAGTGAAAACCGAAAATGAAAAAACAAAAAATCGCCTGCTCCTCTATCTAAGGGTTAAGCAGAGCCAGGGTATGTTTGCACACGGCATATCTCTTGCACAAATTTACGTGACTGAAAATCCATTCCGTTCATGTGATGCTGAGCTCCACTTCCTGCTGACTTCCCAACTCGACAAGAAATAACTAGGAATGCCAGTTAGCCAATCACTTGCTGCAGCGATGGCCTGCCTGTGATTGAGCATCATTCCTGCTGTGTCGGGATGTCGGACACCATGGGAATGGCAGTGGCGAAGTAGGAGGAGGCTTGTTTAATTTTTGACAGTTTTGATGGCTTTTTTGGTCTGTGTTCAGTCTGCCTGTTGCTTCCCAAACAATATGCACATTAACAGCAGTGATGGCCAGTTCGGCGTGTTCGCCCGCGAACACATGCGAGCTGCCATCTTAACTGACAAGTCCGGAGATGCACAGGTAAGTCCTTACCTGTGCCTGTGCGCGAGCCGGTCTGAAATGAAATGCGGGTGCAGGCAGTTCCGGAGGCTGTTCTCATAACTGCCTGTTTCCGGTAACCGCATTTCATTTCAGATCGGCTCGCGCACAGGCACGGGTAAGGACTGTACCTGTGCATCGCCGGACTTGTGAGTAAAGATGGCAGCTCGCATGTGTTAGCGGGCGAACACGGCGAACTGGCCATCACTGACTAACAGCAGTGGTCCTACCTCCGGGATCCCCACCAATCCTGAGAATATAGGACAGTGATGGCAAACCTTATAGAGACCAAGTGCCCAAACTGTAACCCAAAACCCACATATGTATCGCAAAGTGCCAGCAAAGCAATTTACCCTGAATACTACAGTCCAATAAGGTATATCTTCCACGTAATTTACCATTTAGCTATAATAGCCTGGCTGCATTCAATGCGATGCTTGTGCCGTTAATAGCGCACCATGTGCTGATGAATGGTAGGAAAAGTCTAAGGCATATTAGAACACCATAAACTTCTTCCAGGGCGTGGGTGCCCACAGAGAAGGCTCTGAGTGCCGCCTCTGGCACCCGTGCCATAGGTTCACCACCACTGATTTAGTGCTGTGTCCCCTTTATTCGTTTTTTTCTCACTTCCAGAACTCCAGAATTCTGGTTTACTGGCCAGAATTTTATACCACTCACTCCAGTTAGAAAATGTGGGCATGGTTAGCTCTGTTAATGAGGTGAAACTAAAAAGTCGCACAAATGTCACAGGTGATTGGTATATTGGGAGTAACATCTCTAGACATATTTAACCCCTTAAGGACCAGCGCCGTACATGTACGGCGCTGGTGGAAGTGACTTAAGGACCAGCACCGTACATGTACGGCGGGTTGATCGGGTGGGTGCAGGAGCTGAGCCCGCCCGATCAGCAGCAGGGGTCCGGCAGTCACTGATAGCTGGACCCCTGCTGTATGCGTGTTTTCACTGATGCCGGCGCATTAACCCTCACAATGCCACGGTCATCGCTGACTGCGGGATCCTGCCGGGTGCAGAGTGGCCATCGGGTCCCCGTGCTGCTGTGACGGGGACCCAATGGCAGGGAAGGCAGCCCGATGCCGTCCTTAGGCATCGTGGCTGCCTTCCGTGACAGCCTGTGAGATCCAGACCCCTGGATCTCACAGGCAGGAAGCTGTAAGTGTATTACATTGTGTAATACACTTACAGCCAATGCATCACAATACAGAAGTATTGTAATGCATTGTAAAGGGGATCAGACCCCCAAAAGTTGAAGTCCCAGAGTGGCACAAAAGATAAAGTGAAATCTTTTTTTTTTTTAAATGAAGTTTTACACAAAAAATTCAAAGTTTCAAGTAAAAAAATAAAATAAAAGCTTCCTTATCCCAAAATAAAGTAAATAATATTTTTTTTTTTAAATAGGAAGAAAAAAAAAGAAAAGTTGACATATTACGTATCACATGACCTAACCCCTCAGGTGAACACCATAAAAAAAAAAAAAAAAAAAACTGTGCTAAAAATTATTTTTTTTTGTCACCATACAGCACTAAAAGTGCAACACCCAGCGATCAAAAAGGCGTATACCCCACAAAATAGTACCCATCTAACCATCACCTCATCCCACAAAAAATGATACCCTACCTAAGACAATCTCCCCCCCAAAAAAAACTATGGCTCTCAGACTATGGAAACACTAAAACATGATTTATTTATTTTTAAATGCTTTTATTGTGTTAAATGTAAAAAAAAAAGAAGACATATTAGATATCGGCGCATCTGTAACAACCTGCTCTATAAAAGTGTGTCAAAAAAGCCATTCACAAAAAGTGTAATAGCAAGCGATCAAAAATTCATATGCACCCTAAAATAGTACCAATCAAACCGTGATCTCATGCCAAAAAAAAATGAGCCCCTACATAAGACAGTCGCCCAAAAAATCTAAATAAACTATGGCTTTCAGAATATGGAGACACTAAAAAAGATTTTTTTTCAAAAATGCTTTAGGCTACATGCACACGACCGTTGTGTGTTTTTGGTCCGCAAATTGCGGATCCACAAAACACAGATGGCGTGCGTGTGCGTTCCGCAATTTGCAGAACTGCATGGACAGCCATTAATATATTAATATAACATTAATATAACTGCCTATTCTTGTCCGCAAAACTGACAAGAATAGGACAGGTTATATTTTTTTTGCGGACCACGGAATGGAGCAACGGATGCGGACAGCACACAGAGTGCTGTCCGCATCTTTTGTGGCCCCATTGAAGTGAATGGGTCTGCATCCGAGCCGCTAAAACTGCGGCTCGGATGCGGACCAAAACAACGGTTGTGTGCATGTAGCCTTATTATGTAAAACTGAAAGAAACAACCAAAAAAAGTAGTCATATTTGGTATTGTCGGATCCGTAATAACCTGCTCTATAAAAATACCACATGATCTAACCTGTCAGATGAATGTTGTAAATAACAAAAAATAAAAACGGTGCCAAAACAGCTATTTTTTTGTTACCTTGCGTCACAAAAGTGTAATTTAGAGCAACCAAAAACCTATTTACCCTAAAATAGTACCAACAAAACTGACACCTTATCCCGTAGTTTCAAAAATGTTTTTTTTTGGGGAGTTTCTACTCTAGGGGAGCATCAGGGGGTCTTCAAATGTGACATGGCAACTTAAAATTATCCCAGTGAAATCTGCCTTCCAAAAACCATATGGCGTTCCTTTACAGCAGTTTACGACCACATATGGGGTGTTTCTGTAAACTCCAGAATCAGGGTAACAAATATAGAGTTTTGTTTGGCTGTTAACCCTTGCTTTGTTACTGGAAAAAATTTATTAAAATGGAAAATCTGCCAAAAAAGTAAAATTCTGAAATTTCATGTACATTTTCCTTTAATTCTTGTGGAACGCATAAAGGGTTAAGAAAGTTTGTAAAATCAGTTTTGAATACCTTAAGGGGAGGTGTAGTTTCTAAAATGGGGCCATTTATGGGTGGTTTCTATTATGTAAGCCTCACAAAGTGACTTTAGACCTGAACTGGTTTTTAAACATTTCAAGCCTTCTAACATCCCAAGAAAAGAAAATGTAATTTACAAAATGATCCAAACATGAAGTAGACATATGGGAAATGTAAAGTAATAACTATTTAAGGAGGTACCACTATCTGTTTTAAAATCAGAGAAATTTAAATTTTGAAAATTGCAAATTATTAAAATTTTTGGGTAAATGTTGCTGTTTTTTTAAAATAAATAAAAATGCAATTTTTTTACTCAAAATTACCACTGTCATGAAGTACAATATGTGATGAGAAAACAGTCTCAGAATGGCTTGGATAAGTAAAAGCGTTTTAAAAGTTATCACCACATAAAGTGACACATCATATTTTCAAAAGGTTTAAGGTGCAACAAGCTTATTAAACAATGTGCATCCTTTGACAGATTTGGTGCCAATAAATGGCAGTGCAGAACTGACTTCAAAAATTGCACTTGTGATAAATTCCCCCTATAATGTTTCATTACTGCTGTGCCCAGACCACCTGTTGTGCAGAGAAATGCAGTGTGGCTTCATACAGGTGAAGTGTTCCCTATACAACAGAGCTCCTGGCCAATGAGCAGGAAACTGTAGCTGCTCACTTACACGGGCCAGGCTGCAATTTCGTGCAGAAAAAATTTGGTGAAGGGGGGGAATCTTAAATCGGTGTTACATTCCCTTCATTCTCAGGTTTCGTGGGAGTCGCACATCAAGTCAATAAGTTTGGGGAAAAAAACTTAATTCATGTGCAAATTATCTTGACCACAAGAGGGCAATCTTGGCACAAGTTAAATGCATCTTTTAATGTAGCAATGATATATATATATATATATATATATATATATATATATATATATATTTAATCAAATTTTTTTTTTTTATGTGTTCTAAATGGTTGAAAATGTTTCCTGTAGTAAATATGGCAGGAATAAATTGCTGTATAGTAATGCATGTCTTGTTCATATATTGTTTCCTTTCATCAGGGACTTAGAATTATGTGAGAATGTTCGGTCAAAAATCAAAACCAAGTAAGTGTAACTATGTAATGTGTAAATAGCATGATAATATGGGGTTAATACAATTATAGCAGTGCCAAATATATACTGTATAGTTGTTGTAGTTTTGTGGGAAATGATTCAGTGAAACTTAACCCCTTAAGGACTCAGCCCTATTTCACATTAAGGACTTGGCCATTTTTTGCAAATCTGACCAGTGTCACTTTAAGTGCTCATAACTTTAAAATGCTTTGACTTACCCAGGCCGTTCTGAGATTGTTTTTTCGTCACATATTGTACTTCATGACACTGCTAAAATTGGGTCAAAAAAGTAAATTTTTTTGCATAAAAAAATAAAATTTTACCAAATATTTTGAAAAATTAGCAAATTTCAAAGTTTCAGTTTCTCTACCTCTGTAATACATAGTAATACCCCAAAAAATTGTGATGACTTTACATTCCCCATATGTCTACTTCATGTTTGTAGCATTTTGGGAATGATATTTTATTTTTTGGGGATGTTACAAGGCTTAGAAGTTTAGAAGCAAATTTTGAAATTTTTCAGAAATCTTCAAAATCCCACTTTTTATGGACCAGTTCAGGTTTGAAGTAATATTGTGAGGCTTAGATAATAGAAACCTCCCAAAAATGACCCCATTCTAGAAACTACACCCCTCAAGGTATTCAAAACTGTTTTTTCAAACTGTATTAACCCTTTAGGTCTTCCACAAGAGTTAATGGCAGATTGAGAAACAATTTAGAAATTTCTATTTTTTGGAAAATTTTCTAATATAATCAATTTTTTCCAGAAGTAAAACAAGGGTTAACTGCCAAACAAAACTCAAAATGGGTTGCCCTGATTCTGTAGTTTGCAGAAACACCCCATATGTGGTCGTAAACTACTGTTTGGCCAAACGGGAGCACATAGAAGGAGGGGAACACCATATGGGTTTTGGAAGGCAGATTTTGCAGGACTGGTTTTGTTTATACCATGTCCCATTTGAAGCCCCCTGTTGCACCCCTAGAATAGAAATTTCAAAAAAGTGACTCCATCTAAGAAAGTACACCCCTCAAGGTATTCAAAACTGGGTTTACAAACTTTGTTAACCCTTTAGGTGCTCCACAAGAGTTATTGGCAGATGGAGAAACAATTTAGAAATTTCAATTTTTTGGAAAATTTTCCAATATAATCAATTTTTTCCAGGAGTAAAACAGGGGTTAACTGCCAAACAAAACTCAAAATGGGTTGCCCTGATTCTGTAGTTTGCAAAAACACCCCATATGTGGTCGTAAACTACTGGTTGGCCAAACGGGAGCACATAGAAGGAGGGGAACACCATATGGGTTTTGGAAGGCAGATTTTGCAGGACTGGTTTTGTTTATACCATGTCCCATTTGAAGCCCCCTGTTGCACCCCTAAAATAGAAATTTCAAAAAAGTGACTCCATCTAAGAAAGTACACCCCTCAAGGTATTCAAAACTGGGTTTACAAACTTTGTTAACCCTTTAGGTGTTCCACAAGAGTTATTGGCAGATGGAGAAACAATTTAGAAATTTCAATTTTTTGGAAAATTTTCCAATATAATCAATTTTTTCCAGGAGTAAAACAGGGGTTAACTGCCAAACAAAACTCAAAATGGGTTGCCCTGATTCTGTAGTTTGCAAAAACACCCCATATGTGGTCGTAAACTACTGTTTGGCCAAACGGGAGCACATAGAAGGAGGGGAACACCATATGGGTTTTGGAAGGCAGATTTTGCAGGACTGGTTTTGTTTATACCATGTCCCATTTGAAGCCCCCTGTTGCACCCCTAGAATAGAAATTTCAAAAAAGTGACTCCATCTAAGAAAGTACACCCCTCAAGGTATTCAAAACTGGGTTTACAAACTTTGTTAACCCTTTAGGTGTTCCACAAGAGTTATTGACAGATGGAGAAACAATTTAGAAATTTCTATTTTTTGGAAAATTTTCCAATATAATCAATTTATTCCAGGAGTAAAACAAGGGTTAACTGCCAAATAAAACTCAAAATGGGTTGCCCTGATTCTGTAGTTTGCAGAAACACCCCATATGTGGTCGTAAACTACTATTTGGCTAAACGGCAGGACATAGAAGGGGAACGTCATATGGTTTTTGGAAGGCAGATTTTGCAGAACTGGTTTATTTACACCATGTACCCTTTCAAGCCCCCTGATGCACCCCTAGAGAAGAAACTCCATAAAAGTGACCCCATCTAGGAAACTACGGGATAAGGTGGTTGTTGTTTTGGGACTATTTTAGGGGTAAATAGGATTTTTGGTTGCTCTATATTACTCTTTTTTGAGGCAATGTAACAAAAAAAAAAATTCGAAAATTGTTTCTACATTCGCTATTTAGTTTTGTGGAACACCTAAAGGGTTAACATAGTTTGTAAAGTAACTTTTGAATACCTTGAGGGGTGTAGTTTCTTAGATGGGGTCACTTTTTTGGAGTTTCTAGTCTAGGCTACATCAGGGGGGGCTTCTAATGGGACATGGTGTCAAAAAAAAAACTGTCCATCAAAATCTGCCTTCCAGAAACCGTATGGAGTTCCCTTCGTTCTATGTCCTGCCGTGCGGCTATATAGCCATTTACGACCACATATGGGGTGTTTCTGCAAACTACAGAATCAGGGCCATAAATATTGAGTTTTGTTTGGCTGTTAACCCTTGCTTTATTACCGTCAAAAAAGGATTTAAATGGAAATTTTGCCCAAAAATGGGTGTTATGGCACAGTTTTTATTTTATATTTTTAACACCGTTCATCCGAGGCGTTTGGTCAAAAGTTATTTTTATAGCGACGACTTTTACGCACGCGACGATGCCCAATATGTATGGCTCTCAGACTTTGGAGACACTAAGCAGGCATCCTAAAAACTGCGGCCCTCCAGATGTTGTAAAACTACAATTCCCACCATGCCCTGCTGATGGCTGTAGGTTGTCTGGGCATGCTGGGAGTTATAGTTTTACAACATCTGGAGGGCCGCAGTTTGAGGATGCCTGCTCTAAAACTAATATTTTTTTGGGGAAAAAAAATTGTTTCCGTGTCTCCAAAGTCTGAGAGCCATAGTTTTTTATGTTCTCTAGTGGACTGTTGGGGATTATAAAAATTTAGTACTCCATGGAAGTGTGATACTCCCTGAAGCAATTGATAATGCAGAGGCCCGGATGATCGGGGCACGTGTCACATTGAGTAGTGGTGTCCTTCCGTATCCCCCTCTTGTGACACACTCTGCATCTTTTTTGGGTTCGTCCCTTCTTTCCAGTATGGGGGACCACACCTGGAAAGTGTTGGCCAGGGACGATCCGGGCGCCTCCAATTCCCGAGGTACTCCGGCCTGCTCTTTCCCGGTCCAAAAAGATCAGGTCTTTGAGGACTGCCTCATAGAATTGGAGGAATGTCCCTGTGCTGCCAGCGCTTCAGGATAGTACAAAAGAGTTGTACATGGCAACCTGTAGCAAGTAGACCGCAACTTTTTTGTACCATGCCCGGGTTTTGCGCATGGCATTATATGGCTTGAGGACTTGATCAGAGAGATCAACTCCTCCCATATACCGATTGTAGTCGACGATACAATCGGGCTTGAGGACCGTTGCCGCAGTACCTCGCACAGGGACTGGGGTGGTGCTGTTACCGTGGATTGTGGACAGCATAAGGACATCCCTCTTGTCCTTATATCTGACCAGCAACAGGTTTCCACTGGTAAGTGCACGGGTCTCACCCCTGGGGATAGGTACCTGGAGGGGGTGGGCAGGGAGGCCGCGTTGATTTTTCCGCACAGTCCCACAAGCGAACGTGGATCTGGCGGCAAGGGACCTGAACAAGGGAATGCTGGTATAAAAGTTGTCCACGTACAAGTGGTAACCGTTATCCAGCAGTGGGTACATAAGGTCCCACACGAGTTTCCCGGTAACACCCAGAGTGGGGGGACATTCTGGGGGTTGAATCCGGGAATCTCGCCCCTCGTACACACGAAATTTGTAAGTGTACCCTGAGGTACTCTCACAAATTTTGTATAGCTTCACGCCATACCTCGCCCGCTTTGTGGGAATATATTGGCGGAAACTGAGTCTCCCCTTGAACGCAACGAGAGACTCCTCAACCGCGACCTCCCTTCCAGGTACGTAGGCCTGCTGAAATGTGGCCCCAAAGTGATCGATGACCGGCCGTATCTTATACAGCCGGTCATAGGCAGGATCACCTCGGGGTGGACATGCTACATTATCGGAATAATGCAGACATTTCCGGATGGCCTCAAACCGGGGACGTGTCATGGCCATACTGTACAGTGGGGTCTGGTATAGGACGTCCCCACTCCAGTATTGCCTGACACTGGGTTTTTGGACTAGACCCATATGCAGCACGAGGCCCCAAAATGTCCTCATCTCGGCTGCACTGACCGGCGTCCAGCCACCGGGTCTAGCCAAAAATGAGCCTGGGTTTTGAGCGACAAACTGTTGGGCGTACAGATTCGTCTGCTCCACCATCAGATTCACAATTTCAGTAAACCCCACTGTGGGAATCTGGATTCCAGGATTGCCAGCAAAATCCGGAATCTCAGGCTCAAAGTCCACTGGGGGACACCAGCTAAGTTCATCGGCAGGGGGCTCCGGTGGACTTATTTGGTGGGCCGGGAAACCAGTACGAACCCCAGGGCGGCTCGTACTAGGGTGGGCCACAGGATCCCTAGCATGTGGGGCCCCTGGCTCCGCCTGGCGGCGTCTCCGCCGCCTTGGTGGCTCATCGTCATCCGATGATGATGAGGAGGATGCGGATGACAAAAGGAACGTGGGGTCATCCTCATCCTCACTGGGGCTCTCGGAGTCGGAGGCAATCTGGGCGTATGCCTCCTCAGCCGAGAACATCCGGCGGGCCATGGGTGTGTGTGCGTGTATGTGTGCGTGTGTGGCAAACTTTATTATATGTGCGTGTGTGTGGGGGCAACGGGTGTTCGCGTACTAAAAAAGGAAAAAAAAGGGGCAAGTGTTAGAAAAAAAAATAAAAGTTCAAAGTTGCTGATCAGCGGTACAACGCTGATTAGCGGTGGGGTGGTGGGGCGGGCGATGCGCTAACAGTGGCCGGACAAAAAAAGTGCCGGACAGTCAGCGCACGCAGAAAAAAAATAATATTAAAAAGTGGTGGTAAGGGGGCTGGTGGTGAAAGCGGTGGGGGGGCTGGTGGTGGTGGGGGGCTGGTGGGGGGGGGGAAAGTGGCAGGGGGGGGTCTGGGGTCTGATAGATGGATCAGAAAGAAAGAAAGAAAAGAAAGTTTAGTGTAAACGTTTTTTTTTTTTTTTCCCTAACTTTTCCCTTCTTTCCCTTCCTAACGGTGCCTCTCCCTCACTGACCCTAACCTACCTGGGTGGCGATGGGTGCAGGAGTGTGATGGATTACGATTAGGGGGACTCAGGAGCTGGACGCTGGACGGTGCTGCACGGTCAGGGTGCTGGACAGGAAGAGGAGGGGAGAGAGGAGCGCAGGAAGTTTGAATCTCGCGCCTCTCTCCCCTGCACCAATCAGCACCCTGGACAGCGGCGTTCAGCACCAGGGCCAGCACCGCCTCTCCAAATCCTCGGACTGCGATAGGTGGTGTATAATTACGCCACCGATCGCAGTCTTTTTCTGGTTCATCGGGTCACAGGACACCCGAATGGACCGGAAACGCAGAAAACCGCAGGTCTGAATTGACCTGCGGTTTTCTGCGATCGCCGATACGGGGGGTCAAATGCCCCCCCCCCTGCATTGTTACGGGATGCCGGCTGAATGATTTCAGCCGAAATCCCGTTCCGATTAACCCCCGCGGCGCCGGAATAGCAAATTAAAGCCATGACGTACCGGTACGTCATGGGTCCTTAAGGATTCGGGACCCTTGCCGTACCGGTACGTCCTAAGTCCTTAAGGGGTTAATTAAAAAACGTAATTATATATAAAGTGGCATGCAAAAGTTTGGACACCCCTGGTCAAAATGACTGTTACTGTGAACAGTTAAGCAAGCTGAAGCTGAAATGATCTCCAAAAGGCATAAAGTCAGATGACACATTCCTAGTGGAACCCCTTTTGGCAAGTATCACAGTTTGTAAATGCTTTTTGTAGCCAGTTAAGAGTTTTTCAATTCTTGTTTGGGGGATTTTGATCCATTCTTCCTTGCAAAAGTCTTACTTTCCTGGCCCATCTTGCATTCACTGCTGTTTTGAGGTCTATCCACAGATTTTCAATGATGTTCAACTCAGGGGACTGTGAAGGCCATGGTAAAACCTTCAGCTTGTGCCTTTTGAGGTAGTTTAGGATCATTATCCATTTGTAGAAGCCATCTTTTTAGCTTTTTTGCAGTTGATATGTCTGCTTCTGGAATTTGCTGTTTTTTCATTGAATCCATTCTTCCCTCTACCGGTGAAATGTTCCCTGTGCCATTGGCTCCATCACAACCACAAAGCAGGATTAACCCACCCTCATGCTTAATGGTTGGAGAGGTGTTCTTTTCATGAGGACTTCTCCACAGGATTTGTTTCCAAAATATATCGGGCATGTTTAGATGTTCTGATGCTGAATTTCCTGATGAGGAGGTCCAGGTTTTCTTCTGATGACTCTTCCATGAAGTCCATATTTGTGCAGGTGTTGCTAAACAGTAGAACAATCTACCACAATTCCAGAGTCTGCTAAATATTCCTGCAGTCAAGTGAGGGTTCTGATTTGGCGTTGAAGCAATCCTCCATTTTCCTGAGATTTTTCATGGTGTTCCAAAACTTCTTCTCACCTCGACTTTTCCTGTAAGGCTACTTTTGACACTTGTACTTGCGTTTAACTTTTCCGGTATTGAGATCCGGCAGAGGATCTCAATACCAGATTAAACGTTTCAGTGTTGTCCCTATTTATTGTCAATGGGGACAAAACTGAACAGAACGGAATGCTCCAAAATGCAAGCTGTGATATAGACCTCTGCAACCAAATACAATAAAATCCTGTGGCTGCAATTAGTCCCCCCCTCCCCCCTGTTTATCTGCAAAAGATACCTAAGGTAGGAAGAATGGAAGAACTGTGTCATCTGGCGCGGTATGAACATTGTAGATATAAATCTACCTGGTCTCCTTGGATACAATTCTCACAGGGTGCAGAGATTCTACCATTCTTGTCCACTCAGGAGTAGGATAAGCTCGAGCTCTCTCAACCTGGGTCTCAGATTGGGTTCAATATCCCTTCCTATGGCCTTGGTACCTGCACATTCCATCTCCTTTTCATTTCATTCCAACCTTTGAGTGAGACATTTTACTAATGTATTAAGTTGCTTTTATTAAAGGGGTTCTAACTTTCACTATTTTATGTTCCATTCACTCTTTTCAGCCATGCCCTGCTACTTACCAATTTACTTTCTGCGCCGATCTTATCTCTGTCCGCCGATTCAAATAGCGGTCACGTGACCTTCCTCACCCCGGAAGCATTTCTCGTGCTGACGTCACGACTAGTTATCCCGACATGCCTCTCTCCGAGGCAGTGGATACAAGTCGTGATGTGACAAGCGGTGGGAGGGCCGGACTTCAGCATGAATAGCGCAAGCGCGCATAGGACACTTCTGCGCTTGCGCTGCTTTTTCCCCTACTCTGGTTCCAGAAGCAGGGGTGGGCAGAGTCCACTTTCTCTGAAGCTGTGTGGGAGGAAACAGGAAGGAACAGCCCGGGCTGATGAACAGAGGGTGTAGTGGCAGAGGCTTCACTAACAGGAAAGGTGTTATTTTTATAGCGACGACTTTTACGCACGCGACGATGCCCAATATGTATGGCTCTCAGACTTTGGAGACACTAAGCAGGCATCCTAAAAACTGCGGCCCTCCAGATGTTGTAAAACTACAATTCCCACCATGCCCTGCTGATGGCTGTAGGTTGTCTGGGCATGCTGGGAGTTATAGTTTTACAACATCTGGAGGGCCGCAGTTTGAGGATGCCTGCTCTAAAACTAATATTTTTTTGGGGAAAAAAAATTGTTTCCGTGTCTCCAAAGTCTGAGAGCCATAGTTTTTTATGTTCTCTAGTGGACTGTTGGGGATTATAAAAATTTAGTACTCCATGGAAGTGTGATACTCCCTGAAGCAATTGATAATGCAGAGGCCCGGATGATCGGGGCACGTGTCACATTGAGTAGTGGTGTCCTTCCGTATCCCCCTCTTGTGACACACTCTGCATCTTTTTTGGGTTCGTCCCTTCTTTCCAGTATGGGGGACCACACCTGGAAAGTGTTGGCCAGGGACGATCCGGGCGCCTCCAATTCCCGAGGTACTCCGGCCTGCTCTTTCCCGGTCCAAAAAGATCAGGTCTTTGAGGACTGCCTCATAGAATTGGAGGAATGTCCCTGTGCTGCCAGCGCTTCAGGATAGTACAAAAGAGTTGTACATGGCAACCTGTAGCAAGTAGACCGCAACTTTTTTGTACCATGCCCGGGTTTTGCGCATGGCATTATATGGCTTGAGGACTTGATCAGAGAGATCAACTCCTCCCATATACCGATTGTAGTCGACGATACAATCGGGCTTGAGGACCGTTGCCGCAGTACCTCGCACAGGGACTGGGGTGGTGCTGTTACCGTGGATTGTGGACAGCATAAGGACATCCCTCTTGTCCTTATATCTGACCAGCAACAGGTTTCCACTGGTAAGTGCACGGGTCTCACCCCTGGGGATAGGTACCTGGAGGGGGTGGGCAGGGAGGCCGCGTTGATTTTTCCGCACAGTCCCACAAGCGAACGTGGATCTGGCGGCAAGGGACCTGAACAAGGGAATGCTGGTATAAAAGTTGTCCACGTACAAGTGGTAACCGTTATCCAGCAGTGGGTACATAAGGTCCCACACGAGTTTCCCGGTAACACCCAGAGTGGGGGGACATTCTGGGGGTTGAATCCGGGAATCTCGCCCCTCGTACACACGAAATTTGTAAGTGTACCCTGAGGTACTCTCACAAATTTTGTATAGCTTCACGCCATACCTCGCCCGCTTTGTGGGAATATATTGGCGGAAACTGAGTCTCCCCTTGAACGCAACGAGAGACTCCTCAACCGCGACCTCCCTTCCAGGTACGTAGGCCTGCTGAAATGTGGCCCCAAAGTGATCGATGACCGGCCGTATCTTATACAGCCGGTCATAGGCAGGATCACCTCGGGGTGGACATGCTACATTATCGGAATAATGCAGACATTTCCGGATGGCCTCAAACCGGGGACGTGTCATGGCCATACTGTACAGTGGGGTCTGGTATAGGACGTCCCCACTCCAGTATTGCCTGACACTGGGTTTTTGGACTAGACCCATATGCAGCACGAGGCCCCAAAATGTCCTCATCTCGGCTGCACTGACCGGCGTCCAGCCACCGGGTCTAGCCAAAAATGAGCCTGGGTTTTGAGCGACAAACTGTTGGGCGTACAGATTCGTCTGCTCCACCATCAGATTCACAATTTCAGTAAACCCCACTGTGGGAATCTGGATTCCAGGATTGCCAGCAAAATCCGGAATCTCAGGCTCAAAGTCCACTGGGGGACACCAGCTAAGTTCATCGGCAGGGGGCTCCGGTGGACTTATTTGGTGGGCCGGGAAACCAGTACGAACCCCAGGGCGGCTCGTACTAGGGTGGGCCACAGGATCCCTAGCATGTGGGGCCCCTGGCTCCGCCTGGCGGCGTCTCCGCCGCCTTGGTGGCTCATCGTCATCCGATGATGATGAGGAGGATGCGGATGACAAAAGGAACGTGGGGTCATCCTCATCCTCACTGGGGCTCTCGGAGTCGGAGGCAATCTGGGCGTATGCCTCCTCAGCCGAGAACATCCGGCGGGCCATGGGTGTGTGTGCGTGTATGTGTGCGTGTGTGGCAAACTTTATTATATGTGCGTGTGTGTGGGGGCAACGGGTGTTCGCGTACTAAAAAAGGAAAAAAAAGGGGCAAGTGTTAGAAAAAAAAATAAAAGTTCAAAGTTGCTGATCAGCGGTACAACGCTGATTAGCGGTGGGGTGGTGGGGCGGGCGATGCGCTAACAGTGGCCGGACAAAAAAAGTGCCGGACAGTCAGCGCACGCAGAAAAAAAATAATATTAAAAAGTGGTGGTAAGGGGGCTGGTGGTGAAAGCGGTGGGGGGGCTGGTGGTGGTGGGGGGCTGGTGGGGGGGGGGAAAGTGGCAGGGGGGGGTCTGGGGTCTGATAGATGGATCAGAAAGAAAGAAAGAAAAGAAAGTTTAGTGTAAAAGTTTTTTTTTTTTTTCCCTAACTTTTCCCTTCTTTCCCTTCCTAACGGTGCCTCTCCCTCACTGACCCTAACCTACCTGGGTGGCGATGGGTGCAGGAGTGTGATGGATTACGATTAGGGGGACTCAGGAGCTGGACGCTGGACGGTGCTGCACGGTCAGGGTGCTGGACAGGAAGAGGAGGGGAGAGAGGAGCGCAGGAAGTTTGAATCTCGCGCCTCTCTCCCCTGCACCAATCAGCACCCTGGACAGCGGCGTTCAGCACCAGGGCCAGCACCGCCTCTCCAAATCCTCGGACTGCGATAGGTGGTGTATAATTACGCCACCGATCGCAGTCTTTTTCTGGTTCATCGGGTCACAGGACACCCGAATGGACCGGAAACGCAGAAAACCGCAGGTCTGAATTGACCTGCGGTTTTCTGCGATCGCCGATACGGGGGGTCAAATGACCCCCCCCCTGCATTGTTACGGGATGCCGGCTGAATGATTTCAGCCGAAATCCCGTTCCGATTAACCCCCGCGGCGCCGGAATAGCAAATTAAAGCCATGACGTACCGGTACGTCATGGGTCCTTAAGGATTCGGGACCCTTGCCGTACCGGTACGTCCTAAGTCCTTAAGGGGTTAATTAAAAAACGTAATTATATATAAAGTGGCATGCAAAAGTTTGGACACCCCTGGTCAAAATGACTGTTACTGTGAACAGTTAAGCAAGCTGAAGCTGAAATGATCTCCAAAAGGCATAAAGTCAGATGACACATTCCTAGTGGAACCCCTTTTGGCAAGTATCACAGTTTGTAAATGCTTTTTGTAGCCAGTTAAGAGTTTTTCAATTCTTGTTTGGGGGATTTTGATCCATTCTTCCTTGCAAAAGTCTTACTTTCCTGGCCCATCTTGCATTCACTGCTGTTTTGAGGTCTATCCACAGATTTTCAATGATGTTCAACTCAGGGGACTGTGAAGGCCATGGTAAAACCTTCAGCTTGTGCCTTTTGAGGTAGTTTAGGATCATTATCCATTTGTAGAAGCCATCTTTTTAGCTTTTTTGCAGTTGATATGTCTGCTTCTGGAATTTGCTGTTTTTTCATTGAATCCATTCTTCCCTCTACCGGTGAAATGTTCCCTGTGCCATTGGCTCCATCACAACCACAAAGCAGGATTAACCCACCCTCATGCTTAATGGTTGGAGAGGTGTTCTTTTCATGAGGACTTCTCCACAGGATTTGTTTCCAAAATATATCGGGCATGTTTAGATGTTCTGATGCTGAATTTCCTGATGAGGAGGTCCAGGTTTTCTTCTGATGACTCTTCCATGAAGTCCATATTTGTGCAGGTGTTGCTAAACAGTAGAACAATCTACCACAATTCCAGAGTCTGCTAAATATTCCTGCAGTCAAGTGAGGGTTCTGATTTGGCGTTGAAGCAATCCTCCATTTTCCTGAGATTTTTCATGGTGTTCCAAAACTTCTTCTCACCTCGACTTTTCCTGTAAGGCTACTTTTGACACTTGTACTTGCGTTTAACTTTTCCGGTATTGAGATCCGGCAGAGGATCTCAATACCAGATTAAACGTTTCAGTGTTGTCCCTATTTATTGTCAATGGGGACAAAACTGAACAGAACGGAATGCTCCAAAATGCAAGCTGTGATATAGACCTCTGCAACCAAATACAATAAAATCCTGTGGCTGGAATTAGTCCCCCCCTCCCCCCTGTTTATCTGCAAAAGATACCTAAGGTAGGAAGAATGGAAGAACTGTGTCATCTGGCGCGGTATGAACATTGTAGATATAAATCTACCTGGTCTCCTTGGATACAATTCTCACAGGGTGCAGAGATTCTACCATTCTTGTCCACTCAGGAGTAGGATAAGCTCGAGCTCTCTCAACCTGGGTCTCAGATTGGGTTCAATATCCCTTCCTATGGCCTTGGTACCTGCACATTCCATCTCCTTTTCATTTCATTCCAACCTTTGAGTGAGACATTTTACTAATGTATTAAGTTGCTTTTATTAAAGGGGTTCTAACTTTCACTATTTTATGTTCCATTCACTCTTTTCAGCCATGCCCTGCTACTTACCAATTTACTTTCTGCGCCGATCTTATCTCTGTCCGCCGATTCAAATAGCGGTCACGTGACCTTCCTCACCCCGGAAGCATTTCTCGTGCTGACGTCACGACTAGTTATCCCGACATGCCTCTCTCCGAGGCAGTGGATACAAGTCGTGATGTGACAAGCGGTGGGAGGGCCGGACTTCAGCATGAATAGCGCAAGCGCGCATAGGACACTTCTGCGCTTGCGCTGCTTTTTCCCCTACTCTGGTTCCAGAAGCAGGGGTGGGCAGAGTCCACTTTCTCTGAAGCTGTGTGGGAGGAAACAGGAAGGAACAGCCCGGGCTGATGAACAGAGGGTGTAGTGGCAGAGGCTTCACTAACAGGAAAGGTGTAGTGGGCATTTACAAACTGGCTTGAACTGGAGGAGCACAGAACTATGGGAATTGTTTTGGTCTAAGCTAATCCACCCCCACTACCAGGAACTTCAGGGCTGTAAACAACAGGATTTACTGGGAGCATGAAGGATGAATACAAGGGTATAATCCATAGCAGATTGTATGATCTTTAGATGATGCTTTAAGATTTTTTATGTTCCCACAGAACCTCTTTAAGGCTACTTTCACACTAGCGTTCAGAGCGGATCCGTCTGGGGTCTGCCCAGACGGATCCGCTCATATAATGCAGACTTTGGATCCGTTCAGAACGGATCCTTCTGCATTATATTGTAGAAAAAATTCTAAGTGTAAAAGTAGCTTCAAATGGATCCGTCCAGACTTTACATTGAAAGTCAATGGGGGACGGATCCGTTTGAAGATTGAGCCATATAGTGTCAAATTCAAACGGATCCGACCCCATTGACTTACATTGTAAGTCTGGACCGATCCGTTTGCCTCCGCACGGCCAGGCGGACACCCGAACGCTGCAAGCAGCGTTCAGGTGTCCGCTTGCTGAGCGGAGGCATCCATTCAGAATGCATTAGGGCAGTACGGATGCGTTCGGGGCCGCTTGTGAGCCCCTTCAAACGAAGCTCACAAGCGGAGCCCCGAACGCTAGTGTGAAAGTAGCCTAAGTATGCTATTATATATACCTTTGCAGGGTTTTAGGGATTGGAAATAGTTTTTTTTTTTTTTTTAAATGTCCCTGCCTTCTGATACCTTGCTGTACAAGCTTTTGTTATTGTCTTATGTGTAAAACGAATAAAAAGAGATTTGTCGCAAAATGCAAGCTGCGGTTTACTTGCCGTCATGGGATGTGGAGCAAAATGGATCCGGCATGAAGCATAATGCAAGTCAATGGCGACGGATCTGTTTTCTCAGATACAAGAGAAAACAGATCTGTCCCCTTTGACTTTTAATGGTGTTCATGCTGGATCCGTCATTGCTATTTTAAGGATAATACAATCGGATCCGTTCATAACTGATGCAGACGGTTGTATTATCCGGAACAGAAGCATTTTTTCTGATCCATGATGGATCAGGCAAAAACGCAAGTGGCAAAGTAGCCTGATGATACTTTCACACTAGCGGCACGGACCTCCGGCAGGTGCACGGCAAGAGGCTGCCGGAATGAATGTCGGACATGTCGTAGTTTTATTCCGAAAACCTCTTGCCGTGCGCTGCCGTGCCTCGCCAGAACTCCGCCCCCGCCCCCATTATAGTCAATGGGGACGGAGCGGTAGTCCGGAGGCACACGGTCACTAACGGCAGGACGGATCCGACAGGCTGTTCACCCGACGGAACAGCCTGCCGGAGGTCTATGCCGCTAGTGTAAAAGTAGCCTTAACTGTCATTTCTTAATTACATTTCGAATTTAGCAAAGCATCTTCAGGTTGCCATTTCATATCTTCTTTTAGCCTTCTCCTGCTGTGTGGGCCTCAACCATTCTCATTTTTAGAGTGTTAGACAGTTGATTAGAAGAATCTGTGGCTGCTGTGTATTTTGGGACAAGGTTAGAGGAGTCTGGATACTTATAAAGCTTTGAAATTTGCATCATTTAGCCTTTCCTAACGATGATTGTGAACAAGCCTTAACCCTAACAGGCTATTTAAAGTCTGAGACCTCGGTCACAGTTATCTAAGTGCTCAAATTTCCTTGGTTTCCCATAGTTTTACACTCTAAAATTGTACAAAACAATACACAGATTTTGCTTAAAATGTCAAACTGTGTTTCATCTTTAACTTTGTATTTTAGAAATGATTTCATCTTCAACTTGGTTTACTGTTCACAGTAAGGCTCCATTCACACATCCGTAATATTGGGTCAGCATCTATGGGGACAGAATGGATGCGGAGAGCACACTATTTGCTCTCTGCATTTCCGAAGTGCGCCGCCGATCTTCCAGTCTGCGGCTTCCGAAAAAAAAAGAACATGTTCTATTCTTGTCCGCAATTGCGGACAAGAATAGGCATTTCTATATGTGTGTCGGCCGGATCCGCAATGCACTACGGATCTGTGAATGGACCCTAACAGTACTTTTGATCAGGGGTGCCCAAACCTTCGCATGCTATTGTAGATCTGCTCAGCTCCTCCTGCTGTATAGCATGCATCCTGCAGATTACACTGCATTTACATGGTGACTGTTTCACATTAAATGGCCTTAAAAAAGATCAGCCAGACCACTTGTTTACTTGTGAAGGAAGGTTTACTGATGGCTCTGTGAAGATGTCATTTATTTACTCAGAATGACTCATGTACTACCTCTCAATATGATCTGAGAAATAGTCACAACCTGCACGTACTACAAAGAATATGATAAATCTGTAGGTCTGCTTGGACAGATGCAACCCAGCTTCTGTGCAAACTAAACAAATGTAACATTAACGCCTTAAGTACCAAGCTTGTTTTAGCATATGAGTCCACAAGAATTTGTTCGTATTTTAAGTCACTGCTTTCTTAGGCCTCTTTCACATGACCGTTATTTTTTCCCCGTTTACGGTCCGTATACGGAACCATTCATTTCAATGGTTCATCAAAAAAAACCTGAATGTACACCGTATGCATTCCGTTTCCGTATTTCCGTTTTTCTGTTCCGTTGAAAGATAGAACATGTCCTATTATTGCCCGCAAATCATGTTCCGTGGCTCCATTCAAGTCAATGAGTCCGCAAAAAAAACGGAACACATACGGAAATGCATCCGTATGTCTTCCGTATCCGTTCCGTTTTTGGGGAACCATCTATTGAAACTGTTATGCCCAGCCCAATTTTTTATATGTAATTACTGTATACTGTATATGCCATACGGAAAAACGGAACAGAAACGGAAACACAACGGAAACAAAAAACGGAACAACGGCTCCATGAAAAAAGGACCGCAAAACGCTGAAAAAGCCATACGGTCGTGTCAAAGAGGCCTTAGAGCCATAACTTTTTTTTTCTCCCAGTGATGTAGCTGTATGAGGGCTTTTTTTTTAGCGGGAGTAATATTTTCAGTGGCACTATTTTTAGGTACACATAGCTTCTTAATCAGCTTTTATGAATGGGAATGGAAGCAACCAGAAATTCAGCCTGTTAGTCCAGGTGGTCACGTGACCACCGGGTGTCTCTGGGCAGGAGCAGAGCTGCAGGGTCTAAGGAGAACCCTGATCAGCTCTGCTTGTGTGTAATACCCCCAGGGGGGGCTGTTTTCCCCTGTAACTGGGGCTCCTGTGGATGACCCAGTTACGGTGGAAACAGTGCAAGTAAAAAAAAAAGGCGGTGGTCTTTTAATGACACCTTGGGTGAAATATGTGCCCAAAAAAAATAGGTAAAAAACAAAAAATTAGGAAAAATATAAATAAAAAAAGTAAAAACATTTAAAAAATACCACCGCTAACGGAAACCATCACCATAGTCACTTCACTCAAACCTATACATGGTATATATCAAAACAGTCGTCACAATATAGGGAACCCATTGCAATAATACTTATATGTCAGTTTTAATATTTAAGAAATAAAAAGCTATAATTGAAAAATGATTTTTTTGTTAGTTTTTTTTAGAAGAATTAGCGGTTTTCCCCAAATTAAACCAAAAAAACCCAAAAAAAAACATGCTAATAAAAATTCCTAAGGGTCAAGTAAAAAACATCGCAAAAGTTATTTTGGTAGTCAAACAAATGAAAAAGTTAGGGTCACTAAACCATGTGCGCAAAATCGGGAAAAATTGCTTGGGCATTCAGGTCTTTTTTTTTTTTACGCCTGGTCATGAAAAGGTTAAAGAGGACATCTCCCACACAATGCAATACACTGCATGTGACAGAGCTTAAAAGAGAACCTGTCACCACAAAATGTAATGCAACCTGAAGGCAGCATGTTATAGAGCAGTAGGAGCTGAGCAGATTGATATGTAGTTTTGTGGGAAAAGATTCAGTAAAACTTGTAATTTATACATTTATAGCTCTGCTTTTTCTAACTTGACTACCTCTGTGAAACGCTCTCAGTGCACAGGAATGTATATACCCTGTTTCCCCGAAAATAAGACAGTGTCTTATATTAATTTTTGCTCCAAAAGATGCGCTAGGTCTTATTTTCAGGGGATGTCTTATTTTTCCATGACACAGGGGGATCAGAGGGGAGAATCAAAATGACACAGGAGAATCTGAGGGAAGATTACAATTTTAGTACCCTTTCTTATCCTCCTGTGTCATTTTGATTCCCCCCTCTGATCCCCCTGTGTCATTTTAAGTGACCCCCCTCCCCTGTGCCAGCGGACAGTGGATTATTTAGTCTCTCCCCCCTCCCACCTTCACCAGACATCCCCCACCACTTTATCAGACATCCCCCCCCCCCCCCATACCTCAGTCACCCCTGTATGTCCGTGCCGGCCAGATTCCACACTCCATTCCGATTCCTGCCCTGCGCAACTCACTCACATTTAGACAGTGAGTCAGCCAGACTCCGTCAGGGCAGAGCGAGCAGCAGGCGGCAGCTTGTCCTGGCAGTGGCGCGGGCTCTCTGATTTAAAGAAACCTCGCACCGCCTGAACAGCTCTGGCTGTGCTGCGGCCAATCAGTGAGCTGCGCGGCGGCGCCCGCCGCTACGATCGGGAGGAGTCAGATGCCTTGCAGTAACTTCTGGGACCTTATATTCCGGGGGGCCTTATTATCGGGGAGGCCTTATTTTCGGGGGGATGCCTTATATTTCAGCAAGAGGCAAAACTAGAGGTAGGTCTTATTTTCGGGGGATGTCTTATTTTCGGGGAAAGACGGTATGCATAAAATGCATAAATGATAAGTTTTACTGACTATTTTCCCACAAAACTATACAGTGGATATAAAAAGTCTACACACCCCTGTTAAAATGTCAGGTTTCTGTGATGCAAAAAAATTAGACAAAGATAAATCATTTCAAAACTTTTTCCACCTTTAATGTGACCTATAAACTGTACAACTCAATTGAAAAACTGAAATCTTTTAGGTAGAGGGAAGAAAAAATATGCAACCATATTATTTTATTTTTATAACTGTGCACACCCTTAAACTAATAGGCTGCTTTCACACTCGCGTTTGGTGCAGATCCGTCTTGTATCTGCACAGACGGATCCGCACCAATAATGCAAACGCTTGTATCCGTTCAGAACTGATCCGTTTGCATTATTTATAAAAAAAAAAGTCTAAGTCAAAACGGATCCATCTTGACTTACATTGAAAGTTAATGGGGGACAGATCCGTTTTCAATTGCACCATATTGTGTCAGTGAAAAACGGATCCATCCGTTTGGCTCCGCATAGTCAGACGGTCACCAAAATGCTGCAAGCTGTGTTTTAGTGACCATCTAAAAAACGCAACGGTGACCAAACGTAGCCAAATTGATGCATTCTGAACGGATCCTTATCCATTCAGAATGCATTGGGGCTGAACTGATCCGTTTTGGGCCGCTTGTGAGAGCCCTGAAACGGATCTCACAAGCGGACCCAGAAACGCCAGTGTGAAAGTAGCCATACTTTGTTGAAGCACCTTTTGATTTTATCACAGCACTCAGTCTTTTTGGGTATGAGTCTATCAGCATGGCACATTTTGACTTGGCAAGATTTGCCCACTCTTCTTTGCAAAAACACTCCAAATCTGTCAGATTGCGAGGGCATCTCCTGTGCACAGCCCTCATCAGATCACCCCACAGATTTTCAATCGAATTCAGGTCTGGGCTCTGGCTGGGCATTCCAAAACTTTAATCTTCTTCTGGTGAATCCATTCCTTTGTTGATTTGGATGTATGCTTTGGGTCGTTGTCATGCTGAAAGGTGAAGTTCCTCTTCCTGTTCAGCTTTCTAGCAGAAGCTTGAAGGTTTTGTGCCAATATTGACTGGTATTTGGAACTGTTCATAATTCCCTCTAGCTTAGACCCCAGTTCCAGCTGAAGAAAAACAGCCCCTTGGCATGATGCTGCGACCACCATGCTTCACTGTGGGTATGGTGTTCTTTTGGTGATGTGCAGTGTTGTTTTTGCACCAAACATATCTTTTGGAATTATGGCCAACAAGTTCAACCTTGGTTTCATCAGACCATAACACCTTTAACCACATGCTTTTGGGAAACTTCAGATGTGTTTTTGCAAAATGTAGCCTGGCTTGGATGTTTTTCTTCGTAAGAAAAGACTTTCGTCTTGCCACTCTACCCCATAGCCCAGACATATGAAGAATATGGGAGATTGTTGTCATATGTACCGCACAGCCATTACTTGCCAGATATTCCTGCAGCTCCTTTAATGTTGCTGTAGGCCTCTTGGTAGCCTCCCAGACCAGTTTTCTTCTTGTCTTTTTATGAATTTTGAAGGGACGTCCAGTTCTTGGTAATGTCACTGTTGTGCCATATTTTCTCCACTTGATGATGACTGTCTTCACTGTGTTCCATGGTATATCTAATGCCTTGGAAATTCTTTTGTACCCTTCTCCTGACTGATACCTTTTAACAATGAGATCCCTCTGATGCTTTGGAAGCTCTCTGTAGACCATGGCTTTTGCTGTGGGATGCGACTAAGAAAATTTCAGGAAAGACCAACTAGAGCAGCTGAACTTTATTTAGGGTTAATCAAAGGCACTTTAAATGATGGAAGGTGTATGCTGACTCCTATTTAGCATGATTTTGAATGTGATTGCTTAATTCTGAACACAGCTACATCCCCAGTTATAAGAGGGTGTGCACACTTGTGCAACCACATTTTTTATTTTATTTTGGTTTTCTTCCCTCCATCTAAAAGATTTCAGTTTGTTTTTCAATTGAGTGGTACAGTTTATAGGTCACATTAAAGGTGGAAATTTATCTTTTGTCTCTTTTTTTTACATCACCGAAACCAGACATTTGAACAGGGGTGTGTAGACCTTTTATATCCACTGTGTACAGAAACTCCTGTTCTATAACATGCTGCCTTCAGGTTGCATTACATTTTGTGGTGACAGGTTCTCTTTTAAGCCTCTGTCACATGCTAGTCAATCATGGACTGATCTATTGATTTTAGTGTTTATTTACACTGACCGTGAGTCAGTGGAAATACCATAGAGACTTGCACTGCTTTGGTCTGTGATGCTGACCAAATAAACCCATTGAAGTGTTCTGTCAGTGATTTTCATGGACCACTGGTAGAAAACGCTCTGGACACAAATTTTCAGCCTAGCATGGTCTGTGGATTACAGTTGACACATAAAGGTAAACAAAAACATGGATCCTTTACTGACATCTTCATGGATAAACCACTAACAATCTTGTTACAGATACTGACACGGACCTGTGAAAGAAGCTATTTTATGTGCAATGTGTTCAAACCGTACCGTGACATCATAAGTACTGTATGGAGTATATACATTGCAAATGCAAAATAGTCTTCTTACTCAGAGTTAATTTCATTGAAATCACATGGAAATCTTACCGCAGACTGCAGCAAGGGATAACAACTTAAATTTAATTCATAAAATGTTAAAAACTAAAAGCCGCTGGATCTTAGAGATCTATTGCCAGGTTTCTGCTGCCTTAGGTTATGGTGCCCTCAGATAACGGCTGTGACTACAGTGCAGGGTTAATTTGTTTTGTGCAGTAGTTTGCTAAAAATCCCCGTTGAGCAGCTGCAGTGAAACATAAGCTCTATTGATCTATTGCTGCTAAGGAAAATTTTATAAAAAGGAGCATGAGTTTCTTGGTGTACATCACAGCAACCACTTTCAAGCAGTCCTCCCACTATTCGGTGCAGCACTGCATGGCGACAGCCACAATTGCTTTGGTTCCTTGATGGCAAAGTGTACCTAAACTTATAACAAAACTTTATCAAAGCCTATAGGAAATGTGCAAAAAATATTTCTAACATACTACTTTTTTTTTTGAGAATTCCTGTCATTCTGGGAGAAGAATGACTCCCTAGAGGCAAAAATAACATTATCAGACCTTACTCTTCAGAGCTTGAGGTGGTGGCTGGAGGAGAAGAATCTGATTCAGGAAGTGCCATGGAAGCTGGAAGACCTGATATGTCTAACTACAGACGCAAGCTCCTGGGGGTGGGGTGCTCACATCCAAGAGATCTCCCTTCAAGGTCGTTGGAGAGATATCCAGGAAAGAGGATCCTCCAACCTAAAAGAACTAACTGTGGTACGCCTTACAATGAGCTCTGTCCTCCCAAGAATAAGAGGAAAATATCTCAGGGTCATGACCGACAACAAGACAGTAGTCTCGTATCTGAATAGGGGGGCACAAGGTGCAGAACTCTGATGCAAAGAGTGTGCCTCGATCTCAGCAGTACATATCAGAGGCGTGGAAAATGGACAGGCAGACTTTCTGAGTCACCATTTTTTCTCTCAGGGCGAATAGACTCTAGACCAATCAATTTTCAAGAAAATAACGGCCCTCTGGGGACAACCAGACATCAACCTCTTTGCTACTTTACAGAACAGGAAGTAAAGAGATTCTTCTCCCTAGACTCGGCGGAATTCCCTTGTGGGATAGATGCTTTCCTTCAGAACTGGAATTTTCACCTAGCTTACGCCTTTCCTCCTCTTCCCTTGATTCCTCGTGTTTTACGGAAAATCAGGGAAGATGGGGCAAGAGTTATTCTCATTGCCCCATTTTTGCCAAGAAGATCTTGGTTCAAGTGGCTCTGAATCATGTCAATCTCAGATCCCTGGGTTCCTCCAGAGAACTGGAATCTATTGAGCCAAGGCCCAGTTTTTCACCCCGGCATAAAAAATCTCCATTTAATGGCCTGGAACTTGAAAGGTACTTCTTAGGTAAGAAGGGATTCTCTGATGCTCTAATCTCTACCCTTCATAAGAGTAGGAAAAAAGTGACGGTGGCTATTTATGCTAGGGTTTGGCAAAAATTCCTAGACTTTGCTCAGATCCAGATTAATGACATCCCCTCTTCTGCTCCCATTCATCTAATTTTAGAATTTAGGGCTAGCAAGTAGTACTTTGAAGGTACATGTTGCGGCTCTGTCAGCTTTGTTTGATCAGGACATAGCAGGGGTCCCATGGATGTCCAGGTTCTTCAGAGCAGTAGCCAGAATTACCCCAACAACTTTCACTAGACTCCCTGGGATTTAAACCTAGTGTTAAAGGCTCTAACTCAACCTCCATTTGAGCCTTTAGAGACCATCTCCATTAAATGTCTCACCTTGAAGTTGTGCCTTCTAATAGCCTTAATATCTGCTCTCAGGCATAATGAGATTCAGGCCATCTCAATTAATCCTCCATATCCTATTTTAGAGGATAAAGTTTTGACCCGGATTTTCTTCCAAATGTCTTTTCCAAATTTCATAGGTCTCAGGAGATTGTTCTCCCTACACTGTTTAGAAACCCTGGGTCAGAAAAAGAAAATTCTCTTCACTGCCTAAATCTTGCACTAAAGACTGTACAGATCTTCTTCACTCTTTGTACTCTTTCAAGGAGTGAATAAGGGAAAGGCGGCCACAAAAAGTTCTATAGCTAGGTGGATTGTCTCTGCTATATCTTTGTCTTATCTTGCTTCCTGGTTGTCTCCTCTGGTGGGTCTTAAGGTACATTCTACTAGGGCAGTTGCTACTTCCTGGGCGGAAACATCCTCTGTTCCCATAGAGGATATTTGCAGAGCGGCTACCTGGTCTTCTCCTTCAACCTTTTTCAAACAATATCGGCTTGGTTTGAACTCCTCTCCTTCAGGGTCGTCCTTTGGGGAAAAGGTGCTTCTTTCTACTCTCCCACTCTGATTTTTCCTCTAGTAAATCTCTCGTAGTGCGAAGGGAAAAATTATGATTACTTACCGGTAATTTGATTTTCCACAGCTTATGACAGCACCCTTATATTCCCTCCCTATTGGGTTACCTTGGTTCTCTTATACTCACACGGGTGTTGCATAAAAAAATAAATATGTATGATTAATCATCTAACACTATGTTGGCGGAATTCCTCTAATGCTTGGATATCACACTGAATTGGGAGAAGAGTGTCTGCCCTTTTATTCTGCAGGTTTCCTATCTGTGGGGGCCGATCCTCTCTCTCATGGTGTTGTCATGGGCTCTGGAAAATCAAATTACTGGTAAGTAATCATCATTTTTTTCAAAAACGCAAGAAAAACTATACATATGTTCTATCACCTTAATCGTAATGACCTGGAGGATAAAAGTAACTGGTCACTTTTACAGTATAGGGAATGTCGTAAAAACGAAACCCATAAAACTGCTGCAGAATTGCGTTTTTTCTCCAATTTCATCCCATTTGGATTTTTTTTTCTAGACTCCCACTATATTGTATGCAATATTAAACGGTGGAATTAAAAAGTGCAACTTGTCCTGCAAAAAACAAGCCCTCATACGGCTATGTGAACTGAAAAAAATACGACAGGGAGTGAAAAACGTAAAAACCTCAGGGGCTGAAAGGGTCAATAAAAGTCAAGTTTTAAGAGTAGAGTAATAAGTGGGAAAGTGATGAAGTACAGAGTAGTCAGATACACTATACTGGACTGTGCCACAGCTGCCCACCGTATATATTGTGCGTGTCTCATACAAATATATATACTGTGGGCAGCTGCAGCACAGTCCAGTATAGTGTATCTGACTCCTCTGTACTTGTATCTGAATGCATAGCACTGATAATTTAGAATTTGCTATTTTCCCCGGCGCCTCGACAATGGCACTCTCAGGAGGGTGTCCCCGCCTCCCCAGGACAGGAAACAATGTAGAAGCTCAAGTTTAAAAAGCCCCCTCCCTTTACTTGCTTCAGTTGTTGTTTTCTGTCCTCGGGATCGCGTGGAAGCCGCTCCTGCGGTGTCAGGAGTTCAAGTCATCTCGCACGGCCTATTATTATTGCCCCATCCTGGGAGGGCCGGTGCTGAGGACGGGTACAGAAGGGGTCTGGAGCCTCTATCCCCATTCCTCAGGCATAAGCCCTTCAGTGAATGTAGCCCTGGGCATCCGTTTCCTCGCTCCATCTCACGGCGGGGAACGAGGGATCGCGCTCATGTGCGCATGCACAAACAGGCCAGAGCTCTCTAGGGCCGAGAGTTCCATTTGCCAGGCCTCTGTGCATTACTTCTGCCAGTGTATGATGTCAGAGGCCTGGCGGATATCAGGGGAGATGTCGGCAGGAAGGATCGCTGCAGTCCCAGCGTCTTCCTGACACGTGCAGCATGTCAGCTCTACTGGAAGTGCCAGATATGTCCCGCAAACCTGTGGATCCTTCTGCCGCTCAGAGCCCGTTAAGCCTCCTTCCAAATATTGTGCTACATATGTTGCTCCTGCTGAGGGGGTGGGGGGTTGGTCTGTGGCACAACTTAAATTATCCCCCCACTGGTGTGGTGCTGGTCCCAAGTTAGAGTTATGGCCACTAGCCATGATTTATATTATTACCTTGTAGGGCACGGAGACCAGCACCATTAAATCCTCTGGAGGAGAATCTGGATGGAAAAGATGTGCAATCTGCAAAAAATCCCTGCTGTCAAAGTCTAAAAAGGTGCTCTGTCCCAGATGTCCTGACAAAGTGGTGACCGAAGAGTCTCCTTCCTTCCTAGAATCTATAAGAAATATGATCAAGGAAGAAATAAAGATGGTGATAGACGCAAGACTACCATCATGTTCCCCCCAACCATCCACTTCTCAAAGATCACAGACGTCGGAATTCCAAGTTGAACCTGACTCTAATGATGGGGAAATATTCTCAGATGTAGGTTCTGAGTCCTCTGAGGATGATTTGGGGAAGCCCTTCTGTACCCCTGAGAACACAGAAAAATTATTGAGAACTATAAAAGCCACTATGAAAATTGAGGATGTTAAAGAGCCCCAGTCTGTTCAAGATAGAATGTTCCAGGGACTGGGTGAAAAGAGAAGAAAGGTTTTTCCCATTCATAACAATATAAAAATGCTAGTTGCTAAGGAATGGAAAGATCCTGAGAAGCGAAATGCAATCCCAAATGCCTTTGGGAGGAAATATCCTTTTGCGGATTCAGACTCCGCTTTGTGGGATAAGACTCCCAAGATAGATGCCCCTGTTGCCCGCATATCAAAAAAGACCGCTGCCCTTTGAAGATATGGGCCTTTTAACAGACCCTATGGACAAAAAATGTGAGGGTCTTCTCAAATGGGCACGGGAAACAAACACGGCTATGTTAAGGCCGAGTATAGAGGCAACCTGCACCTCCAGATCATTGTCAGTCTGGTTAAAGCAGTTAGTGGAACACCTGGCAATCCCCAGAGAGGAGATTTTGGCCTCCATTCCTATTTTGAAACAGGCCTCAAATTTTTTGTCTGATGCCTCGGCAAAGCTCTCAGCAAGATCCTCTGCCCTTTCAAATGCCAAACGGAGAGCCCTATGGCTCTGTCTTGGTCTGGGGACACCAGTTCTAAGAGTCATCTATGTTCCATCCCGTGTGAAGGGGATAATCTTTTTGGCTCTGTCCTGGATGATATCCTGGATAAGAAAAAAGGTTTCCCATCAGATTCAAAATTTTATCAACAGAGATGGTTCTTTCGCAACCAAAGGAGACCCAGATCTGACTAGAAGAGGAAAGAGAGGTCGGGAAAGTGGCAGCCGTCTAGAGGGAAGGAAAGAGGATTCCTATTCACCCCAGGAACTTCTGCAAAACCCTCACAATGACGCCAGGTCTCAGGTAGGAGGCAGACTAACAAGATTTGTCTCGGCCTGGGAAAATATTTCTACCTCTTCCTGGGTAATAGGCACTATAAGAGAAGGCTACAGGCTTGAGTTCAGTGCACCTCCTCCAAATTTTTTTAATGCTCAACAAACCATTACTTCAGAAGGAAAAACAGCAGGCTCTAGAATCCGAGATATGCTCTCTCCTACAAAAACAGGTCTTAATCCCGGTTCCAAGAGATCAGGAGGGAACGGGGTTTTATTCTCCCATCTTTTTCATACAAAAACTAAACAAATCCTTCAGATTAATAATAAACCTAAAAAAGTTGAACAAAAACATATCTTACAAGAAATTCAAAATGGAAACGATAAAATCGACAGTAAATGTCTTGACCTGCGATTGCTACATGGTAACTATGGTTCTCTCCTATGCATACTACCATGTTCCCATACACAGACAGTATCAAAAATATCTCAGGATTGCAGTTTTTTTTTTGAAGGGGAGAAAATATCACTTCCAGTTTCAGGCCCTTCCCTTCGGGTTGCCGTCGGCCCCCAGGGTCTTTTAAAAAATTATGACAGAAGTAACAAGCTCTTTTCATCTCTAGGGAATACTAATCCTTCCATATTTGGACGACTTTCTGGTGGCAGCTCAGTCCCTCCAAAATCTCCAAGCTCATTTACGGGTTGTGAAAGAAAAATTACTGGAACTAGGCTGGTTAATAAACGAAGAGAAGTCAGACCTAGTTCCCAGTCAACAAAAGGTATTTTTGGGAGTCATGCTAGATTCCCACAATCTTATGTCCTTCCTCCCGCAAGAAAAGCAAACCTCTTTCTCTCAAAAGGTGGCGCTATTCTGTGAGTCCAGAATAGTGTCCATCAGAGATATTATGATGCTGTTAGGCAATTTAACTTCAATCCCTGCAGTCAGGTGGGCCCAGCATCATACAAGAATGCTACAGATATTCCTCCTAAAGTCCTAGGATGGAAAGCAGGAGACTTTAGACAAAAGAATAAAAATCCCTCTAAGTGTAAAACAGTCTCTCCTTTGGTGGAGAATAAAGAAAAATCTTCAAAGAGGTGTGTTCTGGCGACATACAAATCAAATACTTATTACAACGGATGCCAGCGGTCGAGGTTGGGGAGGCCACACCCTAGATCAAGCAGTACAGGGTGTTTGGAATCAAAAGATGGCAGAAGCATCTTCAAATCTAAAAGAACTCATGGCGGTATGCAAAGTACTACTTTCTCTACAGTCAACCGTAAGATTTCAACATGTAAAAATTCTGTCCGACAACGCCACTACCATGGCTTATTTAAATCGGCAAGGGGGTACAAAAAGCAAGGCACTGCAAGATCTTTTAAGAAGAATTTTTTGCTGGGCTGAAAAGAACATAAAGACCCTGACAGCAGTTCATCTAAGAGGCAAGGAAAACACAGTAGCAGACTACCTCAGCAGGAAAAGGCTGAAAGAAGGAGAATGGTCGCTAGACCCAGAAATGTTCAAACAAATATCAGAAAAGTGGGGAACCCCGATCATAGACCTTTTTGCGTATCAAAAAAACAGACAGGTCGAGAAATTCGGTTCCCTCTCCGTTTGGGATCAGCCTCTGATAATAGACGCTCTGTCTTCCCCATGGCCAAAGGGTCTTCTTTACGCTCTCCCGCCTTTCAGTCTAATTCCGAGGGTATTGATGAAGGCAATGGCGGAAAAGGCGCAATTGATTACTGATCACCCCCTTCTGGCCGAAAAGGTCCTCTCCTATTCGATCTGGCGGGGAGAGGGGGGAGTCCTGGTCCCTTCCTTCCTATCTAGGTCTACTGCGCCAGGGCCCAGTGTTCCATCCAAGTGTATACCAGTTGCACCTAACAGTCTGGAGAATGAACAAATTCTACTAAAGCGAAAAGGTCTGTCAGAACAGGTAATTTCCACTCTTTTATATAGTAAAAAAGTTACAACTTCCAAAATCTATTCAAGAACATGGCAAACCTTCATAAGATTTGCAGGGAATAGATGGAATCTCCAGTCAAGATCCCGACATTCCCCTTATATTGGATGTTCTTCAGTCCGGTCTAGACAAGGGTCTCAGACCAAGCACCCTTAAAGTGCAGATCTCGGCACTAAGCAATTTTTTAGAAATAAAGCTGGCAGATCTACCTCTGATAAAGAGATTTCTAAAAGATGCAACAAGAAAATTCCCATTTGTTCATTGCACTATTCCTCCTTGGGATTTGAACCTAGTGCTGGAAGTTCTGATGGATGTGCCCTTTGAACCCTTACAGACTATCCCGCTAACACTATCCCAGGGCGCCGCTCCGTTCTCCCGGTATAGGCTCCGGTATCTTCATATGTTCGGCTCAACTAGGTGGAGCCTGCCGGCATCTCCTTCTCCCAGGCTGTAGCGCTGGCCAATCACAGCGCTCAGGCTCCACCCAGTTGAGCCGAACATATGAAGATACCGGAGCCTATACCGGGAGAACGGATCGGCGCCCAGGGATAATAGTAAGTGCAGGGAGATCCCTGGGCGCCGCTCTCCATGTCTGTATGCTTAGTTTAGATTTTTTATTCTAGAGAAAGGTCCTCTTTAAGGAAAAGACTGACCTGACTTCAGGAAGCAAACTGAACTAGACTGCCTAACTAGGCCTAAGCTAAGCTATATATACACTGTAACACTGCCCCATCTAGTAGAGAAACTAGTGTAGTGCACACTAACTAGGCCTGTATGAAGGATCTTACACATAGAATCACATAGTGACATGGGAGAATATGACATGAAGTACAGCATACAGGCATAATATACGACAATAAAAAACAATCAAACTAGTTTGCGGTGCCCACGATAACGAGTGGGACACTGCATCTTCACAAAGACTTGACTCCCCCTATGGGGATTAAAGCTCACCCCACCAGGGCGGTATCAGCCTCATGGGCAGAAAATGTGTCTGTGTCGGTGCAACAGATATGCAGGGCAGCCACATGGGCAAACCCAAATACTTTTTTCAAACACTATAAGTTGGATGTACTCCATAACCATGATTTGTCTTTTGGCAGAAATGTATTATCTGCAGTAGTCCCACCATAAAAGACTTACTTATGTTTCTCTGTTACTCCTCCTGAGAGCGCCATTGAGGAGGCGCCGGGGAAAAGGGTTAATTACTCTTACCGGTAATTGGATTTTCAATACCCTCCACAACGGAACTGGAGTTTGCCAACCCTTATTATTTCATGTAAATTATGTTATGTTATATTGTTAAATATTCAATGCACTTCTTGCTCTACTAACGAGTCCTATGTCCTTAACTGAAGCAGGTAAAGGAGGGGGCCTTTTAAATTTCAGCTTCTACGTTTTTTCCTGTCCTGGGGAGGCGGGGACACCCTCCTGAGAGTGCCATTGTGGAGGCTATTGGAAAATCCTTTTACCGGTAAGAGTAAGTAACCCTTTTTTGCATAGAAGACAGTTATAGAGTAGAACAGTAAGAGTTTTCCTTCATAAATGACAACCTCTTAAAAGAGTTTTCCAAGACTTTAATACTAATAATAGGTCATCAGTATCTGATTGGTGGGCATCCGACACCCGGGACCCCCGCCGATGAGCTGTTTAAGAAGGCACCAGCGCTCCTGTGAGCACCACGGCCTTCTCCGTCCTCACCAAGCACAGCGCCATACATTGGATAGTGGATGTGCCTGGTATTGCAGCTCAGCCCCTTTAACTTCATTGGAGCTGAGCTGCCCCTAGGCCATGTGACCGATGAATGTGACATCAAATGGACTAGGGATATCTGAGAGAAGGTCGCAGTGCTACTGCGAGCACTGCTGCCTTCCCAAACAGATGGTCCTGGGTGTCTGAACCCCACTGATCAGATACTGATGACCTATCCTGAGGATAAGTCATCAGTATTAAAGTCTCGGAAAACCCCTTTAACATTATATATGGCTATGTAGTATTTATTTGAATTACTACAACGTTTGTACTCTTTCTCAGTTAAAAATGCTCTTACATCTGGTGGCATTAGAGGCAGAGCTTGTTAAGAGCTAACTTGCATCCCTTTCCTCCCAGAATTCCAGAGGAGCATGTATGGCCTATAAGTCTCCTCACGCTGATTAAGGCGCTCTCTCCCTAAGGAGAGATAGTACCTCCCTAACCCTGACAGGCCTCTCACCCAGTTAAGCCAGTACACTCTGCTCTGCACTGATGAGGGGCAATCACCCCGAAACAGCTGTCTGCAGATGAGGTGCTGGCTTATTTAATATCCAAGTCATGTCTCAAGGCTTAGTTAAAGAGCTGAACATTGACTTATAGGATAGCTGCCTTACATCTGGTGGCATTAGAGGCAGAGCTTGTTAAGAGCTCATTTGCATACCTTTCCTCCCAAATGCTCACCAGAAATGCTAAGAGCAGTATTTACTCTTCCAGAAAAAAACACAGTGGGACCTTTGGCTTAAGCAGAGTGGGCACAGGCAGAGGAGCAATGTGAAATGTGAGCTCCTGCCCTGTGATCGCTCCTTCTGCTAAAAGCCTGCATACAGGTTATTAGCATAGATGAGTAGAGCAAGTTCAGGAACTCGCATACCATATCGCTCCTCTGCCCCTAAATGCTATCAATTTAACCAGGGAGCTGGATTTCAGATGCCTATTTCACTGGGAAAAGTAAAAAAAAAAAGACATTACAAATACTATTTTTTGCACATTTCCAATAGGTTTTAATACGTTTTTGTTATAAGTTAGAGGACTTGTCATCAAAAATGTAATGTAATCTGAAGCACCATGTTATAGAGCAAGAGCAGCTGAACAGTTTGATGTATAGTTTTGTGGGAAAAGATTCAGTAAAACCTGTAATTTATACATTGATATCTCTGCTTCTTTTACCTGCTATGAATGTCTATCGGTACAGGAGGGAGGGGTTATTAGTGACTGACAGCTATCTCTAATGCACACTTATCAGTGATTGATAACATTGTGGCAATCCAGGAGTATAGCTATGGTAATAGAAAAGTCAACCTCATGGCATTTCTATTAAATCACCAGTAGATGGCAGCAGAGTGTTTAAAGCCTGAATGACTAGCACAGTTTGATATAACACTGCAAAATGCAGGTGGAACTAAAAGACAGATCTTTTGTTCCTGGGGGGATAGAATATGCAGTTGCTCTTCTGCATACCTGACTGAAGGTCATGCTTGTCATTGCAGAACTTGTTTCAATAAAAGCACTTCCGGTTTC
Source organism: Bufo bufo (assembly GCF_905171765.1). NCBI lineage: Eukaryota > Metazoa > Chordata > Amphibia > Anura > Bufonidae > Bufo > Bufo bufo. The sequence continues at coordinate 161,589,247 of NC_053396.1, forward strand.
ACCCAGCCTGCTCCCTTTGCACATTGGAATTATTGACCATACTTTCAGCATATGGGCAACAAAATTGGTGGCCTGTATGGGGAACTGGGTGAAGAAGACGCAAAGTGATAAAGAAGTGAAAAAGAGCGGTTACGCGAAGTTGAGAGGAGATTGGGATATTAACCCTTGCAGCACGGCTAGCGAACACCGATGGATCTAGAGAGGCTGCAGGATGAAATCAGTGGACACCTGATCCACTTGTCAGTGGGTGATCTCATCGAGGTTTGCCAATTCATCAAAGTCTCCGACGCCAGCAATGGCAAAAGGAATAACCCGGCTCCATTATATGCGATCGTTAATGGGGTAATGGATGAACTGGTTGAAATTGAAAGTGAGGAGACGGTGACACAATTTCTGCAAGCAACAAAAAGATTCATTAGCGAGCTAGAGAAGAAGTGGGGCAATGCGGAAGTCCCAAGCTTCACTGAGAAAGACCCCCAACCAGAACAGCAATTAGCCGACTTGAAACAACAGTATCACACTATGCAGGAGAAGTTCCGGGAAACGTCCAGAATAATTCAGGAACAGATTAAAGAGCTGAGTACCAAAAGTAGAGACTCGAGTGATAGTCAGCCAAAACCAGAGCCAGCTCCGCTTACTCAGAGACTACACCATGGTAGCTTGCCAGAGGTGACAATCAGAAAAGATTTCAAGATCACAGGCCAGATTGGAGAAAAAGAGCAGAAGGATAAGCTGTCCTACACCAATCTGATGTACCAAATCGACCTGAGACTACAGAAAGGGTATCCTGAGACTGAGATCGTCAAAGCTATTAGCCCTGGTCTAAGCCTCAGAGGTATGCTGTAGATGAAAAATGGACTGACTCTAGTGCAACTTAGACGAATCTTGAAGAGTCACTACAAGGAGGAGAACACCTCTGAACTGTACCAGCAACTCCTCAACATTTCCCAGAAGAGTAATGAAACTCCACAGAATTTCCTGTTCAGGGCGATTGAATTGAAAGATTGGTTGCTATTTGTCTCCCAAGGGTAAGGATCGGAAGAACATTTAAGGACTGAGCTGATATAAAAGACGTTTCTAAGATCAGTGGGTACTGAACTGAGAAATGATCACATCAAATTCCAATTAAAGCAGTATTTAGACGACCCTTCCATTCCAGATGAGGTGCTCATAGAGAAAACAAATGAAGCTGCTAATATAGAGATGGAAATGGAACAGAAGCAAAAGAAATCTCAGCATAGCAGTTCAACCAAAGGGAAAGAATGTCAGTCTAATGCCTTACAGTGTCCTCAGGAACCAAGTGTCCAGACGACAACTGCCGACACAACACCTTGGTCTCAACCACAAGCAAGTAGCTCAACAATTCAACCGCTGTCTAAGAGCAACTCTGAACTGGAAAAGCTGATGCTACAGATGCAAAAAGAGATGATAGAGATGAAGACACTTCTCCGAGATTTGAGAACCCGAGACCGTGAATTCTGAGGGCCTCAGGTAACAGTAGGTACGAGCAATTGATGTTGTCAATCCTGTAAGAGGACCTGTCAGAGAAGTGCCTGCGATCATTGCTTCAACTGTGGACAATCTGGACATAGAGCAAGATATTTCCAAACACCCAGAGCAAACCAGTTAAACGGGAGAGGGTTGCTGTCAAGGGACCGACAGTAACCTGTCCTAGGACTAACCCTGTGTCCCAAAGTACAACTTTTGTCGGTAGCAAACCAGCAAGCTCCAAAACCACCATCAGTGCCACGGATGGTAGGGGAAATCCAAACTCCTTTCAGAGAGTGCTGAACTGCTATAACCAAAGATCACTCCACATGGCTGTGCAAGTACCAACTCACGTGGACGGTGTTACCATGAGACAAAACAGCAACTTTCTGAGTCTCGTTGGAAAAGAATGCCTGGTGAACTGTGAAATAGACAATACTCCTGTCCAAGCACTATGGGACACCGGCTCTCAGGTGAGCATCATCAATGAGAGCTGGAGACAGCGGGTTCTCCACATACAGTGCTCCGATCTTTTGAAGAATTGCTGGGGCCAGGAGTTCTCCTTGGGAAGGCAGCCAACGAGACTGAAATTCTTTTCTCTGGGTGGATTGAGGTAGTTTTTCAACTAACAGCGGGAAGTAACAACACCAAACAGCTAGTAGTGCCACTTGTGGTATTGGCAGATGAGAAAGTCGCAGAGACGCCAATCATTGGATATAATGTCATAGTAGAACTCTTCAAGGAGACAGCTGTCAAGGGAAAGAGAACCACTACAGGGTTCGTGGACCTACTAGGAACCGCCTTGAAATTGCCGACTTCCAAAGCAGAAGTCCTGGTGAGTCAACTACAAGCCAGCCTGAAAGAAACTGGTGGTACTACACTAAAGACTGGTACCAAGAGCCAAAGAATTCCGGCAAACAATGTGACGAATCTCAGATCTAGGGCTCACGCCAAACCAGCCTTGCAAGATCAGACGGTCTTGTTTACACCTGATGAGACTCATGATGTGTCAGAAGGACTGTATATCTGGGAGATGTTAGTATCCCTCCAAAAGGGACAGTCTTCCAAACTATCCATCCCGGTTTGGAACAACATCAAGCGAGACGTTATCTTACCAAGTCAGACTAGGATTGGGTGCCTCGGGCCCATCAAGACAACATACCCAGCTCAGGTGAAACCAAAAGAATCAGTGAGTGTGGCCACTCACTAGGTGACTTATAGTCAACAATCATCCAGATCAGGGCTGGAAGGTCGAGTGGATAATTTAAACATGAGTCAGTCACCGGTAAGCTATGCTCATTGAGAACACTGGGATCCACCAGTACCTATAAAACACCTACCGGAGGAAGATCAACAGATAGTCAAGACAATGCTAAGGGAGGAATGCCACGCCTTCACTAAAGATGATTCTGATGTCGGATGCATCCCTTCCCTACAATTGCAAATGCGCCTCAAAGACAATACACCGGTTAGAAGAACTTACATGTCCGTGCCAAACCACTACACCAAGAGGTGAAAGAATACCTGCAGGATCTGCTGAACCACGGATGGATCATCATACTCTTCACCCATTGTGTGCGTGAGAAAGAAGGACAGTAGTTTAAGACTGTGTTGTGACTACAGGGAGTTGAACCAGAGGTCCATCCCTGACCGCCATCCAATCCCCAGTATCCAAGATATGCTAGACAGCCTAGGAGGAAGTTCATGGTTTTCAGTGCTAGACCAAGGGAAAGCCTACTAGGATTTGTGGAAGAATCCAGTCGACCACTGACTGCCTTCATCACACCTTGGGGTCTGTATTAGTGGATCAGAATACCCTTTGGCCTTAGCTCTGTGCCAGCTGAATTTCAACACCGCATGGAAACTTGTCTAATGGGACTGAGGTCTGTCTGCCGTACCTAGATGACAACCTGGTTCACAGCAGATCATGCCAAGAACATGTGGAACATGTCCGGTTGGTACTGCAACAGTATCGGAAACATGGCGTCAAGTTAATAGCGATGAAATGTGAACTATTTCGAAACAAAGTCAGATTCTTGGGCAAGATCGTGTCCAAAGATGGCCATTCCATGGATCCAGCAGACATTGCACCTGTGCTGGCCTTGAAATACAACACCACTTACCAGAACGTCAGTACCGGCTAGCCAACCCAAGAAGAAGCCATCACCAAAACTAAAAGGTCAAATACCTTCTCATCAGTCTATAGTCTGGACTGACCACCACCAGGTAGCTCTGAATTGGCTTATTGAGGGCTTAACTCATCCTCCAGTTATGGGTTACCCGGACTACAGCAAATCCTTTGTTCTGCACTGTGATGCCTCGCAAGAAGGACTAGGAGTACCAAGAGCAGGAGGAAAAGTTAAAGTAATTGCTTACGGGTCTGGGACTCACACCTGCCAAGAAGAACTATCATGCATTCAGGAAAACTAGAATTCCTAGCAATGAAGTGGGCCATATGTGAAAGGTTCCGAGACTACCTATACTACTGTCCATCCTTCATAGTCTATACTGACAACAATCCACTAACTTATGTCCTAACTACGGATAAATTAAATGCAACAGGCCACCAATGGGTTGCAGAACTAGCTGACTTTAATTTCACTATCAAGTGTCGTCCAGGAAAGAGAAATGCGGATGCGGATGTGCTCTCTCGTATGCCACTAAGTCCTGAACAATACATGCAACAGTGTTCACAAGAAGTCGACCCCAAAGTCATCAGTTGCATAACCCAATCACTTCAAGTACAACAGAAAGAAGAAACGTTTTGGCTGTGTCCAATAACCATCGCAAATACAAATTCAACAATAGATGGTACCCAAAAGAAGGTAGCTCAAATACCTAAAAAGACCATAAGGACAGCACAAAAAGAAGACTTAGTGATCGGTCCAGTGTGGAAGTACAAAAATCAAAACAGGTTCCCATCAAAGCAGAAACGACAAGGTGGACCCCTTGATCTCTTCATACTAATGAAGCAATGGACCAAATTATACCTCGACGAAGATGGAATCTTGAGATGGAAAACACCCTCAGGTTCTCAACTAGTGTTACTTAAGCTGTATCATTCATTGGTGTTGAGAGAATAGCATGAAGAAATGGGTCACCTAGGATTTGAAAGGACTGTGAACTTGATCAGAGAAAGATTCTTTTGGCCACACATGCAGAGAGATGCCAATCAATACATTAACCACCAGTGCACCTGTCTGAAAGACAAACGCCCTAATAGGCCTACCAGAGCTCAATTGAACAATATTGTCACCACTTATCCCTTTGAGATGATCTCAACTTCCTCCATCTGGAGACTAAGTCTATCCATTCAGTGCTGCCATTTTCAGACTGGGCAGGTACACACCTCCAACTGGTTACCTCACCTCTATACCCTCTGTACCCTTACTGCAGACTGCTAGCAAGTCATTCATAACATCTAGTAGAAATAATAAAGGAATGGTACATCATAAAGCTATCAGAACAGATGCTCCAGAATTGGTATTATATGGAGAATGTATGAAGCTATTAAAACAGGCAGGTCAGGAGAGGTGATAGGTCCTCTTTAATATATTACGTAGATGAGGTGTCCACATGTTGCAGACTTGCTGGCGTCAGGTTAAAATAATAAAATATATATTTAGCTTTCTGACTGTAATATCTTATGTATATAAAAATAAATTTTTGTTGTCTGCCTGCGTTTTTTTTATTTATGGCTAAATGACTAAACCGATCTGCACAAAATTTGGCACATGGGTGAATCAGGTACTCAAGGTCTTAGACTGGATTTCAGCTCTTTAGGACCTACAGTTTATTTTTGAATACAAAAATAAATATGCCACTACTGGTTTTCATACTACAATGCAGCACAGAGAACTCAGAATCCACCTACAACTCTTGACAGCATTTTTTTTTAACTGTGTCAGAAAGCTACATTTGTAGGAATGCTGTTTTATGTTGGGGTTTCGACTTATCACATATGGACTACTGCAAAGACATGGCAATCTCGCAACCAAGGCACACATATTCCAGGCCAAAATGCTACTAATGCCCTTGGCAGAGTCTACATTGTTCATCCTAACTTTGAAGAGTACCTTTATCTTGGTATGCCGCTTCATGTTGTTCGAGGTCCAACATCCTTTAAAACACTCATGATTGTCAACGGTACTTTTTGTCACTCATACAAAGAAACATACTTAAGACTTGTCTGCTCAAGAATGACCAACAATAGCATGATTGATTTCAGGAGGCAGTGATTAGCAGATTGCTGTGTGCGATCTTTCCTCTAAGCTGCCACACTTCCAAAGCTCAGGAGCTTTGTAGACGATACAAACAACAAAAAGCTGATGATGTCCTGCACCTTGCCCAGCAGAAAGCAAATAATAAGTCATTGTGGTTGACTCCTCAAATGGAGAATCAGGCACCGATTTGTTTATTTATTTTGGAAGACAAAGTCCTGCAAATGGCCGACTTATGTTGGTCAAAGTTTTATTTGCAACCACCACAACAACTTGGTCATGAGCAAGTGAGCCATGAATTTCTCAGAGAAACGACTTATGATCTCAACCAACTGAGACGATATGTTGCTGAAATTAACCAATGCTTGACAATGTGCCAGAACAAAAAGTTTATGAAACACTTCAAGATATTCAAAGCAACGCTAGAGCACATTGGAACAGGAAAAACATTTCTGATTTAATCTTCTTCTTGCCAAGGTGTGAAGTGCCAGTGAAATTGTACTTGCAATTGCTTCATCTGGCATGGCATCGGCTCTACTAAATGGTGGAAGAACTGCCCACTCCACTTTTAAGTTGCTGCTTGATCTGACCAAGGAGGAATCACCAATTTGAATGCGGTCAGCAAGACTGCAGACAAGATCGGAGACTGATGGGAGGAGTATTCGTCTTACTGGCTGGAGACTTTAGGCAGATGTTGCTGATCATGCAAAGAGGCACAATGACTGATGAGCTGAAAGCTTCCCTTTATAGCTTCACCACGTTTTGTTAAGAGGCTTACACTGTGTACAAACATAGGTCCACTTCTGGCTATGATACTGTACCGCAATTTTGAGTTGGAAGTGGCCAACTCAGTGCAGTGAAAAGTGATCAATGATCAAACTTTGAGAGAGATACCAGGACAAATTTTCACATACACTTCTGTTGATACCACTATCCCAATGTTAAGGATAGCATAGAATACACTGTTGAGTTTTTGAATTCCTTGGAACTGACTGGAACGCAGCCACATCGCTTAGAAATGAAAGCTGGAGGTTGGATAATAGTGTTGAAATGTAGATGCAACACATTTTTGCAATGGAACATGACTCTATGTAAAAAAAATAATAATGCATGCCTCGTGAGATAGAGGCTACAATATTGACTGGCTGTTCTAAATATATCATTATTCCTCCTCTTCCTGTAATCCATAGAAACAAGCATTCACTGTCACATTTTATTAGACTACAGTTTCCTCTTTGACTTTCTTTCGTGAAGACAGTTTACATGCCCAGTCCCTGAAAATTGCTGGTGTCAACTTGGAACAACAACATTTCTTTCAAGGACAACTGCATGTTGCCTGCTGAAGAGTTGGCTCAGGCAGAAACCTATACATACTTGCACTGGAGAACAAGACTACCCAAGAGTGCTGTCTTAGATTTCAAAGAAATTAAAATGTTTTGTTCCTTTTCATAACTAATGTTACAAAATTTTATTGAAATGGTTAAACTGTTTCATAATTTAATATTTTCTATATAATTAAATAAATACATAAATAATCCTATAGAATAGAAGTTTGGGTATTTTGTAGTAAAAGGTTTTCTGTATTTTGTATATGTTTGATTCATATCAGTAGCAAACACAATTTTAACCACATGCTCAAACAAAAAAATGAAATAGACCCATGTGAAGCTGGGTAATTCTGCTAGTGTAAAAATATATATTCACTCACTAAGTCTAGCTGGCTGAGCAACACCAGACCCAGGTGAAACCAGAGCACCCAGTGTTGAACTGGACCCACCAGTGTGACTGGACTTGATGGGTATATAAGTTGTGATCGGCTGTCTGCACACACATGCCTCGTTGCTGTCATGAGCAAGGGGAAATTTATGTGTGCCGAAAAGGGATGATTATTGGCTTTCAGGCCAAGGTTGGCAGTATTTATGAAATTGCGCAGTGTTGAACTGTTCATGTTCCTGTGTGATGAAAGTGTATTGTGAGCAGACAAATGGTGTCATTGCGAATAAGTGACGTGAAAACTGTGGAGCACCATGTGCCATTGATGTGAGAGATGTCGGCTACCAAGGTGCACAAGGGCAGACCGACACACTACAGTGGAGCAGCTCACCACCAAAATAAATGAGGTGTCTCGGCGGGGGCGGGGAAAACCCCCCACTGTGCAATGGCAGTGGCTGCAACGCCAGATAGCAGGGCACAGGGAGCTGGTCACCACCTAAAGTAACCCTGAGCTCTCCCTGGACTCCTAGCGCATGAGCCGCCTCAGATGGTAAGGGGGCTCATGCTCACGAACCTAGGACCCTATGTTGAGGAACGGTTGAGACGTATGCATATATCCATGCATGCCTGCAAACACGTGCGGTCATGTATGGTATATATCTGCATACATTAACCACAGCATCATGGGACGATGTGCGCAGATGTGCCCAGCATCTGCGCACGTCTGCCCATGGTGATCCCCAGGGGCTCATGGTGGCCCTTGTGGGAAATATGTGGTCCCTGGAAGCTGTGCCCCCTTATAATCCCCCTTATATTAGTATATATATGTGCCCCCTTATATGTGTCCCCTTATAGTTAGTATATATTTCCTGTATGACCGTGTATATATTGGCCCTGTATGGCAAGTGGGGACATATGCATGTCCCCTGTATGTGATGCCCCAGATGTATGCGAGGGTGTGTGTATATATAGATATGCCGACAACTAGAATCACAATGCAGACCAGCCAGTATGTGAATATGCTATTTATTAGCAACTCAATAAAGTAAAATAAAATGAGGATCCTCAAAAATCAATCATACACTTTATAAAACATATAAAACCAAGGTGGTAGTATCGTAAGATACAACAATAACACTGATGGATAAAAAATGTTAGCTGATTGTAACAGGTTTTTCTAAGAAACGATTCAGGTACGCAGGTCTATTGCGCAATGTCTCTCTTGTTACTGAAAGTTCAGGCTAAGCCGATATTTGCAAGTACGTGTAGAGTCTTTGTGGTGTTAAATCTTCACAGCATATAACAAAGAATCTGCTGTTAAACTGTACTGTATATGGACACACTACTCACAGTTTCGGTGTAATGAAGCGGCTGATCACTTGTGCTTGGCGTGGCGTCCCACGTGGTACAGCACCGATGGTCTGATTTTGGATCCGCTTATTTATACTGATGAGTAGATCTCCAGGACAATGCAAACAATAGGTATAGGCGCCGGGGTCAAGTGTTTGTCAAGACCCAATAAGTTATTCGGCGTTGCTGTGTGTCTTTTATCCAAACACAAGAAATCCTATGTTTTCTTCCTGTGCGCTGTGTGAAAGCGCTTCTGAAGATTCAAAGACGGTGCGCAGATGATTGCCTGCGGTTTCTTTCTTTCCTCGAGACTGTGTACACCAGACGCGTTTCGGAGTTAACAGTGACTCCTTCCTCAGTGGTCCAGTCTCGTCTGTGGTATAGGGGTTTATATAGGGCTAAATCCAGCCTCTCATTAGTGATTATTGCATCGTCACAAGGAATGTCAGAAAATCCCGACATGGATTCTCTAATCATATAACCTTCAATCGTAACAGTGTGCGTATAAAAACTATTAAACATAGAAAAAGTGTGCATAATATATATATAATAACATATGTTAAAAACATACTGGCTGGATAAATAATTATAAATATAATTATAAATACAATTATAAACTTCTTGTCCAAGAAAACATATTTTAACATGCATAAAATCCCATATTGATGGAATGCGGTTTTATATGTAATGTAATTTGGGACAACATGACTACAGAATATATACCGCATGTTCATGTTGAATCACCATTCTTTATTTTCCTTAGTATGGTTTTTAATAGAGTATATTTATCTTGCTATGTCGGCATCTCTATCCAATGCGGTTTTTATGCGTTTTATCAATATAGCTTCGAATTCCATACAAATAGTTGAGATGCAAACATAGAAAAACAGTACACAATTATACGGCAGTAGCTTAAGAGTAATGGTAATAATAATATTATTGTTTGCATGGGCACCTAGTTAAAAATATGAATAAATAGATATACATAAATAAAATTGCATATAAAATATATAAATTAAAATACATAGAAAGTATTTAATACATTTTTTTCAAATATATAAAATTGTATCAAATATAAGTACAATATGATTAAATGTCAGCATAATAAAATTAGTTGATTATATAAATTCATATAAAATATTTCTAAATTTTCTTTGCAGAGTGTGTCATGATAATACATAATATGGGTGTGCCCCATATATATAAATTTCTTTTGATAGGTGTATATGTACAGATTTAATTTAATTCATGATACAAATCTGCAAGGAAATAGGAGGCAAATTTTACATTGTAGTTTATCACCCATATATTCTACAAAAAACCAAAAACCTCCATTTCCGCATTTAATCCTTGAGGGAGGATAGAATCAAACTCAAAAATTTTTCTTGATTCAATTCTGGACATTTTACTTATGTGATCTCCTCCTCTCCAATGTATATTAACCTTCTCTAGGGCTGCAAAAATCATTCCTTGTGGGTCTTGGTTATGTGCCATCTTAAAGTGGAGTGATAAAGTATGTTTATCGTATCCCTTTTTAATATTTGAAATGTGTTCAGCAATACGTTTTTTTAGGGTTCTTTTAGTTCTGCCCACGTACTGTTTCTTACATGGGCATTGAATAATGTATATGACACTCTCCGTATTGCAAGTCAAAAAATCTCTGATTTTATGTATATGGGTATTACTGGTGGATTTTACCTCAATAGTTTTTTTAGGGAATGTGGTAGATTTACATCCCATACATGAGCCACATCTATAAAAACCAGTTAAACCCATCCATTTTTGAATTGTTGGATTTTTCACAGATTTATTAGAGATAGTGGGTGCTACCAATAAGCCCAAATTGGGAGCCCTAGAGAAGGTGATTAGAGGTCTATTTGGTAAATATGCCCAATTGTTCTATCTTTGACAATATGATGCCAGTGTTTATTGATTATATATCTAATCTTTTTATACTAGGAATTAAATGGCAATATTATTCTTACATTATCATTCATCTCGTTCTTTGGTATTTCCAATTTTTCTGAAAAAAATGTATTCCGGTCTAATTTACGTACTATTTCCAAAGAAGATTCCAGAATTTGCTCTGGATACTTCTTTTGTAAGAATTGATCTCTCAAAATTGTGGCTTCTTCCTCAAAGGTTTCTTGTTTTGAGCAATTTCTTTTTATCCTTCTGAATTGCCCTGAAGGAATATTTATAAGCCATTGTGGCAGGTGGCAGCTATCAAATCGTATATAACTGTTTTTGGATGTCGGTTTCTGATAAGTGCTGCATAATATTGTTTCTTTCTCTATATTTATTTGCAGGTCCAAAAACTCAACGGAGGAACTACTTGTGGTAGCCGTAAAGTGCAAGTTTAGTAAGTTATTATTAATGTCTTCCAAGAAGAGGTCAAGAGATATTTGATCTCCTCTCCATATAAACAGCACGTCATCTATATAGCGGTTCCAGAGCACCAGGTCTGTCCCCAGTTTTGGAACAATGGTGTTTTGTTCCCACTGTGCCATAAATAGATTGGCATAACTGGGGGCAAACCTGGTGCCCATGGCCGTGCCCTGTACCTGCACATAAAATTCTGTATCAAAATAAAAATAATTATGGTTTAAAATGAATCTGACTGCCTCCGCTATATACTCAATTTGCTGGATAGGTAATTTGCCATCTTGTATCAGTTGTTCCTTCATGGCTTGAATACCCTGATCGTGATGGATTATCGTATATAAGGACTGTACATCTAATGTCCCTATAATCCAGGTTGGATCCCATTTGATTTTTTCAATCATTTTTATTATTTGTGTCGTATCCTTAGTATAAGATCTAGTTTTTTTCACTATGGGTTGTAGTAATCTATCTACATATTGAGATAAATTCGCAGTAAGTGAATTTATACCCGAAATAATGGGTCGTCCTGGTGGATCAGTATTGCTTTTATGTAATTTTGGGATGCAATAAAAGACCGGTAATCTTTGTTGGGTATTTAAAATATATTTATGCTCCTCCTTTGTTAAAATTTCTTGTTCCAGACCTCTATTACATAACTCAGTTAATTCTAAATAGTAGTCTTGTGTGGGGTCTGATTTTAATTTCTTATAAGTTTGGGTGTCTGATAATTGTCTCTTACATTCATCATTGTACTTATCTGATTCTAAAATAACAATGGCCCCGCCCTTGTCAGCGGGGCGTATAACTATACTATTATCCTTTTGTAATTGCTTAACTGCCTGAATTTCTTGTCTAGATAAATTGTTATTGTTCGCATTTTTTAATGTTTTTATTTTCCTTATATCGCACTCTACTGACTGTCTAAAGGTAGCCATTTCATGACTTATTTCCTGTCTAGGATACTTTCTAGATCTAGTTTTTAGTTTTGTATGGGTATATGTCTGTTTGACTGGTTTAATTGTTTCTAAACTGATAGGATTTTTTATGTGGTATTTTTTTAAACATAAATTTCGGATGAATTTTTCCACTCCTATGTAAGTATCAAATTTATTTAACTGAATGGTTGGCGCAAATTTAAGGCCTTTATTCAATAAATCAATTTGTGGTTTTGTGAGGGTTGTAGTGCTTAAATTTACAATAGCATTAGAAGTGTCAGTGTCTATTTGATTTATCTGTCGTGATTTTTTCTGTTTTTTTCCCCTGCGTAATTTTTTCTTCCTTCGTGTGGGTGTGATCTGTGTTGATAATGCTGTGCATAATGTGGTTCCCTGTGTTCCCATTGTTGTGATTGATAGTGGTGTTGTGAATAATGATTCCGTTCCTGACTGTTGTGACGGTACCTCAAATTGTATTGGTGTTGTTGTTTTATTGGGGATTTCTGTTGTGTTTTTGGGTGTGGTTGAGGTGAATGTCAACCACACCCAAAAACACAACAGAAATCCCCAATAAAACAACAACACCAATACAATTTGAGGTACCGTCACAACAGTCAGGAACGGAATCATTATTCACAACACCACTATCAATCACAACAATGGGAACACAGGGAACCACATTATGCACAGCATTATCAACACAGATCACACCCACACGAAGGAAGAAAAAATTACGCAGGGGAAAAAAACAGAAAAAATCACGACAGATAAATCAAATAGACACTGACACTTCTAATGCTATTGTAAATTTAAGCACTACAACCCTCACAAAACCACAAATTGATTTATTGAATAAAGGCCTTAAATTTGCGCCAACCATTCAGTTAAATAAATTTGATACTTACATAGGAGTGGAAAAATTCATCCGAAATTTATGTTTAAAAAAATACCACATAAAAAATCCTATCAGTTTAGAAACAATTAAACCAGTCAAACAGACATATACCCATACAAAACTAAAAACTAGATCTAGAAAGTATCCTAGACAGGAAATAAGTCATGAAATGGCTACCTTTAGACAGTCAGTAGAGTGCGATATAAGGAAAATAAAAACATTAAAAAATGCGAACAATAACAATTTATCTAGACAAGAAATTCAGGCAGTTAAGCAATTACAAAAGGATAATAGTATAGTTATACGCCCCGCTGACAAGGGCGGGGCCATTGTTATTTTAGAATCAGATAAGTACAATGATGAATGTAAGAGACAATTATCAGACACCCAAACTTATAAGAAATTAAAATCAGACCCCACACAAGACTACTATTTAGAATTAACTGAGTTATGTAATAGAGGTCTGGAACAAGAAATTTTAACAAAGGAGGAGCATAAATATATTTTAAATACCCAACAAAGATTACCGGTCTTTTATTGCATCCCAAAATTACATAAAAGCAATACTGATCCACCAGGACGACCCATTATTTCGGGTATAAATTCACTTACTGCGAATTTATCTCAATATGTAGATAGATTACTACAACCCATAGTGAAAAAAACTAGATCTTATACTAAGGATACGACACAAATAATAAAAATGATTGAAAAAATCAAATGGGATCCAACCTGGATTATAGGGACATTAGATGTACAGTCCTTATATACGATAATCCATCACGATCAGGGTATTCAAGCCATGAAGGAACAACTGATACAAGATGGCAAATTACCTATCCAGCAAATTGAGTATATAGCGGAGGCAGTCAGATTCATTTTAAACCATAATTATTTTTATTTTGATACAGAATTTTATGTGCAGGTACAGGGCACGGCCATGGGCACCAGGTTTGCCCCCAGTTATGCCAATCTATTTATGGCACAGTGGGAACAAAACACCATTGTTCCAAAACTGGGGACAGACCTGGTGCTCTGGAACCGCTATATAGATGACGTGCTGTTTATATGGAGAGGAGATCAAATATCTCTTGACCTCTTCTTGGAAGACATTAATAATAACTTACTAAACTTGCACTTTACGGCTACCACAAGTAGTTCCTCCGTTGAGTTTTTGGACCTGCAAATAAATATAGAGAAAGAAACAATATTATGCAGCACTTATCAGAAACCGACATCCAAAAACAGTTATATACGATTTGATAGCTGCCACCTGCCACAATGGCTTATAAATATTCCTTCAGGGCAATTCAGAAGGATAAAAAGAAATTGCTCAAAACAAGAAACCTTTGAGGAAGAAGCCACAATTTTGAGAGATCAATTCTTACAAAAGAAGTATCCAGAGCAAATTCTGGAATCTTCTTTGGAAATAGTACGTAAATTAGACCGGAATACATTTTTTTCAGAAAAATTGGAAATACCAAAGAACGAGATGAATGATAATGTAAGAATAATATTGCCATTTAATTCCCAGTATAAAAAGATTAGATATATAATCAATAAACACTGGCATCATATTGTCAAAGATAGAACAATTGGGCATATTTTACCAAATAGACCTCTAATCACCTTCTCTAGGGCTCCCAATTTGGGCTTATTGGTAGCACCCACTATCTCTAATAAATCTGTGAAAAATCCAACAATTCAAAAATGGATGGGTTTAACTGGTTTTTATAGATGTGGCTCATGTATGGGATGTAAATCTACCACATTCCCTAAAAAAACTATTGAGGTAAAATCCACCAGTAATACCCATATACATAAAATCAGAGATTTTTTGACTTGCAATACAGAGAGTGTCATATACATTATTCAATGCCCATGTAAGAAACAGTACGTGGGCAGAACTAAAAGAACCCTAAAAAAACGTATTGCTGAACACATTTCAAATATTAAAAAGGGATACGATAAACATACTTTATCACTCCACTTTAAGATGGCACATAACCAAGACCCACAAGGAATGATTTTTGCAGCCCTAGAGAAGGTTAATATACATTGGAGAGGAGGAGATCACATAAGTAAAATGTCCAGAATTGAATCAAGAAAAATTTTTGAGTTTGATTCTATCCTCCCTCAAGGATTAAATGCGGAAATGGAGGTTTTTGGTTTTTTGTAGAATATATGGGTGATAAACTACAATGTAAAATTTGCCTCCTATTTCCTTGCAGATTTGTATCATGAATTAAATTAAATCTGTACATATACACCTATCAAAAGAAATTTATATATATGGGGCACACCCATATTATGTATTATCATGACACACTCTGCAAAGAAAATTTAGAAATATTTTATATGAATTTATATAATCAACTAATTTTATTATGCTGACATTTAATCATATTGTACTTATATTTGATACAATTTTATATATTTGAAAAAAATGTATTAAATATTTTCTATGTATTTTAATTTATATATTTTATATGCAATTTTATTTATGTATATCTATTTATTCATATTTTTAACTAGGTGCCCATGCAAACAATAATATTATTATTACCATTACTCTTAAGCTACTGCCGTATAATTGTGTACTGTTTTTCTATGTTTGCATCTCAACTATTTGTATGGAATTCGAAGCTATATTGATAAAACGCATAAAAACCGCATTGGATAGAGATGCCGACATAGCAAGATAAATATACTCTATTAAAAACCATACTAAGGAAAATAAAGAATGGTGATTCAACATGAACATGCGGTATATATTCTGTAGTCATGTTGTCCCAAATTACATTACATATAAAACCGCATTCCATCAATATGGGATTTTATGCATGTTAAAATATGTTTTCTTGGACAAGAAGTTTATAATTGTATTTATAATTATATTTATAATTATTTATCCAGCCAGTATGTTTTTAACATATGTTATTATATATATATTATGCACACTTTTTCTATGTTTAATAGTTTTTATACGCACACTGTTACGATTGAAGGTTATATGATTAGAGAATCCATGTCGGGATTTTCTGACATTCCTTGTGACGATGCAATAATCACTAATGAGAGGCTGGATTTAGCCCTATATAAACCCCTATACCACAGACGAGACTGGACCACTGAGGAAGGAGTCACTGTTAACTCCGAAACGCGTCTAGTGTACACAGTCTCGAGGAAAGAAAGAAACCGAAGGCAATCATCTGCGCACCGTCTTTGAATCTTCAGAAGCGCTTTCACACAGCGCACAGGAAGAAAACATAGAATTTCTTGTGTTTGGATAAAAGACACACAGCAACGCCGAATAACTTATTGGGTCTTGACAAACACTTGACCCCGGCGCCTATACCTATTGTTTGCATTGTCCTGGAGATCTACTCATCAGTATAAATAAGCGGATCCAAAATCAGACCATCGGTGCTGTACCACGTGGGACGCCACGCCAAGCACAAGTGATCGGCCGCTTCATTACACCGAAACTGTGAGTAGTGTGTCCATATACAGTACAGTTTAACAGCAGATTCTTTGTTATATGCTGTGAAGATTTAACACCACAAAGACTCTACACGTACTTGCAAATATCGGCTTAGCCTGAACTTTCAGTAACAAGAGAGACATTGCGCAATAGACCTGCGTACCTGAATCGTTTCTTAGAAAAACCTGTTACAATCAGCTAACATTTTTTATCCATCAGTGTTATTGTTGTATCTTACGATACTACCACCTTGGTTTTATATGTTTTATAAAGTGTATGATTGATTTTTGAGGATCCTCATTTTATTTTACTTTATTGAGTTGCTAATAAATAGCATATTCACATACTGGCTGGTCTGCATTGTGATTCTAGTTGTCGGTGTGCCCCTCTTATCCATCCATTTTAACAATTATACCATTTTAAAAGATTGGGGATATCTTTTTTTAGGGGGAGCACCCATTCCATGCTAATAGAGGGTGAGCCAATCCAATCAACCAAATCCATATATATAGATATGTGTGTATGTATTTGCACACGTGTCTATGTATATACACTTATGTCAGCATGACAGTATGTATGTGGGCTTATTGCTGCCCATTCATACCCCCGGTTTTGTATGTGTTTATAGATGTGCCCCAAGCATCTGTGGATATATATATGTATATATGCAATTCCAACTGTTATCAACAGAGTTGTTTAGAGAAAAACTTGTGCTGATAGCCTGTAGGATAACAGCTGATTAGCATCTAGTCCCCTTTTGTTCAGGCCCCTTACAATCAGACTCTCTGGCACCGTTAGGGCCTTCTAACCAGAGACATAATAACCTGTTTTCCACACCTCTGCCCCATGGCCATGCCCATTACTCCCAGCATTTTTGGGACTAGGAGGGGGGACTAAGGCACACTATGATGTCACATGCCTGAGGAAGGAGGAGGGGGTTGCTTTTGGGCTATAAAACCCCAAACCGGACAGAGGTGCGCTCTCTTGCAACCAGACTAGATTCAGAGACGCATGGGAGAGAGGAGCTCCATGATGACCACCTGGATAAGGCCTAAGTATCACCCCTGGTCCTGTAACCCCTATATTTGTGTCCCTGATGTGCACCTTGGGCCCTGCCTTATAACCCTTGCCCCTGATGTGTACCCTGGGCCCTGATTTACCCTTGCCGTGTTACTGGACACCCTGATCCCCCAAACCCTTGCCTTATTGTATCCTTGTTTGTACCCCTGATCCTGTGCCACTGGTTCCCCTGATTGTATTTGTGGTTCAGTTACACCCCCCTGATGACCCCCACTGTATCTCCACCGTGTAACCCTTTCCCTACCCTGATTAACCCCTGGTGGTAACCCCTGCTCAAACCCTGCCACACACACCCCCCCCCCTCACTGTACACTTGCAGGGTATTTACCCTTGCATTGCTGTACAGTTCTGATATTATCCCCATTGTTAACCCTTTGTGTTTGTGGTCGGCTTACACCCCTGTGAGGCCACCATTAACCCTCGTCGTACCCCGTAGGGACAGTGAATAGTCGGGTGGGTTACTGATATTTGTGTGTATGAATGTATTATTGCAATGTACAGTCATGTGAAAAAATTAGGACACCCTTTGAAAGCATGTGGTTTTTTGTAACATTTTTAATAAATGGTTATTTCATCTCCGTTTCAACAATACAGAGAGATTAAAGTAATCCAACTAAACAAAGAAAACTGAAGAAAAGTCTTTTCAAGATCTTCTGTAAATGTCATTCTACAAAAATGCCTATTCTAACTGAGGAAAAAGATAGGACACCCTTGCCCCTAATAGCGAGTGTTACCTCCTTTGGCTGAAATAACTGCAGTGAGACGGTTCTTGTAGCCATCTACCAGTCTTCGACATCGGTCTGAGGAAATTTTACCCCACTCCTCAATGCAGAACTTTTTCAGCTGTGAGATGTTTGAGGGGTTTCTTGCACGTACAGCCCTTTTCAAGTCACCCCACAGCATCTCAATAGGATTCAAATCTGGACTTTGACTTGGCCATTCCAGGACTCTCCATTTCTTCTTTTTCAGCCAATCTTTGGTTGATTTACTAGTATGTTTTGGGTCATTGTCATGCTGCATGGTCCAGTTCCGCTTCAGCTTTAATTTTCTAACTGATGGTCTCACATGTTCTTCAAGCACCTTCTGATACACAGTAGAATTCATCGTGGATTCTATGATGGTGAGCTGACCAGGTCCTGCTGCAGCAAAGCAGCCCCAAACCATGACACTTCCACCTCCATGCTTCACAGTTGGTATGAGGTTCTTTTCTTGGAATGCTGTGTTTGGTTTACGCCAAACATGTCCTCTGCTGTTGTGTCCAAATAATTCAATTTTGGACTCATCTGTCCAAAGAACATTATTCCAGAAGTCCTGGTCTTTGTCAACTTTATCGCTGGCAAATGTCAGTCTGGCCTCGATGTTTCTCTTGGAAAGCAAAGGTTTCCTCCTTGCACACCTCCCATGCAAGTTAAACTTGTACAGTCTCTTTCTGATTGTAGAGGCATGTACTTCTACATCAACAGTAGCCAGAGCCTGCTGTAGTTCTCGAGATGACACTTTAGGGTTTTTGGATACCTCTTTTAGCATCTTGCGGTCTGCTCTTGGGGTGAACTTGCTGGGGCGACCAGTCCTGGGCATGTTGGCAGTTGTTTTGAAAGCCCTCCACTTGTAGACTATCTTCCGGACAGTGGAATGGCTGATTTCAAAATCTTTTGAGATCTTTTTAAATCCCTTCCCAGACTCATAGGCTGCTACAATCTTTTTTCTGAAGTCCTCTGACAGCTCTTTTGCTCTCACCATGGTGCTCACTCTCACTTCAACAGTCAGGAGCACACCAAACTAAATGTCTGAGGTTTAAATAGGGCAAGCCTCATTCAACATGCAGAGTAACGATCTACTAATTATGTGCACCTGGTGTGATATACCTGTGTGAGATCTGAGCCAATTTAAGAGGGAATACATGTGAGGGTGTCCTATCTTTTTCCTCAGTTAGAATAGGCATTTTTGTAGAATGACATTTACAGAAGATCTTGAAAAGACTTTTCTTCAGTTTTCTTTGTTTAGTTGGATTACTTTAATCTCTCTGTATTGTTGAAACGGAGATGAAATAACCATTTATTAAAAATGTTACAAAAAACCACATGCTTTCAAAGGGTGTCCTAATTTTTTCACATGACTGTATAGATAGTGTGTGGGGTGGAATTTGGGATTGTGCTGTGTAGTGTAGTTAGGCTTGTATTGTGTTTATGGTAGTACTGTTTCTGTACTGCGGTGTGTACGTCTATATGTATATATATTCATATTCATTGATCCATGAATATGTATAGATATTAGCGTATTGCTAGACGTGTATAATTGTATTGTGTAATAAATATTCCTTATTGTTCATAATGCAGTGTATGGTGTTTTTAGTAGTCGCCGCCGTAGTATAGTGATAGTAAGGCGCATGCAGCTAGCATAGTGATTAGTGTAAAGCATAGCGAAGATATTGTGTTATTATTATATAAAGGCATAAATGGGCAGAGTTATCACTAGACGGCTCCTCCCATTTATGAATATTAATTATCGATATTTGCATAAATATTGGTGATTAATATTCCCCCTTTACACCCTACTATCCCTGTAATGCCCTAGGCCTAATGACAGGGCAGAGACCACCCATTCATCCTACACCACGGATGAAAAGGTGTTTCCAGAGACACCGTGGCAGACAGGAAGCAAGACCATGGGATAAACAGTACGGCAGGTAAGTTACACAGCAACATAACTATGCAATCCACACTTACCTGCCGTAGCCAAAATGGAATGCGGCTCCAGGCTGGGAAACCCACAGTCTTGTCTTCGCTTAAACCCCTCCGGGAAAGCACGCCCCTTGCGGAGCCTAGACACCACCAGAAAACCTCCATACACCAACCACACCAATACAACATACACCAGGTGGGGGAGGAAAATAGAGACACACCAGAGGGGACATACAGCCAGGGCAAGGAATCAATATAATAAATAAGGGTGACTCACACAGACACAAAGACATACTGCCAGGGAGCAGAGCTCCTACTCAGGCAGACAACAAAATAAGACTGACCACAGGCTTCAACACACCATCATATAAAGAGGCCTGAGGTTACACCCACCACACCTAGAAGACACACCTAAATTAACTCCATGACCACCAAAACGGGGAATGCACCAAATAAATGAAAGTGTACGTGCAAACAGAAAACTACACATTGCCCCCGGCAACCAGTCTGCACGCAACAGCGTCACGGTCAACATAAATTGGCCGTGACATGAGGGGGCTACCAGATGTGTTTCTAAAACAACAGTTCAGCGACCCCCCCCCCCCACTGCATATGGAATCTGAAACAGAAAGATGGTCACTGCACCTCTGCTAGCAAAGTTGCATGTGCAGAAAAGGCCTCAATTTTCGCCGCAACATCAGGATTGGACCTCTGCTGAGGGTTGCCTTCTCAGATGAGTCACGTTTTCTGCTTCATTGTACAGATGGATGTTGGCGTGTCAGGTGAGAAACATCAGAGAACAAACACCCTGCAACCATTGCTGGAAGAACACAAGCTGGTGTTGGCAGCATTATGGTCTGGGGAATGTTTTTGTGGCATTCTCTGGGCCACTCATCCATATCATCCATATAGAAGGCACTCTCAAGTGATTTAGGTATGAATCCATCCTTGCAGATCATGTACACCCATACATACTTGTTTTCTTCCCTGGAGCAGATGGGATTTTCCAGCAAGCCAATACTGCATGTCACACGGCTAGAAATGAGCGACATTGGTTGGAAGAGCATGACTAAAACTTCCAAGTACTACCCTGGCCCTCTAATTCCTCAGACTTCTCTGTGTCATACTTTAAAGTGTGTCAGAAATACATAGCCACAGCAGCACTATGGTGAGCCTTCAGACTTGACTGTCTTTATTCAAGCTGTAGAGTGCATTTTCCATTTGCACTCAGTGGCTTGCTGAGCCATTTGGTCCAAAAGCTCACCACATGTTTGAGCAAAGATATATTTAATGCAAAATATTGCTGATCAGTCTAACTCTGCTATCTATAATGTGTAGGCAATGGTCAAAATACAGTGTGTGTGTGTGTGTGTGTATACTGTAAATTAACACATGACCCTAAATGGGATTATCAGAAGAAGATTGACCATATTATAAATGAGGGTGTACAAGCTGGTTTCATTGACATTAAACTAAAGGAATATCTTTTGGTTCAGCATCCTACACTTATGTTATACTTGTTATCTAAAATTCATAAAAATTAGAATGATCCCCCAGGCAGGCCTATTGTGTCTGAGAGGGGTTTATTGTTGAGCAATGTTTCTGTCTTCTTGGACAAAATATTGCACAACTTTTCTATGTCTGCTAAATCCTACATACGGGATACAATAGATTTTTTGAATAAGTTGTCGGATGTGGTCATCACTTCAGAAGTGATTATGGTTTCTTTCGATATAGTTAGCCTTTATACATCGATTCGGCATGAATGCTGTCAAACTGGCACTCACACGATCTGATCTCTCATTAGGGTGTCAGGACTTCATCTTGACATTACTTCATGCAGTAGTTACATGCAATTATTTTTTATTTGGTGATCATTTTTATCTCCAATTGAAGGGGACCGCCATGGGGTCTAATGTGGCGCCCACTTATGCCAACATGGCGGTCTCCTTTTTGGAAGACACCTTCATCTATGTGTTGCCCCACTTCAAACACGTGTTGAGGTGGTGGCGATACATAGATGACATTTTTTTGATTTGGACAGGGACTGAACAACAATTATTATCTTTTTTTTCCTTTCTAAATACCATCGACAGTGACATCAAATTCACACTCAGTCACTCGAGAGAACGGATCAACTTTCTTGATGTATTATCAACTTTGAATGATGGGCAATTTAGGACTGAAGTGTATACTAAGCCTATGGATAAGAATACTTTGGTAAGATACAATAGTGCCCATCCTAGGGCCATGATTAAGTCCCTTCCATACAGTCAGTACATGCGGGCTAAACGGATAGTGAGTGACACACACCATCTTGATCGGACACTCACTAGGATGACTAAGTCACTTAAGGATCGTGGTTTTCCTAGTAAGGTATTGAAACCACATTTGAGGACTATACAAACAGTAGACAGAACAGATTTACTTAATAAAAAACGAGAAAATGGACCTTTACAAAGAATTCCTTTGGTCACTACCTATACAGAGGACAGTAATTTAATTAATAAGATTGTGAATAGACATTGGTCCGTCCTAAACAGTGGACATAATAATATTGAGGCATTTCAATTGCCTCCATTAATATCATACAGGAGACCTCAAAATCTGAGAGATAAATTAGTGCAGACAGACATAGGCCCACAAAAAAAGATTGGACAGAGTTTTTAGGTCCACAAAAATTTGGATGCTTTCCGTGCCTAAATTGCATCAATTGTCGGTATATAAAGGGCAATGTATTTATTCACCCCCTGACACATAAACAATATCCTGCCAAACATTTTCTAACTTGTGAATCTTCTTTTGTTATATATATTCTTTGGTGTCCTTGCAATTTATTGTACATAGGGCAGACGTCACTTGATTTCAAAATACGGTTAAACCAACACTGGTACACTATTCGGAAGAAACAAATGGATCTTCCAGTATCCAAACATTTCACTGAGTTAAATCTCATAAGGAGAGTGATTTGAGATGTTTTTTGATAGATCATGTCCTGATTTTACGCAGGGGAGGTAATAGAGGTTTGTCCCTCAAGAAACGGGAACTTCATTGGATTGCTACCCTGAATTCCTTGAGACTATATGGATTAAATGTAGATTTTAGGCCTGGGATTTTAAATACATAATCCCCATTTAACGCATTGATGCTCATGTCCTATCTCTTCTTGAATATGGTGCTAATTATACTAATGACCTTTTTTCTTCTTGTTTTTAGTTTTGATTTGATAGAAGAATGATGGAGGGCTTGCCGAACTAGCATGGATTCATTATAACAATTGGAAATCAATTAATTGCAATTATTGATTAATACAGTAGAAAATTTGTTTTTGGATACATTGTACAGTTTGGGATGGTGGTGTTGTCCTCTCTTCGGTCTCTAATGTTACTTCTTTCATTGATTTTTCTTGTTAATGATGTGTCTCGAATATCGTTCTGGACCTCATTATACATTTTTGACCTTCTATAATTTGTTACATACCTAACGGGGTCCTCGTGCCATTGAGGTGGTGTTGACCCCATTACAATCACTTGCCGATACTGGTTTCCACTGTGCATTAACCTGACATAGTGGTCACCGATGGCAAGTACTCCCTTTTTTCATTTTAGTTTACTGTATTTTATTTTAATTTTGTTAGTTGCATAGGGAACGCCTTGAAGTCTGAAATCAGGAGGCCAGCAAAGTACGTTCCTCTTGCGGGTATACTGTACTACGAGGGCGGTATGTTATTTGTTAAGTACTGCTCGTATTAAATAATGAGGTTCACAATGATGTCTGTTTAGTGTTGTGTGTGTATATAGTATATTTGTGCCGACAGGAGTCTGGGGACAGGACAGCATTATTTTATCCACAAATTGTGTGCAGTGTCTCCTTTAAGAACTTTCTCATGCTGCTCTTTTTCCTTTGTGGCGCTGGGATGGCACTTGGACACTGGGGTTAAGATCGGTCATCTTACCTAGGTGCCCACGTGCATATTTCAGGGTACTGGGATTTGAGGTTGGCATAAAACACATTATTAACATACTTTAGTCACATGTTCTTTTAGAAGAGTGTGATCGTGCGATCGGTTTGTGTCCCGCGATCGCTCTCTTTGTATACTATTGTGTACAGCGTCTCCATGGTGTTTGTGGTCACGTAACCTAGCTGTGACATGTGATCGCTCGCCGGCGATGCTGTTTCCTGTATACACAGCGTCTCCATGAATGTTGCGGTCATGTGACTCATATTGAACATGTGACTGCTCTCTGGAGATGGGGTCACTTCCAGACTTGCGCATCGGTGACATGGAGACGGCGAGTTACAGGATTCCATGCTGGCCAGGTAGAGTCCCACCCACGTCCATTCATTCATTCATTCATCAAGTTTTTAATGTAGCACATATGGGTTAGCAGAAATGTTTGCACTTTATTCATTATGTATAATTATCTATTTCGGTACTCTTTTGGACATTTTTAATATATTTATAATGTATTTTATGGATGAATACACTGTACTATTGTAAGATAAATATTTATATTTCACAAGTATGAGTTATTTTATTATATTGTGAGCACTATTGCACTTTATTAGTTGATTATTTCAATTGTCTTATCACCATGTGGGTGGTACTTATACATGCACTATGCACCACTATTGTCATTGCTTGAAAAAGGTTCCATTGAAAGGACCGAAACGTTGCATCTGGTGGAATAAAATACGCACATTATTTTTTGGAAGTGCCGTGGAGTTTCTTTTTTCTTTTTATATATATATATATATATATATATATATATATATATATATATATTATAAGACCAGGCTCAATAATCATCGCTATACGATTAGAAAAGGGCGTACAGATTTACCGGTCCCTAGACATTTCGTGTCACATAAGCATAATGAAAAGGTTCTCAGATGTTGGATTATAGATCAGATCCAAATGCCACGGAGGGGTGGAGACCGTATATCTCTACTGAAAAAAAGGGAGTTATACTGGATCCAGACCTTAAATAGCCTGTATCCTAATGGATTGAACATAGATTATAGATATGGGGGTATAGTATGAGTATGTGGTGGTTTGCCCTTGAGTACCCTGGCTGTACGTGAAGCGTTCTACCTGTCGTTGACAGGTTCATTGGTTAAAAAATAACGAAAAATATAAAAACAAGAAAAGAAAATTATATTTTTTTGTAACATAGGAATAATAAGGTATATTATTTATGTTTATTATTGATACTTTTTTATTATTCCAGTTTTTTAGACACTTTCGCACATCTGGGAGAAGGTATTTTGGATGAGTAATGAGCCTGGACGTTGGATGAAGAGCCCCCAATAAAGTACAATTCTGCTATAACATCTTATTGGTTTTTAATTTTGAGGTTCCTTTTGCGTGTCCCGCCTGCATTACATGGAGGTAGTTCCCTCCTTGTTTTGATGAGACAATGTTTTGTTTAGTTCAAGTGCTTATGTTGCCAGTATGGTATCCCTTTAGAGCTTTATATAGCCAACGACCAATTATGTCTCAGCTAATAAAGGAGAACCCTCTTAGTCATGAGTTGGGGCAGGGCGGGGGGCCGTAATGTGGCTAACACTGACGTGCTGGCAACATTGGGGCGCCAATTGGGTTTGGGTTATCCATCTTGGAAAAGGTGGTTACTCGCCTAACCTGCTTGTCAGTGGAATTTATCCACAGCGACTGGTCTTATATGATTGTGACAGTCTTTGGCTGCAATGATGAATTACAAAAAAGAGATCTGGCAATGTTCCCTTCTTGAATATGGCGG
This sequence comes from Bufo bufo, assembly GCF_905171765.1. Classification (NCBI taxonomy): domain Eukaryota; kingdom Metazoa; phylum Chordata; class Amphibia; order Anura; family Bufonidae; genus Bufo; species Bufo bufo. The sequence goes on from NC_053396.1 coordinate 161,615,240, forward strand.
CAGTTATAAAGGTGACGGTGTTGCGCGCGCGCCGCCTTTTCCAGCCGTCGGCTTATGGGCAGTGCACATGATTCATGCGTGCGCCGCTTGGGTCATCGGCAGGCGAGCCTGCGGCGAACGTGTGTCTCCTTTCGGCCCGATACTGATGACGTAATGCAGCCGGAACATGCGCAGAGGTAACCTATAGAGGCGCTGATCGGCGCGATGGTATATGTGGGTACATCGATCTTCCAGGTACTAACTAGTCTCCTCCTCCCTCTTATGATCACATTAATTAAAGTGTATGCACTGATTACAAATTGATGCGATACAGTTGGATTCAATTATGCACATTTGATGGTACTGTATGTTATTTATTATATAATGTATTTGATTCATCATATGCACATATCACTTTACCCTTTGGGGATGATCATTGATTTTTTTATGTATTTTGACACATTTTGTACTGTAATGCCACGTAGAATTAAGGCAGTTCTGAAGGCAAAAGGGGGTCCAACACCGTATTAGTATGGTGTTCCTAATAATTCTTTAGGTGAGTGTGTATATATATATATATATATATATATATATATATATAGTAACCGCTGTCTACACATCATAGATAGATCTGCAACATAGACAGCACAGGATAAATAAACTCTAATCCAGGCTCAGCCAAACATAGTCCCAGTGGCGTACCAAGGGGGGGGGGGGGCGTCCCGCCCCGGGTGCCACTCACAAGGGGGGTGCCAGTGGCGTAGGGATCGCCATAGCAGCCATAGCAATGGCTATGGGGCCCTACGCCACTGGGGGCCCGCCGCGACTGAGGATAAAAATAAAATAAAAAATGAGGCGAGTGGGCCAGGCGTGGCGCTGTGATAGGGGCAGGGCTCCAGATGGTCTCTCCCAGTCCCTCCCCCTGTGCTGCTGCCGCCGCGGCCAATAAGAGGAGGGACAGGCCCGGGGGAGGGGCTGTGGCCACTGCGCCACCAATGAAGATATCTTCATTAACATTGAGTGCGGCCCCCCCCCCAGTATAATAAACATTGAGTGTGCCCCCCCCCAGTATAATAAACATTGAGTGCGGCCCCCCCCAGTATAATAAACATTGAGTGCGGCCCCCCCCAGTATAATAAACATTGAGTGCGCCCCCCCAGTATAATAAACATTGAGTGCGGCCCCCCCCCCCCCAGTATAATAAACATTGGTGGGCAGTGGGCAGTGCCAATGAGGGTTAAAAAAATAATAAATTAACAAAGGGTTCGCCCCGGGTGCCAAATGCTCTAGGTACGCCCCTGCATAGTCCAGAGGACTCCCAGCACTCGTGTGCACAATTATGTAATCACTAATAAAGATAAGTGAAATCCTAGGCACCCATTCACCTAATGGAATCCACAAAAGTGTAATTTTGTCCTCTCTCAGGTCAGTATCCATTGGAGTTACTCCCTTTTTTTTTTTTTTTTTTTAATCTATTCAATAATTCTGCAGTATGAGGTAACTGTATGTGTACTGACCTTTAGGTGAGGCTAGGAGGGGTCAAGAGAGTTGAAAACACTTAGTTTTGGAACACAGACCTCAGCTCCATTGAAGACCTCATCAGGGTAGAGTGCTGGTCGATGGGAGCTTGCTCATTTGTCAGCACAACTCTCGGCGACAGTTACTTATCTTTAACTTTGTGTATCTTTGTGTATATATTTCTTTTTATCATAGTTTAGTAAACTTTTTACGCATCAAGTCTTGTTAAGTCTATTTTTTCCTGAACTTCTGATCCCACTATAATGCAGAGACCATTAAACATCATTTATGGTTTATAACTGATATACAGTAAGTCCAGTTATACATTTTTATACAGAAAACTGATGCAATTTCACATCGCGCTCCTTTCCCATTTCACAAAGGCTAAGGACAGGTTGTCTGGATGCTGCATGCAACCAAATCCCTGCCTACATATGGTGGCCACTAGCTGTATGATTTTGAAGGTGATTCACCCATTTTACCAGATAAATTGTGTGGCTAATGGCAAGTGCATGGTTGAGGTTTGCAGCAGCTCGACCATCTGTTATTACCCCAACTGTCCATATCTACTATTCTACTACTTCTCTCTTCCTGCTTTTATCCTGCTCACCTCTTTTGATGATAACAGTAGCAGGGAACTTCTCTGCTGGAAAGTGATGGTCCTCTATCCGCAGCAAGAGGTTATATTGCAACTTTGTAATGTTACTTTTATACATGGGCATTCGTTATCTGCATATAGCCAACACTGGGTTGGGCCCATTTCAGCTTTCAAAATGTTTCCAATACATCATGAATGGCATGATGTATAAAATGTGCAGCAGGTATTATTCCCATATAAAAACTACATGTGAACAGTGAGTTTTGGGGGTATGACTTCACACTAAGGGCTCATGAACATGAACTTATTTTTGTCCACATCTAATCTGCATTTTTTGCCGATTAGAATGCAGACCCATTCTCTTCAATCACTTCATCTGCATGTCCATTCCACCTGCTAAAAAATAGAACATGTCCTATTCTTGTCCTTTTTGACGTTCCGTTCCGCAAAACTCACATGGCTGTTATCTATGTTTTGCCATCTTCAATTTGCAGACCGCAAAAATGGCTACAGCGCGTGCATGAGACCTAAGCCTCAGAGACGATGACTTGCTGTAGTTCCTCTGACCTGTGCCTTGCTTTGCGTACTGAAGAGTCAAGAGCAACTCAATGTCTAGCGGCTGAATGTCTCTGGCTCCTAGCTTGCCGCAGTCACCCGCTGGCACCAGTCCAACTCTTAGTTTAGGCCTGATGCTGCTGAAGTGCTTAGGTCTGTGTGGGCTGATCCAGATAGTACATGTATGGTTAGATTACTTCCTGTCTGTTTATGCAAAATGTAAAAAGTTTTAATTTGTGTCAGTGTGTAAGTATTAATATTGGCTGGTCTGTTGCTTTACTGGCCTCATGGCAACCCTAGTGAGCTCTGTAAATTTGGTAGCTGAGATATAATAATGTCCAGTGCCCCAAAACTGATTAGAAAAATACCATGTATAGTACATAACTGTCCTTTGAGTCCTGCCTGGCAAGATAGAGCATTAAGTTCCCATCTGCTTCCTACTCTAAATCTTTTCAAACTTCCCAATTTGTGGCTGAGTTTCCATACATTTCTTGCTTATTTTTTTATTTATTATTTTTTAACCTAATAGCATGGAATATACAACAGCTGGTTAGGCATAATCTTACTGTTCGATCCCTAATCTTGTCCTTACTTTATAAGAACTATTCAAAAGTTGATGTTTTGTTCGTATAATATTCCTTGAATTCCCAATTCCAGAGTGTTGTAAAAATTAAGCAGATGGACAGTCGCCGCTCTAAGCGGTTGGATGGACCTGTCAAGTTGCTGTGGGTATCTCTGCAAATGGCAATCTTAAAATGGACATTATTATTATACATATGAGAGGAATGTGGGGGCTTACGTCAATATCATAAAGAATATGCTACGGAATAGTTTTATTTACATATTTATTTTGGTAATGTCACAATTATATATGAATAATAGTTATTTCTGCTGCAGCATACAATATGTGGATAAGGTGACAAATGGTAGATTAGTATTGTAGTCAGTGCTCCATCACCCTTATAGAAGTGAATGGAGCAGTGGACCAACATGTACAGTACTGCTCCATTCAGAGAGGGGACTCTAGGACCCCCTGTTCTTGGGATCATTGGGAGTCTCAGCGTTCGGACCCTCTGCGGTTTGGTATTTGTTACCTATTTTGTAAATAAGTGATAAATACTTTTCATGGGACAACCACTTTAAAAACATCAAACAGATGGTGTCCTGGTCAATAGTTGACCCCAATGTCTCAGTACAGTAAGACAGCATTGTTAACTAGTTTGCAGCCCCACAGTTGGTGCATTCACATTCCAGTTGCCTATACTAGGTAGTGCAAGATCAATATGTTTCATGCTTCTCAAGAAACCCAGGCATTATATGGAGTAAAACGATGGTTAAGAAGGACAAGCCTGGAAAAGATTGACAAGTGGACAGACCTCTATCTACCAGGGGAAAATGTGCGCAGTCTACAATCTTGTATATCTAAAATCAATTCAACCAGCCTTGTCTTTACACTTAGTTTACTCAAGTATATTGGAAAGCTATCTAGGTTAATTGATTTGCTTTACATCCTCATCTGAAAAGAGAACAGATGTTTTAGGAAACTTCATATATAAGAACAGGTCCACTTTCCTGTAAAGACGATACCTGATATGTATACCACTGGGTGTATGTGAAACTCTAGAGCATTAATAAGTAGTTTAACAAATACATTTCCAGAATGCATTTGCAACGGGCAGCCTCCACCCAGGGCCCTCTATATTGCGTTCCAGGTTTGATAGGAATGCTGGCGTAGTGCGGCCTAAATGTCTCTTTATGTGTGTCACGGTGCGTCTACCTGGATACAGCTGGACCCCAGGCTTTGGCTCCGAAACAATAAACAGGGGGAATAATTGAGGAATTTGAAGAAATAGCTTGGGTCCAGACCTTGAGATAAAATTCAATGGTGGCTTTACTTGAATAAATGTTTCTCCAAACAGTTTCAGGCTTTGTCTTGGTTCCAGCAGGTTTTAGCATTAAACTGGCAGGCAAACTCAATTCTGCTATATCTTACACTCACTCTGCTGTACTGACAAGCTAACTGACACCAAGTTAGCTTCACTATTGTAGTCGGACTTATGTTAAGCCAAAAAGTAGGTTAGAATCCTGGCAGCCCCAACATGGAGTCTCAACCAGAACAAACTAGAACTGCGCCACCTCCTTCTGGTAACAAGCAGGATTCGCCCACTTCTGCCCAAAAGGGGGGAGAATGGAATGGTGAGTTCCATTATGTCTAAGATAGCTCTGTCAGAAACTCTGCCACATGCTGGTGAACCAGGCACATTACATATGAACAATTAAGATATTAGGAATGCACATTGTGGAGGACCTGAACAAAATACATAAGATTATGTTTTGTTAGCCCATTAGAGATAGTAGCAGGGTGCATGAGTGGTAACACCACTCTAGGGTGTTACACATTTACAAGTGATGGCTCCAGAGTTCTTGTGAAGCTGCTATTATCATTTACTTAAAGGGGTTTATCTCATAATGTAAAAAATAAAAACCATATAGTACAATGCAATCTCTTTCTAACAAAGCTAGAACCAGCCCTGTACCTCATGTGGATCCAGAGATCTCCTCATTCATTGCTCTGGTCTGTTTATTTCAAGGTAACAGCTGAGGTGCATGCCCTTTCTGCTGTAGGTCTATCCCTATCACACCTCAGGGGATGTGTCCTTTCTGCTGTAGCTCTCGCCATGTAACTGTCTCAGTTTCTAACAGTAGATATGGATAGTGGCAGTTTGAAGGGGTTCTCCAGGAATTAAGAAAATTAAAATACTACTTATTACTTTATTCTAAATATATTACCAAATACCTTTTATTAGTTGGAATGGATAGTTTTTTCTGGGGAGCAATCAGGAGGAGAAATAAAATGGCTGCCATCCTATTAGTACAGACAAAACATGTCCTAATCACACAATAGGACAAGTTACTTGACAACACTGAGCTAAAGAGCTGCCTCATCCTCCTCTCTGCTCTGCTTGTCAGGGATTATGATCCTGAATACCGTGAATAGGATCTTCAGTTGAATCTCTGTAGGAATTTAGTTCATGAGGAGACATGAAGTACAGAGAGGACGGACAGGACAGACTGTGGTAATGGAGACGGCATACAAGTGCTGCTGCTCATTAGCCACATTCCCACCTCCTCTCTGTACTTCATGTCTCTCATGAACGCCATTCCTACAGAGGTTTGCAATGTAGCTCTCTTTTAAGGCCCTATTAGGGTATGACCACATGGTGGGCGCTAATTAGGATTAGTTGGTCCGGTTTGTACGGGTATATTTAATCTATTTCATTTAATGTTTGTGTGTGTGTAATTAAAAGATATCGACAGTATCCTCTATAACAGTGACATCAACAGCCCCCCCTTCCTTAACACTTAACCCCCCACAGTGCCCTGGCTCCTTAAAATGGGACCTCCACAGCAGACCACCCCCTTAACTTTGACCTTTACAGCAGCCTGCCCATTTAACAGTGAGTTTCACAGCACCCCACCCCCTTGACAGTGACCTCCACAGGGGCCCACCTCCTTAACAGTGACCTCTACAGCACTCACCCCTTAAGGCCTATTGCACACGACCGTATGGCTTTTTCAGTGTTTTGCGATCCGTTTTTCACGGATCCGTTGTTCCGTTTTTTGTTTCCGTTGTGTTTCCGTTTCTGTTCCGTTTTTCCGTTCCGTTTTTCCGTATCGCATATACAGTATACAGTAATTACATAGATAAAATTGGGCTGGGCATAACATTTTCAATAGATGGTTCAGCAAAAAACGGAACGGAAACGGAAGACATACGGATGCATTTCCGTATGTGTTCCGTTTTTTTGCAGACCCATTGACTTGAATGGAGCCACGGACTGTGATTTGCGGGCAATAATAGGACATGTTCTATGTTAAAACGGAACGGAAAAACGGAAATACGGAAACGGAATACATACGGAGTACATTCCGTTTTTTTTGCGGACCCATTGAAATGAATGGTTCCGTATACGGACCGTATACGGAACGCAAAAAACGTCCAGTAAACGGGAAAAAAAAACGTCCGTGTGCAATAGGCCTAACACTGAAAATAGGCTATAGTCCCCTTAACCACCTCCGGACCGCCTAACGCAGGATCGCGTTCCGGAGGTGGCAGCGCTGCGCACAGTCACGCATATACGCGTCATCTCGCGATGGCCGAGATTTCCTGTGAACGCGCGCACACAGGCGCGCGCGCTCACAGGAACGGAAGGTGAGAGAGTTGATCTCCAGCCTGCCAGCGGCGATCGTTCGCTGGCAGGCTGGAGATGTGTTTTTTTTAACCCCTAACAGGTATATTAGACGCTGTTTTGATAACAGCGTCTAATATACCTGCTACCTGGTCCTCTGGTGGTCCCCTTTGTTTGGATCGACCACCAGAGGACACAGGTAGCTCAGTAAAGTAGCACCAAGCACCACTACACTACACTACACCCCCCCCCGTCACTTATTAACCCCTTATTAGCCCCTGATCACCCCTGATCACCCCATATAGACTCCCTGATCACCCCCCTGTCATTGATTACCCCCCTGTCATTGATCACCCCCCTGTAAAGCTCCATTCAGATGTCCGCATGATTTTTACGGATCCACTGATAGATGGATCGGATCCGCAAAACGCATCCGGACGTCTGAATGAAGCCTTACAGGGGCATGATCAATGACTGTGGTGATCACCCCATATAGACTCCCTGATCACCCCCCTGTAAAGCTCCATTCAGATGTCCGCATGATTTTTACGGATGCACTGATAGATGGATCCGATCCGCAAAACGCATCCGGACGTCTGAATGAAGCCTTACAGGGGCATGATCAATGACTGTGGTGATCACCCCCCTGTCATTGATTACCCCCCTGTAAAGCTCCATTCAGATGTCCGCATGATTTTTACGGATGCACTGATAGATGGATCGGATCCGCAAAACGCATCCGGACGTCTGAATGAAGCCTTACAGGGGCATGATCAATGACTGTGGTGATCACCCCATATAGACTCCCTGATCACCCCCCTGTAAAGCTCCATTCAGATGTCCGCATGATTTTTACGGATGCACTGATAGATGGATCGGATCCGCAAAACGCATCCGGACGTCTGAATGAAGCCTTACAGGGGCGTGATCAATGACTGTGGTGATCACCCCATATAGACTCCCTGATCACCCCCCTGTAAAGCGCCATTCAGATGTCCGCATAATTTTTACGGATGCACTGATAGATGGATCCGATCCGCAAAACGCATCCGGACGTCTGAATGAAGCCTTACAGGGGCATGATCAATGACTGTGGTGATCACCCCCCTGTCATTGATCAACCCCCTGTAAAGCTCCATTCAGATGTCCGCATGATTTTTACGGATGCACTGATAGATGGATCGGATCCGCAAAACGCATCCGGACGTCTGAATGAAGCCTTACAGGGGCGTGATCAATGACTGTGGTGATCACCCCATATAGACTACCTGATCACCCCCCTGTCATTGATTACCCCCCTGTCATTGATTACCCCCCTGTCATTGATTACCCCCCTGTAAAGCTCCATTCAGACGTCCGCATGATTTTTACGGATCCACTGATAGATGGATCGGATCCGCAAAACGCATCCGGACATCTGAATGAAGCCTTACAGGGGCATGATCAATGACTGTGGTGATCACCCCATATAGACTCCCTGATCACCCCCCTGTCATTGATTACCCCCCTGTCATTGATTACCCCCCTGTAAAGCTCCATTCAGACGTCCGCATGATTTTTACGGATCCACTGATAGATGGATCGGATCCGCAAAACGCATACGGACGTCTGAATGAAGCCTTACACGGGCGTGATCAATGACTGTGGTTATCACCCCATATAGACTCCCTGATCACCCCCCTGTCATTGATCACCCCCCTGTCATTGATCACCCCCCCCTGTCATTGATCACCCCCCCCTGTCATTGATCACCCCCCCCTGTCATTGATCACCCCCCTGTAAGGCTCCATTCAGACATTTTTTTGGCCCAAGTTAGCGGAATTTTTTTATTTTTTTCTTACAAAGTCTCATATTCCACTAACTTGTGTCAAAAAATAAAATCTCACATGAACTCACCATACCCCTCACGGAAACCAAATGCGTAAAATTTTTTAGACATTTATATTCCAGACTTCTTCTCACGCTTTAGGGCCCCTAGAATGCCAGGGCAGTATAAATACCCCACATGTGACCCCATTTCGGAAAGAAGACACCCCCAGGTATTCCGTGAGGGGCATATTGAGTTCATGAAAGATTGAAATTTTTGTCCCAAGTTAGCGGAACGGGAGACTTTGTGAGAAAAAAAATTAAAAATATCAATTTCCGCTAACTTGTGCCAAAAAAAAAAAATTTCTATGAACTCGCCATGCCCCTCATTGAATACCTTGGGGTGTCTTCTTTCCAAAATGGGGTCACATGTGGGGTATTTATACTGCCCTGGCATTCTAGGGGCCCCAAAGCGTGAGAAGAAGTCTGGTATCCAAATGTCTAAAAATGCCCTCCTAAAAGGAATTTGGGCCCCTTTGCGCATCTAGGCTGCAAAAAAGTGTCACACATCTGGTATCGCCGTACTCAGGAGAAGTTGGGGAATGTGTTTTGGGGTGTCATTTTACATATACCCATGCTGGGTGAGAGAAATATCTTGGTCAAATGCCAACTTTGTATAAAAAAATGGGAAAAGTTGTCTTTTGCCAAGATATTTCTCTCACCCAGCAAGGGTATATGTAAAATGACACCCCAAAACACATTCCCCAACTTCTCCTGAATACGGCGATACCACATGTGTGACACTTTTTTGCAGCCTAGGTGGGCAAAGGGGCCCACATTCCAAAGAGCACCTTTAGGATTTCACAGGTCATTTACCTACTTACCACACATTAGGGCCCCTGGAAAATGCCAGGGCAGTATATCTACCCCACAAGTGACCCCATTTTGGAAAGAAGACACCCCAAGGTATTCCGTGAGGGGCATGGCGAGTTCCTAGAATTTTTTATTTTTTGTCACAAGTTAGTGGAAAATGCTGATTTTTTTTTATTTATTTTTTTCATACAAAGTCTCATATTCCACTAACTTGTGACAAAAAATAAAAACTTCCATGAACTCACTATGCCCATCAGCGAATACCTTGGGGTCTCTTCTTTCCAAAATGGGGTCACTTGTGGGGTAGTTATACTGCCCTGGCATTCTAGGGGCCCAAATGTGTGGTAAGGAGTTTGAAATCAAATTCTGTAAAAAATGACCTGTGAAATCCGAAAGGTGCTCTTTGGAATATGGGCCCCTTTGCCCACCTAGGCTGCAAAAAAGTGTCACACATCTGGTATCTTCGTACTCAGGAGAAGGTGGGGAATGTGTTTTGGGGTGTCATTTTACATATACCCATGCTGGGTGAGAGAAATATCTTGGCAAAAGACAACTTTTCCCATTTTTTTATACAAAGTTGGCATTTGACCAAGATATTTATCTCACCCAGCATGGGTATATGTAAAATGACAAAATGCCAGGGCAGTATAACTACCCCACAAGTGACCCCATTTTGGAAAGAAGACACCCCAAGGTATTCCGTGAGGGGCATGGCGAGTTCCTAGAATTTTTTATTTTTTGTCACAAGTTAGTGGAAAATGCTGATTTTTTTTTATTTATTTTTTTCATACAAAGTCTCATATTCCACTAACTTGTGACAAAAAATAAAAACTTCCATGAACTCACTATGCCCATCAGCGAATACCTTGGGGTCTCTTCTTTCCAAAATGGGGTCACTTGTGGGGTAGTTATACTGCCCTGGCATTCTAGGGGCCCAAATGTGTGGTAAGGAGTTTGAAATCAAATTCTGTAAAAAATGACCTGTGAAATCCGAAAGGTGCTCTTTGGAATATGGGCCCCTTTGCCCACCTAGGCTGCAAAAAAGTGTCACACATCTGGTATCTCCGTACTCAGGAGAAGGTGGGGAATGTGTTTTGGGGTGTCATTTTACATATACCCATGCTGGGTGAGAGAAATATCTTGGCAAAAGACAACTTTTCCCATTTTTTTATACAAAGTTGGCATTTGACCAAGATATTTATCTCACCTAGCATGGGTATATGTAAAATGACACCCCAAAACACATTCCCCACCTTCTCCTGAGTACGGCGATACCAGATGTGTGACACTTTTTTGCAGCCTAGATGCGCAAAGGTGCCCAAATTCCTTTTAGGAGGGCATTTTTAGACATTTCATGACTATAAATGCGACAGTGCGGATTCCTTTAGCGGACATACATACATACACTCAGCTTTACATATTAGATGTCTGTGCGGCACCCACAATGCCATAAACAATACAGACTGACTAAACAGTGTGATCCTAATTAATTTAACGGGGTTTTCTACGATTTTTATATTGATGGCCTGATCGTAACATTGGTAGCTTTTCACCTGCTGTCTAATAAATGAAGATCCTGAGTTTGGAAACCCCTCTATGATGGCCCTATGCATTAAAGGGGTTGTCCGGGTTCAGAGCTGAACCCGGACATATCCCTATTTTCACCCAGGCAGCCCCCCTGACTTGAGCATCAGAGCAGTTCATGCTCCGATGCTCTCCTTTGCCATGCGCTAAATCGCGCAGGGCAAAGGCATTTTCTGGAATGACGTAACAGGCTCTCTATAGGGCTGCCAGGCGATTCTTCCACCCAGCAGTGAGCCCGGTGATGTCACCGGCACTGATGGGTGGGCTAAAGCACTGCCCTAGCCTATAAAATGGCTAGGGCAGCGCTAAAGCCGGCCCATCAGAGCCGGTGACGTCACCGAACACACTGCTGGGCGGAAGCCTCCGCCTCGCAGAGTGTTATTGTAAATAAAAGAGCCCTTGCCCTGCGCTTTCCAGTGCAGGGCAAGGGAGAACATCGGAGCATGAAATGCCGGGGTGAAATTATGGGTATGTCCGGGTTCAGCTCTGAACCCGGACAGCCCCTTTTAATACGCCATTTGGAAATATCTTGTCCTCATGAAATATCCCATGTTAATCTTGCATCAGGGTCTTTGCATTAAGCTAAGTTTTAAACTCAAAGGAATTACCTAATGGACCCTACCTGTGTATGGGTATACTTAAATCAATGAGCACATGAGCGGCAAGGCTTAATTCCCAAACTTGACCCAGATAATGTCTCCCTGTAAAACATAACCTTTAATGATCACAATAAAAGTAGCTCTGTGAGCCTCCACAAAAGGTTAAAAACTGCTGTGTCCCGCCTGTATTTGTGGCGTGATTGTATGGTCCTCACACCGTAGCTGGCAGAGAGACGTGCACTAATCCTGCCACACTACTAACGTGCTATGGCCCGTAACAAACTGGCCCTGTATATGTCAGAATAAGCCAAATGGCTCACTAGCAACTGGTATCTCACCGATAATGATACGCCATACACTGGTTACATGATTATTTGAGAGAAAGTGTAACACCATGAACTGGTTACATATAAACCAACAAGCTACATAGGACCAGACACTAACATTTAAAGCCTACTAACTGCCCCCCCGACATGTTTCGCCAGCTATACTGGCTTCATCAGGGGTTGGGCAGCATTGAATGAGGAAGTTGCAGAGGGGGTATAAATGATCAGATAATTTAAATTGACAGCTGGCTGATCCAATGTTAGAGCTCAAATAATTCGACATAGACAAATAGTATTACAAATCTACCAATCTGCCGTTGGCACAACCCACCACACTTATTTTCACCTCAAATCAGGATACATGAGAGGTGTGTGTATCAAATGACATCATGCGTAATTTACCTGTGTTGTATTTTACATTTAGTCATAAGACTATTGGCTGCCTGCTCTTGACGTGCGCTTTTTGATTTTTTAATCTTGTTTATAGTAAAAATTAACTTTTATTTATTACATTTAATAATTGGTGAAAAAACTTATTGCTAGCCTACTTAAATTATAAGTTTAAAACTTTCACTGGTGGACCTGAGCAGTGCTATACTAAATATATTAATCAACTGGCAGCCGTTTGACAATGGTGACTGTAGCTAGATTCAGCTGGCTACTTTCCTCTAGGTATGCTGAATTGGATATAAGTATCCACTGTTTTGCTACAGTGGTTCACAACATTGTTAATAGGCTGCTTGATTTTTGTGCCTGTTGGCTCTGTATTGTAGCGTTAATAGTGCTGCAGGTGCTGCGATAACTGCCTGCTGCCTGTCTTATCTCCTAGATTGATTCAATTGACAGTACAGTCTCTCGCTGTACTGCCTCGTTGGCGACGCAGTCAACTGCTGCACTATAAACTAGCTGTTCTGTAACGAGCACTCTCATAAAGGGTCCACTGTGTTCTAAAAACTTAGATGCTGCCCCCCGACATGTTTCGCCATGGATATGGCGTCCTCAGGGGATCGGGCAGTCTATGAGGAGAGTGGAGTTGCCGGGTATATTTGAAAACTCCCACTAGAATGACGCGATATGTTTCAACCAATGGTCTTACTCCTTAGTGAGCTCGTCCCTGTTGCTTCCAACGTGATCTCTGATAGGTTGTTTGTATCGGCCGGCTCTGACGTATTTGCTCGCGCGATCTCGCTCAGTTCCCGCGCATGTCTCTGGACTTAGGGCTTTGCGGTTTGGATTCACTGGCTGATCTATCTGTATTGGATAATTCGCCGATCATCTGATGTTAAGATGTATAAATTCGGCTGGAGTGAGGTACTGCGCATGTCGCTGTACTTAAGAGATTCTGTTGATCATGTTGTTTCTCTGCGCATGTCTCTGTACTTAGATGTTTTTATCTGTTCTCTCTTCCTGCTTATCTTTCTTTTAGCGCTTCTCTCAGACCTTAGGTAATTTTCTACCTTCTTTTTAATCCTTTTATTACGAACATAATGTATAGTACCTTCTTACTATTGATATTAGTATGGTACTTCTCGTGTGCCAAACCACCTGTCTTGATTTGATTATTATCTTTCATTTGAACGCTTTTCAACTGTATAGCTGTAGATTACATGATTATAATATAGTTATATTTTATTACTTATTTTTCTTTTCTTATTTTCCTTATAGGTCCAAACACCATCATCTAGATCCCCAGGAGGGCGACGCACTGACTACCATCTCCGTCTCTTCCAGGTATTAATTTGGGCTCTTATTAGTTATTATTGTTATTTTTCTACAGATCTGTCAGCTGACAGTGGATTATCCAGTGGGTGTTACATTATATAAACTCCGTAAGTTGTTTGTATTATAGTTTTTATATGATTTTTGATTATAAATATGCCACTCTCCAAATTATTAAATTCAAGAAGGTCTGATTACTTTTATTTCATTGTTGTTGTATTCAATTATTTTTATTAGGATAATTTTTACAAAAATGATGCAAAAGTGAACCCTTCATTTAGGCCTAGGGGTGAAAGACTTCTGAGTCTGTATATCCAGCGGGTTTCTTCCTGCTGTAATTTTTTATCTATATCCCCTTGTCTCGGGCCTGCTTTGATTTTGGTTATCCCCCATACTTTCAAACTATCACTGTTGCCGTCATGCTCTGCCTGGATGTGTCTAGAGAGCGTGGTGTCTGTTTTCAAATTAATATCACTTAGATGTTTTGATATTCTTCTCCGGAGTGCTTGTACGGTTTTCCCTATATAGATTTTGGGACAGCCGCATTGTATGGCATAAACTACTCCTGATGTTTTACAATTTATATATTGTGTAATTTTGTACTTCCTACAGTCCACCGGATTTTCAAACTCTTTACATGCAAGCATTCTGCTGCAGAATTGGCAATCTCCACATGGGTATGACCCTTTAGTGGTTAGCCATGTGGTTTTTGGAGTGGATTGCGAATTCCTCTGAAAATGGCTGTGAACTAGTTGTTCTCGCAGATTGGTTCCTCGCCTATATGTAATTGAGGGATGTTCTGTAATGACACTTTTTATGTCTTCATCCAATCTTAGAATATTCCAATATTTTTTTAGGATATTATTAACTTCTTGGTGTTTTATATCGAATGTGCCTATACAGCGCACTAAATTGTCACTGCTGGTTTTTCCTTTGTTCTTTAATAAGTCATCTCTGTCCCTGTCTTTTGCCTTCCGATACGCCTTATGTAGGACTTTTTTAGGGTAACCTCGTTCTAAAAATTTCTGATAAAGGATTTTGCTTTCATGTTCAAAGCTCTCCTCTGTTGAGCAGTTCCTTCTCGCTCTATAATACTGGCCTACTGGGATTCCTCTTTTCAGGGGTATTGGGTGGTAACTGGACCAGTGGAGAAGACTGTTGCTCGACGTGGGCTTCCTGTAGATTTCTGTTTCTATATTACCATTCTCTGAAAGGCTTAGAGATACATCCAGAAAATTGAGTTTGTTTTTATTGATTTCACCCGTGAATTTTAAACCAATAGTGTTAATATTGAGAATTTTAATAAATTCATGAAATTCTTCTTGTGCACCTTCCCACAGTATTAGAACGTCGTCTATATAACGACCCCAAAAAGTGATGTATTTTGTGTACTGGCTGTGTGCATCAGTGAACACAATTCTGTCCTCCCACCACCCTAAATAAAGATTTGCAAAATTTGGTGCACATTTTGTGCCCATTGCGGTGCCTGTGATCTGTAAATAAAAATCGCTATCAAAAACGAAATAATTGTGAGTGAGTAAAAAACTTAAAAGTGACAAAACAAACTCATTATGGTCTTTGTAATGGGTGCCTTTTGTGTCTAGATAGTACTTGACTGCATCAATGCCTTTAGAGTGTGGTATGCTGGTATATAACGCCTCAACGTCCAGGCTCGCTAATGAGGTTCCATGTTCTACGTGTATGTTGTTCAATTTAATCAACACGTCCTTAGTGTCTCTCAGGTATGATGTTAGACTGGGGACAAATGGGGATATCACCTCATCGACGTAGCCACTTATTCCCTCACACAAACTCTCATTCCCAGATACTATAGGTCTCCCAGGAATTGGTTGTCGTTTTTTGTGTATCTTGGGAATGGCGTAAAATGTTGCAAGTACTGGATTCGGCTTGTACAGAACTTTGAACTCTTCTTTGGTGATTAGGTTCTTTTCTTTTGCCTGCTGTAATATGTTCTTAAGTTCTTGTACAAATTTAGTAGTAGGATTATTCTGCAATTTTTGATAAGTATTTTTGTCTTTCAGCAAGTCCATAACCATTCTTTTATACTCTGATTTTTCCATTAACACTATGTTGCCCCCCTTATCTGACGGTTTAATTTCTAAGTTTTTATTTTCTGTCAGCTCTTTCAAGGCTTTCTTTTCTTTGTTACTTAGATTACTGCTGACTTGTGACTTTTTCCCTTTAATTTTTTGTAGTTCTAGAGTTACTAGATCCACAAATGTCTGGATATTACTATATTTTGTAAAGGGTGGTGTAAATTTAGACTGGGGGGTCATAGTGGAGAATGGTGGTTTAGGTGCTGGAATTTGTCCTAAATGTTCTTGCTGTAAATCCTCCAATATTTGGACTGCTTCACATTCACGTCTGTGCATTTCTTGGGCATCTTTATCTTTATTCTTGTACTCCTTGTGCAATGCCAATTTCCTTGCAAAGAGGTTTATATCTTTTACCCATGTGAAGCAGTCAAAATATGGTGCTGGTGTGTACGAAAGACCTTTTTGAATAAGTCTTTCATGTTCCGAATCTAGAATGATGTTTGTTAAGTTAATTCTTTGCATCTCGTTTGTTTTTGAAGGAAGTGCTACGTCTTGGGCTGATATCCCCACTTGTCCCGGTCTCTCAACTGTGTTCCTGACACTAAAAAAGAAGGAGAAGACGAGGAGGCTGAAGACAGAGAAGGTAAGTGAGGGCCCATATTTGGTATTCCTATTGGGGCTTGTGCAGCCACAAATGGAAAGGTTGGAGCTGAGGAGAATAGTGATGGGACAGTTTCGTTTACTCTGTCTGTATCTGGAGCTGGTCCTCTCTCCATACACTGTACAGTGAAATCAATAAAAACAAACTCAATTTTCTGGATGTATCTCTAAGCCTTTCAGAGAATGGTAATATAGAAACAGAAATCTACAGGAAGCCCACGTCGAGCAACAGTCTTCTCCACTGGTCCAGTTACCACCCAATACCCCTGAAAAGAGGAATCCCAGTAGGCCAGTATTATAGAGCGAGAAGGAACTGCTCAACAGAGGAGAGCTTTGAACATGAAAGCAAAATCCTTTATCAGAAATTTTTAGAACGAGGTTACCCTAAAAAAGTCCTACATAAGGCGTATCGGAAGGCAAAAGACAGGGACAGAGATGACTTATTAAAGAACAAAGGAAAAACCAGCAGTGACAATTTAGTGCGCTGTATAGGCACATTCGATATAAAACACCAAGAAGTTAATAATATCCTAAAAAAATATTGGAATATTCTAAGATTGGATGAAGACATAAAAAGTGTCATTACAGAACATCCCTCAATTACATATAGGCGAGGAACCAATCTGCGTGAACAACTAGTTCACAGCCATTTTCAGAGGAATTCGCAATCCACTCCAAAAACCACATGGCTAACCACTAAAGGGTCATACCCATGTGGAGATTGCCAATTCTGCAGCAGAATGCTTGCATGTAAAGAGTTTGAAAATCCGGTGGACTGTAAGAAGTACAAAATTACACAATATATAAATTGTAAAACATCAGGAGTAGTTTATGCCATACAATGCGGCTGTCCCAAAATCTATATAGGGAAAACCGTACAAGCACTCCGGAGAAGAATATCAAAACATCTAAGTGATATTAATTTGAAAACAGACACCACGCTCTCTAGACACATCCAGGCAGAGCATGACGGCAACAGTGATAGTTTGAAAGTATGGGGGATAACCAAAATCAAAGCAGGCCCGAGACAAGGGGATATAGATAAAAAATTACAGCAGGAAGAAACCCGCTGGATATACAGACTCAGAAGTCTTTCACCCCTAGGCCTAAATGAAGGGTTCACTTTTGCATCATTTTTGTAAAAATTATCCTAATAAAAATAATTGAATACAACAACAATGAAATAAAAGTAATCAGACCTTCTTGAATTTAATAATTTGGAGAGTGGCATATTTATAATCAAAAATCATATAAAAACTATAATACAAACAACTTACGGAGTTTATATAATGTAACACCCACTGGATAATCCACTGTCAGCTGACAGATCTGTAGAAAAATAACAATAATAACTAATAAGAGCCCAAATTAATACCTGGAAGAGACGGAGATGGTAGTCAGTGCGTCGCCCTCCTGGGGATCTAGATGATGGTGTTTGGACCTATAAGGAAAATAAGAAAAGAAAAATAAGTAATAAAATATAACTATATTATAATCATGTAATCTACAGCTATACAGTTGAAAAGCGTTCAAATGAAAGATAATAATCAAATCAAGACAGGTGGTTTGGCACACGAGAAGTACCATACTAATATCAATAGTAAGAAGGTACTATACATTATGTTCGTAATAAAAGGATTAAAAAGAAGGTAGAAAATTACCTAAGGTCTGAGAGAAGCGCTAAAAGAAAGATAAGCAGGAAGAGAGAACAGATAAAAACATCTAAGTACAGAGACATGCGCAGAGAAACAACATGATCAACAGAATCTCTTAAGTACAGCGACATGCGCAGTACCTCACTCCAGCCGAATTTATACATCTTAACATCAGATGATCGGCGAATTATCCAATACAGATAGATCAGCCAGTGAATCCAAACCGCAAAGCCCTAAGTCCAGAGACATGCGCGGGAACTGAGCGAGATCGCGCGAGTAAATACGTCAGAGCCGGCCGATACAAACAACCTATCAGAGATCACGTTGGAAGCAACAGGGACGAGCTCACTAAGGAGTAAGACCATTGGTTGAAACATATCGCGTCATTCTAGTGGGAGTTTTCAAATATACCCGGCAACTCCACTCTCCTCATAGACTGCCCGATCCCCTGAGGACGCCATATCCATGGCGAAACATGTCGGGGGGCAGCATCTAAGTTTTTAGAACACAGTGGACCCTTTATGAGAGTGCTCGTTACAGAACAGCTAGTTTATAGTGCAGCAGGTGACTGCGTCGCCAACGAGGCAGTACAGCGAGAGACTGTACTGTCAATTGAATCAATCTAGGAGATAAGACAGGCAGCAGGCAGTTATCGCAGCACCTGCAGCACTATTAACGCTACAATACAGAGCCAACAGGCACAAAAATCAAGCAGCCTATTAACAATGTTGTGAACCACTGTAGCAAAACAGTGGATACTTATATCCAATTCAGCATACCTAGAGGAAAGTAGCCAGCTGAATCTAGCTACAGTCACCATTGTCAAACGGCTGCCAGTTGATTAATATATTTAGTATAGCACTGCTCAGGTCCACCAGTGAAAGTTTTAAACTTATAATTTAAGTAGGCTAGCAATAAGTTTTTTCACCAATTATTAAATGTAATAAATAAAAGTTAATTTTTACTATAAACAAGATTAAAAAATCAAAAAGCGCACGTCAAGAGCAGGCAGCCAATAGTCTTATGACTAAATGTAAAATACAATAATAAGTGCCTCTACGTACGCTGGGTATACACCTATGTAATAACTGATTTCAAATATAGGGGAAAACCCTGAAAAGCTATACCCCTTTCACGTAAGGAATAAAGTTTGACAGATGCAATAAAAACAAGTGTAAAATGGCTGGTTTCCTATCTAGCCATCCCTCAACACAAATATCACTAGCAGAGGCAAATCAAGTGTTCTCCACAGGAAATTTACCAATAAATATCTTGGATATAAATCAGGCCTTCAAAGAACTTAACAAAACCTACAAAAGCTATGTGCGGTCAGTTTGGGAAGTGAGGAGTCTAGATACCTATATACAACAAAAAATTGTGTATAGAGGGATACGTATCAATATCACTCCCAATTCACACCAAGAAGACCCTGAATTCATAAAAGGGTGGGAAACTCTATTAACAGAAAACTCATTGCGCATGCAAGGGTACTTATTAGAGTACAAAAAGAAACAAATGCAAAAAATCTCCCAACAACTAGAAAAAGAAGTAGGTGATATCAAAATATTTCAGACCCATCCTGAGTACACTCAGTTGGAGATTAATCTACAAAAAAATATCGAAGGCCTACAAGGCGAGATAAAAGAGAGAAAGCATCGCAAATATAATAGAGACAGGAAAGATTTTGAATCTGGTAATATATACACCAAAAAGAATACCAGTTATCGCAGCGGCAATTTTAACTACCGCAAACCCACCCAGTATACAGACATCTCGGAATCAGAAGTATCCGAGTCTGATTCAGGGTCTAACACCTCAAAACCAGGTGTTAAGAGGAAAGCTAAAAACAAATTTGGACAGTATCAAAGGAGATACAATTCCAACAGTACAACAAAATGGGCAGGCAACCAACAGAACAAATCTGGAGGACAAACTGTACAGTGTATGGAGAGAGGACCAGCTCCAGATACAGACAGAGTAAACGAAACTGTCCCATCACTATTCTCCTCAGCTCCAACCTTTCCATTTGTGGCTGCACAAGCCCCAATAGGAATACCAAATATGGGCCCTCACTTACCTTCTCTGTCTTCAGCCTCCTCGTCTTCTCCTTCTTTTTTAGTGTCAGGAACACAGTTGAGAGACCGGGACAAGTGGGGATATCAGCCCAAGACGTAGCACTTCCTTCAAAAACAAACGAGATGCAAATAATTAACTTAACAAACATCATTCTAGATTCGGAACATGAAAGACTTATTCAAAAAGGTCTTTCGTACACACCAGCACCATATTTTGACTGCTTCACATGGGTAAAAGATATAAACCTCTTTGCAAGGAAATTGGCATTGCACAAGGAGTACAAGAATAAAGATAAAGATGCCCAAGAAATGCACAGACGTGAATGTGAAGCAGTCCAAATATTGGAGGATTTACAGCAAGAACATTTAGGACAAATTCCAGCACCTAAACCACCATTCTCCACTATGACCCCCCAGTCTAAATTTACACCACCCTTTACAAAATATAGTAATATCCAGACATTTGTGGATCTAGTAACTCTAGAACTACAAAAAATTAAAGGGAAAAAGTCACAAGTCAGCAGTAATCTAAGTAACAAAGAAAAGAAAGCCTTGAAAGAGCTGACAGAAAATAAAAACTTAGAAATTAAACCGTCAGATAAGGGGGGCAACATAGTGTTAATGGAAAAATCAGAGTATAAAAGAATGGTTATGGACTTGCTGAAAGACAAAAATACTTATCAAAAATTGCAGAATAATCCTACTACTAAATTTGTACAAGAACTTAAGAACATATTACAGCAGGCAAAAGAAAAGAACCTAATCACCAAAGAAGAGTTCAAAGTTCTGTACAAGCCGAATCCAGTACTTGCAACATTTTACGCCATTCCCAAGATACACAAAAAACGACAACCAATTCCTGGGAGACCTATAGTATCTGGGAATGAGAGTTTGTGTGAGGGAATAAGTGGCTACGTCGATGAGGTGATATCCCCATTTGTCCCCAGTCTAACATCATACCTGAGAGACACTAAGGACGTGTTGATTAAATTGAACAACATACACGTAGAACATGGAACCTCATTAGCGAGCCTGGACGTTGAGGCGTTATATACCAGCATACCACACTCTAAAGGCATTGATGCAGTCAAGTACTATCTAGACACAAAAGGCACCCATTACAAAGACCATAATGAGTTTGTTTTGTCACTTTTAAGTTTTTTACTCACTCACAATTATTTCGTTTTTGATAGCGATTTTTATTTACAGATCACAGGCACCGCAATGGGCACAAAATGTGCACCAAATTTTGCAAATCTTTATTTAGGGTGGTGGGAGGACAGAATTGTGTTCACTGATGCACACAGCCAGTACACAAAATACATCACTTTTTGGGGTCGTTATATAGACGACGTTCTAATACTGTGGGAAGGTGCACAAGAAGAATTTCATGAATTTATTAAAATTCTCAATATTAACACTATTGGTTTAAAATTCACGGGTGAAATCAATAAAAACAAACTCAATTTTCTGGATGTATCTCTAAGCCTTTCAGAGAATGGTAATATAGAAACAGAAATCTACAGGAAGCCCACGTCGAGCAACAGTCTTCTCCACTGGTCCAGTTACCACCCAATACCCCTGAAAAGAGGAATCCCAGTAGGCCAGTATTATAGAGCGAGAAGGAACTGCTCAACAGAGGAGAGCTTTGAACATGAAAGCAAAATCCTTTATCAGAAATTTTTAGAACGAGGTTACCCTAAAAAAGTCCTACATAAGGAGTATCGGAAGGCAAAAGACAGGGACAGAGATGACTTATTAAAGAACAAAGGAAAAACCAGCAGTGACAATTTAGTGCGCTGTATAGGCACATTCGATATAAAACACCAAGAAGTTAATAATATCCTAAAAAAATATTGGAATATTCTAAGATTGGATGAAGACATAAAAAGTGTCATTACAGAACATCCCTCAATTACATATAGGCGAGGAACCAATCTGCGAGAACAACTAGTTCACAGCCATTTTCAGAGGAATTCGCAATCCACTCCAAAAACCACATGGCTAACCACTAAAGGGTCATACCCATGTGGAGATTGCCAATTCTGCAGCAGAATGCTTGCATGTAAAGAGTTTGAAAATCCGGTGGACTGTAAGAAGTACAAAATTACACAATATATAAATTGTAAAACATCAGGAGTAGTTTATGCCATACAATGCGGCTGTCCCAAAATCTATATAGGGAAAACCGTACAAGCACTCCGGAGAAGAATATCAAAACATCTAAGTGATATTAATTTGAAAACAGACACCACGCTCTCTAGACACATCCAGGCAGAGCATGACGGCAACAGTGATAGTTTGAAAGTATGGGGGATAACCAAAATCAAAGCAGGCCCGAGACAAGGGGATATAGATAAAAAATTACAGCAGGAAGAAACCCGCTGGATATACAGACTCAGAAGTCTTTCACCCCTAGGCCTAAATGAAGGGTTCACTTTTGCATCATTTTTGTAAAAATTATCCTAATAAAAATAATTGAATACAACAACAATGAAATAAAAGTAATCAGACCTTCTTGAATTTAATAATTTGGAGAGTGGCATATTTATAATCAAAAATCATATAAAAACTATAATACAAACAACTTACGGAGTTTATATAATGTAACACCCACTGGATAATCCACTGTCAACTGACAGATCTGTAGAAAAATAACAATAATAACTAATAAGAGCCCAAATTAATACCTGGAAGAGACGGAGATGGTAGTCAGTGCGTCGCCCTCCTGGGGATCTAGATGATGGTGTTTAGACCTATAAGGAAAATAAGAAAAGAAAAATAAGTAATAAAATATAACTATATTATAATCATGTAATCTACAGCTATACAGTTGAAAAGCGTTCAAATGAAAGATAATAATCAAATCAAGACAGGTGGTTTGGCACACGAGAAGTACCATACTAATATCAATAGTAAGAAGGTACTATACATTATGTTCGTAATAAAAGGATTAAAAAGAAGGTAGAAAATTACCTAAGGTCTGAGAGAAGCGCTAAAAGAAAGATAAGCAGGAAGAGAGAACAGATAAAAACATCTAAGTACAGAGACATGCGCAGAGAAACAACATGATCAACAGAATCTCTTAAGTACAGCGACATGCGCAGTACCTCACTCCAGCCGAATTTATACATCTTAACATCAGATGATCGGCGAATTATCCAATACAGATAGATCAGCCAGTGAATCCAAACCGCAAAGCCCTAAGTCCAGAGACATGCGCGGGAACTGAGCGAGATCGCGCGAGCAAATACGTCAGAGCCGGCCGATACAAACAACCTATCAGAGATCACGTTGGAAGCAACAGGGACGAGCTCACTAAGGAGTAAGACCATTGGTTGAAACATATCGCGTCATTCTAGTGGGAGTTTTCAAATATACCCGGCAACTCCACTCTCCTCATAGACTGCCCGATCCCCTGAGGACGCCATATCCATGGCGAAACATGTCGGGGGGCAGCATCTAAGTTTTTAGAACACAGTGGACCCTTTATGAGAGTGCTCGTTACAGAACAGCTAGTTTATAGTGCAGCAGGTGACTGCGTCGCCAACGAGGCAGTACAGCGAGAGACTGTACTGTCAATTGAATCAATCTAGGAGATAAGACAGGCAGCAGGCAGTTATCGCAGCACCTGCAGCACTATTAACGCTACAATACAGAGCCAACAGGCACAAAAATCAAGCAGCCTATTAACAATGTTGTGAACCACTGTAGCAAAACAGTGGATACTTATATCCAATTCAGCATACCTAGAGGAAAGTAGCCAGCTGAATCTAGCTACAGTCACCATTGTCAAACGGCTGCCAGTTGATTAATATATTTAGTATAGCACTGCTCAGGTCCACCAGTGAAAGTTTTAAACTTATAATTTAAGTAGGCTAGCAATAAGTTTTTTCACCAATTATTAAATGTAATAAATAAAAGTTAATTTTTACTATAAACAAGATTAAAAAATCAAAAAGCGCACGTCAAGAGCAGGCAGCCAATAGTCTTATGACTAAATGTAAAATACAATAATAAGTGCCTCTACGTACGCTGGGTATACACCTATGTAATAACTAATTTACCTGTGCGCACAAACTTGTATCCCTGGTCGCATTGCAGCTGACCACGGAGAATGCGCTGACACTTAGAAAACTCAGCGAGTCTGTATTGCTAACTGCGCATGTCCTGCGCGCAAGGTGTCTTTGTGTTGTCACATTTTCCCGGCTTTAGTCCTTGTACTCCTGCTTGATTCTTTTGTATCACTGCTTCCATTTCTTCTGCTTGGCAATAAGATTTTGATATGGGTGGCGGTGTACATCTAAACCACCAGATTGAATAAAGCACCAAGACAGGATATTTGATCTTATGTGATAGGTTTCACTTCTATCTATGAGTTTATGTGGTAATATGGCGCAGTATAATCAAAAGTAATGTTTGTTGAAATGTTTTATTTTATGCAAATCTAGACCTCGAGTGAATAAAAACGAAAAATAATTCACAGCCCAATCTCGTATCAAAATCCAATTTGTAAATTTAATATAGTCTCATATTCCCACTTCTCCAGCAGAAAGAAAATGAAAAGCCATGGAATCATAAAGAAAAGATCTATCATGTTATCAATCAGTACTTTCTATATACAGAGAAAGACATTTGCCCTCTACATTTTATCCCCAGAAATTCAATATCCAAGAGCAGTGAAGGCAGCGGGTTTACGTGTTCAGAGAGGTGCTTTTTCCCAATACACTAAACTTTGTATAAAGAATTAAGAAAACTTTATGGTACAACCACATAGGGCGTATTTCCTGTATTAGAATTTTTCCACAATTCTGCCACAGAAATTGCACGTGTCATACTTGGATTTCACAGTATGATTTAAAAAGGGTGAACTCTGGAATTCGGGGCATAAATTAACATGCTGTGGATTAAAAATCCACACCGTAGGTCTGTTTCCTTTGCAGATTTGTTTTCTGCAGCATGTGGATGAGATTGTGTAAGTTTTCATCTAATTTCTTGATAATGTACTTGAGTTCATGGAATGATATTAAGTTTAATCTAACACCAGAGCTGACGTTCGCTTTGTGAATTAATAGCCTAGCTTTATCATGGATGACAAATATCCTATTCCTATAAAAACATAAAAATGTGTCACTATTCAAAAAAAGGCTGCATACAAAATGAGACCCTAATCGCCTCTTTTAAGCAGCGATGACATTTTGCATTGTTCCCCCTGACTTTTCTTATTCAAGTAAGCTGCTCATTATGTCGAAGATGTGAATATAAGCAAAACAATTGCCATTAAGTGTCATGATTGTGTGACAATGAGCTAACCTTTGCTCTGTAACGTAACAAATACATTTCCAGGAAAGACGCATCTTATCTTGTGATGGATAACCTTATGAAAGACGTGGGGAGATGTTAGGTTCGATTGGCCACTTCACTTTTGTCAAACATTTGAGATTAAAGGCCACTTAGTCCATTATTATAGATGCAAATGAAGTGCTGGTCGTAGTTTCCTGTCATATTGTTGGATGGTGTCTTTAGTTTGTTGGTAAAAAGTGAATGAATAATGTTCATGCAGAATAAAAATTCGTAATGGTGGTGGAAATAGGGAGCATTGTTTTCCCAACTAAGATAACATAGGAATACAGGTATAAAAGCTTACCGTTCTTATCCTCATCCTTTGCAAAAAAAATATGAAAGAATCACAGATAACTTGTCATTTTTCCTTTCTTGCCATTGTTTTCCATTACAAGGTATAATGAACCATGCTATGCCTGAATGTTATACTGCATGAATCACATCACACCCTTTCATCTTCTCAACAGTTCCCAGCAACATACAATAGTTGAATGAAATTACCAAGGGCACTGTGTGGTGCTGAAAGGAAATGTGTCACTATATGTTTTTCTGCCAATTAAAATCAGATAGAATTTTTTTATTTTTTTTCTTCTAATCTGTTTTTATTTTCTGATTGTATATATATATTTTTTTTGTATTTTATGCAGGATTATGAGATCAACCATCATGCCAGATTTAAAGGGCCACCATTTGGGGAGTTCTTCCCCCCTCCTGGGCAGACCCCTGAAGGGAAGCATACTTACTTGTGGATGTGCTGATTAACCCCCATTTCTTTCTTTGCAGCATAATCACCTTTTCCCCGCCACTGGTCCCAACTCCTTTGCTCCCTAGCCTATCTACATTGATGCAGCTGTGGCCTCGATTACCTGCTGGGGAGCCAAAGAGGCAGGACCCGACAACATGAGACCTGAGCATGGCAGCCGAGGCTGGGGAGCGAAGGAACCAGGACCCAGTGGCAGGGAAGAGAGATTCAGAGAGTCATGCCAGTTTTCTCTCCTAGAATTCATTTGAAGGGGTTAGGAGTTGGTAACAAGTCTCTGGGTATCCTGTACTGCTGGCGCGCTGGTACCATTATGCTGTGGCATTTAGTTTTTTGCCACTTTATAATCATTGTTGTTCTAAAACGTCACTACGTGATGAAGGGAAAGTATAGCATCTCAGACATTTGCCCACTGGTCTGAAACCTATGGAAATTAAATGGGGTTATCCCATGACTAATGTAAAAAATGAAAATCAGACATCATATAGTACATAAGAATGAAGAGTCCCAGCAGACGTGACTTGAATGCTCATAAGGAATTTATTGCCAAATAACAATATATCCCATATTTTAGGACGCGTTTCGGCTAAGTAGCCTTTTTCCACCTGTTGAAAAAGGCTACTTAGCCGAAACGCGTCCTAAAATATGGGACATATTGTTATTTGGCAATAAAGTCCTTATGAGCATTCAAGTCACGTCTGCTGGGACTCTTCATTCTAATACACGTGGAACCGGTCCTGTCCCGCGCAGCGTGCGAGTGCTGGCCGACTTAGCCTTATCATATAGGACATGACAGTCTCTTCCAAATAAAGCTAGAACCAGCCCTGTACCTCACATGGATCCAGACATCCCCCCATTCATTGCTCTGATAGATTTACATCAAGCTGGCAGCTCAGGGAGAGTGTCCTTTCTGCTGCAGCTCAGAAGGCGTGTCCATGCTCTTCCTATCACAGCTCAGGAGGCAGTTGAAAGATGATACTCGGCATGTGCGGCCTTCTTAATCAGCTGGTCAAAGAAATAAGAAATTAAGTGGCACTATACCTATACATTTTATTGAATAACTCAGTGGCTATACAATTTTTTTTAATTACATGCAATTACAAAAGTATTCAGATCCAGGTGCTGGTTTGAAAACTGTAGAATATTTTTTCGTGTGACAACCCCTTTAAGTTCAACATTACACTAAACTGAATCTTATTTAGCCATATTGTGCATCCATAACAAATACATAGTAACATAGTACATAAGGCCGACAAAAGACATTTGTCCATCCAGTTCGGCCTGTCATCCTGCAAGTTGATCCAGAGGAAGGCAAAAAAAAAACCCTGTGAGGTAGAAGCCGATTTTCCCCACTTTAGGGGAATAAAAAATTCCTTCCCAACTCCAATCAGGCAATCAGAATAACTCCCTGGATCAACGACCCATCTCTAGTAGCTATATCCTGTAATATTATTACCCCCAGAAATACATCCAGGCCCCTCTTGAATTCCTTTATTGTACTCACCATCACCACCTCCTCAGGCAGAGAGTTCCATAGTCTCACTGCTCTTACCGTAAAGAATCCTCTTCTATGTTTGTGTACAAACCTTCTTTCCTCCAGACGCAGAGGATGTCCCCTCGTCACAGTCACAGTCCTGGGGATAAATGGATGATGGGATAGATCTCTGTACTGACCCCTGATATATTTATACATGTAGTAAAACTTTTAGTTTCTTTTTTTTCTTATATAGTCGTATTATATTTAGAAGGGAAGGAGATCTGCCTGTAAGTATTGTGTTGGTGGGGGTGATCACCTAATTCCTTTTCCATAGTCTGAGGTGTGATAATGGATTGCTGAGATTCTATGAAGATGCCAGTGTGTCCACATATTCATAATCTATCGAGAAACTGCTTTTAATGCGACTCTGATTTGTTTGTGATTGTTTGTGACAAGGCTGTATCATCCTTTTGTTCACTGGAGTCAGTCACCAGCTTTCTTATAGTGAAGCCTAATGTAAGCTACATACTCTGTGAAGGACAAACACACTCCAGTTCTGCTGTTGCATAACCCCCTTTCACTGTTCTGTTTCTTGCATGAGCAGAACTTGCATTATAGAGATGCCAAAACTATGCAGGTCTTTCTGTCCTGTACGTACAAGCACTGGTTTTAATACCACACAATTCTGCTCCTGAGTGTCATTCTGCAATTTTCACCTTCGGAGAGGAATTGTCTAGTTTGCAAATTACTGTGTTGTTCCAGTCAATGCATTGTTTCTCTGTAATATTCCTGGCCGATCAGGGAGCCTGTAGCTGTTCTCCATTGCTTATTAGTTTTTGGTAAATGTCCCTTTGGTGAGAAGCTTGGATTTGAATTGCTCTTTTATATCTTCTTTAATGAGTAGAACATTTTCCTTTTATTAACAAGTTCATTGTAGGATGGAAGGATAAATGACAGATGAAGGGAAATTGGAGGTGTCTGGTTAATCAAGACGCTACTGTACACTTACCAGGCTCTAGCCCATTTCCCAAGCAATAGGGCAGTCGAGTGTTGTATTCCCCGCATGTTAAAGACTGCAAGATACCTGCTGTGTTATGGTGGTGGTCCATGTCCACCACCGCCCCTCCAAGTGGGCACGGCCGCCGCATTGCTCACCTGTTCCCTGCTTCAGGTTTCCAACGGTTTGGACCCAACAACATCCCTCCCGGGGAGAAACCTAGGCATTTCTCAATAATAAACTATATTACAAAGTTCTTTGTGGTTGCTTGTACTATTGATTTAGTTGTATGATAGTTAGTAACCATTTAAAGTACAGACTGGCCATCTGTATGGAGAGACGGCAGCCTGCTTAGGGTAGTTTGCATACATTAGGCTGGGTGAAAAGAGAGAGAGACTCAGAAGAGGCTAGTAAATTGCCTACCCTTCCATACACACAGCCTTTGGGAAAATTATCTAAACCACCTTACTGTGCTTACATTTTAAAGTGCCTGTGTGAACCATCTATCCTTCTGTCTCAGTAAAGTACAGTGAACTTTTTGCACCTGCACCGCTACAGCATTGCATGGTATCCCACTGTAAGAGGGATCTTCTTTGCATCTACAGGACTCCATCTCCATCAAGGGCACCCCAACCGCCACCAGGCAGGAGCCCCAAAGGCTGGGTATGCCTTGAATGGAAGAAACGGTATGCCTTACCCATCATTGCATGGCCCAGGGAGCTCCAGTGTGAAGACTGCCACACTGAGTACAACTACCACCATCATTGCCACTACTGCCACTCCTTTCCTCCCTCCCCTCCTGGGCACACTCCCTATGGCTTTTCTGTGCTCTTCCCACTGCGGACTCAATCTATCTAGTAATAGTAATATCCTTCTGTAATGCCAGGCTGGTTTCTAGCAGTAGTCATTCTCTGATGCGGGAAGTCGTTTCTTCTATGAGTTGGTCTCTGATCCTTTCATCTGCCATGTTTCCTAATTCACATGTGATTACCATTTCTATCAGGGTAGCAATGTACTGTTCTGTACATCTGCCATACCTCCTCCCACACTGGTAAAATATATAGTGCTCAGCCATTACATCACCTTAGGAATATAGATGTCTTTCAGTGCTGCAAGAGCAATATTGTATTTGTCATCTGCTAAATGGAATGTGTAAAAGATTCATTGTCCCTCTGCACCAAGGCAGTGTAGGAGAAGGGCACATTTTCTGCGCCCAGGAAGATTGGCACCATTGATTGCAAATAGATAATTTTCAAATTTTGGAATCTTAGTGGAAGAAGAGCCATCCCTGTCACTAATTGTACAGTATATTACTTAAGGCCCCTTTACACTGCTAGGTATAGCAGATGATTGTTGGGAAGGAAACGTTTATTCCTGGCAATCGCCTGCTCATCAGTGAAGGAGACCGCTGCAATTACATGCAGCGATCTCCTCCACAGTATGGGGAGGAGCAATCGTTAATGCCATTGCCCGTCCCAATACAGAATCATTCTTTGCAAATGATGATTTAGGTGACTGCACAAACATTCATATTACCTGATGAACGAGCGTTTCACTCGTTCATTGGGTAATGGCAGCACCTTTACACTGGCAGATAATCGCTAACGAGTGTTCCTACAAATGCTTGTTAGCGATTATCTGGCCAATGCCAGTGTAAAGGGTCCTTTAGGCTGAAAGTCTGCTCAGTCTCCAGTCTTCCCTCAGAGTAACTGCCACTTAAAGCACATGGCATCCTAGTACAGCACCATCTGCAGGCCTAGACTGGTAAAACTCCACAGTACACAAAGTTATAATTGGTCTTCGCTGTTTGTCTTCTCTGTCCTCTCATACACAGTGCTCAATGAAAACTGCATATAGTATAGAGGTAGCGTCTGGTGGTCATATTTTTGCCCCCCAAAAAATAATGAAGTGGGCAATGTGTTTTTCTGACCTTTTAATGGACATAGTAGATAAGAATAGATCATCAATATCTGATCGGCAGGGGTCTTCCACCCTGCCCATCGAAACCACAGTGAATGGAGCCAGAAACAGAAGGTTCTGTCCTCTGTGTAGTGGTCGTGCCGCAGTACTGATGATCTGCGCAGAACTGCTGCCATTCAAGAGAATGAGGGTTTAGCTGAAATGCATTGGAAAATACACAATAGATGGAGCCTTCTGTCCACTGTAATTTTGCCAGTGATAAACAGCTGATTGGTGATTGTACCACCTCCGATCTGAGGATAGGTCATCATTATCTAAGTACCGGAAACATTTTTATTTAATATATAATTAATATAATACACTGCCTGTCCAAAAAAAAAGTCGCCACCAAAAAAAAGCCTTTAGCTTTGATTACGGCACGCATTCGCTGTGGCATTGTTTCGATAAGCTTCTGCAATGTCACAAGATTTATTTCCATCCAGTGTTGCATTCATTTTTCACCAAGATCTTGCATTGATGATGGTAGAGTCTGACTGCTGCGCAAAGCCTTCTCCAGCAAATCCCAAAGATTCTCAATGGGGTTAAGGTCTGGACTCTGTGGTGGAAAATGGAAAATTATGTCTCATGCTCCCTGAACCACTCTTTCACAATTTGAGCCCGATGAATCCTGGCATTGTCATCTTGGAAATTGGAATATGCCCGTGCCATCAGGGAAGAAAAAATCCATTGATGGAATAACCTGGTCATTCAGTATGTTCAGGTAGTCAGCTGACCTCATTCTTGGAGCACATACTGTTGCTGAACCTCGACCTGACCAACTGCAGCAACCCCAGATCATAGCACTGCCCCCACAGGCTTGTACAGGAGGCACTAGGCATGATGGGTGCATCACTTCATCTGCCTCTCTCTCTCTGGAACAGGGTAAATCTGGACTCATCAGACCACAGGACCTTCTTTCATTGCTCCAGAGTCCAATCTTTATGCTCCCTAGCAAATTGAAGCCTTTTTTTCTGGTTTGCCTCACTGATTCGTTTTTTTCTTACGGCTACACAGCTGTTCAGTCCCAATAACTTGAGTTCCCTTCGCATTGTGCATGTGGAAATGCTCTTACTTTCACTATTAAACATAGCCCTGAGTTCTACTGTTGTTTTTCTTCGATTTGATTTCACCAAACATTTAAGTGATCGCCGATCACTATCATTCAGGATTTTTTTCCCGTCACAATTCTTCCTCGAATACGATGGGTCCCCACTATCCTTCCAGTTTTTAATAATGTGTTGGACAGTTCTTAACCCAATTTTAGTAGTTTCTGCAATCTCCTTAGATGTTTTCTCTGCTTGATGCATGCCAATGATTTGACCCTTCTCAAACAGACTAACATCTTTTCCATGACCAAGAGATGTGTCTTTTGACATGATTGTTTAAGAAATGAAAAGCAACTCATTGCACCAGTTGGGGTTAAATAACTTATTGCCAGCTGAAAGATAATAGCCCATGCAGTAATTATCCAATAGGAGGCTCATAAGTATTTGCTTAGTTAAATCCAGGTGACAACTTTTTTTTTGGACAGGCAGTGTATATACATTGACTCCATAGAGCAATGGGTTTGTCAAGTGTCATTACTAAGGGTACTTTCAGCATTTAAGTTTTCCGATATTGAGATCCATCATAGGGGCTCAATACTGGAAAAAAATGCTTCAGTTTTGTCGCCATTCATTGTCAATTGGGACAAACTTGAACTGAACGGAATGCTCCAAAATGCATTCCGTTCCGTTTAGTTACATTCCCAAACCGGAGACCAAACTGCAACATGTTGTATTTTGCTTTCTGTCCTGGGATGCGGAGCAAGACAGATCTGGCATTACCCCCAATGCAAGTCAATGGGGACGGATCCGTTTTCTCTGACACAATCTGCCACAATATCCGGATCCGTCCCCCATTGACTTTCAAAGGAGTTAATGACGGATCCGTCTTGGGTATGTTAAAGATAATACAACCGGATCCGTTCATAACGGATGCAGACGGTTATATTATCAGTAACAGGAGAGTTTTTGCTGAACCCTACCGGATCCAGCAAAAACGCTAGTATGAAAGTAGCCTAACATAGAAGATTTGAGATGGTTCAGAAAAAAGTAATTTTTTGTAGCAAGGTCCAAACAAGTGAAAAACAGAACAAAGTAAATATGTACAATGCCTTCTTTATCAAGCAAATTGAAAAACGACCAATCTATATATTTTTTTTTTGTGCTGTTTAGAGAAAAATAAATTCTCTGGCACAAGCACGTTTTGAAAGTATGGAGAACATAATGACCATGTATTCTTTTGGGAGCAGGCGTCTGGTAAAGGTGACATTCATGTGAAATTGTTATCTGTGTTGTAGACAACCCTCAGGATCATCCCGTGCATGTCACTGAGGGAAATCTTAGGAAAGTGAAATAGCTTATTCCACCTTGAAATGACATTCAGTGTTTTAGTGGCTACAGGCAGCATTTTCTAGATGAGTAATTGCGGCGCCTTACCTGATCTTAACTCTTTCACAGCTTGAAAGGAAGGAAAACCCAAAGCTAAAATGCATTGTGGACCTACTGGTAGCATCAGCGTTAACTCTGATAATAGCCGAGCCAAAGACTGTTGCCATTCTTACTCAATCTGTTCCCGCAGGAACATAGAGATATTTTGTCACTATCCACCCAAATCTGTTCGTTCTATGGGACCTTCACACATAGCATAATATAAACGCTTATTCATCAGAATCGCATTCTTTCAAGATATGGGGACAGATGACACGAGATATATCACTGCACTACCAACATAGCTTGGCAAGAATTGATGCTGTCAGAAGGGTTGCGAGATGCCAGATGGCTTAGGATGATGACATACTGATCACAATATATAACCTGTTGGTGAGAAGTCGACTCATAGCAAGAAAACCAATTTATAATCACAAAATGACACTAGTCAATGACACTAGTATTTATCAGTATATGAAAAAGTGCCGCCGTGCCCAGTACTGCCAAGGTGGCTGTGTATGACACAAAGGGAGGTAATGGTGGGTGAAGGGGGAATGCCAGCTGTAGTGCGAAGAGGGATTGATTAGCAGAGGCTGTAGAAAATTGTGATGAGAAGATAAAGAAATATACAGTATACATGAATTCTACAGTTTCTTAATGCTTTTCTGGTCTGAGGCCACATTCACACGACAAGGGAAAAAATTGCCATGAAAAATGGGCTGTTTTTCATGGCCTTTTTCAACCAGTTTTGCATCCATTTTCTGGTCATCTGGCCATTTATAATGGCTGTTTCTTTCATTCATTTTTAAAAACGGCCATTAAAAATGGATGGTTTTTATTGGCTACAGTATACATAATGTCCACTAAAGTGGCCTCCAGCAGTATTCACTGTATGTCCACTAGAGTGACCTCCAGCAATAATTATGTCCACTAGAGTGACCTCCAGCAGTAATTATGTTCACTAGAGTGGCCTCCAGCAGTAATTATGTCCACTAGAGTGACCTCCAGCAATAATTATGTCCACTAGAGTGACCTCCAGCAATAATTATGTCCACTAGAGTGGCCTCCAGCAGTAATTATGTCCACTAGAGTGACCTCCAGCAGTAATTATGTCCACTAGAGTTGCCTCCAGCAGTAATTATGTCCACTAGAGTTGCCTCCAGCAGTAATTATGTCCACTAGAGTGGCCTTCAGCAGTAATTATGTCCACTAGAGTGACCTCCAGCAGTAATTTTTTCCACTAAAATTGCCCCCAGCAGTAATTATGTCCACTAGAGTGGCCTTCAGCAGTAATTATGTCTAGTAAAGTGGTCCCAAGCAGTAATTATGTCCGCCATAGTGGCCCCTCATCCACTTGCATACTCCCCTAATCCAATTGCATGTGCAGGGACAGTCGTTCTTCACTTGATGCTGAAAGACCTGTGCTCCCAGCGTGATGATGTCACCATGCACTTCCAGGGATCCCTCTCCCCAGAATTTGCAACACTGTTGCCCATATGTTGAATTTGGTAATGTAGTTCTGCCCCACTCAAGTAAATGGGACTGAGCTGCAAAACTAGACATGGACTCTGTTTAAAAAACAAAACAAAAAGAAAAAACAGTACTTCTTATTGTATGTAGAGAACCCTTTTCCATATTCCCTGATGATTCCTCAACAACCATAGGATGAAACACATTGGGAGAAAAAATGGGTCATTGCATGGTAACCCTACACAGGTAGCTTGGTAGTAGTAGCTTCAGACGGATCCGTCCAGACTTTACATTGAAAGTCAATGGGGGACGGATCCGTTTGAAAATTGAGCCATACTGTGTCAACTTCAAACGGATCCGTCCCCATTGACTTACATTGTAAGTCTGGACGGATCCGCTTGCCTCCGCACGGCCAGACGGACACCCGAACGCTGCAAGCAGCGTTCAGGTGTCCGCTTGCTGAGCGGAGAGGAGGCTGAACGCTGCCAGACTGATGCATTCTGAGCGGATCTGCATCCACTCAGAATGCATTAGGGCTGGACGGATGCGTTCAGGGCCGCTTGTGAGCCCCTTCAAACGGAGCTCACAAGCGGAGCCCCGAACGGTAGTGTGAAAGTAGCCTTAGTGTGAAACCAGGGAATAGCAGGAAGAGTGAATGTGTCCTCTACAAATATATAGTGCTGTATCAATGAACAATCAAAAATTTCCAAGGCACCGGAATTCCTATAAATATTCATCTTTATTTAAATCCTTATTAAAATTTCAGAGATTGTGGCATTTTGGCCACACTCTGCCTTTATCAAGCCAAAATGCAAGCAGTTTACATAAAAGACGTCTGTTTGCATCATTCCCAATATGAGGTGCAGTGGTGTAACTAGAAATGACTGGGACCCCCCAGCAACTTTTTCACAACCCCCCTCCCATGCAACTCTCGCTGCTGTGGCTAGTCAAGATCGCACAATGAGACAAGGCCCGGCATCCGCTCTGTCTGTTTCCTACAGTGTTGATGTATATACTGTCACTGTATATAATGTCATTGTAAAATACTGTTGCCCTGACTATAAATCGTTTAGTCCTCCTCCTGGGTGGGCCCCTTCTGAGTTCAGGCCCCAAAGCAGCCGCTTCCCCTATAGCTATGCCCCGGTGAGGTGACTATCATCCAGATTCATGAAATCACTCGTGCATCATCATAAACA
Organism: Bufo bufo; assembly: GCF_905171765.1. Taxonomy (NCBI): domain Eukaryota; kingdom Metazoa; phylum Chordata; class Amphibia; order Anura; family Bufonidae; genus Bufo; species Bufo bufo. The sequence continues at coordinate 161,651,107 of NC_053396.1, forward strand.
CTTTCCTGCACATGTATTTCCTACAGCGTCTTCGAGCACTGACTGCCATATACTGTACTCCCATTACGTGGTATAAATAAGTCACAGCGACTATCCAACCAATCGCTGAGAGGATATTTGTGCTTTTTTTTTGGTCTATTGGATCAACATAACAGAGATGACAGGATTTGGGTTCTGTGGGTAACAATAATATGTAGACATCCATATTTGAGCCGTATAGTAGGAAACATTAACCACTAAAACAATCCTAGACCTCCAGGGGTATTAGTACACAGCCATTCTAGACCACTATGCTAACCACAACGCTCTAAACCACACGGGATCTATTGTCCCTAACACCTTGAAGGGGTTGTCTCATTTCAGAAAATTGCATTTATCATGTAGAGAAAGTTAATACAAGGCACTTACTAATGTATTGTGGTTGTCCATATTGCTTCCTTTGCTGGCTAGACTCATTTTTCCATTACATTATACACCGCTCACAATGAGTCTAGCCAGCAAAGGAAGCAATATGGATAATCACAATACATTAGTAAGTGCCTTGTATTAACTTTCTCTACATGATAAATGCCATTTGCTGAGGTGAGACAACCCATTTAACAACTCTGTAAGAATGTACTGTGTAGTGCATGTAAAAAGTAAATATAATTAATAGTGGTTGGGAAAGGAGGAGAATTTTGGCATCTCCATCATGTGAACCAATGTACTTGGAATTAATACTATTAAAAGGGGTCAGACCTATGACTTCTATGTGGTACTTCACTCAAAGATGGTGCAGTGATTTACATGAACTCTATAAGCTTAAGGGCTCATTCACACGGCCGTATGAACGGATCCGCACCCGTTCTGCAATTTTGCAGAAGGTCTGCGGATCCATTCATTTCTATGGGCCCTCAAAAGATGCGGACTCTGCACCCTGCCATGCACCCATACTGCAGTTTACAACCACATATGAGGTGTTTCTATAAACTGCAGAATCAGGGTAATACATATTGAGGTTTCTTTGACTGTTAACCCTTGCCGTGTCACAGAAAAATTGGATTTAAATGGAAAATTTGAACAAAATTTTTTTTTTTACATTTTCCCTCCAATTTGCATTAATTCTTGTGAAACACCTAAAGGGTTAATAAGGTTTGTAAAATCAGTTTTGAATACCTTGAGGGGCGTAGTTTCTAAAATTGGGTCATTTATGGGTGGTTTCTACTATGTAAGTCCCACAAAGTGGGACTGAACTGGTTCTTAAAAAAGTGGGTTTTGGAAATTTTCTTAAAATTTAAAAAATTTGCTTCTAAACGTCTAAACCTTCTAATTTCATGAGAAAATAAAATAAAATAAATGATGCCAACATAAAGTAGACATAGGGGGAATATAAAGTAATAACTATTTTATGAAGTATCACGATCCGTCTTAAAAGCAGAGAAATTCAAATTTTGAAAATAGCAAATTTTTTCAAATTTTCTGCAAATTTTTGATTTTTTTATGCATAAAGGTAAAATGTATCAACTAAAATTCACCACTAACATAAAGTGATGTGTCGCGAGAAAACAGTCTCAGAATGGCTTGGATAAGTAAAAGCGTTCCAAAGTTATTACCACATAAACTGACACATGTCAGGTTTGAAAAATGGGGCTCCGGCATTTGGTCCAAGCTGGCTGTCGCTTGAAGGGGTTAATTTGGAACAGCTGTTTACCCAAAGTGAAGCAACAAGTGTGCAGTTACAATCTTCCAAAGTGGGCACCAACTTGTTGGTTACACACAATTGTTAGGTACAGAGCTTGGTGGTCATGAACAGCAAAAGAACAGTCTCTGTGTGCTCCGACAGTCCTCCTCTGGGCACCCTTTACATATATTGATGTTTGAAGGGATTAGTGAACACCCAACTTCTTGTTTTCTTTGGAAAATCGATTTTTGTTTCTGGACCGAAAGTTCTTTTGGGATTCGTGTGCTGGAATTTGGTTCCGAGAATCTGCAACAGTTTCAGGAAAGTAAGTTAATGCACTTTATAACACAACTCCTTTTGTTCAAATAAAGATCTTAAAGGCCCCTGTCCTCCTTGTGCTTGGTTGTCAGGTAATGACCCCCTCCGAGGTCCATTGAATGGTGGGAGACAATGAATTATTAGCACAGTAAAACTCTTTGATCATCCTGACACAACACTAAACCTTCAGTGAATCACTTATCCCTAATGCAAAAGTACAATTTTCTACTGCCTCCTACAATGCATCTAAATGGCAATCATTTTATCAGGACAGCATTATTTTATGTAACAAACTCACTTATCGTAAGTTACCTTGACAAGGCGTTTAGAAGAGCGCAGTATTTTTTTTTTTACATTTAATTGCACGTTATATATTAAAAAAGAACCTTGTCTGTGAACAAGCGATGCTATGTAATGGTTCTTATCTATCAAGCTTCGCTTCTTTGTGAAAATAATAAAGTGAGAACGTTCAGGCAGACATAAGATGTTGGGCAGAAGTGATCTACGAGCAGTGCAGAGTCATGAATCTAAATATTCTACAATTGTACATCTGTATAATGCTGGCCACTTGCATTTTACACCTGCAGCTTTGACCTTGCTCTTAGACTGAGCTCATCATTTTATATATTTGCTTCAAAAACTGTTTAATATGGTCTAAAGCAGGGTTTCTCAACTCTGGTCCTCGGGACCCACCTACCGGTCAGGATTTGAGAGTGTCCCACAGAATTAATACCTGTGGTAAGTCCTGGTGCATGGACAAAACATGACTGGTAGGTGGGTCCCGAGGACCGAAGTTGAGAAACCCTAAAAGAAGTTTAAAGAAGTTTTTAGGTTTGGATGACTCTAAGATTGCAGGTTGATTGGCTACTAGAGAATCTTGTCAGGGTCTTGCGATTGGGAACATATGCTATTAATTGTGTAAAGTATATTCTTTATTAAACCACTGGACCACCAGGGATGTTGCTGTTAAATAGCTTGAACTCCAGGGGGGCTGTTTCCTTAGTATTGAGCAGGAGATATAATTAGTGTCAATGCATAAGAACTTACCACAGGTATTCATTTTGTGGGATTTTCTCAAATCTTTACCGGCAGGTGGGGCCTGAGGACTGGAGGTGAGGAACACTGGTGTAGAGCAATAGACAGATGACTGTGCAGCTGTTCTCCCTGTCGTCAGGTCAGGGATCAGCAACCTTTGGCACTCCAGCTACTGTGAAATTACAACTCCAATCATGCGCACATACTCTGCTGTTCTTATAACTTCCACAGAAGTGAAAAGAGGATTCTGGGATTTGTAGTTGCAGAACAGCTGGAGTGCCGAAGGTTGCTGACCCCTGGCTTAGGTTAATGCAGTCCATACATAGTTGATGAAAGTTTCCCGAACTCATCAACTTATCAATATATTTAATGATAAGGATGTAAAAGGGAGTTAAACAAATTTGCATGTCCTCTGTAAAAAGATTATGATCAATATGTACTCTTGGGTTTATTAAGCTTATAATTAGAGATGAGTGAATCGAAGTTGACGAAGTGGAATTCGATCCGAATTTCAGGAAAAATTTGATTCGCAGTGATTCTGAATTTCCTCACACTTCGTGGTAACGAATCACATTTTTTTCTAAAATGGCTGCTGCACGTGTTTGGACATGGAGCAAGGAAATCTGGGAATGAGGGATCACCCACGATGCCATATATTCAGCCAATCAGCAGCCAGCCAGCCCTGTGATGTCACAGCCCTATAAATAGACTCAGCCATCTTGGAATCAGCCATTTTATAGTGTACTTAGTACAGGGAGAGACCTCAGCAGACGCAAGGGACAGTGGTAGAAAATACTTTTAAACTTTTATTTTGCTGTATAGAAGTTCAGGGAAAGGATAGGGAGGAATCATTCCACAGCATTTATGCTGAACAGGGTTCAGTAGGGGTGGTTACAGACTGGGTAACAGGAACAATCCTATTACACCTTGCTGCACTGACTGCGGATCCAGATTGCCATTATACAGCTCTGTAATTCCAGCAAACCGTTCTTGTTATTGGGGTGCAAGTGCTGTTTGATACAGCCATTAACAGGGTTTATTACAAGAAAATCTTTCTATGTCTTATTTGCCCTTGTGGGGTGCAGTTATATGTTCTAAAGCATGTATTGGCTTGTATTAGTGGGAAAAAAGGGCTTATTAGCTGTTGTGTGGTGAAGTGAGAATATTACAGCACTTTTTGGCATGTATTAGTGGCAAATAAATATATATTTGCCGTTTAGCGGTGCAGTTATATGTTCGAAAGCCCTTTTTGGCATGTATTAGTGGCAAAAAAAAAAAAATTTTTTGCTATTCAGTGGTGCAGTTATATGTTCTAAAGCCCTTTTTGGAGTGTATTAGTGGCAAAAAAATAGATATTATTTGCTGTTCAGTGGTGTAGTTGTATGTTCTAAAGCCTTTTGTGATGTGTATAAGTGGAAAATAATAAGGGCCTATTTGCCATTCAGCGGTGCATTTTTTTTGTTCTAAAGCCCTTTTTGGCGTGTATTAGTGGCAAAAATATATATACTATTTGCCGTTCAGCGGTGCAGTTATATGTTCTAAATCCTTTTGTGGCGTGTATAAGTGGAAAAATAAGGGCCTATTTGCCGTTCAGCAGTGCAGTTTTATGTTATAAAGCCCTTTTTAGCGTGTATTAGTGGCAAAAAAAAATATATTATTTGCCGTTCAGTGGTGCAGTTATATGTTCTAAAGCCTTTTGTGGAGCGTATATATGGAAAAAAGTAAGGGCCTATTTGCCGTTCAGCAGTGCAGTTATATGTTCTAAAGCCCTTTTTGGCGTGTATTAGTGGCAAAAAATTATATATTTGCCGTTCAGCGGTGCAGTTATATGTTCTAAAGCCCTTTCTTGTGTGTATTAGTGGCAGAAAAAAAAGTACTTGCCGTTTGGTGAAGTGAGAAAATTTCAGCCCTTTTTGGCATGTATTAGTGGCAAAAAATATATATTTGCCGTTCAGCGGTGCAGTTATATGTACTAAAGCCCTTTTTTTGTGTGTATTAGTGGCACAAAAAAAAAGTATTTGCCGTTATGTGGTGAAGCGAGAAAATTACAGCCCTTTTTGGCGTGTATTGGTGGCAAAAAATATATATATTTGCCATTCAGCGGTGCAGTTATATGTTCTAAAGCCTTTTGTGGCGTGTATAAGTGGAAAAAAATAAGGGCCTACTTGCCGTTCAGCAATGAAGTTATATGTTCTAAAGCCCTTTTTGGCGTGTATTAGCGGCAAAAAAATATATCTTATTTGCCGTTCAGCGGTGCAGTTATATGTTCTAAAGCATTTTGTGGTGTGTATAAGTGGAAAAAGGTAAGGGCCTATTTACCGTTCAGCGGTGCAGTTATATGTTCTAAAGCCCTTTTTGGCATGTATTAGTGCACAAAAAAAGTATGGAGTGTTGGGGGTAAAATCACCTACTCGGCGGTGTGGCAGTTTTTTGTTAAGCTGTCGGAGGAGGTGAACATGGCCATATGTAGAATCTGTGGGCAGAAGGTTAAGCATGGCCAGGGTGCCAATGCCCTGCGTCAACATATGCAGTGTCACCATAAAGTGGCCTGGGAGAACCGTGGCTCTGATGTGGTGGTCCAGCCTGCTGCAGCAACCGCTGCATCGCCCAGTGGCATGCACCCGATTTCAGGCAGTCAATGCTCCACCACCTCAGCCGAAGGAAGCTGTCTGTCCTTCCCATCATCTGCTGGTCCTGATGCTCATACTCCTCCTCCTTTTCCTCGTCAGTCATTCTGTCAGCAATCGATCACTGAAGCGATTGCCAAGAGACAACAGTATGTGTCCACTCATCCAACGGCGCAGAAGCTGAATGTGCTCCTGTCCAAGTTGCTGGTACTGCAGTCCCTCCCTTTCCAAGTGGTGGACTCTGCACCTTTCAGAGAACGGATGGCTTGTGCCGAGCCAAGGTGAAGAGGCCCAAGCCGTCGTTTCTTTGCCAAAAAGGCAGTACCAGCCCTGCACATATGTAGAACAGAACGTGGGCCAGTCCTTGAGCCTGTCGGTGTCTGCCAAAGTGCAAGGCAGCACCGACGTGTGGAGCTGTAACTGCGGTCAGGGAAAATACATGTCCTTTACTGCCCACTGGGTGAATGTGGTTCCTTCACAGCCACACCAGCAACTTGGCCAGGAGATGCTGCTTCCGCCTCCACGCTGTCACGCCGTTGGTCCGACGACAATGTCTGCCTCTGCCTCTTTATCCTCCACCGTGTCCTCAGCCTCCACTGCAGGGACAATTCACAGTGCCTCTCCAGCATACCACATGTGCAGGGCACAGTGGTGTCACGCTGTTCTGCACCTCGTTTGCCTGGGTGAACGGAGTCACACAGGGGGGGAACTGCTCCGTGTCCTTCATCAAGAAATCAAATCCTGGCTTTCTCCGCGACAACTCAAAATCGGAACCATGGTGACCGACAACGGGAAGAACATGGTGTCAGCTCTGCGTCAAGGAGGGCTGAGCCATGCGCCCTGCATGGTACATGTGTTTAATCTGGTTGTGAAGCAGTTCCTGAAGTCTTCCACCCATCTGCAAGACATCCTAAAAATGGCCAGGAAACTTTGCATGCACTTCAGCCACTCGTACACCGCAAAGCACACCCTCCTTGAGTGGCAGCGGCAAAATGGCATCCCATATTATAGGCTGATATGCGATGTTTCCACCCGTTGGAATTCCACCCTCCATATGTTGGACCGAATATACGAACAGAGAAAGGCCATAAACGATTTCTTGATGATCCAAGCGGACAGGAGTACTCCACTGTGCAACTGTGATGTCAGCCAGTGGCAGTTCATGCGTGACAACAGCCTTTTGCTCAGGCCCTTTGAGGAGGCCACGTTATTTGTCAGTCGCCAGGACTATGGGATGAACAACATCGTTCCACTGCTTCATGTCCTGCAACAGATGCTGGAAAATCTGGCTGGTCAGGGGACTGGAGATATGGCGCCTAGATCTCACGGCAACATTAGCCCTGTGGGGGCTGAACCGGAGGAGGAGGAGGATATTGTAGCACAAGTAATGTGTAAATAAATGGGTGGTTTTTCTACACAGGTGACAGGAGAGGAGGAGCAGGAGCAGCCAGAGGAGCTACAGGGTGATGAGGAAGACGAGGCAGGGGACACAGACACACCGTGGCAGTATGCAGTGGAGATGGAGGCAGGGAGTCCCTCTGAGTCACTTGCACGAATGGCCCGATGCATGCTCACTTGCTTGCGTAGTGACAGCTGAATTGTCAGCATTCGGCAGAGGGATGACTTCTGGCTCTCCACCTTGTTGGAACCTCGCTACCGGTCCAAAATGGGGGCCTTTTTTACCCCCATTTTTTTGACCGCTGCCTATTATCGCAGGTCTGACCGGAAGGGCCCACTGCACTCACATTTCTCTGCCATGGCTGCTGTGGCAGGGTGGGGGGTTAGGAGCAGTTCCAGCTCCATCAGCAGCAACTTGAGTCTAGATTCGCTGATGAGCAGCTTTCTTCACCCGCCTAGTGAATAAACTACTCACCAGCAGCACCAGCAGCAGCTAGACCTGGAGCAAGACCTGAACCAGCAGGTGGTGGTATACTTGTACAGCACCCTGCCACCCCAAATTGTAGATCCGCTGGACTACTGGGCAGCCAAACTGGATTTGTGGCCGCAACTGGCAGAGTTTTCCCTGGAAAATCTGTTCTGCCCGGCCAGTAGTGTGGCATCAGAGCAGGTGTTTAGTGCAGCAGGGGCCATAGTTAACCCAAGAAGAACTCGCCTGTCCACCCAAAATGTGGCGAGACTGACCTTTGTCAAGATGAATCAGGCGTGGATCAGCCAGGATTTCCACCCACCAATGCCTGATGCATCAGACTAGATCATCCATTGTTCCACACCAACACTTTGACAAAAGAGACCGGTTTCTTCTGGCTACCTGCCTCAGCTACTATTCTGATGCTGCCACCCGCCTGATGCCACACATCTGATGCCAAGTGCTCCTTCTTTCACCCACCATCTTCAGCTGGTACTGGTATTGCCACACACCTCCCCACTCTGTCACAGGGTCACTCTGTGGCCTCCTCATGGTGCAGCTGCCACCTCCACACTATGTCACCTTGCCACTCTGTGGTCTCCTGATGCTGCTGCCACCTCCACACTATGTCACCTTGCCACTCTGTGGTATTCTGATGCTGCTGCCACCTCTACACTATGTCACCTTGCTACTCTGTGGTTTCCTGATGCTGCTGCCACCTCCACTCTATGTCACCTTGCCACTCTGTGGTCTCCTGATGCTGCTGCTACCTCAACACTATGTCACCTTGCCACTCTGTGGCCTCCTGATGCTGCTGATGCCACCTCCACACTGTCATTGTGCCACCCTGTGGCCTCCTCCTGGTGCTGCTGCTACTGTCACCACCTCCACACTGTCATTGTGCCACTCTGTGGCCTCCTGATGATGCTGCTGCCACCTCCACTCTGTCATTGTGCCACCCTGTGGCCTCCTCCTGATGCTGCTGCCACCACCTCCACACTCTGTCATTGTGCCACTCTGTGGCCTCCTGATGATGCTGCTGCCACCTCCACACTCTGTCATTGTGCCACCCTGTGGCCTCCTCCTGATGCTGCTGCTGCAGCCACCTCCACACTGTGTCATTGTGCCACTCTGTGGCGTCCTGATGCTGCTGCCGCCTCCAAACTGTCATTGTGCCACCATGTGGCCTCCTCCTGATGCTGCTGCCGCCACCTCCACACTCTGTCATTGTGCCAGTCTGTGGCCTCCTCCTGATGCTGCTGCCGCCACCTCCACACTCTGTCATTGTGCCAGTCTGTGGCCTCCTGATGCTGCTGCTGCCACCTCCACACTGTCATTGGGCCATAGTTAACCCAAGAAGAACTCGCCTGTCCACCCAAAATGTGGCGAGACTGACCTTTGTCAAGATGAATCAGGCGTGGATCAGCCAGGATTTCCACCCACCAATGCCTGATGCATCAGACTAGATCATCCATTGTTCCACACCAACACTTTGACAAAAGAGACCGGTTTCTTCTGGCTACCTGCCTCAGCTACTATTCTGATGCTGCCACCCGCCTGATGCCACACATCTGATGCCAAGTGCTCCTTCTTTCACCCACCATCTTCAGCTGGTACTGGTATTGCCACCCACCTCCCCACTCTGTCACAGGGTCACTCTGTGGCCTCCTCATGGTGCAGCTGCCACCTCCACACTATGTCACCTTGCCACTCTGTGGTCTCCTGATGCTGCTGCCACCTCCACACTATGTCACCTTGCCACTCTGTGGTATTCTGATGCTGCTGCCACCTCTACACTATGTCACCTTGCTACTCTGTGGTTTCCTGATGCTGCTGCCACCTCCACTCTATGTCACCTTGCCACTCTGTGGTCTCCTGATGCTGCTGCTACCTCAACACTATGTCACCTTGCCACTCTGTGGCCTCCTGATGCTGCTGATGCCACCTCCACACTGTCATTGTGCCACCCTGTGGCCTCCTCCTGGTGCTGCTGCTACTGTCACCACCTCCACACTGTCATTGTGCCACTCTGTGGCCTCCTGATGATGCTGCTGCCACCTCCACTCTGTCATTGTGCCACCCTGTGGCCTCCTCCTGATGCTGCTGCCACCACCTCCACACTCTGTCATTGTGCCACTCTGTGGCCTCCTGATGCTGCTGCCACCACCTCCACACTCTGTCATTGTGCCACCCTGTGGCCTCCTCCTGATGCTGCTGCTGCAGCCACCTCCACACTGTGTCATTGTGCCACTCTGTGGCGTCCTGATGCTGCTGCCGCCTCCAAACTGTCATTGTGCCACCATGTGACCTCCTCCTGATGCTGCTGCCGCCACCTCCACACTCTGTCATTGTGCCAGTCTGTGGCCTCCTCCTGATGCTGCTGCCGCCACCTCCACACTCTGTCATTGTGCCAGTCTGTGGCCTCCTGATGCTGCTGCTGCCACCTCCACACTGTCATTGTGCCACTCTGTGGCCTCCTCCTGATGCTGCTGCCACCTGTATACTCTGTCATTGGGCCACTCTGTGGGCTTCTCATGCTTTTCCCACCCTCATGACTGGACCACTATTTTGCCTTTTGGCCTGGCTGACATCATCATTTATTTGAACCTTCTACTGATCTGTCAGAAGAAAGGAAAAATGAGAGGCACAACAGATCCTGTCTGTGTAACAGCTGTAAGGCCTGCATGACATGGTCGCTATTTTGCATCAGAATTGGCTTATGATTTGGTAGCCAAAAGCAGGAGTGGGTACAAAACACAGAAGACATGCAAATATTCCATTCATGTGTCATCTCTGTTTTAGATACACTCCTGTTTTTTTGGCTTTAGCAATACTGATGGATTACTGACCAAATGCTGACTGAGTGAAGACGGATGCTCCACAGATAGGATCCGTTTTTTTGGGGTTATTGTTCTGATGCATAAGATGAAGGGCAAAATAATCAGTGACATCAACATAAACTTACTGCTGACACCCTCTCCACTCTGTCGGGGGGGGGGGGCTCTACTTGTATAAGGCCCCTTTCACACGGGCGAGTATTCCGCGCGGGTGCACTGCGTGACTTTAACGCATTGCACCCGCACTGAATCCTGACCCACTCATTTCAATGGGGCTGTCTACATGAGTGTTGTTTTTCACGCAGCACTTGTGTGTTGCGTGAAAATCGCAGCAGGTTCTATATTCTGCGTTTTTCACGCAACGCAGGCCCCATAGAAATGAATGGGGCTGCGTGAAAATCGCAAGCATCCGCAAGCAAGTGCGTATGTGGTGCGATTTTCACGCATGGTTGCTAGGAGATGATATTAGTAAATAGGGATGAGCAACCCCGGACCCCATGAAAGTCAATTCACTGTATTATTCTCCTTTCTAACATGGTTATAAGGGAAAATAATAGCATTCTTTATACAGAATGCAAACAAAAATGTCCATTGAGAGGTTAAAAAATTAAAAAAATAAACTCACCTCATCCACTTGATGGCGCAGCCGGTATCGTCTTCTTTCTTCTTCCTGCAGGACCTGCAAAAAGGACTTTCAATGACGTCATTGCGTTCACCACGTGGTGAGCGCGGTGACGTCAGCGCAGGTCCTGCTGAATGAAGGTAGAAGGTCCTTATATCATGCTTTCAAACAAGACCAGTTGCATGTTTCTACCATTCAGGAGATAGCATATAAAGTAGCTCCCCCCCCTCCAGTTACCTACTTTTCCCACTCCCCTAGCTGGACTCGGGAAAAAAGTTAGGGGTTAAATGGCATAGCAGTTAGGGGCTTTAGCCAGAGATCACAATAACACTGGCACAAGCACTATTGTACTTTGTAAAAAGTCTGACGCAAATTCTTAAGCATAAGGCTTTCCCTGCACAGTTATTGGCACACTTGCTGGTGCCCAAAGCACCATACTTGCAGGTAAGAACACAGGTTAGGCAGCGAATAGCGAGCTTTATTAGGTATAGAGGCTGCTGATTGGCCAATTTTGGCAGGCTACTGCTCCATTCCGCACCCTTCTGATGCCACTGTGAAGGGGAACACTCAAATTTATGCCATCTTGAAAGGGTTGAAGTTGCACTGCAGGCTTCTCTCTTAGTATTAGAGCGAACATGTCGTACTTTTATTCCAGCTGCTTCTCGACATGTTTGCCGTGCTGCCACCGGAACTCCGCCCCGCCCCCATTATAGTCAATGGGGCCGGAGCGGTAGTCCGGGGCACGTGTGCACTAGCGGCAGCACCGATCCAACAGGCTGTTCACCTGCCAGAACAGCCTGCTGGAGTTCCTTGCCACTAGTGTGAAAGTACCCTAAGTGAAGTGTGCAGTGATTCTAAGAGCGACACCTGTCATCTGCATGTTATACTGACTCACAGTATTATTTCTCTACAACAGCAGACTTACTATGCATGTTACTGCAAGGCACAGTGTTCTACACCATTGTAAAGGCTCTCTGCAGCCATGAAATAGCCGTTTTTTAATGCGACTCGCCACAAATAAATTCGGATCGAACATTCGGCGAACCGGCCAAATCGAATTTTTGAGAAATTCTCTCATATCTACTTATAATCATTAGAGAGTATTTTTTTTATGCTAAACTTAACCTTAACATCAAGTGCTGTATAGCTGACATGATGGGTCGTGTACTACTCCAAGTACAACTTTTGCACCAATTGCACAGTCAAGTCTTCCTGGAAACTGTTAAAATATTGGCAGTCATGCATTTGTGATAGCCATGGAACAAATACTTCTTCTGATAACTGTTAAACATCCCCCCTCAAGACCCTACAGAAATGTGATATGGCTATTATTTACAAGTGTAAATAGCATGTCAGCTCCCCAGGGGTCAGTGTGAATTATAGAAGCAGACACCAGATAGCTTAGACTGATACCCTCAAAAACATAAGACACAAAGACATGAAAGAACTCAAACACATGGTTCAAAGGGACTTTAAAGAAGAGGCTTGGTAATGAAACGAGTATGTGCGGATGAACCAAGTATACATAGAACAGCCACCGTCAGGGCCAGGTGAGATAACTATGCAGGAACCTGGCTCTGTCAATCAAGGAGAGGGAGGGGCTGGCAGAGCAGGCAGGGGGAGCAAGGGTAGCACAAAGTGGCTTGGTCAACCCTCTGTGCATTTATCAGCTCATTTGCATATTGATCAAAGTTCTTTTTCTCCAGGATGAAGTAATAGATCACTGAGTCCAAGGTTTCATTACATTTAGCTGAGTTATACCTGCAAGGCATTGTGCTAAGGTTTATCAGTAGTGGTGATTCCTACTGAAAATCAAATATACACTGCCTGTCCCAAAAAAAAGTCGCCACCTGGATTTAACTAAGCAAATAGCTATGAGCCTCCTATCGGATAATTACTGCATGGGCGATTATCTTTCAGCTGGCAATAAGTTATTTAACCCCAACTTGTGCAATGAGTTGCTTCTCATTTCTTAAACAACCATGTCGAAAGACACATCTCGTGGTCGTGGAAAAGATGTTAGTCTGTTTGAGAAGGGTCAAATCATTGGCAGGCATCAAGCAGAGAAAACATCTAAGGAGATTGCAGAAACTACTAAAATTGGGTTAAGAACTGTCCAACGCATTATTAAAAACTGGAAGGATAGTGGGGACCCATCGTATTCGAGGAAGAATTGTGGCGGGAAAAAAATCATGAATGATAGTGATCGGCGATCACTTAAACGTTTGGTGAAATCAAATCAAAGAAAAACAACAGTAGAACTCAGGGCTATGTTTAATAGTGAAAGTAAGAGCATTTCCACACGCAACAATGCGAAGGGAACTCTCAAGGCATTGGGACTGAACAGCTGTGTAGCCGTAAGAAAACCACTATTCAGTGAGGCAAACCAGAAAAAAAGGCTTCAATTTGCTAGGGAGCATAAAGATTGGACTCTGGAGCAATGGAAGAAGGTCATGTGGTCTGATGAGTCCAGATTTACCCTGTTCCAGAGTGATGGGTGCATCAGGGTAAGAAGAGAGGCAGATGAAGTGATGCACCCATCATGCCTGGTGCCTACTGTACAAGCCTGTGGGGGCAGTGCTATGATCTAGGGTTGCTGCAGTTGGTCACGTCTAGGTTCAGCAACAGTATGTGCTCCAAGAATGAGGTCAGCTGACTACCTGAACATACTGAATGACCAGGTTATTCCATCAATGGATTTGTTCTTCCCTGATGGCACGGGCATATTCCAAGATGACAATGCCAGGATTTATCGGGCTCAAATTGTGAAAGAGTGGTTCAGGGAGCATGAGACATCATTTTCCATTTTCCACCACAGAGTCCAGACCTTAACCCCATTGAGAATCTTTGGGATGTGCTGGAGAAGGGTTTGCGCAGCAGTCAGAGTCTACCATCATCAATGCAAGATCTTGGTGAAAAATGAATGCAACACTGGATGGAAATAAATCTTGTGACATTGCAGAAGCTTATCGAAACAATGTCACAGCGAATGGGTGCTGTAATCAAAGCTAAAGACTTTTTTTTTTGGTGGCAGCTTCTTTTTGGATAGGCAGTGTATATGAGGGCCTCCTGACTGTGCTGTAATAGCACAAACAAGGATTGAGCATGTTGGAGTTCAATCTGTCCGATTATTTTGTGCATTTGGAAGATAAGCCATTGTCAAAAACATCTGGTAGTGGCTTGCATTCTTCTTTCCACTGAAATAGATATGCGCCTATCACCTTCTTCTGGGCCCAGGCTCTTGTACAATATTGAACCGCATAGGTCCAGCAAAGGACACTCTCGGATCTGACTTTGAAGCCATTTAAAGACATTAAAATGGAATATGTCTTGTATAGGTGGAAGGGGAATCTTCAACCTCTCTCTTCTGGTATCTTCCCCTCCTCTTTCAAACACACATCACTTAGCACATCGTCTCTTGACCCATCCTGCACAACTAACTACAGACCAGTCTCCAATCTTCCCTTCATCTCTAAACTCCTGGAGTGTCTGGTCTATTCTTGCCTCATCTGCTATCTCTCTGCTCACTCTCTCCTTGATCCATTACAATCTGGTTTCTGCACCCTACATTCAACAGAAACTGCCCTCACTAAATTGACCAAATGCAATGGTGCAATGGTGACTACTCTTTGCTCATTATCCTTGACCTCTCTGCAGCTTTTCACACTGTAGACCATCATCTCCTACTCACCATGCTCCAATCTATTGGCCTAAAAAACCCTGCCCTCTCCTAGTTTTCTTCCCATCTCTCTAGCTGCTCTTTCAGTGTATCATTCGCTGGCTCCACTTCTTCACCTCTCACTGTTGGGGTTCCTCAGGGTTCAGTCTTAGCCCCTCTCCTCTTCTCTCTCTACACAGCCCCAATTGGACAGACCATCAGCAGATTGGTTTCCAGTACCATCTCTATGCTGATAAACAACTATACACTTCATCGCCCAACATCACCCCTGCTGTACTACAGAACATCAGTGACTGTCTGGCCACCAACTCTAATATCATGTCCTCTCTCTATCAAATCCCTTGATCTAACTCCTCTCCTTATATAGCCCTTTTATCATTTCCTGAACTTGATCCTCTACTAAACTCTCCACCGCACCCATGCAACTCATATATCGGCTGGTGACTGGCTCATGCAGCTTTATATCTGCTCCCCTACTTTCCCAAGAAAGGGTGGGACCATTGTACAAAACAAGCACTTTTACCTTTTGTGTCACCCCTATCTCCTCATAGATTGTAGGCTCTTGCGAGCACGGTCCTCATTCTTCTTGTAATTAATGTCTTGTCTGTTGCTATGTTATTTATGACTGTAAAGCGCTGCGGAATATGTTGGCGCTATATAAATAAAGCTTATTAATATTATTTTTCTCTAGACTTCAATTTAACGCCACATCCTTGCTTGGCCAAGATTAGTGTGCATCATTATCAAGCTATAAACAATCACATTTGGGCGATTAGTGTGCATCATTATCAAGCTATAAACAATCACATTTGGGCAGTTTTCAGGTTTTGTTTCTGGGGAAGCTGGTTCACAGCTAACATTGTTGCTATTATAGCTGCTACTGAGGTTGTGTCCTAGCTTTCCCATGTCACGGCGAACAGGATACAAGATACACAGAATATAAACAAACAAGTGTCTAGGCAAGAAGCTGGGGATGAAGGTCACCTCCTGACAAATCCCTACCAGCTCTCCCTAGACTTCTATGCCCACGTTCAGACCCTGAAGGTGGGAATGATCGTGTCCCCGTGCCTGGGCTGAAGATACCCTAAAATCCCTAAGATGGTGAAAGGGGAAAGAGGCAGCCTGCATTCTCAGGACCTGGAGGGAGCAGGCGTCTCTCTAACAGCCTAAACAGACAAACACAAGAAAGCAAAACCAACTTATCTTTTACTGAGCAGGAACAGCAAATCCTTCCTTCTTTCCTCTGAGCCAGACAGAAGCTATAACCCGCATAGGACACTGGGAGTGGGCATAATTTAAACTCAAACCAACGACCCCACCCAGTGCACCTGAAGGGAGGCGGATATAGCTCAACACCAAATCAAAAACAAAAGGCTACACACGTGCTACTAATCTGGCAGACCTCCTGTCACGACGGACGTGTACTCAGTATAAAATATAACATACCAACCAGGCTCTGGACGAGAGACAGGGGAAGGGTCACCTCCTAGTTTATCCCTGACCTCTTTCCCTGCACAGCTCAGCCCACAGGCAGACCTTGAAGGTAGGTGTGCTGTGTCCTCCAGCCTGGACTGACAAAACCCTGAACTCCCTGAGATGGTGAAGTGGGGAGATAGGAGCAGCCTGCTTGCACAGAACCTGGATGGGATAGATGACACAAACAACCAAACAAGAAATTACACTTATCTTCTGAGAGCAGGAACTGACAGCCAACCTTCCCTCCAAACTTCCCAGACCAAACTGATCAGTATAATCCACTCGGAGCACTTAGCTGGAGGCCATTTAAACTAATGACTCCACCCAGTGCACTTGATGAGAGGCGGATCCAGCACGGCACCAAAACAAATACTAAACTCGTGCTGCTATCCTGGCCGACCTCCGCACATCGTCAGAGTGGGGCATGACAGTACCCCCCCCTTCTACGGGTGACCTTCGGACACCCTGGACCAACCTTATCCGGATGGGACCTATGAAAGGCCCTCACCAGTCGGCTGGCGTTGACATCTGACTCCGGAACCCACATCCTCTCCTCAGGACCGTATCCCCTCCAGTGCACCAGGTACTGGAGGGAATCCCGCAGAACTCTCGAGTCGAGAATCCTGGAGATCTCGAACTCCAAGTTTCCCTCAACTAGAACAGGAGGAGGAGGCAATGGCGATGGTACCACTGGTTTAACATATTTTTTCAGTAAAGACCTGTGGAAGACATCATGGATCCTCCAAGTCTGCGGCAGATCCAGTCGAAACGCCACAGGATTGATCACCGCAGAAATTTTATACGGACCAACAAATCTTGGACCCAGTTTCCAAGATGGCACTCTCAACTTGATATTCTTAGTGGACAACCACACCAGATCACCCACACACAGGTCCGGACCAGTCACACGTCTCCTGTCAGCCATTCGTTTATACCTCTCACCCATCCTCTCCAAATTCCCTTGAATCCTCCGCCAAATAGAGGACAAGGCAGAAGAGAATCTCTCCTCCTCTGGCATCCCGGAGGAACCAGACCCAGAAAAGGTACCAAACTGAGGATGGAAACCGTATGCGCCAAAAAATGGCGACTTACCCGTGGACTCCTGCCTACGGTTATTCAATGCAAATTCTGCTAAGGACAAGAATGAGGACCAGTCCTCCTGATTCTCAGACACAAAGCACCTCAAGTAGGTCTCCAGGTTTTGATTGGTAGGCTCCGTCTGACCATTCGACTGTGGATGAAAAGCCGACGATAAAGAAAGTTGAATGCCAAGTCGAGAGCAGAACGCCCTCCAAAACCTGGAGACAAACTGCGTGCCCCTATCAGAGACCACATCCGAAGGAATACCGTGCAATTTCACAATATTATCCACAAAAATCTGTGCAAGAGTCTTAGCGTTAGGCAGACTTGTTAGTGGTATAAAGTGAGCCATTTTACTGAAACGGTCGACTACCACCAAAATCACTGTTCTCCTGGAGGAACTCGGCAGGTCCGTAATAAAGTCCATGGACAAATGCGTCCAAGGACGAGATGGAATAGACAATGGAAGAAGTGAACCAGGCGGTCGAGTATGAGCAACCTTTGACAGAGCGCAGGTCTCACAAGCTGTCACGTAATTCTCAATACTCTTACGCAACCCTGGCCACCAGAACCTCTGGGACACCAGATCACAGGTGGACTTACCACCAGGATGTCCAGCGAGAACAGTATTGTGATGTTCCTTGAACACCTTGTATCGTAGGCCCTCAGGAACAAACAACCTCCCTGGGGGACACGAACCAGGAGCCCCCTCCTGAGCTCCCAATACCTCCATCTCTAATTCAGGGTACAGAGCGGAGACCACCACTCCATCCGCCAAAATCGGCGCTGGATCTTCTGAATCACCTCCCCCAGGGAAGCTGCGAGACAAGGCATCTGCCTTGACGTTCTTGACCCCTGGGCGAAAGGTAACCACGAAATTGAACCTGGTAAAAAACAATGACCATCTGGCCTGTCTAGGTTTCAGACGCTTGGCAGATTGCAGGTAAGCCAAATTCTTATGGTCTGTATACACAGTAACGGGGTGAAAAGCCCCCTCTAACCAGTGACGCCATTCTTCAAAGGCCAACTTGATAGCCAACAACTCCCTATCTCCAACATCATAATTCCTCTCGGCGACCGAGAGCTTCCTGGAGACGAAGGCACACGGGACCCACTTGCCAGGGAAAGGACCCTGCGAAAGCACCGCCCCAACCCCCACCTCTGATGCATCAACCTCGACCAAAAATAACTGAGATACATCCGGCTGCACCAGAATGCAAAACGCTCCTTAACCGCCTCCGGACCGCTTAACGCAGGATTGCGTTCCGGAGGCGGCAGCTCTGCGCACAGTCACGCATCTACGCGTCATCTCGCGAGACGCGAGATTTCCTGTGAACGCGCGCACACAGGCGCGCGCATTCACAGGATCGGAAGGTAAGCGAGTGGAACTCCAGCCTGCCAGTGGCGATCGTTCGCTGGCAGGCTGGAGATGCGATTTTTTTAACCCCTAACAGGTATATTAGACGCTGTTTTGATAACAGCGTCTAATATACCTGCTACCTGGTCCTCTGGTGGTCCCCTTTGCTTGGATCGACCACCAGAGGACACAGGCAGCTCAGTAATAAGTAGCACCAAACACCACTACACTACACCCCCCCTGTCACTTATTAACCCCTTATTAACCCCTGATCACCCCTGATCACCCCATATAGACTCCCTGATCACCCCCCTGTCATTGATCACCCCCTTGTAAGGCACCATTCAGACGTCCGTATGTTTTTTTACGGATCCACGGATACATGGATCGGATCCGCAGACGTAAGGCTCCATTCAGACGTCCGTATGTGTTTTGCGGATCCGATCCATGTATCCGTGGATCCGTAAAAAACATACAGACCTCTGAATGGAGCCAGCCTTACAAGGGGGTGATCAATGACAGGGGGGTGATCAAGGAGTCTATATGGGGTGATCACCCCCCTGTAAGGCTCAATTCAGACGTCCGTATGTGTTTTGCGGATCCGATCCATGTATCCGTGGATACGTAAAAAACTGGCCGTCTGAATGGAGCCTTACAGGGGGGTGATCAATGACAGGAGGGTGATCACCCCATATAGACTCCCTGATCACCCCCCTGTCATTGATCACCCCCCTGTAAGGCTCCATTCAGACGGCCAGTTTTTTACGTATCCACGGATACATGGATCGGATCCGCAAAACACATACGGACGTCTGAATTGAGCCTTACAGGGGGGTGATCACCCCATATAGACTCCTTGATCACCCCCCTGTCATTGATCACCCCCTTGTAAGGCTGGCTCCATTCAGAGGTCTGTATGTTTTTTACGGATCCACGGATACATGGATCGGATCCGCAAAACACATACGGACGTCTGAATGGAGCCTTACAGGGGGTGATCAATGACAGGAGGGTGATCACCCCATATAGATTCCCTGATCACCCCCCTGTCATTGATCACCCCCCTGTAAGGCTCCATTCAGATGTCCGTATGTGTTTTGCGGATCCGATCCATGTATCCGTGGATCTGTAAAAAACATAAGGACATCTGAATGGAGCCTTACAGGGGGGTGATCACCCCATATAGACTCCCTGATCACCCCCCCTGTCATTGATCACCCCCCTGTAAGGCTCCATTCAGACGTCCGTATGTTTTTTACGGATCCACGGATACATGGATCGGATCCGCAAAACACATACAGACGTCTGAATGGAGCCTTACAGGGGGGTTATCAATGACAGGGGGATGATCACCCCATATAGACTCCCTGATCACCCCCCTGTCATTGATCACCCCCCTGTCATTGATCACCCCCCCCTGTAAGGCTCCATTCAGACATTTTTTTGTCCCAAGTTAGCGGAAATATTTTTATTTTTGTTTCTTACAAAGTCTCATATTCCACTAACTTGTGTCAAAAAATAAAATCTCACATGAACTCACCATACCCCTCACGGAATCCAAATGCGTAAATTTTTTTTGACATTTATATTCCAGACTTCTTCTCACGCTTTAGGGCCCCTAAAATGCCAGGGCAGTATAAATACCCCACATGTGACCCCATTTCGGAAAGAAGACACCCCAAGGTATTCCGTGAGGGGCATATTGAGTCCATGAAAGATTGAAATTTTTGTCCCAAGTTAGCGGAAAGGGAGACTTTGTGAGAAAAAACAAAAAAAAATCTATTTCCGCTAACTTGTGCCCAAAATTTTTTTTTCGATGAACTCGCCATGCCCCTCATTGAATACCTTGGGGTGTCTTCTTTCCAAAATGGGGTCACATGTGGGGTATTTATACTGCCCTGGCATTTTAGGGGCCCTAAAGCATGAGAAGTCTGGGATCCAAATGTCTAAAAATGCCCTCATAAAAGGAATTTGGGCCCCTTTGCGCATCTAGGCTGCAAAAAAGTGTCACACATGTGGTATCGCAGTACTCAGGAGAAGTTGGGAAATGTGTTTTGGGGTGTCATTTTACATATACCCATGCTGGGTGAGATAAATATCTTGGTCAAAAGACAACTTTTCCCATTTTTTTATACAAAGTTGGCATTTGACCAAGATATTTATCTCACCCAGCATGGGTGAGATACATGTGGTATTGCCGTACTCAGGAGAAGTTGGGCAATGTGTTTTGGGGTGTCATTTTACATATACCCATGCTGGGTGAGAGAAATATCTTGGCAAAAGACAACTTTTCCCATTTTTTTTATACAAAGTTGGCATTTGACCAAGATATTTATCTCACCCAGCATGGGTATATGTAAAATGACACCCCAAAACACATTGCCCAACTTCTCCTGAGTACGGCAATACCACAATGTGTTTTGGGGTGTCATTTTACATATACCCATGCTGGGTGAGATAAATATCTTGGTCAAATGCCAACTTTGTATAAAAAAATGGGAAAAGTTGTCTTTTGCCAAGATATTTCTCTCACCCAGCATGGGTATATGTAAAATGACACCCCAAAACACATTGCCCAACTTCTCCTGAGTACGGCAATACCAGATGTGTGACACTTTTTTGCAGCCTAGGTGGGCAAAGGGGCCCACATTCCAAAGAGCACCTTTCGGATTTCACCGGCCATTTTTTACAGATTTTGATTTCAAACTACTTACCACACATTAGGGCCCCTAGAATGCCAGGGCAGTATAACTACCCCACAAGTGACCCCATTTTGGAAAGAAGACACCCCAAGGTATTTCGTGATGGGCATAGTGAGTTCATGGAAGTTTTTCTTTTTTGTCTCAAGTTAGTGGAATATGAGACTTTGTAAGGAAAAAAAAAATATAAAATCATAATTTTCCGCTAACTTGTGACAAAAAAAAAAAAGTTCTATGAACTCACTATGCCCATCAGCGAATACCTTAGGGTGTCTACTTTCCGAAATGGGGTCATTTGTGGGGTGTTTGTACTGTCTGGCCATTGTAGAACCTCAGGAAACATGACAGGTGTTTAGAAAGTCAGAGCTGCTTCAAAAAGCGGAAATTCACATTTTTGTACCATAGTTTGTAAACGCTATAACTTTTACCCAAACCATTTTTTTTTACCCAAACATTTTTTTTTTCATCAAAGACATGTAGAACAATAAATTTATAGAAAAATTTATATATGGATGTCGTTTTTTTTTTGCAAAATTTTACAACTGAAAGTGAAAAATGTCATTTTTTTTAAAAAAAAAATCGTTAAATTTCGATTAATAACAAAAAAAGTAACATGTCAGCAGCAATGAAATACCACCAAATGAAAGCTCTATTAGTGAGAAGAAAAGGAGGGTAAAATTCATTTGGGTGGTAAGTTGCATGACCGAGCAATAAACGGTGAAAGTAGTGTAGTGCAGAAGTGTAAAAAGTGGCCTGGTCATTAAGGGTGTTTAAGCTAGGGGGGCTGAGGTGGTTAATAGCTGAAAAGGCCTGCAATGCCTCATCCGACCAGACAGAGACATCAGCGCCCTTCTTGGTCATATCAGTAAGAGGTTTGACTAGCGTGGAATAATTCAAAATAAAATTTTCTATAATAATTAGTAAACCCCAAAAACCGCATCAAAGCTTTCTGATTCTCCGGTCGGTCCCACTCCAGAACCGCCCGGACCTTTTCGGGGTCCATACGAAAACCGGAATCAGAAAGCATGTATCCCAAGAATGGAAGCTCTTGCACCGCAAACAAACATTTCTCCAATTTGGCATATAACTTATTCTCCCGAAGGATCGTCAAAACCTGTCTCACATGATCCTGATGGGTCTTCAAATCAGGAGATTAAATTAAAATGTCATCTAGGTAGACTACTACGAACCTCCCCACCAAGTGATGAAAAATATCATTGACGAATCGCTGAAATACCGCTGGTGCATTCGTCGACCCAAAAGGCATTACCAGGTTCTCAAAATGACCCCCGTGCGTATTGAAGGCCGTTTTCCACTCATCCCCCTCCTTGATCCTGATCAGATTGTATGCTCCTCTCAAATCCAACTTGGAGAACACCTTGGCTCCAACAATCTGATCAAAAAGATCAGAGATCAAAGGCAGGGGATATGGATCCCGGACTGTAATACGGTTCAGCTCCCGGAAATCTAAACACGGTCTCAGTGATACATCTTTCTTCTTCACGAAGAACAAACCTACAGCCACTGGAGACTTAGATGGTCTAATATGACACTTTGCCAAACTCTCGGCGACATACTTTCGCATGACCTCTCTCTCGGGTTGAGAGAGGTTGTAGAGCCGAGACTTAGGCAACTTAGCCCCCGGAATGAGATTCACTGGACAATCATAGTCACGATGAGGGGGCAATTCCTGAGCCCCACCCTCCGAAAAGACATCCGCAAAATCTGAGAGATACTGAGATAAAGTCGTAGTAGACACACCAGAGGTAGATGTGCCAAGACAATTGTCCGAACAAAATTCACTCCAACCAATGATCTGTTTTGCTTGCCAATCTATAATTGGGTTATGTTTTGTCAACCACGGTAACCCTAAGACTATAGGAGCGGGCAAGTCCTTCATGACAAAACAAGACATGATCTCAACATGTGAATCACCCACCCTTAACAGAATACCGTGAGCAATATGAGTGAGACTTCTTTGAGAAAGAGGGGAAGAATCAATTGCGAAAACCGGAATCTCTCTTTCTAAAGTGCAAGTACTTAGACCCAGATTTTGAAGAAAAAGAAAATCAATAAGGTTTACCCTAGCACCACAGTCAATGAATACTTCAACAAAAAAAAATCTTGAGTCTAGCGCCACCATAGCTGGAAGGAGAAAACGAGTATTACAGGGAGCTTGCATACCTGCTTGCTCCACCACCCAATTCACACTACCAAGAGTCAGGGATGTTTTTTTTTCTTTAAGTAAACCTCTTTATGATTCTTTCTCATCAACGTGCGGTTTAACAAAAGGGCAAGCAAAAATAAAATGACCACTTTTAATCTAACCGTATTGCCAAAGACATAGCATTCTCCAATGTATCCGGGTACTCATGAAAAGCAAGGGTATCTTTCAATCTCTCAGATAACCCCTGACAAAACTGACTACGTAACGCGGGGTCATTCTACTCTGACTCGGTAGCCGATCTCCTAAACTCAACGCAGTAAGCCTCTGCAGTATTTTCACCTTGTAATAAATTTCGCAATTTAGACTCCGCCATCGAGACCCGATCTGGATCATCATAAATTAATCCCAAGGCTTTAAAAAATTCTTCCACCGACCGGAGGGCCAGAGAACCGGACGGCAGAGAAAAGGCCCAGGATTGCGTGTCCCCTTTAAGCAGGGAAATGATTATCCCTACCCTCTGACTCTCATCACCAGACGAAGATGGACGCAGCCAAAAATACAACTTGCATGACTCTTTAAAGCGGATAAAGTCATCCACACCCCCTGCAAATCTATCAGGGAGAGCGACCTTAGGCTCCCCATAAATTTGACTTCCTCCTATTGCATCTGATGCCAGCGCATTCTGACACCGTGTGACCGAATTACGCAGATCCGCAACCTCTAGGGATAATCCCTTTATGCGATCAACTAGCGTATCAATTGACTCCATCTCAAAACAGCTGAAAAATGGCAGTCAAAGAATTGGCGGGTTATAATGTCACGGCTAACAGGATACAAGATACACAGAATATAAACAAACAAGTGTCTAGGCAAGAAGCTGGGGATGAAGGTCACCTCCTGACAAATCCCTACCAGCTCTCCCTAGACTTCTATGCCCATGTTTAGACCCTGAAGGTGGGAATGATCGTGTCCCCGTGCCTGGGCTGAAGATACCCTAAAATCCCTAAGATTGTGAAAGGGGGAAAGAGGCAGCCTGCTCCCTCAGGACCTGGAGGGGGCAGGCGTCTCTCTAACAGCCTAGACAGACAACCACAAGAAAGCAAAACCAACTTATTTTTTACTGAGCAGGAACAGCAAATCCTTCCTTCCTTCCTCTGAGCCAGACAGAAGCTATGTCCCCCCCGAGGTGATCCTGCCTATGACCGGCTGTATAAGATACGGCCGGTCATCGATCACTTTGGGGCCACATTTCAGCAGGCCTACGTACCTGGAAGGGAGGTCGCGGTTGATGAGTCTCTCGTTGCGTTCAAGGGGAGACTCAGTTTCCGCCAATACATTCCCACAAAGCGGGCGAGGTATGGCGTGAAGCTATACAAAATTTGTGAGAGTACCTCAGGGTACACTTACAAATTTCGTGTGTACGAGGGGCGAGATTCCCGGATTCAACCCCCAGAATGTCCCCCCCACTCTGGGTGTTACCCGGAAACTCGTGTGGGACCTTATGTACCCACTGCTGGATAAGGGTTACCACTTGTACGTGGACAACTTTTATACCAGCATTCCCTTGTTCAGGTCCCTTGCCGCCAGATCCACGTTCGCTTGTGGGACTGTGCGGAAAAATCAACGCGGCCTCCCTGCCCACCCCCTCCAGGTACCTATCCCCAGGGGTGAGACCCGTGCCTTTACCAGTGGAAGCCTGTTTCTGGTCAGGTATAAGGACAAGAGGGATGTCCTTATGCTGTCCACAATCCACGGTAACAGCACCACCACCGTCTCTGTGCGAGGTACCGCGGCAACGGTCCTCAAGCCCGATTGTATCGTCGACTACAATCGGTATATGGGAGGAGTTGATCTCTCTGATCAAGTCCTCAAGCCATATAATGCCATGCGCAAAACCCGGGCATGGTACAAAAAAGTTGCGGTCTACTTGATACAGGTTGCCATGTACAACTCTTTTGTACTATCCCGAAGCGCTGGCAGCACAGGGACATTCCTCCAATTCTATGAGGCAGTCCTCAAAGATCTGATCTTTTCGGACCGGGAAAGAGCAGGCCGGAGTACCTCGGGAATTGGAGGCGCCCGGATCGTCCTTGGCCAACATTTTCCAGGTGTGGTCCCCCATACTGGAAAGAAGGGATGAACCCAAAAAAGATGCAGATTGTGTCACAAGAGGGCGATACGGAAGGACACCACTACTCAATGTGACACTTGCACCGATCATTCGGGCCTCTGCGTTATCGATTGCTTCAGGGAGTATCACACTTCCATGGAGTACTAAATTTTTATAATCCCCAACAGTCCCCTAGAGAACATAAAAAACTATGTCTCTCAGACTTTGGAGACACAGAAACAATTTTTTTCCCCCAAAAAAATATTAGTTTTAGTGCAGGCATCCTCAAACTGCGGCCCTCCAGATGTTGTAAAACTATAACTCCCAGCATGCCCAGACAACCTACAGCCATCAGCAGGGCATGGTGGGAATTGTAGTTTTACAACATCTGGAGGGCCGCAGTTTTAGGATGCCTGCTTAGTGTCTCCAAAGTCTGAGAGCCATACATATTGGGCATCGTCGCGTCCGTAAAAATTGTCTCTATAAAAATAACATTTAACCCAACCCCCCCGGATAAACAGCGTAAAAATAAAAAAAACGTGTAAAAAAGGCCATTTTTTTGTCACCTAACATCATAAAAAGTGTAATAGCGAGCGAACAAAATGTCATATGCACCCCCAATTAGTGCCAATAAAACCGCCATCTCATCCCGCAAAAAATGAGCCCCTACATTAGATAGTCGCCCAACAAAAAAAAAAAAATTTTGCTCCCAGGCTATGGAGATACTAAAATAATTTGTTTTGGTTCCTAAAATGATAATGTAGTGTAAAATCTAAATAACTTCTAAAATGTAGACATATTAGGTATTGCCGCGTTCGTAAGAATCTGCCCTATAAAAATAACATTTGACCAAACCCCTCGGGTGAACAGCGTTAAAAATATAAAATAAAAACAGTGCCAAAACACCAATTTTTGGGCAAAATTTCCATTTGAATCCTTTTTTTCCGGTAATAAAGCAAGGGTTAACAGCCAAACAAAACACAATATTTATGGCCCTGATTCTGTAGTTTGCAGAAACCCCACATATGTGGTCGTAAATGGCTATATAGCCACACGGCAGGGCATAGAACGAAGGGAACTCCATATGGTTTCTGGAAGGCAGATTTTGATGGACAGTTTTTTTTTAAACCATGTCCCATTAGAAGCCCCCCCTGATGTAGCCTAGACTAGAAACTCCAAAAAAGTGACCCCATCTAAGAAACTACACCCCTCAAGGTATTCAAAAGTTACTTTACAAACTTTGTTAACCCTTTAGGTGTTCCACAAAACTAAATAGCGAATGTAGAAACAATTTTAGAATTTACATTTTTTGTTACCTTGCCTCAAAAAAGGGTAATATAGAGCAACCAAAAATCATATTTACCCCTAAAATAGTCCCAAAACAACAACCACCTTATCCCGTAGTTTCCTAGATGGGGTCACTTTTATGGAGTTTCTACTCTAGGGGTGCATCAGGGGGCTTGAAAGGGTACATGGTGTAAATAAACCAGTCCAGCAAAATCTGCCTTCCAATAACCATATGGCGTTCCCCTTCTTCTATGTCCTGCCGTTTAGCCAAATAGTAGTTTACGACCACATTTGGGGTGTTTCTGAAAACTACAGAATCAGGGCAACCCATTTTGAGTTTTGTTTGGCTGTTAACCCATTTTTTTCAGTAAGAAAGTAAGGGTTAAAATGGAAAATTTTCAAAAAAATTGAAATTTCTAAATTGTTTCTCTATCTGCCATTAACTCTTGTGGAACACCTAAAGGGTTAACAAAGTTTGTAAACCCAGTTTTGAATACCTTGAGGGGTGTACTTTCTAAGATAGAGTCACTTTTTTGAAATTTCTATTCTAGGGGAGCAACGGGGGGGGGGGGGGGGGGGCTTCAAATGGGACATGGTATAAACAAAACCAGTCCTGCAAAATCTGCCTTCCAAAACCCATATGGCGTTCCCCTCTTTCTATGTGCTCCCATTTGGGAAAACAGTAGTTTACAACCACATATGGGGTGTTTTTGCAAACTAAAGAATCAGGGCAACCCATATTGAGTTTTGTTTGGCTGTTAACCCTTACTTTATTGCTGGAAAAAATGGGTTAAAATGGAAAATTTTCCAAAAAATAGAAATTTCTAAATTGTTTCTCCATCTGCCATTAACTCTTGTGGAACACTTAAAGGGTTAACAAAGTTTGTAAACCCAGTTTTGAATACCTTGAGGGGTGTACTTTCTTAGATGGAGTCACTTTTTTGAAATGTCTATTCTAGGGGTGCAACAGGGGGCTTCAAATGGGACATGGTATAAACAAAACCAGTCCTGCAAAATCTGCCTTCCAAAACCCATATGGCGTTCCCCTCTTTCTATGTGCTCCCATTTGGGCAAACAGTAGTTTACGACCACATATGGGGTGTTTTTGCAAACTAAAGAATCAGGGCAACCCATATTGAGTTTTGTTTGGCTGTTAACCCTTACTTTATTGCTGGAAAAAATGGGTTAAAATGGAAAATTTTCCAAAAAATAGAAATTTCGAAATTGTTTCTCCATCTGCCATTAACTCTTGTGGAACACCTAAAGGGTTAACAAAGTTTGTAAACCTAGTTTTGAATACCTTGAGGGGTGTACTTTCTTAGATGGAGTCACTTTTTTGTAATGTCTATTCTAGGGGTGCAAGGGGGGGCTTGAAATGGGACATGGTATAAACAAAACCAGTCCTGCAAAATCTGCCTTGCAAAACCCATTTGGTGTTCCCCTCCTTCTATGTCCTCCCGTTTGGCCAAACAGTAGTTTACGACCACATATGGGGTGTTTCTGCAAACTACAGAATCAGGGCAACCCATTTTGAGTTTTGTTTGGCAGTTAACCCTTGTTTTTTTCCAGGAAAAAATTGATTATATTGGAAAATTTTCCCAAAAATCTAAATTCTTAAAATTTATGTCCATTTGCCATGAAGTCTTGTGGAAGACCTAAAGGGTTAACAAAGTTTGTAAAAACAGTTTTCAATACCTTGAGGGGTGTAGTTTCTATAATGGGGTGGTTTCTATTATGTAAGCCTCACAAAGTGACTTCAAACCTGAACTGGTCCATAAAAAGTGGGATTTGTTAAACTTCTAAGCCTTGTAACATCCCCAAAAAATAAAATATAATTCCCAAAATGCTACAAACATGAAGTAGACATATGGGGAATGTAAAGTCATCACAATTTTTAGGGGTATTACTATGTATTACAGAGGTAGAGAAACTGAAACTTTGAAATTTGCAAATTTTTCAAAATTTTTGGTAAATATGGTATTTTTTAATGCAAAAAAATAAACTTTTTTGACCCAATTTTAGCAGTGTCATGAAGTACAATATGTGACGAAAAAACAATCTCAGAATGGCCTGGGTAAGTCAAAGCATTTTAAAGTTATCAGCACTTAAAGTGACACTGGTCAGATTTGCAAAAAATGGCCTGGTCCTTAAGGTGAAATAGGGCTGTGTCCTTAAGGGGTTAAACTAATAACACAAAAATAATTAAATGTTACCATGTTTTTATTGAACACACCATGTAAACATTCACAGTGCAGGTGGAAAAAGTATGTGAACCCCAAGACTAATGACATCTCCAAGAGCTAATTGGAGTGAGGTGTCAGCCAACTGGAGTCCAATCAATGAGATGAGATTGGAGGTGTTGGTTACAGCTGCCCTATAAAAAACACACACCAGTTCTGGGTTTGCTTTTCACAGAAACATTGCCTGATGTGAATGATGCCTCGCACAAAAGAGCTCTCAGAAGACCTACGATTAAGAATTGTTGACTTGCATAAAGCTGGAAAGGGTTATAAAAGCCTTGCTGTTCATCAGTCCACGGTAAGACAAATTGTCTATAAATGGAGAAAGTTCCACACTGCTGCTACTCTCTTTAGGAGTGGCCGTCCTGTAAAGATGACTGCAAGAGCAAGCGCAGACTGCTCAATGAGGTAAAGAAGAATCCTAGAGTGTCAGCTAAAGACTTACAAAAGTCTCTGGAATACACTAACATCCCTGTTAGCGAATCTACGATACGTAAAACAATAAACAAGAATGGATTTCATGGGAGGATACCACAGAGGAAGCCACTGCTGTCCAAAAAAAACATTGCTGCACGTTTACAGTTTGCACAAGAGCACCTGGATGTTCCACAGCAGTACTGGCAAAATGTTCTGTGGACAGATGAAACCAAAGTTGAGTTGTTTAGAAGAAACACACAACACTATGTGTGGAGAAAAAGAGGCACAGCACACCAACATCAAAACCTCATCCCAACTGTAAAGTATGGTCGTGGGGGTATCATGGTTTGGGGCTGCTTTTCTGCGTCAGGGCCTGGACGGATTGCTATCATGAAAGGAAAAATGAATTCCCAAGTTTATCAAGACATTTTTCAGGAGAACTTAAGGCCATCTGTCCACCAGCTGAAGCTCAACAGAAGATGGGTGTTGCAACAGGACAATGACCCAAAGCATAGAAGAAAATCAACAACAGAATGGCTTAAACAGAAGAAAATACGCTTTCTGGAGTGGCCCAGTCATAGTCCTGACCTGAACCCGATTGAGATGCAGTGGCATGACCGCAAGAAAGCGATTCACACCAGACATCCCAAGAATATTGCTGAACTGAAACAGTTCTGTAAAGAGAAATGGTCAAGAATTAATCCTGACCGCTGTGCACGTCTGATCTGCAACTACAGGAAACGTTTGGTTGAAGTTATTGCTGCCAAAGGAGGTTCAACCAGTTATTAAATCCAAGGGTTCACATACATGTGAATGTTTACATGGTGTGTTCAATAAAAACATGGTAACATTTGATTCTTTATGTGTTATTAGTTTAAGCAGACTGTGATTGTCTATTGTTGTGACTTAGATGAAGATCAGATCACATTTTATGACCAATTTGTGCAGAAATCCATATCATTCCAAAGGGTTCACATACTTTTTCTTGCAACTGTATATGTGCCCATCAGTCTCCATGTAGTGTTTAAAATGATCCCACTGTTTATGCTCTGTGTGTGTTAGATTCTTATAGAAAAAGATCTTATTGATATGTAAGTTACCTCTGTCAGGAGCCCAAGGGGTTGTCCCACGATATGTTGGAGCCCAGCTGCGCCCATCGATCCAGAGCCCAGCACCGCCTACCACTTAATTTTTTCACTCTACTATTCGTCAGTTCTTCTCAGTGCCGTAATCTCGCGCAGAGGGAGCCAGCGCATGCGCAGTTGACTCGTCAAAGCCGGTGCCAGTAGTCCGCACTGACGCAGACTACAGTGTCCACTGCGCCTGCGCGATATTACGGCACTGAGAAGAACTGAAGTCAGGGATAGTGCAGCACCCTGTAACGTTCTGCCGACGGTGCATTTCTCATCAGGCAGTGCCGCTGGCACTCATCAGGACAATGATGCTGAGTGTTCCTGGTTCACAAAGCACCAGCCAATCAGAGGTGCATTGATGTCATCAGTCATGTGAGACTGAACGGGTCACATGCTGGCCACAGGTTGCCTGTGATTGGTTTCATCCCTTGGATTGCCACACTAGCGTTTTGTTCCTGTGAAGTTACTATTGGATTCCTGACCCTGGCTTGTACCCTGACTTGTGTTTGACCCCTTGGATTTGACGAGATCTGTTTTTTGACTTCTCGCTATCCCTGGTTCCTGTTACTCATTCTGATTTTGTCTTGACTCTCCTGTATTGACCTCGTTTTGGTACGAATTCTGGTTCTGTTTTTGTCCCCTGTGCCATTCTGTCACTAGTCATCTGTTCTTTTGTTTCCTTGTGTTCCCCCTTCCTGATTCTGGCCCATCACATATATAGGAAGGGATTGCCGTCCAATTGCGGGCCGGCAGTTAGGGCGGATCGTGCAAGTAGGTAGGGACAGTGCTAGGCAGGAGTTCAGAGCTCACTGTTCCCTACCGTGACACACCCTCTCCTCTTTAATTAACAGGGGCAGACAGGTATGATGATGTTTACACTGCCTGGCCCTTTCAATCAAAGTACAGAGGGGGCAACAGTTGGAGAGAGAGCAGAGCCTCTAGGAGTAAGGCCTTTTGCACACGACCGTATGGCTTTTTCAGTATTTTGCGGTCCGCAAAAAACAGATCCGCAAAAAGTACGGATGACGTCCATGTGCATTCCGTTTTTGCGGCATGAAACAGCTAGATCCTGATAGAACAGTACTATTATTGTCCGTTATGCGGACAATAATAGGACATGTTCTATCTTTGAACGGAACTGAAAAACAGAAATACGGAAACAGAAGGCATACGGAGTACCTTCCGTTTTTTTTGCCGATCCATTAAAATTAATGGTTCCGTATACGGAACGCAAAAATTTAACATAAACAGAAATTTTTTTTTTTCGTGTGCAAGAGGCCTTACATCAATGCCCCCGTTGCTCCTAAAGGCTAATTTGCATATATAAAGTCATAATTTTTATCAGCAATGCGGGCACATATGTACATGGGACCAACACAGATGCCTTCAGCTGCCAAGTGCACAACAAATCTGCTGACAGATGCCCTTTAATACTAATAAAGTTGTAATTTTAGTGTTTCCTGATGGGCTAGTATTTTTACATTCAAGCAAAAACATTACACCGACATTGAGTAGCTTCACTATATTCCTGCACTATAGATGCAGAATATGCTATGTATTAAACTGTAAATACTGGTGTATTGCTCGAGAGTATACCAGTGTTAGTGAATGTGTCCCATTATATTTATTGTCAGCTTAATGCAAAATGCTTACAAAAACTTTGTTTTTTATGCTATTGCAAGCGAGAAAATGCTTGTATATCATGTCTACATAGAAAATGTCAAATATGTAAAATAAGATGCTTCATCATTTGAATATAAATTGTGCCTTGGAGCAGCATTGAAGTTCAAAGGCATTTAATTAACCTTGTCAATCTCCAGAGTCGCTTCTATGCTCATAGGTTAGGTGAAGGTCTTATATATTCTTTTAAATACCTTATATACAGAAATCCAACACTTAATTCTCACAACTATACTGCCTGCGTCTAATAATATGGGGTCACTTCAGTGAGTCACTAGTGGAATGACATTTGCCCGGAGTTCCTTTCACTTCTCCTTAAGAACCCTATGTTCTTTTCTTCGATTGAATAAGCAAATTTGTGGCTCCACTCTAATGAGCTTGTCAAGCGAAATTTTTTATGTTCAAGGCTGGACCATTTAACCTGCTTCATGACCAGACACATTTTTATTTATTTTTTTAGTACATGCAGCTTCAAAAAACATAACTTTTTTCTTTTCTAAGATATTTTTCTAAATTGTATCCCCTTTTTGGACCTTTTGACACAAGGGATACATAGTTAATGGCAGCCAGAGACAGGGCTATAAGAACTGGTGTAGGCTAGTGTCCCCGATCAGGTCATGCAAGAATTATGGGTGGCATTTATCAATATCTTTGCGCCACTATTGTGGCATAAAAAAAAAAAATCCCCAAATGATTGCGTACGCCTTATTTTCACCATAATTTGAAACTTTTAGTTGTTCTAAAAAGAACTAGGCTTAGCGGGAGGGGTTGGGGCTTAACATAGCCCGCAGAATTTGTTATAGCTTGCGCCACAATTTATAGCTCAAGTCTAGGCCAGCTCCTGGTGTAGATTTAAGTTTCTGACGAGGATGCGCCTAATTCATTAAGAGGAAACTGCCTATTAATAAATTGGACTCATCTTACTCCAGCACAGGGGATCAAGACTGGTGTATGGGAAATCTCCTATGTTTTTCCTCTTATGCCACTGAGTATTGATATTATTTGTAGTACATCTAATGAGTAAACTGATAAACTGACATGTACAGTATGCAAAATGTTTTATTTTTAATGTATGGATGATCAGTTTAGTCAATTAAAAAAAAATCTAGATTTATCACTAGAGCAAAGAAAAAGTGTTACAGAAACCAATTAGATTTCACCTTTGGCAAATAATTGGTTGATATTACCAGCTCCAGCATATTTGTACTTTTTTGATAAATCTCCCCCAATTTTTTTTTTTTATATCATTAAGCATTTATCTCATTACGGGTCCATTCACATGACTGTATCCATTTTGCGATCCGTGTGAATGCCGCACCTTTAGCGGGACCCATTGTAAAAATACCTATTCTTGTCCGCAAAACAGACAAGAATAGGACATGTTCTCTTTTTTCTGGGGCTGCGGAACGAACATACGGATGCGGGCAGCGCGTTTTTTGCAGTCCCATTGAAATGAAAAAAATGCGGCCTAAAATATGATTGTGTGAATACCGTCTAATTTTCATGACAACTGATCAAGTTTATTAGGATCCTAAACTGAGTTGTATGTACAGTGCTGCCCATAATTATTCATACCCCTGGCAAATTTTGACTTAAAGGGGTTGTCCGGGTTCGGGGACATTGCTGTAAGAGAACACCAAGCACATAAATATTACATACAGTCCTGTCGTACCTTTGCAAGACTTTTCTGATGCCCCGTTTTCTTGTCCTAAATTCTCTGCCGGAAGTGCCACTTTTCAAAGATTAAGTGACGTACCGGGTCCCTTTCTGCAGAGCGAAGCCTCTGCTTCCGCTTCGCAGGGAGCCCAGTGACGTCACAGCCAGCCTCAGTGATTATGCAGAGCGCACTGAGAGGCGGAAACTAGGAGGCAACACATTGTGCCAAGCCCCGCCCCTCTGGTCCGGTGACGTCACCGGGCAGGGCGTATTCTTAGCAAGGATGGAGGGACTGAGCCAGGAGGCGCTTAGGGGCGTGACTAAGAGGGAGGAATAGTTGCGGCAGGAGGCGGCATATGAATTAGGGGGACGGCTGCACGAAGAAAACAACGCGATGCTGCGCTGGAAGTTACCGCACACATAAACATAGAGGTAAACAATCAGTGGGGGACTGTAGGAGCCCAGCTGAAGTGTAAAAATACCTAAAAAACATCTGGGGGGACCTTCAATCCACTATTAACAGTGATTTAACTGTTTTTTAAAAAACAATCTTGATCCCGGACAACCCCTTTAAAGTTACTTTTATTCAACCAGCAAGTAATTTTTTGACGGGAAATGACATAGGTGTCTCCCAAAAGATAATAAGACGATGTACAAGAGGCATTATTGTGGAAAAAAATAACATTTCTCAGCTTTTATTTACATTTGAGCAAAAAATACAAGATGTTCCGCACTGTGGAAAATCTCAGAGGACGTGGTCGGAAGCCAAAAGTGACACCTGTGCTGGCCAGGAGGATAGTTAGAGAGGTAAAAAAGAATCCAAGGCTCACCACCAAGGCCATCCTGGTAAATCTGGGCTCTGCAGGAGGCAATGTCTCAAGGCAGACAATCCAACAGACACTGCACACTGCTGGGTTCCAAGGATGCAGACCAGGCACACAAAAGCTTGCTTGGCCTTTGCAAATGCCTCTGGTCTTCTGTGTTATGGTCAAATGAAACAAAAATTCAATTGTTTGGTCACAATGATGTTTTCTTCATTTGGCGTAAAAAAGGAGAAGACTTCATCCCAAAGAACACCATCCCCACTGTCAAACATGGTGGTGGGAACCTAATGCTTTGGGGGTGTTTTTCAGCCAATGGACCGGGGAACCTAATCACAGTAAACGGCACCATGAAAAAAGAGCAATACATGAGGAGTCTCAACGACAACATGAGGCAGTCTGCAGAGAAACTTGGCCTTGGGCACCAGTGGACATTTCAGCATGACAATGACCCAAAACACACAGCAAAAGTGGTGAAGAAATGGTTAGCAGACAACAACATTAACGTTTTGGAGTGGCCCAGTCAGAGTCCAGACTTGAATCCAATTGAGAATCTGTGGAGGGAGCTAAAGATCAGGGTAATGGCAAGAAGACCCTCCAACCTGAAAGATTTGGAGCTCATTGCTAAAGATGAATGGGCAAAAATACCTGTGGAGACATGCCAAAAGCTGGTCTGCAATTATAGGAAGCATTTGATTGCTGTAATAGCCAATAAAGGCTTTTCTATTGATTATTGAGAAGGGTATGAATAATTTTGGACTGGACACTTTTTGCTCAAATGCAAATAAAAGCTGAGAAATGTTTTTTTTTTCACAATAATGCCTCTTGTACACCTATGTCATTTCCCATAAAAATTCTGGTTGAATAAAAGTAACTTTAAGTCTAAATTTGCCAGGGGTATGAATAATTATGGGCAGCACTGTAGATATATATGCCAGATGAACATTAAATATTATCAGTATGTCCTATACTATGTAGGTAACGTCTGCGGCAAACATAGTCATTTTGATGGAAACACAATACTCAGCCACCAGTGCTCCTTTTAACCTCATGTTCCTCTCTAGAATCCTTGACAGATGTTAATGATAAGTGAAACATCTTTTATTGATTCACTTCTGTTCTGTTTAGAGGCAGTCATCAAATATATATGACAGATCTTCCATTAGAAACACCTTAAAATCCATATTTATTAAGTAAGAATTCACTGTGAGAAATAATTGGGTGCACATACAGGTGTAGTATAAATTAATAAAACAATGTGAAGTAGTTACATGGTTAATAAGATTTATAAGAGACATTCATCTAGTATAGTTTATTATCCTGTGTTAATCCTGAGGATGAAAAACACAAACCTAGGAGGTGATTTATCAATTGTCCATATGTTCAGGCTATATTTACATGTTACAGTCAAGTTACATTTCCTTTGCCAAAGTTTTAACTAAATTGTGGCGAAACTACCTATGTAAAGGAATTTTATGAAAGCTGTTTAGGCGATTTAACTTCTCCATGTCAAAAATCTCATCAAGGGGTCATGAACACGAATGTATTTTCTTTCCGTGTCCGTTTAATTCTTTTTGCAGAACGTATGCAGAACCATTCATTTAAATGAGTCCGCAAAAAAAAATACGGAAGTTACTCCGTGTGCATTCCGTTTCCGTATGTCCGTATTACCGTTCCGCAAAAAAATAGAACATGTCCTATTATTGTCCGCATCACGGACAAGGATAGCACTGTTCTATTAGGGGCCAGCTGTTCCGTTACACAAAATACGGAATGCACGCGGATGTCATCCATATTTTTTGCCGATCCGTTTTTTGCAGACCTCTAAATACATACGGTCGTGTGCATGAGCCCTAAGGGGGAAGAAAGGTTTCTAGTTCCAAATATGTTAATCCAGATAAATCCTTCAATTGATTTCCCATCTCATGCAATTTACCCTGTAATATAAGAAACTCATTATTAACTGATAATTAAATTTGAATCCAATTTTAAAGACCAGACCATTTTTGGGGTATTTCTCAAGAAAGGGCTATTCAAGAATTTGGGGGAGATTCACAAGGAGTCAGTGCTTCAAAAGTGACTAGACATAGACATCCAGGAAAAGGGCTACACCTGTCGCATTCCTTGTGTCAAGACACTTGACCCAGAGACAACGTCAAAAGCACCTTACCTTGGCAAAGGGGAAAAAAGACTGGACTGTTGGTCAGTGGTCCAAAGTCCTGTTTTCAGATGAAACTAGATTTTGCATTTCAATTGGAAATCAAGCTTCCAGAGTCTGGAGAAAGAGTGGAGAGGCACACAATCCAAGTTGCTTGAGGTCCAGTGTGAAGTTTTGGGAGCTATGTCATCTGCTGGTGTTGGTCTACTGTGTTATATCAAGTCCAAAGTCAGCACAGACGTCTACCTGGAGATTTTAGAGCACTTCATGCTTCCCTCTGCTGACAAGCTTTATGGAGATGCTGTTTTTGTCTTCCAGCATTACTTGACAAATTCACACACTGTCAAAAGTACCAATTCCTGGTTTAATAGCCATGCTATCACTGTGCTTGATTGGCCAGAAAACTTGTTTGACCTAAACTCCATAGAGGATATATGGGATGTTGTCAAGAGGAAGATGAAAGACACCAGACCCAACAATGTAGACGAGCTGAAGGCTGCTATTAAAGCAACCTGGGATTCCATATAACCTTAGCAATGTCACAGGCTTATCACCTCCATGCCACCCAACATTGATGCAGTAATTCATGCAAAAGGAGCCCGACCAAGTACTGACTGCATATACTGTATAGAGTTTTCAGTAGGCCGATCAGCTGTATAAAGATAAGGCATGCGCTGTGTGCGAGTGCCGTCTTCTGTCTCTCTATTTCTGCTCGCTGTTGACATAGCAGAGGTGAAAAGGAAGAGAGACAGGAGACACCTGATCGGTGGGGGTGCCGAGTGTCGGAACCCTGCCAATCTGATATTGATAACCTCTCCTGAGAATAGGTCATCAATATTAAAAGCCTGGAAAACCCCTTTAATACTAACTTTTGGGTTTTCATTATCTGTAAGCCATAATCATCAACATTAAAAGAAATAAACATTTGAAATAGATCACTCTGTGTGTAATGAATCTATAGAACATATGAATTTCACTTTTTAAATTGAATTATTGAAGTAAATTAACTTTTCGATGATATTCTAATTTATTGAGTTGCACCTGTACATCCTACAACTAAGGAGGGAACTCTCACACACAGCACTAAAAAAAAGTTCTTAAAAAGTGTAAAAAACTTTGGGGGAGATTTATCAAACTGGTGTAAAGTAGAACTGGCTTAGTTGCCCATAGCAACCAATCAGATTTCACCTTTCATTTTCCAAAGGAGCTGTGAAAAATGAAAGGTGGAATCTGATTGGTTGCTATTATTGCAGCGAACCGGACCGCAGGGGCAATCTATGAGCGCACGGTGGGCTGATGGGGGTAGTAGTCGTACTCACGTTTTTTGTAGCTCCCTGGGCCGGCGTGCAGTGATGGGAAAAACAGCACTAAATTCTCTGGGGCACTCTCTAGTAAAAGGAATTACCAGCCAGACGGTAGTTGAGGTGGTGCCCTTGATGGTGTAGATGTTTAGGGTGCTTTTGCGACTGGGACCCCAGTTGATTCATGACGCCAGCACCATTAGGTGCAAAGGGTGGTGGTGGAAAAGATGAGGAGTCGGTTGTAATAAAACTATTGAACTTTTACTTAGATCACTTGTCTTCAGGTAGTCAGTACAGTTCATTTAGATGGCATAAAGATATGACTCAGACATTGGGTTAGCTGTAATCCTTATGGGAATTGTAACTTGAGGAGTTTTCCTACTCTCTATATCTGTCTATACTTTATCCACACCCTAGCACTCGGACTGGATATAATGTTTCTTACTGGTCAGTAGCAATCCACAGAGCGGCTCCCTAATGGCAGGCATCAGTCTTCTGCTCCATTCTTTGGAAAGGATGCTCACTGAAGAATTACGGTCCACTATGTCCATAGAGGCACGTGGTAAAGGATAATTTTGCGCATTAATCATCTGGCTGTGTCCAGGTACTTTTAGGTTCCTCCTGGTCACTGTTGCTTGTGAAGTCCATTGGCTAACTTAGCTCTAACCTCCACTAGACTTTAACGGTTTTGTCATGTATGCCTCATGTTAATAGAGATTAACACTGCTAGAATCCACAGTGAAGAGCAGTAAATACACTTACCTTAGCAAGTACTCATCAGGTATAAAGTATTAGGTATACGAACAGGCAATGCCCCCACCTTGATTTATGTTGTCTAACAAACTATGTAATATCTGACTTGTCTGAAATCCTGAACATCCTATTAATTACTAACACCTCAAAAGTCTCAAGGTCGATGACTTGAAGGGGTCTTCCAAAAAGTTTACGTTGGTGGACTGTTCAGAGGATAGGCCATCAGTATCAGATCGGAGGGGGTCTGACGCCCTGCACTATACAGCTCCTTCCACTGTATAGTGGATAGAGCTGGTTACTGCACCTCTTCTCCCGTTTCGGCACCAATTTCCTGCACCAGAGCTACTCCCTAACAACTGGTTAGCGGAGGTGCAGGTTATTGGACCCCCAACCGATCAGATATTGTGGATAGGCTATCAATATAAAAATCCTGTAAAACTCCTTTAAGCATCGGGACATCTTCCTTGCCTTCTTTGCTGTTAGTAAAAATTGACCATAGATGTGAAAATTCCCCTTGCAGGATATATATTGAAAAATTCCAATTTCTTTCCTCAGGATGCCTCCGCTTATTAGTAACAACCTCAGCTGTGCGATGTGTGACATGCCTTGCAGCAGAAGTCACCTCTCCCAGCACACTGTGGCCCATCTTATGCTCTACGGGCATGAATAATGAATATGACTACTCCAGTCCCCTGAAGGTGATATGTGGACTATGTTACAGGGTTGTTAAAATGAATGATTTAACTCGCTTTTATTCTGTTTAAGTAAAGTCCATATAGGGATTTAGTGAGGTCAATTGATTCCAAATGGAACAATCACATGAAAAATTACCATGCAGGATTTATTTTCTGCCAGGTAAGCAGTATGCCATCTTCTACACAACGCCAATATACAGTGGCGGGAGCTTGTTTTATGGATTTTAAGTAATCTGTGGTTTTGCTTGAAGGGTTTGTTTTAGAAGCTTCAGAGCTAAAATCTGACAAATTTATATATAAAAAAAAAAAAAACATAATGTATATATACTGTGTGTGTTGTGAGAGGTAGCTTTCTTTCCGGGGTTCATCCTCACAAATACCTTCGCAGACAACAGGTTTTCATGTCCCAACTCGTGCTTTATTGCGACACAAGCACAAACAAACGATACAAAACAAAATGAAAGCCTGCCCGGCTGGGCTCTACCTACCCAAACCTCAGGCTAATCCCAGCCTCGTGGTCTCTCAGCGCTCCCAGCTCAGACCACACACAGAACCACTCCAGGCTTCTGTACAACACAAGACACACCCCTCTCACTTTGAGGATAGCTTTATGCTCCATTGATTGTGGCACCTGTTGCTGCCTCAGGCCTGACCACTGATGGAAAAGAGATGGATAATCCTGCCATTCCTCTCTCCTAACAGCCATGAGGCCATGAATGGAACTGCGGTGTGCATTTGCAACCATCTGCTCCATCCATTTAAGGGGGGCTCTATGAAGCATGGACCCTTGTTCTTTTAATTGGTGGGGGTCCCAGCAGTAGGACCCCCACCGATCTAATAGTTATCCCTCATCTTATGTGTAAGGTACTACTTTCTCTAACCAGAATACACCTTTAAACCTTCATAGGGGGAGTTTACACATAGACTTTTGCATTTTTAGTATTTTTTTTTATGCACCTGTGTTTAATTTTGTGCATTTTTGTAACACAAATTTTTGTTCATTATATGTTGTTTTGTTTTGTCTTCTGTTAGGAAATGCAGCATACTAAAGCCCTTGGCATTTTTTCAGGCTTTTTGACACATCCTCTATAGGGGAAAATGTAGCTGGCCAGCTAAGACCTGTCCTAGGTTGCTAGTATAGCTTATATGTGTATACAGCTAAACCTGCCAATAGCCTTAATACAGTTCCTATGTTTATGTGTTAAAGACAAAAGCAGAGTTATTTACTGTGACATCATGTTTTGGATGTCATATAACTGTTATATTTTGTGTTCACAGAAGCATAAAAAGATAATATGCCTTTAAGATTCATTTTGTAATGTAAGGTAAGTTCAGTGACACAGCAGAAACAACAGAAAGCATAGTGTTAATCTGTTGTTGCAAGGCAGAAGTGTAGACCAATCACAGCCAGCTTCTCACACAGCAAGAGTTTTCACCAATCACAGCCAGCCTCACACACAGCCTGTCTGGGAACTTCCCTAGCAGGAGCTGCTAGAATCATTATTCACCAGAGACAGGAGCTGAAGAGACATTCACTCCACTGAGAGCTGTGTTTTTATGGGAAGAAGAGGCCAAAATAGGTATTTAGAACAGTTATATAATGTTCATATTGTTAGAATTGTGATTAGAACTGTATACTGAACCAGTTATATGTGTGTTTACTTACAGTTCCACCAAATTGCAAGCATACAAACCAAATTCCATACAAATTGCATACAAACTGCAAACTGCTCATACCAGATCATAAGCAACTGCATACTGCAAACCAAGTTGAGCAAGCAGAACTATTAGTTAGACCTCAGATATACCTCTCATACAGATCATAAAGTGCTTGAATAACTAAAAGTGAGAGTACAGATACTCAAGAGAGAAATATATATAGACCATTTTATGTTGAATGACAAAATTGAACAGTTGAACCACCATCCTACTCATACCGCCTTTTTGTGATATCTTTTCAACACGTGTTTTGTACATGGACTATCTGCTGCGGAGGCGGCAGTGTTATATATGAAGAAAAGTTGAAGTTAATAAAGAAGTTATTTCAAGCATTTGGTGTGCTCTTTAAACCTACTGTTTCCATAGAACGGCGCTAGAGGAATTACAGAGTAATAGACAGTCTGGTTAGACTAAAAGTCAAAGATATCAAAATTCTTCTAATGCCACAGCGCAAAAGGAACTTCATAGTGCTGCGCCTGCCACAGAAAATGACTTGAAAAAAACATAATTGGTTCTTACTATTTGCAAAAAATATGCTGAGAAGTTACTACAAAAATCTCAAAAAAGTGCAAGTGTTCTATCAAGAATGCATGCAGTTTTTCTGGTGTTTTCACAGGGTAAATATGGACTTAGTGCCCCCCTTTGTTTAGCTAAAACAGCCTCCACTCTTCTGGAAAGGCTTACTAAGAGATTTTGGAGTGTGTCTGTGGGAATTTTTGCCCATTGATCCAGAAGTGCATTTGTGAGGTCAGACACTGATGTTGGACGAATGGTTTTGGCTTGCAATCTCGATTCTAGTTCACTCCAAAGGTGTTGGAGGGAGTTAAGGTCAGGGCTCTGTGCACACTAAACTCCCCCAACCATGCCTTCATGGACCTTGTTTTATGCACTGGGGCACAGTCATGCTGGAAAAAAAAAGTACTTTCCCCTAACTGTCCTACAAATTCGAAAGCTTACAATTGTTTACACTTTTTTGGCATATTGAAGAATTAAGATTTCCCTTCACTGGAACTAAAAGGCCAACCCTTGACAAGCTATCCTATAGCATTATCCCTCCTCCACCAAACTTTACAGCTGGCACAATGTCTGGTAACATTCTCCTGGCATTCACTAAACTCTGACTCATCCATCAGATAGAGAAGCATAATTCATCACTCTGCAGAACATGTTTCCCCTGCTCCAGTGAAGTCCAGTGGTGGAGTACTTTATACAACTCCATCTGACGCTTGGCCTTGTGCTTGGTGATTTAGAGTTTGCATGCAGCTGTTTGTCCACAGAAACCCATGCCATGAAACCTAGGTGTCTCAGCATGCACAAACCACGCTCTGTAACTTTAGGTGGTCTCTACTTCATGGCTGAGTTGCAGTGGAGTAACTAGAGTTACATTTTTTGCCCCCTCTGTATATATTCCATTTTGACCACTGTATACATTCAATTTTTTGCTCCCTCTGTATATATTCCACCCCCCCCCTGTATATATTCCTTTTTGCTCCTTCTGTATATATTTAATTTTTTGCCCCCACTAAATATATATCCATTTTGCCTCCTCTGTATATGTTCCATTTTTTTGCCCCCTATATATTTCATGATTTTGCCCCTGGGCCCCTCAGTATGCAGAATTTTCTTCCAGTCCCCGGCCCTCATATGGCTGGCGCAGGCCCCCTTTTCTAAATCCAGACGGTGAGTAGTCGACCTTTACGATTAGTCAAGTGTGGGGTGCCACTGTGACGCACTGCCGCCACTGCCAACTGCCAGGTGCCCCTCGTGAGTATGAAGCCGGTGTTCACACATTACACATACAAAAAAAAATACTTACCTACTTCAGTTCGGTGAGGTGATGATGACGCGGTCTTCTCACGCAATCCCGTATTCCGGCATGCGCCGCGTCATCCCGCGAGACCTGGCGCTGAGGTAACGGCTCTTGCGGGATCATCACAGCACGAAGTGTCTGGTGGCGCAGCGCCGGAGAGTGTATAGGTGGGGGTGGATTAAGTAACTAACTTATGTTACTACTATAGTACGCAGCACTGCGCAGGCAGCGCTGCCGGCCAGGCACAGAGAGGCCCCGACTGGCCATTAAAAGCACTTGTCGGGCGGGCCGTTCGTGTGCAAGAGGCCTTAGGCTAGGGCAATGGTGGGCAAACTTTTTTGTCAACTGAGCCACATTTTTAAAACCTAAAATATTACGTCAACAGTACCAGTGAGGACTATTAGGGCTCACGCACACGACCGTGTGCCCGCCGTTGCCATATTGCAGGCCGCATATGGCGGGTCAGCAATACACGGGCACTGGCCGTGTGCAGCCCGCATCAAGGACCCATTCACTTCAATGGGTCCAGGATCCGGGATATGAGTGCTACAGAGTGCTTCCGTGGTGCTTCTGGCTGTGCCTCCGCACCGCAAAAAGGTAGCGCATGCACTACTTTTTTGTGGTGCGGAGGCACAGCCAGAAGCACCATGGAAGCACACTGAAGCACTCATATCCCGGATCCTGGACCCATTGAAGTGAATGGGTCCATGATGCGGGCTGCACACGACCGTGTGCAGCCCGCATCATGGACCCATTCACTTCAGCATGCTCTACTTTTTTGCGGTGCGGTCAGTCGGATGCGGATCGCGAACCCCATTCAAGTAAATGGGTCCGCGATCCTCATGCAGCTGCGGATCCGGTCCGCAGCACAGGCACGGCGCCCTTACATTCGTGGGCATGGGCCCAGAGTGTGTTTTTGAATACTTTTATATGTATTATTTGGATCTTAAAGAGGACCTTTCACTTGTAAAAACATTGTGAACTAAGTATGCTGACATATAGAGCGGCGCCCGGGGATCTCACTGCA
Organism: Bufo bufo; assembly: GCF_905171765.1. NCBI lineage: Eukaryota > Metazoa > Chordata > Amphibia > Anura > Bufonidae > Bufo > Bufo bufo. The sequence goes on from NC_053396.1 coordinate 161,695,338, forward strand.
CTTACTATTATCCCTGGGCGCCGCTCCGTTCTCCCGTTATCCCCTCCGGTATCTTTACTCACTAAGTTATAGTAGGCGGTGTCTTCCCTTGTCCTGTGGGCGTCTCCTTCTCCTAGGCTGTAGCGCTGGCCAATCGCAGCGCACAGCTCACAGCCTAGGAGAAAAAAACCTCCCAGGCTGTGAGCTGTGCGCTGCGATTGGCCAGCGCTACAGCCTAGGAGAAGGAGACGCCCACAGGACAAGGGAAGACACCGCCTACTATAACTTAAGGAGCAAAGGTACCGGAGGGCATAACGGGAGAACGGAGCGGCGCCCGGGGATAATAGTAAGTGCAGTGAGATCCCCGGGCGCCGCTCTATATGTCAGCATACTTAGTTCACATAGTTTTTACAAGTGAAAGGTCCTCTTTAATTATTATTTCATTTTATCTTTATCATTTTTTACATTTATTAAACTTGTCTGCAGATGTGGATGTAATGTGGATGACGCACTTATGGGGGATATCTGTGGATGACGCACTTATGGGGGATATCTGTGGATGACGCACTTATGGGGGATATCTGTGGATGACGCACTTATGGGGGATATCTGTGGATGACGCACTTATGGGGGATATCTGTGGATGACGCACTTATGGGGGATATCTGTGGATGACGCACTTATGGGGGATATCTGTGGATGACGCACTTATGGGGGATATCTGTGGATGACGCACTTATGGGGGATATCTGTGGATGACGCACTTATGGGGGATATCTGTGGATGACGCACTTATGGGGGATATCTGTGGATGACGCACTTATGGGGGATATCTGTGGATGACGCACTTATGGGGGATATCTGTGGATGACGCACTTATGGGGGATATCTGTGGATGACGCACTTATGGGGGATATCTGTGGATGACGCACTTATGGGGGATATCTGTGGATGACGCACTTATGGGGGATATCTGTGGATGACGCACTTATGGGGGATATCTGTGGATGACGCACTTATGGGGGATATCTGTGGATGACACATATATAGCATAGGATGCTATATATGTGCCCTCCACAGATATCCCCCATAAGTGCCCTCCACAGATATCCCCCATAAGTGCCCTCCAGTGATATCCCCCATAAGGGCCCTCCAGTAAGTAAAGTAATGTATTAGTGGGGGGAAGGGAGGAGGTAGGGACACTTGTGGCGGGGCCGGTGCAGTGCCCAGCGCTGTGCACACACCGGGGGCAGCTCCTACCTTTCTGCTGCAGGACATTTCGCTCCTCGTGAGCGGCGGCCTCTTCACCACTCCTCACATGGCCGGTGTTCTGCCGAAAGTCCGCCGCTGCCCGCCCTTCTGCTGCTATGCGCAGCGTGACATCTCACCCTCCGTCATGCGCCTCCTGCCCCGCCTGCCTGCTTCATTCATAAAGTGGAAGGAGCAGACAGACGGGGCATGAGGCGCATGACGGACATTTTGCAAGCAGCTTGAGCGGCGCGATATGGCTGCGCGGCCGCCCACCCGCCAGCCCGCACCAAAGAGCCGCATTCAAGGATCTAAAGAGCCGCTTGTGGCTCGCGAGTCGCACTTTGCCGACCACTGGGCTAGGGTTACACAATGACATTTGTCACAGTAATGTTGCGTGACATATTTTGTAATGCTAGTCTATGGGGTTGCACTGCGACATGCGACATGCTGCGACTGCAACACGACAGTCACAAAAAAAACATCCAAGATGGATTTTTGTGCAGGTGTCATGTCGCAGTCGTAGCATGTCGCAGTGCGACACCATAGACTACCATTATAAAACATGTCATAGGCATGTTGCAATGTAGTTGTACCCTTTATGTCACGCGGCACATGTCGCCGTGTAGCCCTATCCTTACGCCTGGAAGCAGATGTAAAAGAGGAGGTAAAAATACTCCAGTCAGGGGGTGGAGTAGTTTTCACTCCAGCTGCACGGACTGCGGGAGGTGAACCTCATTTATGATGAAGCTTGAGCCCCTCCATATATTAAGCACTTTAGGGTGTCTTCACACGATGCTGATTTGGTAGCAGAATTTTCTGCGACTGAAAATAACTTCTGTTCACCTGAATGAGGCCTCATGCACACAACAGTGTTTTTTCACTGTCAGTGATTTGGCTTCAGTGGTCCGTGTCCGATTTTGCTTCAGTTGTGTTTCCTTGCGTCTTCCTTTTTTTTTTTTGACCGGGGAAAAAAAAAGGAAGGTTAATGAAAAGTGTAATTTTATTGCACCAAGGTCTTGTAGAAAAAAGTTTTTTTGACGGACCCATTGACTTGAATGGGTCCGTCCTCCGTTTTCCACTGACAAAAATAGGACAGGTTATATTTTTTTGACGGACTGGAATCACGGACGCGGAGAAAAAACTGAGGACTGTCAGCTTTTTTTCCACAGCTCCATAGAAATGAATGGGACCTCCGCTAAACTGTGAAAAATGACGGAACGGACGCGGATGCACACAACGGTCGTGTGCATGAGGCCTGAGGCTTGCAAAAATCCATGCGCTTTCCGTCCCCATTCAAATGAATAGCACAGATTTTCAGTAGAAGAAAATTCTGCAACAAAATCCACAGCATGTGAAGGCAGCCATATCTGTCAGCGCGGGAGCTATCAACGACCGGTGTACAAAAGCCAGTCTTTAATAAATGTCCCCCATTGTACTGACACTATTTTACTACTTTTTGCACCCAATGTTAATTTGTGCAAGATGAAGCTCTTGCTTGAAGCAGTGATATGAAAATGGGTAATGTAAAGTATGCACATGTCGGAGAGCTCACATCAGAGCACTTATTGATAGAAGAAATGAGAATAGCTGCGTCCAAAGACCCTTATTGATAACATGTCAATTTCCATAAAGCTCATACATTTGCAGCAGTCCACAGCAGAATTCGTATAGACCTGTGGCTATCTTGTTTCCCTGGCAAAGAAAGTATATGATCCAGCAAGGTTACTTTCACACTAGCGGTTTTCTTTTCCGCACTGAGTTCTGTCCTAGGGGCTCGATACCTGAAAAGAACTGATCAGGTATATCCCCATGCATTCTGAATGGAGAGCAATCCGTTCAGGATGCATCAGGATGTCTTCAGTTCAGTCACTGAACTGCGTTTTGGACGGAGGAAATATGCAGTATTATCTCCGTCCAAAATTCCGGATCCGTTGCCGGCATTAATTTACATTGAAATGTATTAGTATTAAAAATACTGCAATGCCGGATACATCCTTCTGGTCTGCGCATGCGCAGACCAGTAAGAGTGTGAAATAAATATATAGCGGATCCGTTTCTCCGGATGACATCCGGAGAGACGGATCCGTTCTTGCAATGCATTTGTAAGACAGATCCGCATCCGAATCCGTCTACAAATTCTGTCCGTTTGCATGCAGATTGCCGGATCACTCTGCCGCAAGTGTGAAAGTAGCCTAACTTTTACCTCTTAGGCCCCATTCACACGACCATATATTCATTTCAATGGGTCCGCAAAAAAATGCGGATAGCACATCTTAGGGCTTGTTCACACGAACATATGGGTTCCCTTCTGTGGATTGGGGCCGCAATTTGCGGTCCGCAATGCACGGAGAATGTTCGTGAGGCCTCCGGGACGGATCCAGAACCATTCAACTTGAATGGGTCTGCATCCCTCCGTTCCGCAAATAGATAGTAGTGCTTCCATGGGTTTCCGTTCCGTGCTTCCGTTCCGCACTGCATCTCCAGATTTGCGGAACCATTCAAGTGAATGGGTCTACATCCGTGATGCGGAATGCACACAGAACGGCAACGGAACTCATACATTCGGATGAACAAGCCCTTATGCTGTTCACATCCGTATGTCAGTTCTGCAAAAAAGATAGAACATGTCCTGTGCTTGAACATTTTGCAGACAAGAGTAAGCATTATTACAATGGATTCCGCAAAAAAATATAAAAATACAGTCCGTTTTGCAGACAAGAATAAACATTATTACAATGGATCCGCAAAAAAAGGACATCATATTTTTTGCGTATCTGCGTTTTGGGGATTGCAAAATGAATGTGGTCATGTGAATGCACCCTTGGGGCTCATGTACGCGAACCTATTTTCTCTCTGTGTCTGTTCCTTTTTTTTTTGTGGACCGTATGCAGAACCATTCATTCCTAAGTCCGAAAAAAAATAAAAATAAAATGGAAGTAAGGCCTCCTGCACACGACCGTTGTGTGCATCCGCGTCCGTTCCGTCATTTTTCACAGTTTAGAGGAGGTCCCATTCATTTCTATGGAGCTGTGAAAAAAAACTGATAGTCCTCCGTTTTTTCTCCGCGTCCGTGATTCCAGTCAGTCAAAAAATTTAACCGGTCCTATTCTTGTCAGTGGAAAACGGAGGACGGACCTATTCAAGTCAATGGGTCCGTCAAAAAAAACGGATGCACAACTGGAATGTCATCCGTGTCCGCGTCTGTGTCCGTTTTTTTCTACAAGACCTTGGTGTAATAAAATTACACTTTTCATTAACCTTCCTTTTTTTTCCCTGTCAGACAAAAAAAAAGAAAGACACAAGGAAACACAACTGAAGCAAAATCGGACACGGACCACTGAAGCCAAATCACTGACAGTGAAAAAACACTGTTGTGTGCATGAGGCCTTACTCTGTGTGCATACCTTTTCTGTATGTCTGTTCTGCAAAAAAATAGAACATGTCCTACTATTATCCGCATTACGGAAAAGGATAGGACTGTTCTATTAAGGGCCAGCTGTTCCACAAAATACGGAATGCACACAGGCGTCATCCGTATTTTTTGCAGACTGCAAAATACATACGGTCGGTCGTGTACATGAGCCCTTAGGCCGGCCTATTTCACACGAGCGTGACGGATTGGCTCCGGATGCGTTCAGTGAAACTCGCACCATTTTGCAAGCAAGTTCAGTCAGTTTTGTCTGCGATTGTGTTCAGTTGTTCAGTTTTTTCCACGCGGGTGCAATGCGTTTTGATGCGTTTTTTCACGCGCGTGATAAAAAACTGAATGTGTACAAACAACATCTCTTAGCAACCATCAGTGAAAAACGCATCATATCTGCACCTTCTTGCGGATGCAATGCGTTTTTCACTGATTCACTTCTATGGGGCCAGGGCCGCGTGAAAAACGCTGAACATAGAACATGCTGTGTTTTTCACCCAACGCAGAACTGATGCATGAAAAACAACGCTCATGTACACAGACCCATTGAAATGAATGGGTCAGGATTCAGTGCGGGTGCTGTGCGTTGACGTCATGCATTGCACCCGCGCGGAAAACTCTCTCGTGTGAAAGGGGCCTTGCGGTAAGATTAGACAGACAGATTCTGTATTCTGCTACTGTGAACTCTGGCGAGTCACAAAGTCTGTAATCTGTGCTGTAATCAACATCTACCAGCAGGGGGCGCTTGTACAGTACACAAGGCTGAGACCCGAAAGAGAAGCATCATCACACAGCCGGAGCTGATTTCACCTAGGGCAGGAGTGGAAGTGCTGCTCTCCTCCTCCTCCTCACTCTCTTTATGACTTGCTGCCAGTGTCTTCTCAAATTCTTGCAAACAAGCATCTCATGCTGGCAGGACCCCTGTGCCTGCTGCCTGGAGGCTGGGGTATCTCTTGCACCTGTAATACCAGCCAGGTGCCTTGGCATGCATTGATCTGTCAGCAGGATCTTAGCAGGCACTGTGCAAACTGAGAGAGGACACATGGCAGGCTGGGAGTTTAGCATGGCAGTGCTTATGGCGTGGGTAGCTGTGATAGCTGCTAAGGGGCATCTGAACTGCAAGGAAGTCCGTGCCAGTTTCCACACTCTGCAGCCTGGAGTGAGATGGGTGCCAGAATCTCCAGTGTCAGGTAGGCTTCTCTCCTCTGAGCAGATCCCTCTACAGACATGCAACCTGTGCCCCCCTACAGCATGCTGGAACTTGTGGCCTCACCGAGTCACAGGTTGCTTATTTTTGTATTTTATAATTTTACATGGCTTTAGATTAAAAAAGGGAAAAAGTTTTGCTATTTTTCTTTATTTTGATCTACATCATTTATTTTCTCTTTAAATCATCTATGATGTAAGTGAGAAATGCAGTAAAATGTTTGATATTCTGTTTAATTGACTATTATAAATATATATATATATATATATTTTTTTTGAAAACTGTATATATTGATTGCATTTTAAATTCCCTTTCATAGTATTATGGGGTCTTGTGATTCAGTTCTTTCAGAATCACTGTGCTGTATCATCATGATATGGATTGGTGGCTTCTCTGCATGACTGCGTAGATCAGGGGTAGGTAACCTCCAGAACTCCAGCTGTTGTGAAACTACAACTCCCAGCATGCTTACTTGCTTTTCTAAGAACTCACATAGAAATGATTGGAGCATGCTGGGAGTTGTAGTTTCACAGGAGCTGGAGCACCGGAGGTTGCTGATCCCTGGTATAGATTGTTCGGCAGAGTTTTGTCTGTACAGGTGAGCAGATGGCAAGCTCGTGTAGTGATCATCACTCTGTTATACCCTTTGTATTACAATGCTAGTATTATAATATTGTAAAGTTAGGGGGCCCTCACACGTGGCAGAATTTTTTTTGCAGAAAATCAATTTCATTCATTTGAAATGGGGTCGTTTTGGTGGGAAGCACATGTACTTCTGAAAGCCCCATTAAAGGTAGATAGAACTGATTTTCAATTGCAGAAAACTTTTTGCTACAAAATTAGCCGTGTGTGAAAAGCTTCCTAAGGATGGTGCGGCATTTTCGTACTTTTCCACACCAAAAACAGTGTATGTTATGCCTTAGGGCTCATGCCCACGAATGTAAGGGCTCCGTGCCCATGCTGTGGACCGCAAATTGCTGTCCAATATAGGCATTATTATAATGGATCTGCAAGAAAAACGGATCCGCAAAAAAAATGGATGCCATACGGAACGTCATCCATTTTTTTTTGCGTATCTGCAATTTGCGGACCGCAAAACACATATGGTCGTGTGCCTGTAGCCTAACTGATGGGAAAACACTGAAGTGTGAATGAGGCTTTACTTGTGGATTTTGTTGCGGTTTTACCCCACTTTCACCATTTGCATTGCACAAGAAACAGTTGATATTGATATAAAATCCACAGAAACAGTTGATATTCTGATCAATTTCTGCACGGAAAATATACACAAAGGGGGATGTTTATCAAGACTGGTGCATCCATAGTCTTGATCTCCCTGCACCAGCATGAGATGCACCTAATTTACTAAGGGGCAGATGCCTCTCTGCCGTGCGCCAGAAACAGAAGTTTAAACCCGCTACAGACTAGCATAGACTTTAGCTATAACTTCCTACACTTTCTGGCAAAAGTTATAGTAAATCTGGCGGGCGGAGTGAAGTCCTGCTCCTTCAGCTAAGCCCCATCTCTTTTCTTGCCACAAAAGTGTTGAGAAGCTGAAAAATTCTCAAATTATGGCGAACATATGGCGTGCGCCATAATATGCAACTTTTTTTATGGCACAGTAGTGGCTTAATTAGTTTAATAAATGTCTCTCAGTGTACATGGGATTTGTCAAATCTTTCACTTTGCTGGTGCTGTATTATGCTGCAGTTTTCTTGTGTGGATTTGATCATTTTCAGTAGAGCGGGATCTGTGGCAAAACCGCATCACATCTGCATCAAAAACTGCGCAAAAATACAGATTTATGTGTGTCTTTCTGCATTTTTAGTGCATATTTTTTGCACATAAATCAGTGTGCAGCCAGCCTAAGGGCTCACGCATATGAACATTGCCTGTTTTGCGGCCCGCAAATTGTGGATCCGCAAAACACAGATACCGACCGTGCGCATTCTGCATTTTGCGGAACGGAACAGTCCTATCCTTGTCCATAATGCGAACAAGAATAGGACACCTTTATTTTTGTTGGGTGCCACGGAATGGACATATGTATGTGGACAACAAACGGTGTCCTTGTCCGTTTTTTTTTGCGGTCAGTATGCAGAACCATTCATTTTAATTGGGGTTCCAAAAAACGGAAATGAGTCAGTGTGCATTCCATGTCCGTATATCCGCAAGTCTGATCTGCAAAAAAATGAGAACATGTCATATTCTTGTCTGTTTTGTGGACAAGGACAGACATTGTTACAATGGATCCGCAAAAAAAAAAACCTGATGTAATACAGACGTCGTCTGCGTTTTTTGCGAATCCTTTTTTTGCTGACCGCAAAGTACATACTGTCGTGTGCATGAGCCCTTACAAGCAGTTTACACCTTTAGGCTAAATGCACACGATTAGGATCAAGTGCAGAAAATCCGCACCCTAGGTCATGCACATTGTATTCTATGATAATTTGAAATTCTCATGTACACAATGTGGATTTTCACCTGCGGTGTAGATTTTAAAATCCGCAGCATGTCAATTTATTTTATTTTTCCTGACCGGATTTTCTCCATTCACTTCAATAGGGAGAGTAGAATCTGCATACGGAAAATCTGCACCAATCGATGCGGATTGTCCGCATGGATTTCCCCGCAAACGCCTGCGGATTTCAGTGCAGATTCCCATCACATAAACCCTGAATGTGCGCATTTCCCCTTGTGACTTGTCTGGTCCCTGTCAACATATGACCAGCGTAGACAATACAGGATCTGCAGTGTAGGGCTCATGCACACAAACTTATTTTCTTTCCATGTCTGTTCCAGTTTTTTTGCAGACCGTACTCCGTATGTCCGTATTTCCGTTCCGCAAAAAAATAGAACATGTCCTATTATTGTCTGCATTACGGACAAGGATAATACAGTTCTATGACAGGCCAGCTGTTCATTCCTCAAAATACGGAATGCACACGGATGTCATCCGTATTTTTTGAAGATCCGTTTTTCTGCGGACTGGAAAATACATACTGTTGTGTGCATGAGCCCTAAAACGTATACCCTTAAATAATAATAGCCCAAACATGCGGGCTGATGTTGGCGGTCTTCTTCGCTGTAGTCTTTCCCGTAAAATCAGTGGAACACAGGAAGAGAAATCTCTGGGGAGCCTATTTAGGAATAAGAGGAACCCTGAAGTGACATTCGTCTGTGTTCAGAACTAATGATACTGCTGGTGTAGACTAGATTACCCAGGCACCGTTCTGCTCCTTCATCTGAGGAGACAGTAAGGATGTGACGGGTGACTCCAGAGGCTCTAGTTCAAAAGCCATGTACTTCTTATGTAGTTTATTGTCACAGTAACAAAATCTGAATTTTATCTCCTCATCAAATAGAAACTTTTCATTGGCTGGCGGAGCCTACATGGCCCATGGCAAAAATCTGTTGTGTAGACTAAAATAGGTCATTTTTCTGGTAGGATATAGCTAGTGATTGGAAGCTGTGGATCCATTTCTGAGATTATAAAGTTTATGTAACTGAACACAGCACAAAGTAACAAACTAGTGCATTTTAATAATCTGCAGCATCATGTCCTTAAAGGGTTTGTCTCACTTCAGCAAATAGCATTTATTATGTAGAGGAAGTTAATACAATTACTAATGTATTGTGATTGTCCATATTGTCTCCTTTGCTGGCTGGATCCATTTTTCCATCACATTATGCACTGCTTGTTTCCTGGTTACAACCACCCTGCAATCCATCAGTGGTGGTCGTGCTGGGACCTTTGTAGTGCACATAGGCTGGTGCTTTTTCCTATACTGTAGTGTGCAAGCACGACCACCACTGATGGTTTGCAGGGTGGTCGTAACCATGTATAATGTGATGGAAAAATAAATTTAGGAAGCAATATGGACAATCACAATACATTAGTAAGTGCCTTGTATTAACTTCCTTTACATAAAAAAAAGCTGTTTGCTGAAGTGAGACAACCCCTTTAATCTACTATAATCAGGATTCGGCAGCTCCACCAGGGGCCCTTAGCAACCTCCCATGAGTCCAAGTTCTGGCAGAATAATAGTCACTGCCACAATGAGGCTTGACGACAGCCGCATGCTATATGGATATTCCAGTTATGTGAAGTTATCCTCCATCCACAGGAGACCAATGATGGAATCAGAGACTGCGTACCCCCTTAGAGCTCACCAAAATGATTGGAGCGACAGGTTGAGCATGCACACTACTACTACTCCATTTATCTCTATGGGACTGGATGGAAATACCCGAGAGCTGTACTCACCTGTCTCTGGACTTCCCATAGAAATGAATGGAGCGGCTGTGTGCATGCCCAACAGGCTGGTCTGTTCTTTTCGGGGGGCTCCACAGGGATTGTGGAGTTCCCAATGGTAGGATAGGGGATAACTTCACATAAGGCCGAATGCACACGGCCGTGTTCCGCGGCCGAGAGCGGTCCGCGGTATGCTGGGCTGGATTCCTGTTCAGAGCAGGAGCGCACGGCGTCATTGGTTGCTATGATGCCGTGCGCTTCATGCCGCCGCTGCACTACAGTAATAGTAAGTAACAGTGGCGGCATGAAGCGCACGGCGTCATAGCAACCAATGACGCCGTGCGCTCCTGCTCTGAACAGGAATCCAGCCCAGCATACCGCGGACCGCTCTCGGCCGCGGAACACGGCCGTGTGCTTTCGGCCTAACCAGAATACCCCATTAAGTTAACTTAAAGTGGTTGCGCAGCCTGTTTATATAAATGACCTATCCTCATGATAGGTTATCAATATCAGATCGGCGGGGGTCCCAGGTGTTCTCCTGTGAGCACTGCCTTCTCTTCATTGTTTACCTGCTAGTCGTCACAACCACAGCTGTATGTAGGTCTAATTACAACTCTGCCGTCCCATTCACTTCAGTGGGACAGCTCTGTGATATTCACTTGAACAGAATGGAGCCATACCATTAAAGTGAATGGGACAGCGCAGTGGTAATTACACCTTCTCACCGCTGTGGTTGCGACGGCGAACAGGCAAGCAATGAAGAGACGTTAGCGCTTGCAGGAGCGCCGTCTTCTTTTCAAACAGCTGATCTGCATGGGTGTCGGACCCCGCTGATCTGATATTGATGGCCTATCCTGACGGTAGGTCATCAATATGAATAAAGCCGAAAACCCCTTTTAGGGTATGGTCACAAGGTAAGGTTTCCTTATGCAGTTTTGGAAATCAAAACCAGAAGTGAATTAAAAATGAGAAGAAGTTGTATCTGTCCTTTATTGTTTCTCTCTTCTCATGATTCACTCCTGATTTTAGCCTCCTGAATCAGAAACCTGACTGTGTCGCCGTACCCTAATTATTACAATAGAGAACATTACAGGGCTACACTCTGGGTCCAGCTAATATTAGACGTGACCAGCTAGTTGTCACCTTTCCAGTGCATTTCCAGGCTATGACTTGTCACCTCCACATGTATGGACTTCTCAACAGTTTGGATAGATTGGATAAATTATATTCCTAACAAGCTGAACCTTTGTTATATAATACTTTTTTCCTTAAAGAAACCCAATGAGGGCATGACATATAGTTGCTCTCCTTGTTTGTCAGTCTCCAGCATTTTCTGCCTGACCCTGATACAAACAATCTGCAGCGGACCGGACTGCAGGGGCAGTAGGTGGGTGCTTGGTGGGCTGATGGGGGTAGTAGTCATACTCACGGTTTCGTAGCTCCCTTGGTCGGCGTGCAGTGATGAGGAAGACAGCACTAAATCCTCCGGGTCACTCTCTATTGCGGGGAACACCAGCCACATGGAAGTTGAGGTGCCCTTGATGGTTGTAGGTATGCTTAGGGTGCTTTGGTGGCTGGGACCCTGTGTTTGTGATGCCAGCACCGTTAGGTGCAATTAGGAGATGATGTAGAATAAGGAGACCAAGTTTCTTAACAAACTCCCAATACTTTACTGAAGCTGATCCAAAGGTCATTAAAGGGATTCTGTCACCAAGTTTTGGGCTATAGAGATGTGGACATGCACGGCTAGATCGCAGCTAGCATGTCCGCAATATACCTGTCCTATAGGGCTGTGTGCTTTTATTTTCTTTAAAAAAGGATTTTAGAGATATGTAAATTAGTCTTGTATGTGTCCAAGGGGCTGTACGAACCTTCCTGGTGCCCAGCCACACCCGCCTGTGAAGGAGCCCAGCACCGCCTATGTCCTCCGAATCTCCTCCTTTCATCAACGATAGATTGCCGTGAGCTTGCGCATGCGCAGTTCTTTCCCTGAGGCTGATGTCAGCACAGGGAAGGAACACTATACCGGCACTGCGCATGCGCGAGCTAGCGCATCGTGAGATTACGGCAATCTATCGGTGATGAAAGGAGGAGATTCGGAGGACATAGGCGGTGCTGGGCTCCTTCACAGGCGGGCGTGGCTGGGCACCAGGAAGGTTCGTACAGCCCCTTGGTCACCTTACAAGACTAATTTACATATCTCTAAAATCCTTTTTTAAAGAAAATAAAAGCACACAGCCCTATAGGACAGGTATATTGTGGACATGCTAGCGACGATCTAGCCGTGCATGTCCGCAGCTCTATAGCACAAAACTTGGTGACAGAATCCCTTTAATGTATGCAAAAGTCATCTACAGCAAGGCAGCTTTTACAGTGATTCAAATTAGTTCCCAGAAGTCGCATAAGGGGCAGTTTTCTATGACAATCAATCTTTCTCCCTTGTTTCTCCAGGCTGGAGGGATATACTATCTCTGCTGTACTGTATAATCATATACTTCTGTATCCTCTCTAGGAATACTATATTCTGACAAATGGCCTTTTTGTCTTTGGTTATGGTGGGCAGCTTGTAGCTTAGAATCTCTCCACCTAATGCAAAGAACCTTCCTTTGCCAATATTCTCACTCCCTCTCTGAGTTCCCTGGTTCTTCTGTAATATTTCCCTTCTATGGGCTGATTCATGGAACTAACTATGTTGTTTGGATTACTCTCCAAAATGGCTGCTGAGGTCAGACATCTCACACACACTGACCTTCTTCTCCTTCTCCTCTGTGTGCAGGGTGGAGTCAGCCCTGGGAGGCTTGTTAGAACCTCCCCTCCCTATGCAACTTTATTGGAACTCCTATACAAGCACAATTTACATGAAACACGATCACAGTATTAAGCAGTGTGTTTCAGGACACTGCAAATCTTGTAGAAATACTGCTAAATGTTAAATTCGGAATTAGGGTTTTTAAACCTCATAAGTAATATTTTTATGTAGATTAGGAATTCTATGTTTAAGTATGAGATTACAATATAGGGTTTGCTTTTTGTTTCTGAAACAGCGCCACCCTTGTCCATGGCCCTGTCCCATATTGCAGCTCAACAAAAAAAGTTGGCTGAGTTGCAGTAGTATACTTAACTCCAATTACTATACATTTCTAGGAAAAAGGAATAGTATTAATATCTTTATCTATTGTACTAATTTAGATAAAGTGATTGCCAGGTTACGTTACAATTATCATACTCCTATGAAAATGTTATGATGATATGTATGTTAGGCTGTCTGTAAGATTCCAGCAGGATCACTTGACAAGAAATTTTCAGCAGCAACGTTCCAAATGATAATTTATTTTTAATTCATTTGCATTTACCGGTTCTTTTGTGATATGATTGCCACTTGCATGGAACCAATTTAGTCTCTTTACGTTGGACCAGATTATTGCAAAGGAAAGTAGTGGTGAACCACACATTTTTCCACCTCAGTGACTGAACATGTAATGCATGGACCCTCACAATCCGCCAGGAGGGGAGCTTTCCATTCTGGGGGATAAAAAGGCATGTGGACAGGGGATGTGGTGGTGAGACACTTCCTTTAATGCCCAGTTATACAAAGTTTCAACTTTCCTAGTCAAGATGAATCTATCCCATAAAAAATACCTTTATGCTGATGTACAGTAAGAGATGTAAGTTCCTAGTTCCAGGCAAGGTAGCTGTTAATTTTTGTGGCACATTTTATAGATCGCTGCAGGGTCGTTTATCTTCACTTTTCATCAGGTAAGTGTGGATTAGGAAGCAAAGTAGAAACACACAAGGTCATGTTACTGCTTTCAATGAGTCTGTCTAGTTCTTAAGAGAGTCACGCTTGTCTCCTGTTTGGAGGAGAAGTACTGGCTTAGACGTATCTAAACTATAGCTCCAAAGCAAACTCCACTAGATCCTTCGTCAATATGATTCAGCAGAAGCCAGACATACAGGATGTTTGTGTACACCCCGATTCCTAGAACCATTGGATGGGGTTATTAAATGTCTCATGTTGGTTACTCTTGTAAACCATCTGGTTCTACTTTAGGGGTTTACATGGCAAGACCTGTGCTCTGCGTAAATATCTGACTGTGCTCTTCTTCTTCGCATTCCATGTAAAATCCCAGACTTGCCGCAGTTTGTCCATGTGGGATCGCTAATGCTTTTTTCATGAGAGAGATTACAGTCGTTCTTTGGGTCAGAAGTTCAGAGCTTTTTATACTCTAACATGGCAAATACCAAGAGAAGTGTTACTAGTACATATTTGAATGTTTAATTGATGCGGCCGGCTGCAAGCTTACAGTCACGACTTAAAGGAGACTTTTATGTCAGCACACAGGAATTATAAGGCTATACACCCTTCACGATGGACACATTTTAGCCCTTCAAACAGGAGGAATTATGACTTATCTCCCTTTATTTTAAGGGGGTTTTCTGAGATTGTTATATTTGTGACTTATCCTCAGGATAGTAAATTAAGAATGGTAGCGGCAGCATCTCCAGTGAATCCTTTATTGGAGATGCTGCCGCTACCTCTCTTCATTTAGTATACGGTCGACTGCTGAGGATCTGCGGTCGTTGCTCGGCTGTTGCATTACCGATGCGGCCATTTATGTCCATGGGTGCTGCTCTAAAAACACTTTTGTCTACTATGTTATTCTCAGGATAGGTCATCAGTATCAGATCGGCAGGAATCCGACACCCCCGCTGATCAGCTGTTTGAAGAGAAGGCTGTGCTCGTGCGAGCGCTGTCTTCCCTTCATTGTTTACCTGCTTGCATTCGACATCACAGCGGCAAGAAAGTGTAATTACAAGAAGCCGTCCCATTCACTTCTATGGGATGGCTTGTTCCTTTACACTTGCTTGCAGGGGTGGACTGGGAAGTTAAAGTGGCCCTGGAAAAAAAACTAAAAGTGGTTGCATTTTGTAGTCAGGTCCAATTTGACAGAAGGCAGGGTCAACACAAGTAGGCAGGGGCCATCAATACCATATTGTGGCATATAATACCACTCTAGTAGACCCAAATACCATGGTGCATCACAAAATACTGCCCCAGCAGCACACAATACATCCCCAAGAACTGCCCCAGGCCAGCGGTGACGATGGCTCAGGTGGCCAACAGAGAATTTTCCCTTTAGGGTCTATGGCCAATCTGCCGCTGCGATGTTGAAGGCGAACAGGTAAACAAATAAGGGAAGGCTGCGATCACACGAGCGCAGCCTTCCCTTCAACCAGCTGATCAGTGGGGGTGCTGGGTGCCAGACACCGCCGATCTGACATAGGTCATCAATATTAAAATCCCGGAAAGCTCCTTCAACTGATTTTATAGAATTTCAGATTTGAAGATATTTTGGAAAGATTGCGGATAATTTATTGTGGGATCTTGTTGAGGCTTCTGTGCTAAGGATTCAATATAATAGCGCCCATGGAGTTAGATCACACGTCTTGTATATTAGAAGTTATTACTATATCATTTCCTTTGTATTATCCTCTTGGAATCAAATGCGAATGGAAGATATGAATATGCCTTCATGGTCTACAATGAACCTGTCTGTCAGCTCTTTATACTGTTGACCCAAGGAATTGTGTAGTTGGGATTGGTAGATATTGGTGTCTTAAGCTGGCCATACACATTAATGTCAGCGAAACCCGACAATATCAGTGGGGTGGACTGACCATCTAATTTGCATTAGGGCCAACTGAATTTGGCAGATTGACGGGAAGGAAAGGATCAGGCAATTGGATTTCAATATGCCTGATTCTTTTGTGTCGGTGACCTTCTCCCCTTGGGAGGGTGTACATACAAAGGCACATTTGACCGAGTGTGCATGTGTACAGGGGAGGGGAGATAACGGTTGAACAAAGGAATATTTGTTTGGCTGCTATGTAAAATATGCTTGAGCTGAAGTTCATTTGCCAAAACCCCTAGTTCCTTTACTTTTAAAGGGAGCCTGTCACCAGGAAATTTACTGATAAACCAGGCACAGTGCCATGTAGGACTAGCTCAGCTGAATGTAGTGATACTAGGGGTGCACCGAAATTCCGGCGGCTGAAAATATCGGCCGAAAATGGGCCTAATCCATTTCGGCCGATATTGGTACATATCGGCAGAAAATATGATAGCCCCGCCCCGCCGCTCCGGTATACTGATATAAGATGTCATATTCATTTATTGGTTATTAAACATGCCCCCTCAGTCCTATTACTACCTTACATCCTAATCGCATCTGTAGAATTCAGGCAGGCCAGGCGGGCGGCAGCGTAACTCTTGTCATGTGCCTGAATGAAGCCGGGGGCGTAGGCAAGTGACGTCAGTGAGAGACGCGCTGGCCGCCCGGCTTGGGCTGCCTGAATTCTACAGAAGCGATTAGGATGTAAGGTAGTAATATGACTGAGGGGGCATGTTTAATAACCAATAAATTAATATAACCTCTTATTTTTTTATACTGGCGGCAGCGGGGGGGGAGGCGGGGGCGATCTGTGGATGGCACAGTTATGGGCTGGGGGGGTCTGTGGATGTCACTGTTATGGGCTGGGGGGGGTCTGTGGATGTCACTGTTATGGGCTGGGGGGGGTCTGTGGATGGCACTGTTATGGGCTGGGGGGTCTGTGGATGGCACATATATAACAGTGCCACCCACAGATCCCCCCAGCCCATAACAGTGCCATCCGCAGATCCCCTCCTGTAACAGTGCCAGCCACAGATCCCCCCCTGTAACAGTGCCAGCCACAGATCCCCCTTTAACAGTGTCCGTCATCCACAGATCCCCCCCATAACAGTGTCCGTCATCCACAGATCCCCCATAACAGTGTCCGTCATCCACAGATCCCCCCATAACAGTGTCCGTCATCCACAGATCCCCCCATAACAGTGTCCGTCATCCACAGATTCCCCCCATAACAGTGTCCCCCCATAACAGTTGTTTTGTACAATCACTTGTGTATGAGGAAGCACCATGTTATATAATATGATTTATTAAATTCATGAAAAAGAATTATTAATAAAATCATAAAAAAAAAAGTATTTTAAAAGTATTTGGGCAAAAAGGCAGTTTCGGTTTTCGGTCAAGGGCATCCTGAATTTTCGGTTTCGGACCAGAATTTTCATTTCGGTGCACCCCTAAGTGATACCTTTCACTTAGTGACCCGTTACTTTATTCTGGAGAAAAAGTACTTTTAATCTATATGCAAATGAGCAATTAATTGCACTGAGGGTGGACCAAGCCACTCAGTGCACCCTTACTCCTTCTCCTTCCTCTGCCAACCCCTCTTCTGGATTGTTAGGGCCAGGTTCCTGCATAGTCATCCTTGCTTTCCTTGTCAATTAAGAAAGAGCACATTTCCACTGTATTTTACGTTCATGGTTATAAGACAACATAGGAAGGATTTAGGCAAGAAAGTATAGCAAATGTTCTATATACTGCATTCACAAAGAATTAGAAGTCTCAGTATGAACACACCAGTTTAAAAGAACACGGGGAATTAAAATATATTAATCAGCACCTACATAAATGCAACATTGATCACCCCAAATGTTTTTATTCAAGATCTGAAAATGAGATATCTTGATCATTTACAAAGGGGAACAGCATCCTTCAAACTGGGTTGGTCTTCTCTTTAAGTCATGGGATCTCTCACCCATCCCACTGTTGTCAACAACTTACAACCTCCATGAACATTGTAGACCAAACATCATATAACAAACTAGTGGGTGTGTCTCAGACTTACTACATAACCCATCCATATATTACCGTAAATGCTGGAAAATGTAGACTCCTGCATGGACTTGCATTATACAACAAAAAAAACTTCACCTACTCAGCTGACGACTCTTTATTGAACCATACCCTTATCAAGTAACATATATTTGTTAAAAACGATTGTGTTGCTTTTTTAGAAAGATATAGAATACAGTTTTATAAGTAACATAAAGACTTCATTAAAAAAAGCTTCTCGATCTGTGAGTAATGCCAGTCGGTGGTGTGCTGCCTGGCTTACAGTGGATATAAAAAGTCTACACACCCCTGTTAAAATGTCAGGTTTCTGTGCTGTAAAAAAATGAGACAAAGATAAATCATTTCAGAACTTTTTTCACCTTTAATGTGACCTAAAAACTGTACATCTCAATTGAAAAAAAACACGAAAATCTTTTAGGTTGAGGGAAGAAAACTAAAAAAACTAAAATAATGTGGTTGCATAAGTGTGCACACCCTCTTATAACTGGGGATGTAGCTGTGTCCAGAATTAAGCAATCACATTAAAAATAATGTTAAATAGGAGTCAGCATACACCGGCCATCATTTAAAGTGCCTCTGATTAACCTCAAATAAAGTTCAGCTTCTTTAGTTGGTCTTTCCTGAAATTTTCTTAGTCGCATCCCACAGCAAAAGCCATGGTCCACAGAGAGCTTCCAAAGCATCAGAGGGATCTCATTGTTAAAAGGTATCAGTCAGGAGAAGGGTACAAAAGAATTTCCAAGGCATTAGATATACCATGGAACACAGTGAAGACAGTCATCATCAAGTGGAGAAAATATGGCACAACAGTGACATTACCAAGAACTGGACGTCCCTCCAAAATTGATGAAAAGACGAGAAGACAACTGGTCTGGGAGGCTACCAAGAGGCCTACAGCAACATTAAAGGAGCTGCAGGAATATCTGGCAAGTACTGGCTGTGTGGTACATGTGACAACAATCTCCCGGATTCTTCATATGTCTGGGCTATGGGGTAGAGTGGCAAGACGAAAGCCTTTTCTTACGAAGAAAAACATCCAAGCCAGGCTACATTTTGCAAAAATACATCTGAAGCCTCTCAAAAGCATGTGGGAAAAGGTGTTATGGTCTGATGAAACCAAGGTTGAACCTTTTGGCCATAATTCCAAAAGATATGTTTGGTGCAAAAACAACACTGCACATCACCAAAAGAACACCATACCCACAGTGAAGCATGGTGGTGGCAGCATCATGCTTTGGGGCTGTTTTTCTTCAGCTGGAACTGGGGGCCTTAGTTAAGCTAGAGGGAATTATGAACAGTTCCAAATACCAGTCAATATTGGCACAAAACCTTCAGGCTTCTGCTAGAAAGCTGAACATGAAGAGGAGCTTCATCTTTCAGCATGACAACGACCCAAAGCATACATCCAAATCAACAAAGGAATGGCTTCACCAGAAGAAGATTAAAGTTTTGGAACGGCCCAGCCAGAGCCCAGACCTGAATCCAATTGAAAATCTGTGGGGTGATCTGAAGAGGGCTGTGCACAGGAGATGCCCACACAATCTGATAGATTTGGAGTGTTTTTGCCAAGAAGAGTGGGCAAATATTGCCAAGTCAAAATGTGCCATCCTGATAGACTCATACCCAAAAAGACTGAGTGCTGTGATAAAATCAAAAGGTGCTTCAACAAAGTATTAGTTTAAGGATGTGCACACTTATGCAACCATATTATTTTATTTTTATATTTTTTCTTCCTTCTACCTAAAAGATTTCAGTTTGTTTTTCAATTGAGGCTACTTTCACACCTGCGTTAGGTGCGGATCCGTCTGCTATCTGCACAGACGGATCCGCACCGATAATGTGAACGCTTGTATCCGTTCAGAACTGATCCATTTGCATTATTCTTTTAAAAAAAAAGTCTATGTCAAAACGGATCCATCCTGACTTACATTGAAAGTCAATGGGGGACGGATCCGTTTTCAATTGCACCATATTGTGTCAGTGAAAACGGATCCGTCCTTACATTGTAAGTCAGGACGGATCCGTTTGGCTCCGCATCGCCAGGCGGACACCAATACGCTGCAGGCAGCATTTTGGTGTCCGCATCCAGAGCAGAATGGAGGCGGAACGGAGCCAAACTGATGCATTCTGAACGGATCCTTATCCATTCAGAATGCATTGGGGCTGAACTGATTCGTTTTGAACCGTTTGTGAGATCCCTGAAACGGATCTCACAAACGGAATTCAAGACGCCAGTGTGAAAGTAGCCTGAGTGGTACAGTTTATAGGTCACATTAAGGCCTCATGCACACGACCGTTGTTGTGTTCCGTGTCAGTTGTTCCGTTTTCCGTGATTTTCTGCGGACCCATTGACTTTCAATGGGTCCACTGAAAACTCGGAAAATGCACCGTTTGTCATCCGCGTCCGTGATCCTTGTTTCCAGTCCTTGAAAAAAATATGACCTGTCCTATTTTTTTCACGGACAACGGTTCGCGGACCCATTCAAAACACGGAGGCACACAAGATTGTCATCCGCGTCCGTGATCAGTGTCCGTTTTTTTCCTATCATTTTCAAGGCAAACTTGACTTAGATTTTTTTTTCACTTTTCATGTCTGGTGATCCTCCAAAAATCAAGGAAGACACACGGAAAAAAAACGGAAACGGATCACGGAACAACGGAACCCCGTTTTGCGGACCGTGAAAAAATACTGTCGTGTGCATGAGGCCTTAAGGTGGAAAAAGTTCTGAAATGATTTATCTTTGTCTCATTTTTTTTACATCACAGAAACCTGACATTTTACCAGGGGTGTGTAGACTTTTTATATCCACTGTATATTCATTCATAGTCATCTGCAGCCTTTCCTTCACCCCAAATTGTCATAGGGCATGCTTGTCACTTTGTGCTAAACATAAGCTATTAATGAAGCTGAATTGAATTTCATGTTCCTATATAAAAAGGTTACACAATTTGAAGTTAATATTTTAGTGCATGTGATGTGGCATACTTTATAAGAGAACCTTTGTTAAATCTGTCTGAAAATGTAAAAAAAAATTGAAGATAACGTGTGTGGTTTTTCCTCTAAATATTTGCAAACATAAAAACATTATTTTTTTTTTATTTTTTTCTTTTTACTCCGAATAGTCCGGTATTATAATTTTCATGTTCTTAAATTCCCTAACTGAAGCGTTTTTGGCCACTTAAGATGTCTGCGGAAGATTTCTTTTGCTTGTGTGTGTAGAATGGAATCTGAGATTCCTGCCTGAGACATATCACATTAGCAGTGCTGGGAAGGATGATGAGATAATAAGGATACTTTACAATCATAGGCAATTATAGCACAGCTTTGTAGTGTCATGTATTGGCTCTATGAGCTCTCTTGTATAGGGTCTGAAGAGCTGTCCACAGGTGCCGTTGGAGTGCGAAGCCAAGTTTTTAAAAAAAAAAATATTTTCTGGCAAAATGTATTTGTGGCAAATTTTGTAAGTATTCTTTTCTGTTAGTTCTCTTTTTTTTTTTAATGGACTTCTGTGGTTTCCTAGGAAGTAGCTGATGGCTCCAGTCTCTGTCTGATCTTGCACTTCATATTTTAGATATTGCTGAACTAAGGATATGACAACCATATATGCACTCACCTAAAGAATTATTAGGAACACCTGTTCTATTTCTCATTAATGCAATTATCTAGTCAACCAATCACATGGCAGTTGCTTCAATGCATTTAGGGGTGTGGTCCTGGTCAAGACAATCTCCTGAACTCCAAACCGAATGTCAGAATGGGAAAGAAAGGTGATTTAAGCAATTTTAAGCGTGGCATGGTTGTTGGTGCCAGACGGGCCGGTCTGAGTATTTCACAATCTGCTCAGTTACTGGGATTTTCACGCACAACCATTTCTAGGGTTTACAAAGAATGGTGTGAAAAGGGAAAAACATCCAGTATGCGGCAGTCCTGTGGGCAAAAATGCCTTGTGGATGCTAGAGGTCAGAGGAGAATGGGTCGACTGATTCAAGCTGATAGAAGAGCAACGTTGACTGAAATAACCACTCGTTACAACCGAGGTATGCAGCAAAGCATTTGTGAAGCCACAACACGAGCAACTTTGAGGCGGATGGGCTACAACAGCAGAAGACCCCACCGGGTACCACTCATCTCCACTACAAATAGGAAAAAGAGGCTACAATTTGCACGAGCTCACCAAAATTGGACTGTTGAAGACTGGAAAAATGTTGCCTGGTCTGATGAGTCTCGATTTCTGTTGAGATATTCAAATGGTAGAGTCCGAATTTGGCGTAAACAGAATGAGAACATGTATCCACCCTCTGATGGCTACTTCCAGCAGGATAATGCACCATGTCACAAAGCTCGAATCATTTCAAATTGGTTTCTTGAACATGACAATGAGTTCACTGTACTAAAATGGCCCCCACAGTCACCAGATCTCAACCCAATAGAGCATCTTTGGGATGTGGTGGAACGGGAGCTTCGTGCCCTGGATGTGCATCCCTCAAATCTCCATCAACTGCAAGATGCTATCCTATCAATATGGGCCAACATTTCTAAAGAATGCTATCAGCACCTTGTTGAATCAATGCCACGTAGAATTAAGGCAGTTCTGAAGGCAAAAGGGGGTCCAACACCGTATTAGTATGGTGTTCCTAATAATTCTTTAGGTGAGTTTATGTATTATGCAAACAGAGCCTAATTCAAGGAAAAACACATCTCACAGGTTATAGGCCTTGAAGAGAGAACCTTTTTCCATGTGCCTTATTAGAGCATATGGACATCATAAAAGGGGTATACACATTTGACACCCACCTCCATGAGCCAGAGCAGGGAGCCACTAACGATGTGCAGCTCTTATTCTTGCAGACCTGACACTTTTGAGTGGCCAGCTTGTAATATTTTATGATACAAGGTATATGGCACGTCCAGCCTAGAATTAGCTGATATGTGGACTGGAGAGGCTGGCTCAAATTCTAGGGCCATCAGGGCAGTACTGGCTGTACTCCAATCAGGGGCTGATGAGAATACTAAACTTGAGGAAGGAGGCCCGTGGCCACTTAGGATTCTCCTCATCTCATATGTCACGTCCTTCTTGTACATTTTCTGGATGGTGTAAGGTCCCAACAAGCGGTCACTGTCACACTCCTTTACTCCAGGCTGGCCCCAAGTATCGTTCATGTCATGTCCGTCATGTGAGCGCATCTATTTAGTTGCACTGGTGAATGACAGTAGGTTGTTCATAAGTCATGACATCTCAAAAGTTCCACAGTCAGGCACCAATGAATGGACATGGTCATGTGCACCTAGTGAGGTTTTTGTTAGCCTGTCAGTTTTATATGAGAGCCTTTGGTGAGTCGAACATGGCTGAGCTGCCTACATGATGTTTGCATCACGTAAGCAACTTAACCAGGCTCAAACCACCAAAGACTGCAATATAAACCTCAGAGGGGTTCGGGCCTGCCATTTTAAAAATGTTAAGCCAAGTGCATAGGAGGAGAGTTATTCCCCTAGGACAGTGATGGTGAACCTTTTAGAGACCGAGTGCCCAAACTGCAACCCAAAACCCACTTATTTATTGCAAAGTGCCAACATGGCAATTGAACCTGAATACTACAGTCCAGTATAGTATATATTCCATGTACGTTTATCATTTAGCTATAATACCTCGCCTACATTCAGTGCGCTGTCCGTGCCGTTCATAGTGCGCCCTGTGCTGATTAATGGCAGGAAAAGTCTAAGGCATATTGGTACACCATAGATTTTTTCCAGGGCATGGGTGCCCACAGAGAGGGCTCTGGGTGCTGCCCATGGCACCTGTGCCATAGGTTTGCCACCACTACACAAGGACAAGAGCAGAATCAGCTCTTGGGGAGAGACCAGGCTGCAGTGGTATGGCTGATTCACACAGTAAGCAATGCTTGCATCACTTTTGTTGACCTGTGTTTTAGGGATCATGCACACAAACATATTTTCTTTCCGTGTCCGTTCCTTTTTTTTTTGCGGACCGTATGCGGAACCATTAATTTCAATGGGTCCGCAAAAAAAACTGAAGTTACTCAGTGTGCATACTGTTTCCGTATGTCCGTATTTCCGTCTCACAAAAAAATAGAACACTTCCTATTATTGTCCGCATTACGGACAAGGATAGAACTGTTCTATTAGGGGCCAGCTGTGTGGAATGCACATGGACGTTGTGAGGGATGCCACCCCTCGTGCCTGCTTGACGTCAACTACGTCGAGCTCACGAGACGTGGTATGGTTACTGGGTACCAAGACGTGGCGTTACGCCGTTACGCCCTCCCAGAGGAGCATGTAAGGTCAGCTTGGTACAGTTTACACAGACACCTCCTGTCCACGCGGGCACAGAGAGGGAACAAGCTGAGAGAGCCTTTTCTCAGCCCGGGTATATTGCCATCAGCTTCTCGTTTGATATAAGCCCGGTCCGGTAACAGGATTATATAGGGTGAGAAACCAACCCGCAGTAGCTTATAACTAGGCCAGAACACGGACGTGGGGATTCGTGATCGAGATACAAGACAGCACAAGATTAAATTATATATTTAATCACCTTAAGGGCACACTAGATAACACACTATACAAAAAGAATATATACAGTGGTCTGAGGTTATGAATACAGGTAGTATGGTACAAACAGGATTACACGGAGTACAAGTCAGTTACCGGGTAGATGAATGTTCCTTTGGGTTATGATTAGTCCTTTGCTGTATTCACATGGAGGGCAGTGATGTCAGCTGGTTGCAGGTCCCTCTAAACACATGGCACGATGTGACCCTCCTTCAGACAAAAGACACACCCGCTTTCTGGCACAAGCCTTTTAAACTGTAGGCGGCCTCTCCTCTGGGAAGGGTCCACTCCCCCTCTTCTGGGATGGCATTAAATGACCCACAAAACCCTCTAGGGTTCATAGCTCCCAACCAGAACGTCACAGGGGGATGGTTCTGGGACCAACAGATCCGACTGGGTTACGACTGCAAGGAGAGTCCAAACATGGTACCGCTATTTGGTTTCTGTGGGGAGATATGTATATCTCTCTTCCCTGGCATCCCACCACCAAACTAAGACCATGGGCATGTTCATCGTGGCCACCGGAACACAAATATGTATCCGTTTTGCGCCTGTGATGGCTGGGCGATTCATAATTCCTTATAAATCGCTGGTTCCAGGCTGTCTGCTAGATTTGATTGAACTGGGGAATGGCTTAGGCCCCCTACAGGGAGGTTTTTCTGCATGATCCATGCTGTCTACAGGGAGGTTTTTCTGCATGATCCATGCTGTCTGAATGGGGTGTGAAATTGTAAACCAAGGTGGCCTGCAAGAAGTTCTCTGCCATATGGATGGGACTTTGAAGCAGGGCACTCCTGTGGAGCTCACTACCTCTGCTACCTTTCAGCAAATGGTGGGTGTGGGGACATGGCTGACAGTAAATATTAATCCATATTCCTCACAGACATCATCCATATTTTTTGCGGATCGCAAAATACATATGGTTGTGTGCATGAGGCCTTAGGGTATGATTTCATCTGTGCAGAAGGCTACTTTTGGAGCCTCCATTGCAGACTTGCCCAAAAAGACTGAACATATAGCGCAGCATACTTTACAATTTTTTCTGGTAAAATAATGCAGCAATGCTGTCTGTGTCAGTAACTAAATGTTCTGTCAATGCTGTCATTTTAGTTGTTCTGCGCCTATCACTGAGCAGGCCAATGGAAATGTACAAGACAGATGTGAGCAGAACGTTAGCCTGTCAAGCTCCTTTGCTGCACTACATTAGAGATGCTGTTTCTAATTAAACGCCCAAGCAATGCATTTTTTTTTCGTTGCCCTCCCTTAACCCCTTCCTGTCGGCTGCCATTTTTAAGCTTTTGTTTATTTTTCTAACCCCATCCTCCCAAGATTTCAATTTTTTACAGTACATAGTCCTATGAGCGCTTGTTTTTGTTGCAGGACATTTTACTTTGTAATGGTACCATTTTAGCGTACAAAGAATGAGGGACATTTATTAAATTGTTTGGTGTAAAAAAGTTGAAAATTATGGCTCATGCCATATTTGCGCTATAATTTGTGACTTTTTAGGCTTCTTGCCAATAACAGTGGTGAGAAAAGATAGCAGGGTATATCAGGAGGGGGCAGGCTTTACACGGCCCACCAGATTTATTCTTTCGCCAGAAACTGATGTAAGTTATAGCTGAATTGAGATGCAACTGCCTCATAATAAATCAGAAGCATCTCATACCAGTTCAGGGAGATCAAGACTGCCGTATGGCTACTTCAGTCTTGGCACTTGGTTAGATCGTAAGCCACTAGGGTGCTTTAGGTGCGGGGGCTGTGTGGCCTGTGGCACATTGAGGACTGGAAAGACCTTTTTCAGCACTAACCTGCATCGTTCCCCATTAAAGATTTTAGCACTCGTCGCACATCAGGAGTGATCTACAAAATTACGTGCGAATGCCACAAAGAATATTTTGGAAAGACCAGGTGAGAATTGTGCATGCGTATAAGGGAACATCTTAGGGATATAGCAAATAAAAGGGATACGGCTGTATCCACACATGTACACGAATGCCATCAGAGCAACCCTAAGTGTATAAGCGCCATAGGTATAGAGCTGGTTAAACCCCCAAATAGAGGAGGTGATTGGGATCGAGTCCTTTTACAATGCGAAGCACGCTGGACCTTTCTATTACGTACGGTCTCACCTCTAAGACTGAATGAACAGCTGAGTTTCAGCAGTTTCATTTGATGCCGATTGTAGAGTATCAATTGATATTACATTTACTTTTGAGAAGGGGTGGAATGCTTGATTTAATACATACTATCTCCCCCCATATGAATAATACCTTTTTTGGCTTTTGTTTTGTTTTATTTTCGTTTGAAAAACCTACGTCTAGTGTTCCTGAGTCATAATATCTGGGTTACCATTTAGAAACATTCGCAATAAATGCCTCCACTTACAGTTCTAACTAGGGATTTATCCTGGTTGCTCGGCAACCTAGTCATTATAGGTAGGGTAAAGTGCGCTGTTATGAAGTGCGCCCTTGCGCGGTGACGTCATCCTACGCCACCAGCGCAAATTGCAATTGCGGCATCCCGGCACTATCTTTTGCTGGGACTACGCATGCACGTTTATGTCAGGACGTGATGATGTCATTGATGCGTCCTAACTGAGCGCACCAAGCCTCACTCTGGGATCATTCTATCCTCGTTATGAGGCAGATGCCTATTTATAAACTGGCGGGAATAGTGACGTTTTAGCCATCTATTATCTTAGGGTAACATCAGACCCTTTATGCTGGGGGTAATGATCACCTATCTGTTGTCACCTCCTGTACCCTGTTTAGTAAGAGGTTGCTGCATATGTAATCTCTATTAGTGAGCTTGGTGGTGCCTACATTATGGCATCTATAGCTCACTTATAAGCAATTCTTTTTGCCCAATTTTCCTGCTATTTCCCCTGATGAGTCATGAATAGGCGAAACATGCATGTTGGGAATAGGATAGGGTTTTATTAGGGCCAGTATTTGAGGTTAAGGTTACCTTTATTGTATAGTCTACACATTTTTGGTGATCTGTGACAATTGTATATTGCCATTTGGAATTGGCTATTTTTCTTTGACTACTTCAGTCTTGATAAATCTCCCCCAATGTGTTGGGAATCTTGGGATACATGTAGTACACTGGGGAAAAAATGTAAGTGGGTGTGATTGAAAAATAATTTTTCCCATTACTTCTCGGATTTATAGAGTCCTGCCAAGAGTCTACCTTGTCATGGTGACAGACTTCAAAATCTTTTGGCCAAAAGAAAAGTTAAAGGGGTTGTCTCACTTTAGCAAATAGCATTTATTATGAAGAGGAAGTTAATACAAGGCACTTACTAATGTATTGTGAATTAAAGCTGATAGTCTGCAGTTAAAGCACATCTTGTTTGTTTCATTTCAAATCCATTGTGTGTATAGAGCCAAAAATGTTAATTATGTCGATGTCCCAATATTTATAGACCTGACTGTATTACCCTGATTCTGCGGTTTACAGAAACACCTAACATGTGGTCGTAAACTGATGTGAGGGCACACGGCAGGGCGCAGAAGAAAAGGAGCGCCATATGGTTTTTGGAAGGAATATTTTGCTGGACTCGTTTTTAGATGCCATGTCCCATTTGAAGCGCCCCTACAGTAGAAACTCCGAAAAAGTGACCCCAGTTTGAAAACTAGGGGATAAGGTGCCAGTTTTATTGGTACTATTTTGGGGTACATTTGATTTTTAATTTCTCTATATAACGTTTTTTGTGAGGCAAAGTTACCAAAAAAAAGCTGTTTTGGCACCGTTTTTTACAAGATTCATCTGACAGGGTAGATCATGTGCTATTTTTATAGAGCAGGTTGTTACAGACGCAATGATATTAAATACGTCTTCTTTGTTTGTTTCAGTTTGACATAATAAAGCATTTTTGAAAAAAAATTATGTTTTTGTGTCTCCATTTTCTGAATGCCTTTTTATTTTTATTTTTATGCCGATTGTCTTGTGCAGGGGCTCGTTTTTTTGCAGAAAGAGTTGACATTTTTATTGGTACCATTTTTGGGTACATATGCTTTTTTTATCATTCATTATTACACTTTATGAGGCAAAGTGACCAAAAAAACTGTTGTTTTGGAACAGTTTTTATTTTTTTATTTTTACAGCGTTCACCTGAGAGGTTAGGTCATGTGACATTTTTATAGAGCAGATCGTTACGGACGTGGCAATACCTAATATGTATACTTTTATTTATTTAAGTTTTACACAATAATATCATTTTTGAAAACAAAAAAATTATGTTTTAGTGTCTCCATAGTCTGAGAGCCATAGCTTTTTCTATTTTTTGACCAATCGTCTTAGGTAGGGTCTAATTTTTTTGCGGGATGAGGTGACGGTTAGATTGGTACTATTTTTGGGGGCATATGCCTTTTTGATCACTTGGTGTTGCAATTTTTGTGATGTAAGGTGGCAAAAAATTTCTTTTTTGGCACTGTTTTTATTTGAATTTTTTTACGGTGTTCAGCTGAGGGGTTAGGTCATGTGATATTTTTATAGATCTGGTTGCTACGGACGCGGCAATACCTAATAATGTTAACTTTTTTAAATTTATTTTACTTTAACAGAATAATAGCATATTTAAAAAAAAAAAATTATGTTTTAGTGTCTCCACGTTCTAAGAGGTATAGTTTTTTTTATTTTTTAAGAGATTTTCTTATGTAGAGGCAAATTTTTTGCGGGATGAGGTCACGGTTTTATTGGTACCATTTTGTGGGACATACGCCTTTTTGATCGCTTGGTGTTACACTTTTTGTGATCTAAGGTGACAAAAATTGTTTTTTTTTTCACAGTTTTTATTTTATTTTTTATGGTGTTTATTGGACAGGGTGGATCATGTGATAAATTTATAGAGCAGGTCATTATGTACACGGTGATACCTAATATGTGTATATATTTTTTTTTATTTATTTCATTTTTTTATGACATACAGTTGCAAGAAAAAGTATGTGAACCCTTTGGAATGATATGGATTTCTGCACAAATTTATCATAAAATGTGATCTGATCTTCATCTAAGTCACAACAATAGACAATCACAGTCTGCTTAAACTAATAACACACAAAGAATTTAATGTTACCATGTTTTTATTGAACACACCATGTAAACATTCAAAGTGCAGGTGGAAAAAGTATGTGAACCCCTAGACTAATGACATCTCCAAGAGCTAATTGGAGTGAGGTGTCTGCAAACTGGAGTCCAATCAATGAGATGAGATTGGAGGTGTTGGTTACAGCTGCCCTGCCCTATAAAAAACACACACCGGTTCTGGGTTTGCTTTTCACAAGAAGCATTGCCTGATGTGAATGATGCCTCGCACAAAAGAGCTCTCAGAAGACCTATGATTAAGAATTGTTGACTTGCATAAAGCTGGAAAGGGTTATAAAAGTATCTCCAAAAGCCTTGCTGTTCATCAGTCCACGGTAAGACAAATTGTCTATAAATGGAGAAAGTTCAGCACTGCTGCTACTCTCCCTAGGAGTGGCCGTCCTGTAAAGATGACTGCAAGAGCACAGCACAGACTGCTCAATAAGGTGAAGAAGAATCCTAGTGTCAGCTAAAGACTTACAAAAGTCTCTGGCATATGCTAACATCCCTGTTAGCGAATCTACGATACGTAAAACACTAAACAAGAATGGATTTCATGGGAGGATACCACAGAGGAAGCCACTGCTGTCCAAAAAAAACATTGCTGTACATTTACAGTTTGCACAAGAGCACCTGGATGTTCCACAGCAGTACTGGCAAAATATTCTGTGGACAGATGAAACCAAAGTTGAGTTGTTTGGAAGAGACACACAATACTATGTGTGGAGAAAAAGAGGCACAGCACACACACATCAAAACCTCATCCTAACTGTGAATTATGGTGGTGGGGGCATCATGGTTTGGGGCTGCTTTGCTGCGTCAGGGCCTGGACGGATTGCTATCATCAAAGGAAAAATGAATTCCCAAGTTTATCAAGACATTTTGCAGGAGAACTTAAGGCCATCTGTCCACCAGCTGAAGCTCAACAGAAGATGGGTGTTGCAACAGGACGACGACCCAAAGCATAGAAGTAAATCAACAACAGAATGGCTTAAACAGAAGAAAATACGCCTTCTGGAGTGGCCCAGTCAGAGTTCTGACCTCAACCCTATTAAGATGCTGTGGCATGACCTCAAGAAAGCGATTCACACCAGACATCTCAAGCATATTGCTGAACTGAAACAGTTCTGTAAAGAGGAATGGTCAAGAATTACTCCTGACCGTTGTGCACGTCTGATCTGCAACTACAAGAAACGTTTGGTTGACGTTATTGCTGCCAAAGGAGGTTTAACCAGTTATTAAATCCAAGGGTTCACATACTTTTTCCACCTGCACTGTGAATGTTTACATGGTGTTTTCAATAAAAACATGGTAATATTTAATTCTTTGTGTGTTTTTAGTTTAAAGGGATTCTGTCATCAGAAATGACTCCTATAACCTAAACATATGGCGATGTCCCTAGTAATTCAGTGAATCCTAAAGTGACTTTATCAAATGATCCTGTGGCTCTATAATCATAAAAAAGACGTTTATATCACCTGTCAATCACTTCAAAATGTGTCCAAGGGGACGTCTCATGCTGAAAGGTGCCCAGCTGCAGCCATCTCGTTTATGTGCCCTGCGCCGCCTCCTCAAGTGAAATCGCCGCCCTCCCTTTTATTATATCCGCCTACTTTAGTTCGTGGCCGCCTCTGTAACCTCCGCTCGCTTCAGCCAGATCCCGCGCGTGCGCACTAGGTATAACCTGATGCGCCCGTGCGGACTACTGGCATCGGCCTCGTTTAGCGAAGTGCGCATGCGCCGGCCGGCGCACTTCGCTCGAACCTCCACAGACCACCCTATTACAGCCCATCCCAGCCGGTCTGTGGAGGTTCGAGCGAAGTGCGCCGGCCGGCGCATGCGCACTTCGCTAAACGAGGCAGCTGAAGCGAGCGGAGGTTACAGAGGCAGCCACGAACTGAAGTAGGCGGATATAATAAAAGGGAGGGCGGCGATTTCACTTGAGGAGGCGGCGCTGGGCACATAAACGAGATGGCTGCAGCTGGGCACCTTTCAGCATGAGACGTCCCCTTGGACACATTTTGAAGTGATTGACAGGTGATATAAACGTCTCTTTTTTATGATTATAGAGCCACAGGATCATTTGATAAAGCCACTTTAGGATTCACTGAATTACTAGGGACATCGCCATATGTTTAGGTTATAAGAGTAATTTCTGATGACAGAATCCCTTTAAGCAGACTGTGATTGTCTATTGTTGTGACCTAGATGAAGATCAGATCACATTTTATGACCAATTTGTGCAGAAATCCATATCATTCCAAAGGGTTCACATACTTTTTCTTGCAACTGTAAATGAACTAATATGAGAAGACAATTTTTATTTAATTTTTATTGAAATTTTTTAATTTTCTTTTTTTTCACTTTTTTATTTTTATTTATCAAGACTCATCTTGAAGATCCAGTGGGCCTGATCACTATACAGTGCATTGCAATAGTTATCTATTGCAATGCACTGTATAGTCAGTTCTATATTTACAGTAAGGCTGATCGGACCCTGCTTCCACAAAATACTGATTAAGGGGTTTGATATACCTGCTTCCACAAAATACTGATTAGGGGTTTGATATACTTGTTTCCACAAAATACTGATTGAGGGGTGCGATATACCTGCTTCTACAAAATACTGATTAAGGAGTTCTATATACCTGCTTCCAAAAAATACTGATTGAGGAGTTTGATATACTTGCTTCCACAAAATACTGATTTAGGGGTGTGATATACCTGCTTCTACAAAATTCTGATTAAGGGGTTCTATATACCTGCTTCCTCAAAATACTGATTGAGGGGTGCAATATACCAGTTTCCACCAAATACTCGTTGCCAAATACCCCTGGGTCCAGGACGTCTTGCGGCTGGACCTCCACCTTGTATATGCTTGATAGGCTGCTCCAGCAGCAACGTACCGTTATCGATTCCCTGTACGAACTCTGCAGAAGGACAGGTTCTAGGGAGCTTGGTTTCTTTTCACCGCGCCAGTGGCTGCTCATGCACGATGCATGCAGACTTCTGCGCTTCTGCGGCCATTTGATGAGATCACCAAACTGGTCAGTTGCAGCCAGGGCACCATCAATGACATCGTACCTTACGCCTTCTTCCTGGAGCGTGCATTGCGTTGTGTCATTGATCAAGCCATCGAGGATCAGGAGCTGGAAGATGAGGAATTCGCAATGCTGAATGAAATCCCAGGGGGGCTACTGCATCTGAGACAAGTCATCAGGAGTCTGAAGAGGAGTCAGAGGAGGATGGTGGCTGGGGGGAGGAGGAGGAGGAGCAAGAAGAGCTGCTTTGACGGGGACTTTAAACTTTTCGGGGATCCCTGGTGTTGTCCGTGGCTGGGGGGAGGAGACCGAGGATGACATTCTCCTGGGTGATGAGCAGGAGCTACACCGCTTCCAATTTAGTGCAAATGGGGGTCTTCATGCTCCAGTGTTTGAAGAGGGACCCCCGTATAAAAAGCATAAAGTGCAAGGACCAGTACTGAGTGGCAACGTACTTAGACCCCCGGTACAAATACAAAATGGTGGACATGTTACCAGCATCACAGAGGGCTGTCAGAATTTCCAGGCCTTGCTGTGAGAGATGCTGTATTCCGCTGTTGCGGGCGCTGGCAGAGGAATTTCCACCTATAGCAAAACAGTTGCGGGTACCAATCCTTCCACGCCTGCAAAAAGAGGGCGGTTTTAAGATGTGTTGGTCACTTCAGATATGAGATCATTCTTGCAGTCAACCCATCTACAGCTGCCCTCTGCATCCAGCCTCAGGGAATGCCTAGACCGACAGGTGTCCAAATACATCGGGTTAATGGCTGATGTGAACGCTCTGAGAAGCGAGGAACTCCTGGACTACTGGGTGTGCAGGCTTGACCTGTGGCCAGAGCTGGCACAATTTGCCATGGAACTCTTGGCTTGCCCCCCGTCGAGTGTCCTGTCCGGAAGGACGTTCAGGCAAGCAAGGGGGATCGATAAGCGCACTCGCCTAGCTCACGACAGTGTGGACTACCTCACATTTCTAAAAATGAATAAGGCATGGATCTCGGAGGAATTCAACACCTGTGACAACCACGTGTAATTAAATTTCCTAATGCCAGCCCAGGTGAATGCCTAATATTTGGGGCCTCTACTTCAGTAGCCTACAGTAAAATTTGTATCCAGTGACCGCCTAATGTACCTCCAGACACATAATCACTTGTTCTTTTCTGTCAGGTGAATGCATAATTTTTGGGGCCTGTACTCCACTGGCCTACAGTAAAATTGTTATTCAGTGAACGCCTAATGTACCTCCAGCCACATAATCACTTGTTCTTTTCTGTCCAGTGAATGCCTAATGTTTGGGTGTCAATACTCCACTGGCCTACAGTAAAATTGTTATTCAGTGAACGCCTAATATACCCCCAGCCACATAATTACTTGTTCTTTTCTGTCAGGTGAATGCCTAATTTTTGGGGCCCGTACTCCCGTGGCCTAAAATAATTTTTTTCTAGGCTCCAGCAGGGCACATTTTTGAGAGTTTCCCTTTAAGACGCATAAAAATGGCCCCTGATTAAAATATATATTTTTGTGGGAATTTTTGCCATTGATCCCCCTCTGGTATGTCACTGTCCATGTTGTGGGACTATTTGTGCACTTCTAGTAAGTATTTGGAGGCTGCAAATATCACCTGAAGGTTTTTTAGATTCGCCTGCCATTAAAGTGAATTGGGCCCGCCTCGAATATTTGATCGCGAACGCGCATTCGGAAAACGTCCATCACTATTGGCAAATGCCCCCAAATGTCCATACACAATAACACATTAAATAGAATGTAAAAATTTCAAACTGAAATAATCTGGAAATTGAAATTTAGTGGTTTTATGTTTCTCCCATTTAATATGTTAACACTTTAGACTTGAACGCAGCTACAGACCTTTACACATGTGGTCCACGGGTTCTTAAAGGTTGGACACCTCTGGCTTAGGGATTCATTGATCATCGCTTTGCTTCATTGGAAGGCTTATAAAGGATAACTTTTTCAATGTATTGTGAATTATTCTTCAAACATTCACTTTCCAGTCTTTGTAAGATTACTTTCCAGCATGAATTATTGAACTAAATTTAATGAGCTGCTCTTGCTGCCAATTACAGACTGAATTAACTAATTTCCCGAGATGAAGTTTGGTCCCAAGCTATGGGGCATGCTTCGAATTTTGAATGCTGTGATACCCATTGCTCTATCACTGAACAAGGAACACCTATTCTTATCTTTTAATCAAACTGTCCATAAATGATCCATGTCTGGATAAAATATTTAACCCTCCGCCCTCTTCCTTGGGTTAGTTCATCTTAAGTGTCCTTCCATATTTCCATGTTCATGCCCCTTAGTTCCTTGCCATTATGTCACATGCACATGTCAACTCCCAAAGGCAGGACATGCTGTGTGCAGTCTTGATTATTGTGTTCTGCACGTTTTTTGAACCATGAAGGTGTTGTCCAGTGTTTACATCTAGTGGCTGAAAATCTGTAGTCATCATCATAATTGTAGCCAAGTATAAGAAGATCAGCACCCACTTTTGATGCAAATAAATCTTCACTTTATTGCCTGTCAACAAAATACAGGCAGATGTAGCGCGTTTCGGCTTAACAGCCTTTTTCAAACAAGCATTACTAGCCAGACACGGAGCTTCATTACAAGAATGTAAGCATAATTCTTCAAAAATTGAACTGAAACACAAAGCAATGTTAGAAGTAGCTTATCTTATACAATCATTGGGGTTGGCCCATCTCAGACATTGATGGCTATCACTGGGATATACTATCAGTTTCTGATAGGTGCGGGTCCCACCTCTGGGTACAGGTGCCCCCAAAGTGAAGCACAGTGCTCTCTGTTTACTGCTCTGGCACTTGCGCTCGGCTATTTTCGTAAGTCCGTTAGCAGTGAGTGAGAGTGCACCATGCATACATGGCCACCTTTCCATTCAGCCCAAGCCAGCACTCGAGCTAATTAGCAGAGTGTTCTCCTTCACTTCGGGATCATCCTTCTAGAGATAGGAGCAGGTCCCAAAGGTGGGACCTGCACTTATCTGATATTGATGGCATATGTAGCAATACCTATTTAATATCAGAACATACTTTCTGAACATCGTTGTGACAGATCCATCTGTATAGACCTATATTGCTGGTTCGTCTGTTTGCCTTCATTTTGCTGGATTTCCTGCCCGTATGCCCCTGTTCGTGTGTTTCCCCCAAATACCGATGGAACTACTGAACGGACGGCCACCCAGGAGAAGAGTGTGCTGCTAGTTAACCCAAATGGCCTCATTGTTCACAAAGGACTATAAACTAACTTGAACTCCTGGTCTAATGCGTGCCATTTTGGGATGTTAAATGTCTGTGTATTGAAAAGGGTTGTGACATTGTATGTTTAAATGGTGATGTCTGTTCTGTTGTCCCCACGTGTGTATTGTGGTTTCCCTCTGTCTTGAGAGATAATGGGATTACTCCTCGGGTCTGCAGGGCAGAGAGGAGGAGACCATGATGCATTGTGGGGGATGTATTGTCTCTGTAGTGCTGCATGTCTGCCCTGTGTCAGTCTCCAGTCTGGTCCCCTAGGGGCGTGTCCACCAGATGGAGACCTGCATAAATACAGGTGGGTAGCCCTCAATAAAATTGATTCCTGTTTGACTTTCAAGACGGAGCTTGGTCTCGTTTGTGGAGGGATTTATTATTGGGACAGCGCTTTCGTATATTGCTAGCTGTGGAAGGAGTTCGACTGAATTGCTGATCGGGAGTTGCCACTTCGTATGCTCCATTCGGGAGTTTGACGATCGGCTGGATTACAAACTGCATTTCTGGAGAAAGGGGCTTATTCACTAAACGGCGGCTTCATCTACCTGGCGGTGAGTGTCGTAACAATCGTCTACCACCCAGGTACACTAGGCATGTGGTATTGTGACTTGTCCACAAAGGGTGACCTACCCTAGTACCACTGAAATTAGAGTTTGTGAGTAAAATCATCTATTCTCATTTCAGTGCTGCAGAATATGATACTATATAAATGTAAGTATTACAGCTTGTTTGTATCTCAGGTTAATTGAGCTTATGACTTAGTTCTAGACTAATGTAAAAACGGATACAATTTCATTGCATACCACTAAGAATATTCATCCAAGAGGTCAAACCGGAGGCCAAGAATCTTATCTGGACTACCCTGCTTTAGCAATGCTGCCACAAACTTGGCCATAAGGATGTTCTGCTGATGTAGGCATTAGCCCTAGGCAATTCCGGAGAGCGGCTGGTGCCTATTGGGCTTTGGTACCCAAGATGAACTAGACAACTATGTTCTACTCTTTTAGAGCACAGGGGAAGGGTTCTGTTTCTGTTGCCCAAAAGCCGATACACACATGGGACAGGCCGTCTGCGACATATTTCATAAAATTTCAATTGGATTGTGTTGTTCCATTGCTAGTAGTGTAATTGCTACATTTCCACCAATAACAGTATATTAAATGAAACACCCTGTGTAGGAGCATGTAAGCATTGAGTTATCAGAATACAATGAAATTATGTTCCATCACTCCACATGTCACCTTGTCATTTCATTTTTGTGATGAAAATTTTGAAACTAAAATGAGACTATCATTTGTACCTACATTGGTATAAAGTGTACGTACAGTTTGCGGTTTATGATGGCCAAATATAAAGATAAAACTAGCTTCCAGCCTGATGTAGGCAAGGTGGGGAGATAAAGCCTTGTTTTTTTGAAGAGTAAAAGGATTGTCAATGATTAGAAAAACATGGTTACTTTCTTCCAAAAAACAGCACCACAACTGTCTATTAGTTGTGTGTGGTAGCTTACTCCTATTAACTTCAGTGGACCTTAGATCCTACAATACCTGATGAGCAGGCACTATAGATAGTTGTGTTGCTGTTTTTGGAAGCATTGGGCCATGTTTTTTTTTTATTGTAGATGGAAACTTTATAACTTTTGAAAGGTTTGTAAATGTAAATTAAAAAAGTAATAATATTCGTTAATTTCTAACGATAATTTGTTTTCCCTTAGTCCTAACAGCAGCACAGATGGGGTTAACCACCCCCCATGGACTGGTAGGACCGGCGGAATTCTAATGAGCCCAAGTAATAATTAAACACTTAAACCTCCCCTATAAAGGAGGGAATCACCTCCAGCCCATTGTGTTATAGCAAGAAAAAACTAGTCTTACTAGGGTGGGAAATTTGTGTGCTGCTGTTAGGACTAAGGGAAAACAAATTATCGTTAGAAATTAACGATTCCCTTACGTCCTACCAGCAGCACAGATGGGGAGATAGCAAGAAGAACCCCTAGAGAGGGCCATCATGCCTGGCAGAACTAAGAATAGTCTGCCCAAAGGCCGAGTACTCAGCTAATCTGGCATCTAGTCTATAATGGGAGATGAATGTTGATTCAGAGCTCCAGGAGGCAGATTTACAAATCATGTCGAGCGGAAGAAGACTCCTCTCAGCAAAAGAAGTGGCTACAGCCCTCGTAGAATGGGCTTTTACAAACCCCGGAGGGTCTAGAGATTGGGAAACAAAAGGATTCCCCATTAGCCTCCTTAATCCATCGACTGATGGATGGTTTAGACGTCTTATGGCCTTTAAACTTACCGGCAAACAGGATTAGAAGATTTTCATCTTTCCTGAACTCCTTGATCTATCCACATAGATCCGGAGGCATCTCAAGACATCCAAGGGATGTATAGCAGGTTCCTCGGAGGAGGTAGAAGGTCTAGAAATAACCAGGAGGGATATCACCTGGTTGATATTCTGGAAAGAAGGAACCTTAGGCCTAAAGTATGGGAGAAATCTTAAAAGGACCCGGTCTTGCAAAAAAATGGTATAGGGCTCGTGCGCTGATAGAGCTTGAAGCTCAGAGACCCTCTTGGCCGAAGTCACAGCAAGAAGAAAAAACAAGTTTTCATGTGACAAACTTGAAATCTACCTCCTCCAAAGGCTCAAAGGGGGGAAATGCTAACCCCCTGAGAACTACTGATAAATCCCATTGAGGGATGGGTTTCAGTACTGTAGGCTTTAATCTTTCAGCTCCGTTAAGGAACCGGAGCGGGTCCTGCGAAAAAGACTTGTTGAAACAAGCTGAAATGGCTGAAACTTGACCCCTCAAGGTAGCTGGAGCAAGGCCTTTGTCACGGCCATCTTGCAGAAACTGAAGGATGATGGGGAGGGGCGGATCTGCAGACGCCACCTCCTTTGAGGAACACCAAGAAGAGAATATCCTCATAATCTGTGAGTAGGCTCTCTTAGTAGAGTCTGCTCTTGAATGAGACTGCGTTCTCAGGACCAACTCTGAAAGCCCTTCTATTCTGGGAAAGGACTGATCAACCTCCAGGCTGTCAGGTTGAACCTGTGCAGATCTTGGCAGAGGTGAGTGTCCCATGACACCAGGGTCTGCCGGTGGGGGGGAGCCTCCCATTATGTCCCCGACTCATCTGAATGAGCTGGGTAAACCAGGATCTCTTGGGCCAAAACGGTATGATGGCTATTACCAAGGCCTGATCCTGACTGAATTTTCATCAATACCCGTCGGTATCATGGAAAAGGGAAGGAAGTTGTAAGCCAGCCTGAACCTCCAGGATATTGACAGAACATCTATCGCCAGAGGGGGTTGTCCTCCTTGTAAAGGAGCAGATACCTCTCCACCCTTGGCGTTGAAACCTTGTTGCCATAAGATCCACCCTGGCATTCCCACACTTGAGGACTATCTGCTTGATATCTCCGGATGTAAAGACCACTCCACTGTTGGAAGACCGCGGCTCAACCCATCCCTATCATATTGAGGAGCCTCGAATGTGGATCGCAAATAAGTGTGAAAGGTTCAATTCTGCCCAATCCAGAATCACCCCCGATCTCTGATAAGAGGGTAAGTGATCTTGTGCCTCCAGCTTGTTGATGTAAAGTACCGCAGTCCATATTGTCTGACTGGACTTTCACCACTTTGCCCCGGATCTGAGGGGCGAAGTGAAGGAGGGCTAGCCGGATAGCTTGAATCTCACGGAGATTGGATGAGAGGAGCCGCTCCTGAGGAGACCAGGATCTGTGCACTGGAGAATCGTCTAGATGAGCACCCCAGCCTACTTGGGACGCATCTGTTGTCAATATGACCCAGGTTGGCTGTGTCATAGACTTCCCGTCCAAAAGATGGCTCCACCATCTGAGGGAATGCCGAGTTTGCCAAGACAGGGAGCACAGGGAGTTCAGCCCGGCGGGGCTGCCATTCCATTTGGAGAGAACTTCTGACTGCAACAGCCAGAGGTGCCATAAAGCCCAAGGGACTGCTTATGCAGACGCTGACATGAGCCCCAACATCTTCATGAGAGTCCAAATTGGAACTCGCCAAGGCACGGATAGGAATTCTGCCATGTTCTGTATTCGGGGTCTTCTTTCTGGAGTCAACCGGAGAGATCTCCCAACGGAGTCGATTATGAAGCCTAAATATCTTACTGAAGTCGACAGGCCTCTCTTTCGACTTCTGCCAGTTGATGATCCACCTTAGGCGGAACAGAAAGGAAATCGCTACATGAAGATGGTGGGGTCAGGACCACAAAGGAAGAGGCTTTTAAAAGCCAAGTGTCCAGATAAGGAATGATGGTCAGTCCTTGAGTGCTAGCCACCACCACAGAAACTACCACCTTGGTGAAAGTGTGAGGGGCAGAAGAAATGCCGAAGGGGAAAGCAACGAACTGAAGGTGTCTGGTGACACCTGACACCTGGACCGCGATCCTGAGATATTTCCTGGAAGCAGGATGAATCGGGATGTGCAAATATGCATCCTGAGGTCCAGGGTTGCCGTCGACCTCTCTCCAGGGATTGAGAACGGTGATACCACTGACCTGATGGTTTCCATACGGAACTTACTTTCCTTATGTATCGATTGAAGAATCTCAAATCGATAATCATCCGGAGATCCCCTGATGCCTTGGGAACCAGAAACACTGGTGAGTAAATCCCTAAGCCCCGTTCCCCTGCCAGAACCTCCTCCAGAGCCCCCTTGTGGATGTAATCCTGAATGTAAGCCTCCAGAACCGACTGGCTTGCGGCCTGTGGAAGTTTGGTTCTGATGAACCTGTCCGGAGACAGAGGAAGAAGATTGATTGAGTACCCCTCTGAGATGACATTCAGGACCCAGGGATCCGAAATCTCTCGGATCCAGATGTCCTTGAAGTGGGGAGAGTTGACCTCCGATGGGGAAGATGAGGCAGGGGAGTGGGGAAGTCTTCTGGCAGGATTGCAGGAGTCACGGGAGTCATCCAAGAGCCTTGAGGAGGCCCGTAGTCAGGAGGTGGATTTTTTATCCTTGGGCTCCTTCACGAGAGCGCCTCGAACCTCTTCGCTGCGCTCCCCAGTCCCTCCGGGCACTTGACTGCTGGTCAGACCTACCACCACGGTTTTGTCTGGCCCCGCCCCGAAAGGACTGTGGGGGAAGACTACTTCCCCTTTTAATCTGACAGGTCATTCCATAATCTTATCCAACTCTGAGTCGAACAAACGGTTGGGCTCAAAGGGAAGGCTACATGGAATTGTCAGCCTTAAGCCACAAAGGCCTGCGGGCCGCTGACACCAGGGTTATGGTTTTGGCCGCCAACTTCAGCTGTTGTTGCGCTGTATCAGACAGTAAATTCATCGCCAGTTTGACAGTCTAGAAAGCTGTCAGAATGTCGTCCCAAGACACCTTCTGATCCACATCCATCTGGATCTGGTTTAATTGAGACCGGAGGAAGGTAGAAACTTCTGTAAGCTAGCGATGGCCGTAGACGCGAAGCTGCAGCTGCCGTATAACCTCTCCTGAGTGTGCACTCTGCTCTCCCTGTCAAAGGGGATCCTGCAGACTCGACCCATCGTCCGCAGGAACCAGAGTGCGCTTGGACAGTTTGGCAATCGCCATGTCCACCTTGGGAAAGGAACCCCACGATTCCACCAAGGGTATAG
Organism: Bufo bufo; assembly: GCF_905171765.1. Lineage (NCBI taxonomy): Eukaryota > Metazoa > Chordata > Amphibia > Anura > Bufonidae > Bufo > Bufo bufo. The sequence goes on from NC_053396.1 coordinate 161,736,805, forward strand.
CCATCGGAAAATGGGTTCTGAATCTTTAGTTAGAATCGACCCCTTTCGGGTGGTTTCTTCCACACTGTGCGCATGACAGAGAGGAGGGTTCTCATCCGCTTTAAAGACACAAAGTGCCCGACTAGCGGGATCAGAGGGCTCCCCCAGGTCAACATCATGGTCCCCCAACCTGATGGACTTAAGTTACTTTTGCGTCTATATCAGGAGGAAAGGAAGCATGAAGTAAGCTCCTCCTCATCCGAGGAGGAGGAACTCAAGGAGACTACGGACTGTCTCTCTACTGGAGCCGAAGACTCCATAGGAGTCTGAGTAGGAAGCCTCTCATCCAGCAGGCTTATAACCCCTTTGATGGATCCATCAACATAGGTCTTTACCCACTGATACATATCCTGCATCGTAGGTTCGGTGGAAGGTTGAACCCTCGGATGGCAGCCGTCACACCTGGAGTAGGGACAGCTATCCTCCAAAAGCGCGCTACAATCATAGCACGAAAAATGTTTCCGCTTGGAAACCGCCTTTCTGCCATTCGAATCCCGTGGAGGCTTTTTTTTTCCTTAAAGTCAACGGAACAAGAGATTCCCAACCAGTCTCCCAAGCTGGTTCCTACCAAGCCCCAAGCTGCTTATCTTCTGCGATCTGACGAGTGCAGGTAAATTCAGCTTAGAATAACCGTTGACCGACCTCACTGCGGGAAAAAAGAAAAAAAGGATAAGTAAAACATTTGTAAACAACCAATAAATGTTTCAGGAGAAAGGTAAAAGAAAAGGCAGACTGGCGGATAGCTGAAAATGAGGACCAGAAATAAGGCACCAACAAGTGGAGGAACACCAGCTTATGAGACTCTGGGAGCTAGCTTAAAAAGCATGTGCAGCCAGAGAACGACCTGGTTCACAATGTTTCCTTAAATAGGGGAGGGAGTGGGTGGTGACGTGATGACGTAGACACGTACGTCGCGCTCTCCACCGCTCCCCAGGGCTCGGCTACTTCGCTATCCTGATCCTCCTGTCGTCTCTGCGGTGATTCCTGCCCCTATGCTCCTTATGGTCGCGGGGAATGTGCTCCTGTTCTAACCATTGACTCCTAACCTCCTGCCTTCTTCCTGGTCCCTCCTGTTCTCCTCCCCTGTGTTGCCGGGACTAGTTCTAGTTCTCCTGTGCTCCGCTTGGGCTGACGGGCGGCTGGACGGCTGTCGGATTATATTGGCGAGCTTATACTTGCGAGCCCCCTGCCCTGACCTGATTCGCCTGCTCACCGCTCTTATCTGCCGCGTGGGTGGCGAGCGCCCTGATTCCTCGGCTCACCTGGGAGCCTGGTCCTACCTCTTCCACATACATCACCCCCTCCCCATGTCTCCAGTTCTTGTCGTTCTTCCTTCCCTCTCTCTGTGTGCCGAAGTGACTAACCTTGCCGTGATTGTGAGTGCTGCCGACCCCCCTCCGCATGTGCGACCTTCTCCTCGTGTCTCCAGGCCTTTCCGACCACCTCCTCTCCTCCCCTGTGCCGCGGTGGCCAACTGTGCTGTGACCGCTTCGACTGACAAGCTGCTGGACGGGCTGTTGGATTCCATCGGGGGACTCTGCTTCCCTTCTGCTTTGTGGATCGGCGGCTTCGCTGTCGTCCTGGTCGGCGACACTGCTCTTCAGTGGACGGACGGTATACTAAAGCTGGTGAGATTGTTCCTTTTTTTTTTTCCTCTGGCTTATTGTGTCTCCATATGCCCTCTACCTTCAATACTAACTACTGATTAAAACTGCTTCAGCATTTTACGACATTTTCAATCTATATGCTGTAAAGCCTACTGTTAGTACCCTCACTGTTGAAAGAGAAAAGTGAGGTGGCCAAAGAGCAAAAGAGGGGAGGGGGAAAGAAAAAAGAAAAAGAGAAAAAGTGGAATTATAAATACAAATATAGAAAGGAATAAGCATAAAAGCTATAAAAGCACAAAGCGAAAGAAAGGAGGAAGAGGAAAAAACAAAGGAAAAGAGGAGGAGGGGGAAGAAAGGAAGAAAGGAAAGAGGGGGAGGATTATAAGTGAATATAAAGTGAGGGAGAAAAAAAAAAAAAAAAAAGAAAAGAAGGGGGAGAGAGAAGAAAAAAAAAAAGAGAAGGAAAATAAAAAAAGGGGGGAGAGAGGGGAAAGAGAAGAGAGAAGAAAAAAGAGAGAGAAAGAAAAAAAAAGAGAAGGAAGGAAGAAGGAAAAAATAAAAAAAGATAAAAAAGGGGGGAAAGGAGAAAAGATAAAGAAGAAAAAAAAAAGAAAAAAACAAAACAAAAACAAAACAGGAGGCATGGCTCCAAAAGCCAATAGGCGCTCGGCCGACCTCTCTAGTCAGAAACAGGGCACCAAAACCTTGAAACAACAAAAATAGATCAGTTCCTGAGGTCTCCAGGGTTAACACGAGGGGCGGACAAAAGGACCTTGCTCTAGAAAAAATGTGACCCGGAGGTGACCGAGATAGAATTACAAAAAGCCTCTAGACAACCTGAAGAAGAAGAGGTTATAATGGGAGAAGTTATGCCCAATGACAATTCCTCCCCGCTAGAAGAAATACTCCTAGCAGTTAAACAAAACGGGGACTTAATACAGGCTGTTACAACCCAACTTGGATTTATCCAGGTTTGATGTGGGTCTGATAAGAGATGATTTGTCGAAAATCCGAGACAGAGTTAATAATCTAGAGAGCTCTACGGCCTTGATACAGAATGAATCCAAAAAACAAACTCTGAAGTCTCCACATTGGAAACTAGAGTGTAATCTTCTGAAGAAAAAGGTGGCGACCTTGAGGATAGGTCGCGAAGATACAACGTGAGAATAATAGGGATCCCAGAGGGTGCTGAAGAGAAGAATCCTACTCAATTTATACAGAAGTTAATTTTGAGATTTCGGAAAAGACTCCATCTCCCCACTGTTTATGATAGAAAGAGCCCATCGGGTCCCAGGGGGTAAACCGATCCCAGGGAGACAACCTCGGACATTTCTTGTTAAGTTATTGGCTACAGGGGATAAAGATATGCTATTGAGAAGGGCGAGGGAATGCTCACACGGTTATATATAATGATAATAGACTGGCTTTTTTTCCGGATTTTCAAAAGTCATACAAGAACGGAGACGCACATTTATGACGCTAAAAAAGAAGCTAAGAGAAAGGGACATTAAATATTCTCTCATGTTCCCAGCAAAATTGCGGATTATTTTTAAAGATAAAATCCTATTTTTTGATACTCCAGATAAAGCCGCGGACCTGGCTCGAACTAAATGATCTGTGACTTATAGTTTCAGGATTGGTGGAACAAATAACTGTTATGGGGGTCTATATCCCCAATTGTCCCTTTCTCTCTTTTTCTGTTTCTTAATAGGGAGGGCTGAGTGTGGGGAGTGTGGGAGGGATGGTCACAGGAGAGAAATCTACTACAATACGTGGGTGGATTACCTATAACGGGGGGGGGGGGTGGGGGTGGGAGATGGGCTGTGGTGCGTCAAAAATTATTGCTTTTTTTTTTTTCCTATCTAACTGCTTTTGATAATGACGACTAGAATTCTTGGCCTGGAATATACGCGATTGGGGTGATAGAGGAAAAAGACAAGCAATCTTGACTTGACACAGGTCCACTTACCAGCAATAATATGTTTGTTAGAAACTCATCTTACTGAAAGAGACCTCTAGGGTGGTCGGCAGGGGATGGGCCGCGCACTACGTATCATTCTACCTTCTCCAGCCACTCTAGAGGTGTTACTGTCCTGATACATAGACAGATTGACTTCGTCTGTGAGTGCATTCTCTGTCGACCAACAGGGGGAGATTTATTTTTTATATTGTAGATTAAGGGGGAAGACCATGTATTTTGGCTTTTGTCTATATTCCACCGCCATATTCCTTTTGGTTCTTAATTCTTTGTTATTATTTATGGATAAATGGCCCAGAGGTGTCCAACATTGATTATTGGCGATTTCAATTGCGTCATTGATCACTGCGTGATAGGGTCTCTACAGTGTCAGGAGAGATAGCTCCATTCAGGGGTCTCCCCTGGCACGGTTTTGTTCTGAGGGCGGGTTTTGAAGATGTGTGGGACATCTAGGACAGGGGAAAAGGGCCTTTTCATGCTTTAGTAAAGCAGGTAAATCTATGTCTAGAATAGATCATGCATTGATTAGTAGTAAATACGTGAAACTCGTAAAACGAATGAAATATGAAAACAAGGTCAATTTCGGACCATTCACCGTTAGTCCTCGAACTCTGTTAAACCCAGGAAAGACACATACAAAAACCCCCTTTTAGATTAAACCCTTACTGGTTAACAGTAATAAAGACACATGAAACAAGTCAGAATGAAAATGGTCGATATGGGATAACAACTATGGCTCAGCAAAAATCCAAGTGGTATGGATACCTTTAGGCATATATGAGGGGAATGTTGGTCAGTAATATTGCGAACCTTAGAAAGGAGTACGGGAAAAAACAGAAAAATCTGGAAGAACTTGCATCAATGGCAACACAATCCTTTTATATGAATAAGACAGAGGAGAATAGAGAAAGTATGCAAATGGCCACACAAGTATACTCTAACTTTTTATTGGACAAGGCCCAACAGGGCCTCTTCTTCAAAGGGCAAAAATATTTTACGGAGTCAGGGCGACCTGGTAAACTTTTGGCCAGAGTGATCTCAAGTCAACAATCCAAAAAATATATAGATAATGTTAGACTGATTAATGGTAAAATGGTTAGCGGGCGGGGTCCTGTAGAGAAGGCCTTTGTGGACTATTTTTTGGATTTGTATAAAGCTGATTTGAAGATCACAGATGATAAGATGGATGCTTATCTCGATGACATTTCTTTTCCAACTATTACTGAGGCGCAAAAGAAAGCACTGGAATTGGATGTCTCAATACAGGAACGTGAGGAGCGATTAAATTATGTTCGTGCCAATTCCACCCCTGGCTCAGATGGACTCCCATATGAATTCTACAGTAAATAAGGGGACTTTATTTCCCCAGACTGCTGGAGGTCCTTTCTGAATCAGTGGAGGACGGAAGTTACCAGATCAATGTTGGAAAGCCGTAATAACATTAATTCCAAAAAAAGGCAAAGATCCCGTAGATCTAGAATCATATAGACCAATCTCACTGCTCAATGCAGATGTAAAGCTCTTTGCGAGGATTTTTGCCACAAGGCTTTCTGGGGTTATCTCCGCCATTGTCCATCCGGATCAGAATGGCTTTATTCAAAACAAGGGCACACACCACAATCTTCATCGGCTCTTTGCTAATATTCAGGCCCCTGGGGGGACCGCTCGCTCCATCCTGTCACTAGATGCCTCTAAGGCCTTTGACAGGGGTGGAGTGGTCCTTCCTCTGGAAGGTTCTGGCAAGATGGGCTTTGGGGAAAGATTCATAGGCATTCTTAGTTACTGTACAGATTCCCCAAGGCAAAATTGAGTTTCAATGGGATCCTGACAACTAGCTTTGATTTAAATAGAGGGACCCGTCAGGGCTGGCCCATTATCCCCATTGTTATTTGACATTTATATTGAACCTCTTGCGCTGGCCATTAGACAGGATGGATCAAGTTAAGGGATTTGGTACGCTAGGGGTGCAGGACCGTATTTCCTTATACGCGGATGATGTTCTTTTTTTTTATAGACCATACGGAAACAACTCTCCCCAGAATTATTCAAATGGTTAAGTCATTTGGTGAGGTGTCCGGTTTTCTTATAAACTGGTCTAAGACCAGTTTGATGCCAATAGACCCTCTGCCACAGAAAGAGGTTCTTGTGACGCAGTTGGATATCGTTGATTCTTTTCAGTATTTGGGTTTGATTATTTCACCCAGGGTTCACAATTTTTACAACTTAATCTGATCCCCATGGTGACAAGGATTAGAGCCAAAATAGGGATCTGGTTGAGACTTCCCTGTCTAGAGCTGACCGAGTTTCATTGGTCAAAATGGTGATTCAACCACAACTTCTTTATGTGCTTAGGAATACACCTATATGGATACAAGACAAATACTTTAAACTTATGGAAAGAATAATTAATGATTAATATGGGAAGAAAACGAGTGCGAATAAAGTTATAACATTTGTATAAATCACTGAGTGCGGGGGGTTTGAATCTCCCTTACTTTAAAGGTATTTTATTGCTACTCAGTTATTGATGTGCTATGAAATAGAAAAAAGTGCACTTCTAGGGAAAATAGTGGGTAGGCCACGCTCATAGAAATATATTCACTCTTCTGAATCTGGCTATTGAGAGCTATGAGCAGGGCTATAGAGAGACTATAAAACTACTCCTGAAAGTGTGGGCTACTACTAGGACATGGTTGAAGGTAAAGGGCTCACTTACATTCACGCCTCTTTGGCATAATCTGCACCTACAAAGGTTAGATGATATTGCAGCTGACACATTCTGGCAAAAAAATAAAATCTTGTATATTTCACAGGTAGTAAAGGATAGAGAGATTAAGTCATTTATAGAGATATCACATAATATAGAAAATGTTTCATGGTTTAGATATTTTCAACTGCGTTCAGCATTATCCAGTTTGGACGATAAATCGGTGTTGGATATAGATAGTTCATCTTTTTTGAACGATTGGGTAGGGGGGACACTGCCTAGATTGAAGATTTCAAATATATATAAGTTATTACTTAAGGCACGATTTAGTGATACACAATCACCAGGACAAAGAGCGTGGGAGATGGATTGTCCGAACATACAAGTAGAAGGGTGGGAGAATATTTTTGGGAATTTAGGGTCACTATCCCAGAACTTTACCCATGTTCTAGTACATTTTAATATTGGTCATAGATTTATAGGTTACCCCTCTATGGATGAATAAATGTGGGCTAAGAGACACCTCTAATTGCCCTAAATTTGATACTTCAGGTAGCGGATTATCTTCATTGATGCTGGACCTGCCCAGAACTTTATAAAATACTGGAATAGTATTAACAACTTTATTCCGCTATAAATTAAAAATACGAATTCCTCTCGAACCACAAGTGTTGTGCTTAATGATTTCTCCAAAATAAAATAACCATAAGTATCAAAAGATTTTCCTAGGTAGAATACTGATGTTGGGCTAGAGTTTTGGTCAGTCGGACTTGGTTTTGCTCGATTATTCCCAGAGATGAATACATGGATAACCTAATTAACAAGGTAAAAAAATTATGAGAAAATTATGTACAAACAGAGGGAAGCTGAGGAGAAGTGGACTAAGATATGGGGCGGTTGGAGGATTTGATCAGTTTGCATAATTGTTTCCTTTTTTTTTTTTTTTTTTTTTGTTTTGACGCACCACAGGTATGGGGAGGGGGGTGGGGGGAGAAGGGGAAAGGAAAATGAAAAAAACTCTTTTTGTACTGTAATTTGTTTTTATATCTTAAGTAATAAAGATAATTAAAAAAATAAATAAATAGGGGAGGGAGTGGGCTCAGAGCCGAGTCCCCGCCCCCAGAGGAGAAAACACATAACAGTAAATAAAAAGGTTTCCCCCCAGGAAGGAATACAATAAAACCTCCAACTGGAGGGAAAATCGCGGATTATATATAAAAAAATCGCAATAATGACGCGAAATCGCGTCGCAAGAAAAAAATTTCGGAAGTGACGTCAGATTCGGAAGATGGCGGCGCCCAGCGGCAGCAATGGAAAAGGACCGAGGACGCCGAAAAACGCACCGCAGCGAAGCAGCGCCGGCAGCAGGTAAGCTGCCGGACAAGCCATAGTAGTAAAAGCAGAGGCAAAGCCCGCAGATAACATGAAAAAAAGATTCCCCCCTAAGAGAGGGGGGAATCACTGCCCAGGCCACCTGTCCGGAGACAGAAAAAAACACAATGGGCTGGAGGTTGATTCCCTCCTTTATAGGGGAGGTTTAAGTGTTTAATTATTACTTGGGCTCAATTAAAATTCCGCCGGTCCTACCAGTCCATGGGGGTGGTTAACCTCATCTGTGCAGCTTGTAGGACGTAAGGGGAAACAGTAGTTCTGAAAACTGCACTGATGTCCCATTTTCAGTCCCCCTCTTTTGGTCTTCTGCCATTACGAGCAGGAAATTTCTAACCCCCCTCCTCCGGGTGTCAGTGATGTGATGGCGGGGGCTGTATGTCTGGCCTGTTCATTAGCTAGAAAGAAAGCCTCCTTCTCTGTATTTGCATCAGCCATGAAGAAGCGGGCTGGCTTAACTGAAGAGCCCCTTTACACACTGCCTGATGTTCTGGCAGATAGAGACTTGTTAGTGATGATCTGCTGGCGTAAAGGTGACTCCGATTACCAAATGAAGGAGCAAAATGCTCTTTCATTGGGTAATATGATTGTTTGTGCAGGCACCTAAATCACCATTTGCCGACAGCCTCTGCTGCCGGAAAATAATGATTCTGTATGGGGATGAGCAATGGCATTAGTGATCGCAGTTTCCCATACTGTGGAGGAGAATGTTTCCTTCCCTACAGTAGCTTGCTACATTGGGCCAAGTAAAGGGGCCTTTATGAACTTAGCCAGACAGCTATCATGCTGATAGGGTTCATCATTCTGATTAAAATGATGCCTTAATTTTGTCTGTATGATAAACAGCTACAGAGAAATCTGAGTTTTTATTCATATATAAAATTAGAATATTGAGCACCATGGAGAAAAGGGCTGAATCCTTTGAACATTGCGTTGTAACACCCCTGTGATCTGCACACCCCCCCCCCCTCCCCTTCATTCACTGGCCCAGACATGCTAAGGGCAGAGCTGTGTCTTAGTATGTTCATCATATACTCTATGTACTATAGCTTCACCACACTGAGATAATCTCAGAAAGCTAATATACATATTATTGCTTTATTCACATTTATGTGATGGTAAAGCCACCAGTAATATGTGTTATAAGCATAGAAAAACACACATCTTTGTGTGGTAATGTTATAGCTTGGTAGTTGAAGGCTTTGGAGGCAATTTTTGTTTATGATTACATTTTACAGATTTTTGGCTGAAGATCATATTTTCAATTGCCCTTTTGTTAAAAATATTGAGCCATTCTATCACAAAGGATTAACTGTTTTTCTAACTGTGTGACTGCTACTTTCACTTTGTGCCGGTCATCTAGTAACCCTCATCTCTAAACTACGTGGAATTTCAGGTTCGCTGGGTTCGGCTGAACTTCTTCTTTCTGCAGGTGAGGATACTGGCTGCGCGATCAAGTGGATGAGGTGAGTTTTGTTTATTATTTTTAACCCCTCAATGGCCATTTTGTTTAGCATTCTGTCTTAAGAATGCAATTTTTTTCCGTTTTATAATCATGTTATAATGGAAAACAATAAAATCACCGAACCCGAACTTCAGTGAAAAAGTCTGGGTTCGGGTCCGGGTTCGCTCAACCCTAGAGATAACAGCCATTTTTTTCATCCTGGACAAACCCTTTAACCTCTTGCGGACACATGACGTACCGGTACGGCATGATGTCCTGGTACTTAAGGACACATGACCTACCGGTACGTCATGTGTATTTCCGGCGGGCGGTGATCGGAACAAGGTGCCTGCTCAAATCATTGAGCAGGCACCTTGGGTCAATGCGCGGGGGGCCCCATTACCCCCCGTGTCGGCGAACGCCACAAACCGCAGGTCAATTCAAACCTGCGGTTTGTGGCCTTTACAGGTGGCGGTGCCATCGGGTCCCCATGGTGCTGTAGGGGGATCCGATGGCAATAGAAGCTGAATGAGTAATACACACTGTATTACTCATACAGCCAATGCATTTCCAATACAGAAGTATTGGAATGCATTGTAAAGGGGATTAGACCCCCAAAAGTTGAAAGTCCCAAGTGGGACAAAAAATAAAGAAAAAAAAGTTGAAAAAAAAAAGTTTTCCCCCCCAAAATTAAAAGTTTCAAGTAAAAATAAACAAAAACGTCATTTTCCCCAAATAAAGTTAAAAAAATTAGTAAAAGATAGGGGAAATAAAATAAGTCGACATATTAGGTATCGCCGTGTCCGTATCGACCGGCTCTATAAACATATCACATGAACTAATCCCTCAGATGAACACCGTAAAAAATAAAAACTGTGCTAAATAAACAATTTTTTTGTCACCTTACATCACAAAAATTACAACAGCAAGCGATCAAAAAGGCGTATGCCCACCAAAATAGTACCAATCTAACCGTCACCTCCTCCCGCAAAAAACAATTGCCCAAAAAATAAAAAAAATATGGCTCAGAATATGGAGACACTAAAACATCATTTTTTTCCCCAAAAATGATATTGTGTAAAACTTACATAAATAAAAAAAAATGTATACATATTAGGTATCGCCGAGTCCGTAATAACTTGCTCTATAAAAATATCACATGACCTAACCCCTCAGGTGAATACCGTAAAAAAATAAAAAATAAAAACGGTGTAAAAAAAGCCATTTTTTGTCACCTTACACCACAAAAAGTGTAATAGCAAGCGATCAAAAAGTCACACGCACCCCAAAATAGTGCCAATTAAACCATCATCTCATTCCACCAAAAATATTACCCTACCCAAGATAATCACCAAAAACTGAGAAAAACTATGTCTCTCAGACTATGGAAACACTAAAACATGAATTTTTTGTTTCAAAAATGAAATCAATGGTAAAAACTTACTAAATAAAATAAAGTATACATATTAGGTATCGCCGCGTCCATAATAACTTGCTCTATAAAAATATCACATGACCTAACCCCTCAGGTGAATACCATTTAAAAAAAAAAAAAAAACGGTGTAAAAAAAGCAATTTTTTTGTCACCTTACATCACAAAAAGTGTAATAGCAAGCGATCAAAAAGTCACACGCACCACAAAATAGTGCCAATCAAACCATCATCTAATCCCGCAAAAATCATACCCTACCCAAGATAATCGCCCAAAAACTGAAAAAACTATGGCTCTCAGACTATGGAAACACTAAAACTAAAACATCATTGTGTAAAACTTACATAAATAAAAAAAAAACTATACATATTAGGTATCGCCAAGTCCGTGACAACCTGCTCTAATAAAATACCACATGATCTAACCTGTCAGATGAATGTTGTAAATAACAAAAAATAAAAACTGTGCAAAACAGCTATTTCTTGTTACTTGCCTCACAAAAAGTGTAATAAGAGCAACCAAAATCATATGTACCCTAAAATAGTACCAACAAAACTGCCACCCCTATCCCGTAATTTCTAAAATGGGGTCACTATTTGGGAGTTTCTACTCTAGGGGTGCATCAGGGGGGCTTCACATGGGACATGGTGTCAAAAAAAACAGTCCAGCAAAATCTGCCTTCCAAAAACCGTATGGCATTCCTTTCCTTCTGCACTCTGCCGTGTGCCCGTACAGCGGTTTAATGACCACAAATGGGGTGTTTCTGTAAACTACAGAATCAGAGCCAATAAATAATGAGTTTTGTTTGGCTGTTAAACCTTGCTTTGTAACTGGAAAAAAATGATAAAATGGAAAATCTGCCAAAAAGTGAAATTTGAAATTGTATCTCTATTTTCCATTAATTCTTGTGGAACACCTAAAGGGTTAACAAAGTTTTGTAAAATCAGGTTTGAATACCTTGAGGGGTTGTAGTTCAAAAATGGGGTCACTTTTTTGGAGTTTATACTCTAGGGGTGCATCAAGGGGACTTCAAATGGGACATGGTGTCAAAAAACCAGTCCAGCAAAATCTGCCTTCCAAAAACCGTATGGCATTCCTTTCCTTCTGCACACTGCCGTGTTCCCGTACAGCAGTTTACGACCACATATGGGGTGTTTCTGTAAACTACAGAATCAGAGCCATAAATATTGAGTTTTGTTTGGCTGTTAACGCTTGCTTTGTAACTGGAAAAAAATTATTAAAATGGAAAATCTGCCAAAAAAGTGAAATTTTGAAATTGTATCTCTATTTTCCATTAATTCTTGTGGAACACCTAAAGGGTTAACAAAGTTTGTAAAATCAGTTTTGAATACCTTGAGGGGTGTAGTTTCTAAAATGGGGTCACTTTTTGGGAGTTTATACTCTAGGGGTGCATCAAGAGGACTTCAAATGGGACATGGTGTCAAAAAACCAGTCCAGCAAAATCTGCCTTCCAAAAACCGTATGGCATTCCTTTCCTTCTGCACCCTGCCGTGTTCCCGTACAGCAGTTTACGACCACATATGGGGTGTTTCTGTAAACTACAGAATCAGAGCCATAAATATTGAGTTTTGTTTGGCTGTTAACGCTTGCTTTGTAACTGGAAAAAAATTATTAAAATGGAAAATCTGCCAAAAAAGTTAAATTTTGAAATTGTATCTCTATTTTCCATTAATTCTTGTGGAACACCTAAAGGGTTAACAAAGTTTGTAAAATCAGTTTTGAATACCTTGAGGGGTGTAGTTTTTGGGTGGTTTCTATTATGTAAGCCTCACAAAGTAACTTCAGACCTAAACTGGTCCTTGAAAAGTGGGTTTTTGAAAATTTCTGAAAAATTTCAAGATTTGCTTCTAAACTTCTAAGCCTTGTAACATCCACAAAAAATAAAATGTCATTCCTAAAATGATCCAAACATGAAGTAGACATATGGGGAATGTAAAGTAATAACTATTTTTGTAGGTATTACTATGTATTATAGAAGTAGAGAAATTGAAACTTGGAAATTTGCGAATTTTTCCAAATTTTTGGCAATTTTTAAATTTTTTTATAATAAAAATTGTTTGTTTTTTTTTACTCCATTTTACCAGTGTCATGAAGTACAAAATGTGACGAAAAAACTGTCTCAGAATGGCCTGGATAAGTCAAAGCGTTTTAAAGTCATCACAACATAAAGTGACACTGGTCTGATTTGCAAAAAATGGCCTGGTCCTTAAGGTGAAAATGAGCCCGGTCCTTAAGGAGTTAATCATCATTAAAAGCAGCTTTTAGTCACCAGACAACCCCTTTAACCCGAAAGAATTTGTTCTCGTTACAATGTCCTCTTGTCTCTGGAAAACAAATCAATACATAGTATTTTGACAATGTTTTCTAGTGTTTGTTCCTTTAATGTTTTATGAGCTATTAGGTTTTATTAGATGGGTGCATGTTGCTGATCGCTCTTAATTGCCACTTAACAGAGGATCAATGAAGCTAGATATTTAGGGAGTCCTGAGTGGCTCTTTTTAAATATAAAATGCCATTTCGTTCCCTCTACTTATAATCTCTATTAGAAAGGAACATATTCACTGTGTACTAAAGCCACTTGAACATATTTGAGTTGATTAACTGCAAGTATGAAAATAGAAGCTAATAATGGATGTTCACTGTATCACGGGATCTACTAGTTCTGGAAGTACAAACCGGAAGAGTTTCAAAAATGTATGGAGGCAGTGAAAAAAATGAGTACAGGCTTAATACATATCGTATTTTTTTGGACTATAAGACGCATTCCCCCCCCCCCCACCCAAAATAAAATATGAGACAAAGTGGCAGTGCATCTTAGTCTGAATGCTATTGACCGATTCCATTGTGGAGGATCTGACGGTGAACTACAGAATCTGGCAATGCGGCGATGTGGAGAAATCCGGGTGTCACGGGGTTCCGAAGGTGCACTCGGTCCCCCATTGCCCGCAGAACTGTTGCTTAGCTTTTGGAATGAGGTTCTGTGTTTGACCTCATTCCCAGGGCGGCTTTACTAGCTGGATGGCTCCCTGCTCCTAGTCTGCCTTGAGCGCCGAGCTGATCACTCGGTGCTCGACTGGTTGGTCTGTCGGTCATGTGATGCTGGCCACGTCACATGACCCTCACTCCCCACTATAAATACAGGCAGCCTGCTGGCTACAGGTTGCCCGTTAATTTCTAGGTCCTGGCTATTTGTTGGACTACTGAATATTTACCTGATCCTGTTCCTGACGATCCTCTGCCTGCTCCTCCTGTACTGCGCCATACATCCAGGTATTGTGACCTCGGCTCCCACCTGACTACTCTCTTAGGACTCACTCTGTACTTCGCTACTCTCTGGTATTTGACCCCGGCTTCTCCTGACCATTCTTGCTTAATCCGTTGTACTGTGTGCTCTCTGGTTCTGACCCGGTCGTTCATGTTCCGTATTTTGTCTTGTCTGTCTTCCCTGCACATATCCTAAGTTAGGGATTGCCGTCCAGTTGTCCCCTGTCATCAGGACTCGTGAGGCAAGTAGGCAGGGCCAGGGGTGAGGGTGGAGCGCAGTGGTCACTACCCTTCCCCCTTTGTGTGTGTGGACGTGACCGTTACACCGGGAGGGTGGAACAGCCTGCCGATACTTCTTGACGGTGATGTGAACGAGGCCTTATTTCCCTCCCTCAATTGAAAACACATACACACTCTGCTGAACGGTGCATTCTACTGTAGGGGGAGTTTTTTGGGAATAGCTACAAGCTGAATGAGCATTTGGCCAGCAACATTAGAGTCTGGACAAAGGTCAGATTTAGTTTTCAGAAAGAGAGGAACAAGGCTTGTTAATTTTTATTGATCAGTGTGTGTGTAGGTAGGAGAGCTGGTGGGGCGTATGCCCCAGGTTCTGAGAGCTGGGAAGTTGTAATTTTTTGTGCCACGTAACATCCTAGCTGTAACTTTGATTGCACAACTGATTAAGGCCTCTTACACATGAACGTGTGCGCTCCGTGGCCGTATTGCGGACCACATTTGCGGATCCGCAATATACGGGCGCCGTTCCGTGGGCATTCCACATCACGGATGCGGACCCATTCACTTGGATGGGTCCGCAAATGCAGAGATGCGGAACGGAAGCACTACGGAGTGCTTCCGTGGGGTTTCGTCCCGTACTTCCGTTCCGCAAAAAGATAGAACATGTCCTATCTTTTTACGGAACGGGCGGATGGCGGACCCATTAAAGTGAATGGGTCCGTGATCCGCTGCGGCTGCCCCACGGTTGGTGTTTGTACATTCGTGCGGGCCGCAGCACGGCCACGGGGCGAACACATTTGTGTGCAAGAGGCCTAAGGATACTTTCACATCAGCGTTTTCCTTTCCAGTATTGAGATACGTCATAGGTTGTATTATCATAATGGAAGTGTTTTTGCTGATCCCTGCTGGACAAGGAGCATGAGGCCGAGTTCACACGAACGTGTGTGACCCGTGCCTGTGCTGCGGCCCGCAAATAGCGGGCCGCAATGCACGATCGCCGGCCGTAGGTCAGCCGCATCGGATCGCGGACCCATTCACTTTAATGGGTCCGCGATCTGGCTGTTCCGCTAAAAGATAGGACTTGTTCTATCTTTTTGCGGAACGGAAGAACGGGACGTAACCCCAGGAGGCACTCCGTAGTGCTTCCGAGGGGTCCCGTCCCGTGCGGCCGTTCCGCGATTCCGGATTAGCGGACCCATTGAAGTGAATGGGTCCGCATCCGTGATGCGGAATTCACACGAAACTGTGGCCGTGTATTGCGGCCCACAATACGGCCACGGATCACACACGTTCGTGTGAACTTAGCCTAAATTGGTTATCTCTACCTGATTTGTACGTTTTTTTTTTGTTACTGTCTTGTCCCTTCTTTGTGTATATACTGTTTTTTAGAACTAGTATCACTCCTATAGCAAGAGCACCCATGTGTCCAAATATGAATATTACATCTGTGTGACAACAGCTGAGAGAATTCTCCTAACATGCAGTTCCTGGAGATATTGCCTGGAATATAAGGAAATTCTCCTTTGTCACATGTGAGTACTTGCCTTGGAGATTTGTAGCAGCACTTGGTTTCATAGTTTTATGATCTGTTAACGTTTTAATTTCAGTACTTTTACACCCTCGCATACTCAGGGGGGCTTTGGTGATGAGTTTTCTTATATTTGCAATAAAAGGGTAAATGTTCTGCAGCGTTTCATCCACCTGTCATTGTAGCTGCGCCATTTCAATCTAATTTCACCAAAAGCTCTAGTGAATAGGTGCAAACTATGAGGACATTTCGCTTCAGGCAAAATAGTAATCTCTAGCAGTTGTAGGATCCTATTATTGGAATACTAATGTCTGCCCTCTATTATTTTAAAGGAAAGCTCACAAATTGCTCCATTTTATCTAATTACATTTTAACATATTGTTCATTTAAGAGGTTGTCCCTAGTCCTCTCCTCCTGTCCCTGTGGAAGAATAAAGGCATTAAAGACACAGAATAATGTTTACTTGTAGAAGCTAGAATTACTAAATGATGTGAATTTTCCTAGCATCACAGACCAAGCAGAACTTTTGATAAACTGCTCTCTTTTGAAGCAACTTTACAGAATATATTAGGTAACTGTATTAATAACGCTCCCATGAGGACTCTGATAATAATCTGCTCTGGTGTTTCTGGTAATGTGTGACCTGTTAGTGGACCGCAGGTTATGGTAATGAAGAAGGGTTTAGGGAATTTACACATATAGCATAAAAATTATACCGTGGAACCTACCTAAATATCCGCACCAAAATCCACAATGAAATCCATGTTTTGCATTCTTCTTGTTCATTTTGATGCAGGATTAGGGCTCATGCACACGTATGTATTTTGCAGTCCACAAAAAACAGATCCGCAAAAAATACGGATGATGTCCGTGTGCATTCCGTATTTTGTGGAACAAAACAGCTGGCCCTAATAGAACAGTACTATCCTTGTCCATAATGCAGACAATAATAGGACATGTTCTATTTTTTTGCGGAAATGGAAATACGGACATACGGAAAAGGAATGCACACGAAGTAACTTCTGTTTTTTTTGCCGACCCATTGAAGTGAATGGTTCCGCATACAGTCCGCAAAAAACGGAATGGACACGGAAAGAAAATAGTCATGTGCATGAACCCTTAGGCTACATGCACACGACCGTTCAGTTTTTTTTGCGGTCTGCAAAAAACGGAAGCTGCTCGTGTGCCTTCTGCAATTTGCAGAACGGAACGGGCAGCCCATTGTAGAAATGCCTATTCTTGTCCGCAAAACGGACAAGAATAGGACATGCTATATTTTTTTTGCGGGGCCACGGAACGGAGCAAAGGATGCGGACAGCACACGGAGTGCTGTCTGCATCTTTTGCGGCCCCATTGAAGTGAATGGGTCCGCACCCGAGCCGCAAAAACTGCGGCTCGGATGCGGTCCCGAACTACGGTCGTGCGCATGAGGCCTTAATCTGTGGATTTCATTATTTGCTTTGCAGTGAATTAAATCCGCAGTGATAATTTGCTGCTTTTCTGAGCATGTTGGAGATTTGAAAATCTGGATGTTGGAAAAGCTTTAAGGGTGCATTCACACGACCATAATTCTGGCTCCGCATAATTTTAATGGAGCCATTGTTTCGTTCCACGGCCATGGAAGAAAAATACAGCATGTCCATGCAGGCAAAATTAGGCATTTTCTATATAGCGCCAGCCATGTGCGGTCTGCAAAATGCAGAACGCACATGGCCGGTATCCGTGTTTTGCGGACCACAAAACACTTACGGCCGTGTGAATGCACCCTAAAGATATAAAAAATGCGCAGCAGGTCTACAATCCGCTGCAGACTTTTTTATGCTACAAGTGAATCAGTTTGTGAAAGGGAATAATCATGAAAATGCAGCAGAGCCTTCCAAAAGCAGGAGGAGCTGAGCAGATTTATATACCGTATTTTTCGCTTTATAAGACGCTCTTTTTCCCCCCTAAAAGGTGGGGGGAAATGTCAGTGCATCTTATAAAACGAATACTAGTGAGCGCTTCCATTATGGAAGCGCTCACTAGTATGTATTTGGAGCGAAGCGCCGCAAGCACAGGTAATATTTACCCTCCCTGGTCTGCGCCACGGCTCCTCTTCAGCTGTCGCGCTCCCATCTTTCTGGCCTGCGCTGCACTGTCCTGACCCCGTACAGCATCAGGATGTAGTGCGCGCACTATGACCTAACGCTGCACGCAGTCATGTGACAATGCAGCGCAGGCCAGAAAGATGGGAGCGCGACAGCTGAAGAGGAGCCGCGGAGCAGAACAGATAAGATGATTTTTTATTTTAGTCTGATCTGAGGTCTGATGGGCTATTCTGAGGTCTGGGGGTACTGATGGGCTAATCTCAGGTCTGGGGGTACTGATGGGCTAATCTCAGGTCTGGGGGTACTAATGGGCTAATCTCAGGTCTGGGGGTACTAATGGGCTAATCTGAGGTCTGGGGGTACTGATGGGCTAATCTTAGGTCTGGGGGTACTGATAGCTAATCTGAGGTCTGGGGGTACTGATGGGCTAATCTCAGGTCTGGGGGTACTGATGGGCTAATCTCAGGTCTGGGGGTACTGATGGGCTAATCTCAGGTCTGATTGGGGGTACTGATGGGCTAATCTGAGGTCTGATTGGGGGGTACTGATCGGCTAATCTGAGGTCTGATTGGGGGGGTACTGATCGGCTAATCTGAGGTTTTATAAGGCTTTGAGTCGGCTGATATGAGGTCTGATGAGAAATATTTTTTCTTATTTTTCTACTCTAAAATCTGGGGTGCGTCTTATCATCGGATGCGTCTTATAAAGCGAAAAATACGGTATATTTTTGTGGGAAAAGATTCCGTAAAATGTAGAATTTATAGATTTATTTCTTTGCTCACTCTGGGCTCTGAAGTCCAGGAGGCGGTCCTATCAGTGATTGACAGCCTTCCCTCTATGACTGTGTATACAGAGATAACTGTCAATCACTGATAGGATCGCCTGCTTGGCTTCAAAGCTCAGAATGAGCAGGGATATAAATGTATAAATTACAAGTTATACTGAATCTTTTCCCATAAAGTAACACATAAATCTGCTTAGATTCTCCTGTAACATGCTGCTGGCAGACTATGCTGCATTTTCATGATGATAGGTTCCCTTACATTGCACTATACTTTGTTGTGGAATCTCTGTGCAGATTTTGCTACTGAAACTCTGCAACAAACATGTAATGTTTGAATCCATCCTAAGGCCACTATCACAGTCAGGTCTAGTTCACACAGTCAGTGTTTGGATGGTAGGGATTTCCATCAGTGATTGTGAGCAAAAACCATGTGAGGGTCAGAAACGCAGAAAAGATGGAACTCTTCCCATTATATCTTGCCTCTGTGTGGCCTCCACTCCTGGTTTTGACCCACAATCACTGATGGAAATCACTGACCATGACCAATCACTGAAGTGTCATTTATGCCTCATGCACATGACCATATGTATTTTTTGCCGTCTACAAATTGCGGATCCACAAAATACAGATACTGTCCGCGCTGCATCTGCATTTTTGAGGACCCGTTGACTTCAGTGGGTCCGTGGTCTGCGCTTTGTGGACAAGTATAGGACATGTCCTGTCTTTTTGCTGAACAGACTATGCGGAAAGCACACGGACCATTTCTGTGCTTTCCGCATCCATATTTCTTTTCCGCAAAGAGATAGAATATGGACGCAAAATTTAAACCATGGACCTATTGAAGTCTATAGGTCCCCCCCCCCCCCCCAAAAAAAAAGGCTGGCACACAGACTGCATCAATATTTTGTGGATCTGCCATTGGAGGACCGCAAAATGGACACAGTTGTGTGCAGGAGGCCTTAGAAGTAGATCTCACAGAGAAAAAGTTAAATGGGAAAGATTTATGACTCTTCTGTTTCTTGGACCTACTTCTGTCTCTTGCTTCCAAATACGGATACAAAGTACTGAAAGTGGTTTGTTTCAGCATGCTCCATTATAGCGTATAAATGAGCATTGCTACAGTATGTTCTGTGGCTTCATGCAAACTTTGACTGCCATTAGTAAATCCTGACTGCCTAAGTCTAGATTAATAGCTTTAGTCTGGTTCCGGACGGTCCTCAAATGACCGTATTTTAGTGACCGTATTAGGACTGCAACACCTAAATCCTTACGGCTCTCATGAACTGAACCTAGCTCACCATGCTGTGACCATATTATTGACGTTATGGACGTCTGAAACTGCCTTTCGTTAATGGCATCTTACAATAAATAAACTCATATTTACCAACATTCTTGTTGGTAAATTTGGGACATTCAAGCTGCTCCCCTGGGAATGCCTAAAACCTGCCCAAGAGTGCCCACATATGGGTTGGCCTTAGTTGAGCCATTTCAACCCAGGACAGCCCAATATTTCCAGGAGTGTCTCAATGCATGGAGGGTGGGCAAACAAAGGTGGAACCAAAAAGGAAGTCATAGTAAGGGGACAGGCTGAGGCCATCTAACCCCTACCCAGCCAGTTACATTTGGGCCACACACTATCACACTGTTTGCTGTCAGGAGCACTGCATACATGTGGTGCCCATTTATATTACAGAAAATACATAAAAGCAGATGGTTATGAATGATTGTGGATTTTTGTCTATATCCATAACATGGCAACACTCACTTGCATATGTAAAGCCATGATGCTCCATGTCTGACCCTGTATCTGTAATACTGAGTAGCGCATACATACAGATGTATACTGGGGTGCATCTAGAGAAAACTAACCCCTTCCCTCCAGCATTACAGTTAAAGGCATACTTGGAAAACATTACATATAGTGCTACAAAACATACATATAGTGATACTGTTGAATATGCAGAGATAAATGCTTCCACAATGAAAGCACTCATTGCCCAAGGCCTTTCTGCTGCACCCCTACCTGGTGCTGCCTGAGGCAATCGCCTCACCTGTAGTTCCAGCAAATATTATAACCCTTAAAAATGATAACCTTTAATAAATATCCTTAAAATAAGACACACAGGACAAAAATCACTGAGATGGTCTCAGATAAATCTACCGCAGGCAACCATACCCCTATATCCTAAGGGGTGGGGAGAGCTGTCCCTATGTTCTCACTCTAGTCTAGTGCTCAGCCCAGGGACGACCCCTGATGGTGGGGACTCCCTGTCCTCGAACCTGGACTCACAATGTCCTAAGACAACCCTAGCAATGAAGTAGAGGATAGAGGGTAGAGTAGGTGCCTGCCTGTAGAAAATAGAAAAAAAAGAAAGACACTATACATATACATTTACATATACACTCCCCTGAACATGGGGTAAATTGATGGAGTCTGTATACAGAGGCCTCACCTGGCCTCATTGGTGGTGCACCCCTGGATGTATATAAAATAAGCTGCTCCATGGCAGATATTTGATGGCTCCATTGCGGTTCCTAAGGTCCCCACGACAGACAGAGGCATAATCATAATCTTCAGTAGCTTCAGTTCAGTCTCCATGTCTGACCATGCATGGACTGCTGAAGACCTGCTGGTGAACCTGTAGAAGTGCTGATTATCAGATGAGTTCCTGTTCTGGAGTCTTTTTCTGTCTAATACCTGATTATACTGATTTCTGGGCCAAAGGGTGCCAGATAAAGAGAGTACAGAGACGTATATGACTTAGGCTGGGTTCCACATCACGTTTTTCCCCCATCCGTTTAACGTAGAAAACATATAACTGTACAGACCAAAAGTTTGTACACACCTTCTCATTTCAATGAAGTTTTCTTTATTTTCATGGACTATGAAGGCATCAAAACTATGAATTAACACATGTGGAATTTATACATAACAAACAAGTTGTGAAACAACTAAAAATATGTCTCATATTCTAGTTCTTCAAAGTAGCCACCTTTTGCTTTGATTACTAGCTTTGCACACTCTTGGCATTCTCTTGATGAGCTTCAAGAGGTAGTCCCCTGAAATGGTCTTCCAACAGTCTTGAAGGAGTTCCCAGAGATGCTTAGCACTTGTTGGCCCTTTTGCCTTCACTCTGCGGTCCAGCTCACCCCAAACCATCTCGATTGGGTTCAGGTCCGGTGACGGTGGAGACCAGGTCATCTGGTGCAGCACCCCATCACTCTCCTTCATGGTCAAAATATCCCTTACTTTCAAAGTTTTCCCAAATTTTCGGCTGACTGACTGACCATTCATTTCTTAAAGTAATGATGGCCACTCGTTTTTCTTTACTTAGCTGCTTTTTTCTTGCCATAATACCAATTCTAACAGTCTATTCAGTAGGAACTATCAGCTGTGTATCCACCTGACTTCTCCTCAACGCACTGATGGTCCCAACCCCATTTATAAGGCATGAAATCCCACTTATTAAACCTGACAGGGCACACCTGTGAAGTGAAAACCATTCAGGGGACTACCTCATGAAGCTCATCAAGAGAATGCTTAAGAGTTGTGCAAAGCAGTAATCAAAGCAAAAGGTGGCTACTTTGAAAGACCTAGAATATGACATTATTTTCAGTTGTTTCACACTTGTTTGTTATGTATATACAAACCAGATTCCAAAAAGTTGGGACACTATACAAATCGTGAATAAAAACTGAATGCAATGATGTGGAGGTGCCAACTTCTAATATTTATTCAGAATAGACATAAATCACGGAACAAAAGTTTAAAACTGAGAAAATGTACCATTTTAAGGGAAAAATATGTTGAATCAGAATTTCATGGTGTCAACAAATCCCCAAAAAGTTGGGACAAGGCCATTTTCACCACTGTGTGGCATCTCCCCTTCTTCTTACAACACGCAACAGACGTCTGGGGACCGAGGAGACCAGCTTTCTCAAGTTTAGAAAATAGAATGCTCTCCCCATTCTTGTCTAATACAGGCCTCTAACTGTTCAATCGTCTTGGGCCTTCTTTGTTGCACCTTCCTCTTTATGATGCGCCAAATGTTCTATAGGTGAAAGATCTGGACTGCAGACCTGGCCATTTCAGTACCCGGATCCTTCTCCTACGCAGCCATGATGTTGTGATTGATGCAGAATGTGGTCTGGCATTATCTTGTTGAAAATGCAGGGTCTTCCCTGAAAGAGATGACGTCTGGATGGGAGCATATGTTGTTCTAGAACCTGAATATATTTTTCTGCATTGATGGTGCCTTTCCAGACATGCAAGCTGCCCATGCCACATGCACTCATGCAACCCCATACCATCAGAGATGCAGGCTTCTGACTGAGCGT
Source organism: Bufo bufo (assembly GCF_905171765.1). Taxonomy (NCBI): domain Eukaryota; kingdom Metazoa; phylum Chordata; class Amphibia; order Anura; family Bufonidae; genus Bufo; species Bufo bufo. The sequence goes on from NC_053396.1 coordinate 161,759,660, forward strand.
TGATAACAACTTGGGTTGTCCTTGTCCTCTTTGGTCCGGATGACATGGCGTCCCAGATTTCCAAAAAGAACTTCGAATCGTGACTCGTCTGACCACAGAACAGTCTTCCATTTTGCCACCACTCCATTTTAAATGATCCCTGGCCCAGTGAAAATGCCTGAGCTTGTGGATCTTGCTTAGAAATGGCTTCTTCTTTGCACTGTAGAGTTTCAGCTGGCAACGGCGGAATGGCACGGTGGATTGTGTTCACTGACAATGGTTTCTGAAGTATTCCCTGAGCCCATTCTGTGATTTCCTTTACAGTAGCATTCCTTGTTTGTGGTGCAGTGTTGTTTAAGGGCCTGGAGATCACGGGCATCCAGTATGGTTTTACGGCCTTGACCTTACGCACAGAGATTGTTCCAGATTCTCTGAATCTTCAGATGATGTTATGCAACAGTTGATGATGATAGATGCAAAGTCTTTGCAATTTTTCGCTGGGTAAGACACCTTTCTGATATTGCTCCACTATCTTTCTGCGCAACAATGTTGGGAATTGGTGATCCTCTACCCATCTTGGCTTCTGAGAGACTTCCACTCTGAGAAGCTCTTTTTATACCCAATCATGTTGTCAATTGACCTAATTAGTGTTAATTGGTCTTCCAGCTCTTCATATGCTCAAATTTACTTTTTCCAGCCTCTTATTGCTACTCGTCCCAACTTTTGGGGATTTGTTGACACCGTGAAATTTGAATCAACGTATTTTTCCTTTGAAATGATACATTTACTCGGATTAAACGTTTGATCTGTCATCTACGTTCTATTACAAATAAAATATTGACATTTGCCATCTCCACATCATTGCATTCAGTTTTTATTCATAATTTGTTTAGAGTCCCAACTTTTTGGAATTCCGGTTTGTATTTCCACATGTGTTAATTCTTAGTTTTGATGTCTTCAGCTGTGAATCTACAATTTTCATAGTCATGAAAATAAAGAAAACTCTATGAATGAGAAGGTGTGTCCAAACTTTTGGTCTGTACTGTACATTAAACGAATGCCTCAGACTGATGCCAGACAATGGCATCTATTCATCATCGAGTTCCATTGTAAAAACAAAAAAGTATCTATTTTATTTATTAATATGTTGAGTCTCTGATATCTTAATATCAATGGGAGCAGGAGGAGTATTCCTTCACTAAAGAACTTCCCGTCCCTAGAGGAGATCAGCTATTTCATTAGGGAAAAAAATTAGGCAAATATCATGTTAAACTTATTAAGCAAAGCAATTAGACAGTAATTTTGTGCAGCTGGGTGTTTATGATGTCTGTACAGATCTGCACCTTTAAACAATCTAAATGATATTTGAACTTGTAATGTTTCTATGGTGACAGGAACTCGCAGCACCATTTTTATGATGCTTATCTAATTCCTTTTGTGATCATACTGTGTTTGCAATCTTGAACCTACAGGCAAACCGCAGCCGACTGTTTAATTTATTTATATATATAGATTTGGAAAGTTGGGGGTGTTTAATGACGCGGCGTAGCAGAACAATTAGTAAATGGGAAGAAAAGTATCATGAGGCAAAGGAAAGGACTCTTAATTCCATAGAATTATACTAATAATAGACATTTTTTTTTGTATGAATGTCGCATGGTTTCTAAAAAAATATTCACTCACCACAGTGGCGTCATGGCTAGTGTTGAGTGAACCCGAACTGGTAAAGTTCGGGTCCGTACGAACTTTGCGAGTTCGGGTACCCCGGCACCGACCTTTGCCGGAAAAGTTCGAGTTCGGTGTTCGGGCACTTAATAAAAGCTTTGAAGCTGTAGGCACCTTAGAAGCCATCATAGCCATGCCTACTAATGGAAATGGCTGTGATTGGCCGGTGCATCATGTGACCCAGCCCTCTATAAAAGCTGGATCACGTGTAGGACCGCATATCAGCTCTGAGTAGTGCAGGGACAGGAAGCAGGCAGCTGGAGTGAGGAGAGTGTTATGAATCTGGCTATTTGTTTTGTGGGTGAACCTACAGTATAAAGATTTTTTGTGGGTGCAATGCACCAGCTTTGCACCCCTGACACAGAAATATAATAATAAACCTGGCTGTTAATTCTGTGGGTGACTATAGTGATCTTTTGTGGGTGAAATCCACCATCTTTGTACCCCTGACACAAAAATATAATAGATAATCTGTCTGTTAGTTCGGTGGGTGACATATACCCAATTTTTGTGTGAGGTACACCAGCATTGCATACGTGACAGTGAAATTAATATAGTTAGTCTGTTAGAGTGGTGGGTGACATATTCCCATTCTTGTTGTGATGTACACACCGCATTGCATACCTGACAGGGAACTAAATACAGTTAATCTGTCTGTTAGTTCGGTGGGTGACATATACCCCAATTTTGTGTGAAGTATTTCATACGTGACAGTGAAATTGATATAATTAATCCGTCTGTTAGATTGGTGGGTGACATATACCCATTTCTGGTGTGAGGTACGCCTGCACTGCATACGTGACAGGGAAATTAATACAGTTAATCTGACTGTTAGTTCGGTGGGTGACATATACCCAATTTTTGTGTGAGGTACACCTGCATTGCATACGTGACAGTGAAATTGACATAGTTAATTTGTCTGTTAGTTCGATGGGTGACATATTCCCATTCTTGTTGTGAGGTACACCTGCACTGCATACCTGACAGGGAAATAAATACAGTTAATCCGTCTGTTAGTTCGGTGGGTGACATATACCCATTTTTTGTGTGAGGTACACATACGTGACAGTGAAATTGATATAGTTAATTTGTCAAATCAGCCAAGCAGTCTGAGCCCCAAGTCATGCAGCAGTCACTTATGCTTTTTGATGACTCTGCTAGCGGGGTTTCCTTGGGCCATCCACCTAGCCCAGAAGTGGAAGAGATGCTCCAATGCCCAACCACTTATGTTTCAGGATGTGGACATGGGAGGACCACCACAGCACGTCTTTGATGATCACGAAACACAGGTGTCAACTGCTGCGGCTTCCTGCATTGTGCAGACTGGCAAAGTGGGAAGGGGTAAGAGTGGGTGGAAGATGATGTGGCGGATGATGAGGTCCTAGACCCCACATGGAATCAAGGTCATGTGAGTAACGTGTGCAGTTCGGAGAAGGAGGTGGTGGTCACACAGCGCCAGCCGCACAGCAAAAGAGGCAGCATGGTGCAAAAGCAGAGTGGCCGTCCCCTAGCCAGTACGCCTTCTACTGCCCACCACACCCAGGGACTGAGCACACCAAAGCCAGCTCCAAGGAGTTCCCTGGCGTGGCAGTTCTTCAGACAATGTGCTGACGACAAGACGCGAGTGGTTTGCACGCTGTGCAATCAGAGCCTGAAGCAAAGCATAGATGTTCTAAACCTGAGCACCACCTGCATGACCAGGCATCTAATTGCAAAGCACGAGCTGCAGTGGAGTAAACACCTCAAAAACCATGAAAGATCTCAGGCTCCTCCTGCTCCCTCTTCTGCTGTAGTCTCGACCTCTTCCTCCCCCTCTGGAGTGACTGTGGCACCTGCCACCCAGCAAACAGAGGATGTGGCAGCAACGCCACCACCTCCGTCACCATCACCAAGCATCTCCACACTGTCCAATGGAAGCGTTCACCTGTCCATCTCCCAAACACTGGAGAGAAAGAGGAAGTACTTTCCTACCCACCCACGATCCCTGTCCCTGAATTCCAGCATTTGAAAATTCCTGGCCTTTGAAATGCTATCATTCCGTCTGGCGGAGATGGAGACTTTTAAAAACCTTATGGTGGTGGCTGTTGTTCCCAGCCGCCACTACTTTTCCAGGTGAGACATCCCTGCCCTGCACAACCAAGTGGCGGACAAAATCAGGTGTGCACTGCGCAACGCCATCTGTGGCAAGGTCCACATAACCACTGATATGTGGACCAGTAAGCACGGGCAAGGACGTTATATCTCCCTACTGGAGAAATGCAGTGGCGGCTGGGCCTGAGGTGGATAGCAGTTTGGTGCATGTCCTTCCGCCACCGAGTATTGCAGGACGTTTTTCTTTGCCTCCTGTTGCCTCTCCTCCTACTCCACTTCCTCCTCTTCCACCTTCTCATCCGGTCAGCGTAACACCTTCACCACGAACTTCAGCACAGCCAGGGGTAAACGACAGCAGGCAGTTTTGAAACTCATCTGTTTGGGGGAAAAAGCCCACACCGTGCAGGAACTGTGGACGGGCATGGAACAACAGACCGATGAGTGGTTGGTGCCAATGAGCCTCAAGCCTGGCTTGGTTGTATGCGATAACATGCGAAATCTCGTAAGCAGCTCTGGATCTAGCCGGTTTGACGCACATCCCTTGCCTGGTGCATGTGCTGAATTTGATGGTGCAGAGATTCCTGAAAAATTACCCCAATATGTCAGAGCTGCTGCAGAAAGTGCGGGTTGTCTCTGCTCGCTTTCGGCGTTCTCACCCTGCTGATGCTCGCCTGTCTGAGCTGCAGTGTAACTTCGGCCTTCCAGCCCACCGCCTCATATGCGACGTACCCACAAGGTGGAACTCCACCTTGAACATGCTGGAGAGACTGTGTGAGCAGCAGCAGGCGATAGTGGAGTTTCAGCTGCAGCATGTACGGTCGCTCTGCGGAACAGCACCACTTCACCACCAACAAGTGGGCCTCCATGCGGGACATGTGTGCCATGTTGCACTGTTTCGAGTACTCCATGAACATGGCCAGTGCCGATGATGCCGTCCTCAGCGTTACTATCCCACTTCTATGTCTCCTTGAAAAAACACTTCGGGTGATGATGGAAGAGGATTTGGCACAGGAGGAAGAGGGATCATTTCCATGGTTATCAGGCCAGTCATTCACAAGTGGCTCAGAGGTTGAGTTCCTGCACCAACAGAGGCCAGGTACAAAACTGTCCATCCAGGGCACAGTTCTGGAGGATGTGGACGAGGAGGAGGAACCGTGTTCACAGCAGGGTGGCACCCAAAGCAGCTCATGGGCATCACTGGAGCGTGGCTGGGGGGATACAGAGGACACAGACGATACACCACCCACAGAGGACAGCTTGTCGTTGCCTCTTGGCAGCCTGGCACACATGAGCGACTCCATGCTGCAGTGCCTGCGCAACGACCGCTGAGTTGCCCACATTTTAACCAGTGCTGATTACTGTGTGGCCACCCTGCTGGATCCCCGCTACAAGGACAATGTGCCGTCCTTAATTCCGTCACTGGAGCATGATAGGAAGATGCGCGAGTACAAGTGCATGCTGGTAGACACGCTGCTGGTGGCTTTCCCACCTGACAGCGGGGGCTCAGTGGAAGCACAAGGCGAAGGCAGAGAAGGAGGAAGAAGTCGCCAACGCAGCTGGGGCACCGCCAGTACCTCAGAAGGGAGGGTTAGCATGGCCGAAATGTGGAAAAGCTTTGTCAGCACACCACAACAACCAGCACCACCAGCTGATATGGAACGTCTTAGGCAGGAGGCAGCATTTCAGCAACATGGTGGAACCAGTACATGTGCACACGCCTACACGTACTGACTGATGGTTCTGCCCCATTTAACTTCTGGTCTCCAAATTGGACACATGGCCTGACCTTGCCCTTACGCCTTGGAGGTGCTGGCCTGCCCTGCGGCCAGTGTATTGTCTGAACGTGTGTTTAGCACGGCAGGGGGGGTGATCACAGGACAAGTGCAGGCCGCCTGTCCACAGCCAATGCTGACAAGCTCACGTTCATTAAAATGAACCAGGCATGGATCCCACAGGACTCGTCCGTACCTTGTGCTGAGTAGACAAGTATACCGGCCGCACCCAGCCATTGTTATTCTCCAGTGCACTTTCTCCTTGCATTCTCTTTTCTATTTCCCAATGTTTTGGGGTCTTCCCAAATTTATTTTTAAAAAAATATAGAAAGAAAAAATGTAAATAAAAAAAACAAACGAAAACGGTGTTGGCTACCTCCTCTTCCACCGCCGCTTCCACCTACACCGCCACGTCCACCGCCTCCTCAACCTCCTACTCTACTTTGACCTCCACCTCCTAGTTCAAGATTATTATTATTATTTTTTTTTTCTATTCTATGTTATTTTAAGTAATTTCCCTATCCACATTTGTTTGCAGGGCAATTGTCCTGCTCTTACTTCCATTTTGCTTCCTTTTGCAGCCCTCTAGCCCTTATTATGTCTATTTTACAGGCATTTTAGTGCCCCAAAATTCGGGTCCCTATTGACTTCAATGGGGTTCGGGGTCAAGTTCGGCTGAACCCGGCGAACCTGAACTTCCAGGTGTTCGCTCATCCCTAGTTATGGCCAGTAATGGCTGCTGTTTTGTGCATTGAACTACTAATCTCCCTTTTTTTAAGATGAATTATTATTATTATTATAATATTATTATTTATTATTAAAGCGCTATTCATTCCATAGCACTGTACATATGAGAAGAGGTATACCTACATAATACAGACAATTGCACTAATCATAAACAAGACGAGTTACAAACTGGTACAGAAGGAGAGAGGGCCCTGCCTGTGAGGACTTACAATCTACATGGTATGGGAGAAGGACACAGTAGGAGCGGGTGAAGTTGGTCATGGCGGTATAGAGGCAGCAGGGTCACTGGTTGTAGGCTTGTCTGAAGAGGTGGGTTTTCAGGTTTCTTTTGAAGGATTCCACTGTTGGTGAGAGTCTGATATGTTGGGGTAGCGAGTTCCAGAGTATGAGGGATGCACTGGAGAAATCTTGGAGTCTATTGTGGGAAGAAGTGAGGAGAGGAGAAGAGAGAAGTATGAATGAATGGTCAAGGATGTTTTCTATACTACTGGCGCCTTATTTAGTGGCTTATGCCGCAATAATTTTAATAATGGTACAGTTCAACACCCCAGAAATTAATTTTCTCTTTTCACACCAGTCTGTCAATCAAGGCCCTAAGGGTCAGCAGAAGCAATCTTATTGTGAATATATCGGACTCCTAAACTATGACTCCTGTGTACTCATTGTGCCTTCCTAATAGCCAAAAGCATAGCATTTTTTGTGCCTTCTTGGCTACTATGATACTGACCTGTATCTGTAATATGGGAATTCATCAAATAAAATTACTGAAATGTATTATAAATTATAAATATATTCCCAAATACCTTCCATTGGTTATAATGGCTTGTTTTGTCTAGGGTGCAACCATCAGGGAAAATAAAATGGCCGCCATCCTATTAGTACACACAAAACACAGTAGGGGAAGTTACTTCACAACACTGAGCTAAAAAGCTGCCTCCTCTCTGCTCTACTTGTCAGGGATTATGATCCTGAATATAGGTGATACGATCTTTAGATGAATCTCTGTAGGAATGGAGTTCATGAGGAGACATGAAGTACAGAGAGGACGGACAGGACAGACTGTGGTAATGTGGGGCGGTGGTAATGGAGACGGCACACAAGTGCTGATGCTCACATTCCCACCTCCTCTCTGTACTTCTCTGTCTCCTCGTGAACTCCATTCTTACAAAGATTCAGCTGTAGATCTTCTCAGCTGTATTCAGGAAAGGAGGACGAGGCAGCTCTTTAGCTTAGTATTCTGAAGTTACTTGTGTGATTAGGACAGGTTTTGTGTGTATTAATAGGACAATGGCCATTTTATTTCCTCTGATAATTGCTCCCCAGACAAAGCAAGCCATTATAACTAATGAAAGGTATTTGGGAATTTATAATAAAGTAATATTTAAAGGGGTTATCACATGACTGATGTAAAACATCAGACATCATATAGTACACAACAATAACTTTCTAACAAAGCTAGAACCAGCCCTGTACCTCACATGCATCTAGGTATCTCCTTATTCATTGCTCTGCTAAATTTATATCAAGCTGACAGCTCAGATGGCTTGTCTATTCTGATGAACCTCTCTCCCTATGACAACACAGGAGGCATGCAATTAATAAAGTATTCAGATCTAGGTGCTGGTCTGAAAACTGTGAAATATTTTTTGTGGGACAATAAACTTTAAGGCACCTTGCAGACAAGCGTTCCTCCCGCAGCGAGTCCGCAACGCAGCTCCCGGCCTGACCTCCCAGCGCTGCCTGGGGTCACATAGCATTATATTGATTTATGATGCTATGCAACCCTTACAGTTCTGGAATGTATTGGATAATACTGGCATAATGCTGCCAGTGTTATCCAATACATTCCAGAACTTGTAAGGGTTACATAGCATCATAAATCAATATAATGCTATGTGAATCCCATCAGCGCTGGGAGGTCAGACTGGGTGCTGCGATACAGACTCGCTGCGGGAGGAATGCTCGTCTGCAAGGGGCCTAAGTATTTTCAGTAATTTTATTTATTCCCAGAGAACCCCCCCTAACCCACCCCATGTTCTTATAACTATTTCTTTTGGAAGCTGCTATTGTCTGACTACTAAATAAAAATGTAGTGTTTTGACTAATGACAAAGTGTAGAGTAGTCTGTCTACCCATGCTGTATAATGTGTTAAAAAGTTATTTTTGGAACTTGCTCATTAAAAGTCGTTAGAAGGATTCTGTCAGCGATCTCCCATGCAACCATGGCCAATGACAAACTGGTTTAGATCACTTTAGTATAATGCTGCTTTTCTGTTCTTGATCTGTTGCTTGAAATCCGTCATTTTGTGTAACACCCAAAGCTCTGCTCCAACCGACGTAATCATACACAGTATGCAGCACATTTGTTTACAAGGCTAAAGTGCTCATGTTCTAATATACGAATGAACAGGACCAGGGAAGATTGATAGGGAACCCACAGAAAAGGTCTGGGTTTAGGTTCACCAAGAGCAATAGTGTTGTCCTCTTTGCACCAAGCACCTAATTTGCATATTAAAAAGCAAATATCATGGCATTGGAGCCACAGCTGAATATGAAGAAGCAAGTATTTCCAAGAAATCAGCATTATAGTAAGCAGTATTATGACTGTACCATTGATTATACAGTTTTTGTGTTCTGCCCCAACCCCCCCATAATTCTTCTTCTTCTTCGATTACATGCAGCAAAAATGTATTTGATACTTGGCAGGACAAAAAAAAGTGCTTCTGTCTCCTACAATCACCTACATTTGACTGCAGTAAAGTGATCTGTACAAGAAGTCGCACCTACTATTAGGCTTAGTGGCCAGTGTGAAAACTGCAGGATTTAATGTTTTTTTGTTTAAATATAATTCCTTGTTTGGGGGAAACATATTCAAGTACTATCTGTCTTCCTATCTAAATCTATCTACTTCATTATTGATATTTTACTTAAAATTGAAATTAATGGCGTGTGCAACCTGCAGTCTGATGAAGCTAATAAACAGCAAAGAGCTCTAGATTAAAAACTTACTGTACACACGTTACATGAACCATTAGGGGTAGTCTTTAAATGACCCTTATAATGGTCAAAGTAGTGATACATTTTCTAGAATCACTTTGTTAATAATAAGAAAATAAATATTTGTACATAAAAAAGCAACATTTTAAACTGTTCATATTTGGAGGAAGTTGTAGATCGCATATACTGTATATTTTCTGCGTTGTGCTTCAGTGAATCTGATAGTAAATATTTACTTTCTTTTCTTCCAGGATCAGATCTACAAGTCTGTGTCACAAAAACCTCAACATGTTGTTCCAAGAAAATGGAGGAGAGATATCAAGTTGCCTCTCGTGTAAACATGGAGCAGCTCATTCAGACTGCCAGCGCTAAACTGAAGTTCCTGATAATTCAGAATGCAGCTATATTTCAGGGTAATTATGTCCTGGCATGTTCATCCAAAATCTGCAGATTATTAGCAACAGTCATCAAAGTTTACTTATTGTACATTATCGACCTATAATGCAAAAAATACTTGTATCTAGCTTTATATATTATTTGTGCAGTGCGCCTATGGGAATGCATTGGGTTTAACTTTAATATCTAACTGGGATATGCTAAATTTGACAAGCTTACTCCTGCTTCATCTGTTCCAGGAAACCAGTCTTACCTCAAGCTCTGCAGTGAGAATGCATATTGAAGTTGACTGCATCTGAATGTCTCCATATTTTTTGGTGATGTGTGCCAAATGTGATGTGGATATTAAATGGGTTTTCCATGTCAACATTTGTGGCATATTGTTAAGATGGGTGTGGGTCCCACCTTTGGGAACCACTTCTTTCTGCAGAACGGGGCTCCCAAAGTGAAGGGGAGTGCACAGTGCTTGCACTGCGTCCACTCCATTCACTGCTATGCAAATAGTGAGTGCACTCAGTTATTTTTAGAAGCCTTATAGCAGTGAATGGAGAGCAAGCTGTGCAAGCGCGACTGCTTTCCTTTTGCTTCAGAGGTCCAGTTCTTGAGATATATGACATTTGTGTTATATCCTTGTGATATGCAACAAAGGTTGAGATTAGAGATGAGCGAATCGACTTTGGATGTTTCATCCGAAGTCGATTCGCTCATCCCTAGTTGAGATGGGATAACCCTTTTAAGTCTTTGTAAAAGTTTAAAAGTGTTATAGTGGCTCACTTTACTCAAATACTATTGGTAAGGGTGCTTGGTTTATAAGTGGCTCACCCAGTCACTTGAGGGCTTGAAAATGGTAATTAATATTGGTTAAACCAGCACTCACCATCCAAAACACATCTAAAACCAAGCTAAAATAGCTAAAATTTATTCGAATAAATGTTAAAATATCGATGAATAATCTAAGAAATCGGTAGACATAAAAATTCTTGAAACTACATATAAATATAAATAAAAATATAAAAAAATATAAAAAAAATATATAAAAATATAAATATATATATATAAAAATATAAAAATAAGAATAAGAATGTAAAATAAGATTCTTTTTTAAATATTTTTATTCATATTTTACATTGTATTATATGTATTTATGGTCAGGGCTAGGAAACGTCAGCGTACGCAGAGACCCCTGCCCTGAGCAAGGTGGCTGAATTATGCCGGGAGCCACGACGAGGGTACACCAAGAAAAGGGGGCATACCCAGGGAAACCTTGGAAAAAGGGGGGGGGGGGGGGGGGCGTGAAGCTCGGGCGCCTGGCTGGACGGGAGTGAGCGGAATATAAGGCCAGACGCCCCTCCCACAAATGCAGGCTGGAACCAGCCTTACCTATTTATGGTCAGGGCTAGGAAACGTCATCGTACGCAGAGACCCCTGCCCTGAGCAAGGTGGCTGAATTATGCCGGGAGCCACGACGAGGGTACACCAAGAAAAGGGGGCAAAAACAAACCATTAGTAACAACATTTTATTACATGATTTACAAAGCCAAAGAACAAAAGGCACGTGCGATCTCAAATTGAGGATCAGGAATATATCTAGTGTAGCAAGAGGACCGCCAACGCCCCATGCTTCGAATGACGTGAGCTGGCACCTGATGTCGTGATGCGGCAGAAGCTGCCCCTATGCGGAAGAATGCCCTGATATAATTTTGGGGTCGTATCCTAAACCTTGGGCAAGAGCACGGATTGCAGGTAATGAACCGTGTGGCGGTAAGGGGTTTGCCGGCGTGCGGCAGGAGAGGACTATCTGAAGGACCGACCCGAATGAGTGATAATAATTGGTGCAGCACCTGAACTGGGCACCATAAGTTGGAGGACGGAATAAAATTTGATTGCAGTAGGGGGACCCGTCTGACTGGTCTTAGTAGAGGGAAGGAGAAGAGTTGTAGCAACCTCGGCCCCAAGACAGATGCTGTTTCAACGGGTGACCCTGACGGTTCGGACCGGCTAAAACTTCCCCCGGCCTAAGAAACCCATAAAAAATGAGGTACATGGCTGCTTTCAAGACCAAGCTAGTGGAGGGCCCAAAAGGATGACCGTCCAAAGACGAGGAGAGAGCCCTAAACAACTCGCTAGACACGGGTTGCCTACGGCTCTGGGACCCCTGACCCTCTTTCTGAATACCCCGAAGGGTGGCCTTAATGGCCTGAACAGAGAAAAAGGACCCGCGGTGTGGATCATCCATCATGAAGTGGTGTTGCAGCCCAGCTAAATAGAGTTTGATGGTATTGTGTGACAGCCCCAGTTGGTAGTGACAATGGGCTAAAAAGGCCATGATGTGAGCCGTTTCGGAATGAAGACCCCTTGGGTGAGTTCTGGAGAATTTATCGAACGCCCTCAAGCCGGCCTGGTAATTCCTCGCTGTATTATGCGAAAGAGACTTTCTGACCAGACCCTTGGCTTCGTCTATGAGGACATCTAGCCCAGGGTGAGGGTGCTGAAATGAGGCACGGGCGCACCTGACCGATCCGCGTCGGGCACTTCCTGGAAAAAAACGGGAAATTAAAGCGGGAAAGAGCGTCCGCGGCCCTATTCTGCTCGCCTGATATATGTATGCATCGGAAATGAAAATTGTGGCGGAGGGACAGCCAGACTAGCTTGCGCAAAAAAGCCATGATCTTGAACGACTGGGCCCTGCCTTTGTTAACGATGTCCACCAAGGTCTGACTATCCGTGACAAAGGACACGGACGAATTAGACCAAAGGTGACCCCAAACCTGGGCTGCCGCCACTACGGGATATAGTTCCAGGAGGGGAGAGGATTTAAGAGCAGCAGGATCAGAGGCCAATTCTGGCGGCCATCCGGCGGCCAACCAATGGGACCTGAAAATGGCAGCGAACCCGAATGACCCCGCGGCATCAGAAAAGACGAGAGGAGAAGCTGAACCCCACTGTGGCACGAATAGTGAAATGCCATTCCAAGTGGACAGAAAACTGTCCCACATGCACAGGTCCGCGATGGCATGACCGTCGAGATGGACAACAGAATCCTGCTCTGGAGCGGAGGGCAACAGAGATAATAAACTGGCGAGAAAGGTCCTGCCTTGAGGCATGATTCTGGTGGCGAAATTAAGCATCCCCAGCAAGGATTGCAACTCGACCTTGGTCAAAGAGAGGGACCGGACCGCCCGAGAGATGGCAGATCGGATCCGATGCAATTTCTCGCTGGGGAGGCTGGCCTCCAGCTTACTGTATCCAGAATTATGCCCAAGAAGGTGACCCTGGGTGGCCGGACCCTCCGTCTTGGCGGCAGCGACAGGGACCTGAAGACGGGCAAAAATATCCAAAAGAGTGTGAGGAATGGATGGGACCTGACTAGGACTTTCTACCATAAGGAAGTCATCCAGGTAGTGAACTACCATGGATAACCCGCCATGATGGGTAAGGATCCAGTGCAGTGCTTTGGCTAGTTGGTCGAAAAGCCACGGGCTACTTTTAGACCCGAAAGTGAGACGGTTGGCGAAGTAGTAATTGCCCGCCCACTTGAAGCCATAATACTTCCAAAGCTGAGGGTGGATAGGAAGCTGCTTGAAAGCATCGGCTATATCTACTTTAGCCAACCAAGCCCCGGCCCCTGCCAGCAAAATGTACTGAATTGCCTCGTCGACCGAGGAATATTGCATTGAATACTCCTCGGATGGGATGAGAGAATTGAGACTCGGGATGGCCGACATATGAGGCGCAGAGAGGTCGTAAATGAGACGCTTTTTATTAGATGACAGTTTAGTAACAAGACCAATGGGACTGATGCGCCAGGACTGGAAAGGAATGTCTGCGAACGGACCGATGACAAACCCCTTGTCGACCTCCAGTTGGATGAGAGAGGTGACAGCCTCAGGATCGTTGGCCGCGGATAGCAGGTTAGGACCCGTCCAACAGCCCTGCGGGAGAGTAATGAGGCCCGTATGGAAACCCTCTCGGAACCCATCCAACAAGAAGGAGACAAAAAGCCGATCAGGGTGGTCCCGCAGGAGAGCAGCCAGTAACCCCAAACTAATGTCGGCTAGTCAGGAATCCTTGGCTGCCCTCCTGGGACAGGAGGAGCGGGGATGGGCCCGAAAACAAGGGAACAAATATGGAGCGCCCGGCAGGAATTGAAGGCACATCCCTTGGCGTTAAAATTATTGCAAACCTGGTTGCCCCCGAGAAACACGATGGGTCTGCCCAGCTTATCTAACGACGGGGAAGACCTGGATGACCCAGAAGGACCTGCCGAGGGGGCTGACTGTGGGGCTTGCACCGGATTGGGACACCAGTCGGTAGAATGAAAAATGGACTGGCAGGTAGCACAGAGGGGGGCCTTGAGACCCGCAAAATGCCGGCAAAACAATTCCATATCCAGCTCCGCCCAGCTAGACACGAACTGGAACTGACTCAAAGCGGCCGCGGCTTTAGCCGAAAAAGAACGATGATAATCGTAAAAAGCCGTGCCGCCGTATTTGTGCCCCAAGTCCGCAATCCGGTACAAGTAAGTGTCCAGCTCTGCCCTGCGATCTGGTTGAGCAGAACACACCACGTCCCTGTAAAGGCTGAAGGCCAGGACAAACTCGGACATAGATAGTTTCCTATTGAGCCGAGCATCCTTAGCTCTCAATACCACAGATACCTCTCCGCAGTTGACGACCCGATTCTCTGAAATATCCTGGGAGGCAATAAGGATGGATGCGAGGTTCACGTCCTTGCCCGCCAGGATATCCTTTTTAATATGCTCGGGGACGAAGTGGGAAGGGGCGATCTGAGGGGTGACAGAAGGCCTACCTGCAACGTCCAGCGGAATGGCAGGGGTGACTGCCGACCCTGGAAATTGCGGTGGAACCGTGGGCCTGGATTCCAGGACCGCTACCTAGCCTGAATGTTCCGAAACTGAGCCAGCCAGCCCAGCGATGGACGACTGAATCTGAGCTAAGGCCAGCTGTATAGCATCCGGGTTGGAAGGGCCCGCCATCGGGGCCGGGGCCGTCATCAGCAGGCGATACAATTCGGCCTTGCGAGCGGACGCCGGATGCCGTATCCCCCTGCGGTTGAGTTCGGCGACCAATCTAGGCACCGTCCAGCTTCTTAATGATGTACCGCTGTCGCGCCCAGAGACGGGAGTTCCAGGTATGGAGACGTTATCGACCATATCGGAGGAGACGTGGGACATATCTGACCTGAGAAAAAAGACGAGTAAAGAACACCCAGAAAAAGCAACGAAACAGACGTATGCGAAGAGGCCGGACGGAAGAATGTGAGAAACAATAAAGTAAAAAATGCCCATCGGACGAACCACCTACCTGGTAGGACACGACTGAGTTTGGAAGCACGGCCCCAAAAACCCCAAATGCCAAAGATGGAGCTAATGAAAGGAAAATGACCCTGAGTAGAACCGAAATTTTAACCCTGCCTTGCGAACCCTCTATGAACTGACTTACCAGAGAGCGCTCCGGAATTGCCTGGTCGAAAACGTGGAACGCGTACAACTAAAGTCCGAACTAAAGGGAGGAACAATACAAGGATAGGATTTAAAGAACATAAACAGACCCTAAGAATAAACCGGAGACCCAGACAACCTGGGCGATCCAGGGACATTGAAAACCTGGGTGATCCAGGGACACAGACAACCTGGGCGATCCAGGGACACTGACAACCTGGGCGATCCAGGGACACTGACAACCTGGGTGATCCAAGGACACAGACAACCTGGGCGATCCAGGGACACTGACAACCTGGGCGATCCAGGGACACTGACAACCTGGGCGATCCAGGGACACTGACAACCTGGGCGATCCAGGAACACTGACAACCTGGGCGATCCAGGAACATTGACAACCTGGGCGATCCAGGGACATTGACAACCTGGGCGATCCAGGGACACTGACAACCTGGGCGATCCAGGGACATTGACAACCTGGGCGATCCAGGGACACAGACAACCTGGGCGATCCAGGGACACTGACAACCTGGGCGATCCAGGGACACTGACAACCTGGGCGATCCAGGGACACCGACAACCTGGGCGATCCAGGGACACTGACAACCTGGGCGATCCAGGGACACTGACAACCTGGGTGATCCAGGGACATTGACAACCTGGGTGATCCAGAGACATAGACAACCTGGGCGATCCAGGGACATTGACAACCTGGGTGATCCCAGGACCCCGCAAAAGGGGGAACCGGGAAGTAACGTGAAAAAATCCCCTCGCAAATTCTGGCACCATGATGCTGGAGGATTTCGAACCCAGAAATAAGCGTGAATTGATATATTGTTTCTTTTTTTTTTTTTTTTTTTTTAAAAATAACGCCCCCCCTTTTTTTTTTTTTTTTTCTTTTAACACCCAGCATTGCAGCTCCTAAACCCGCTGGTGACCTGCCGGAGGGGTTCAGGAGGCATGAATGTAGCGAAGCCCCCCTGGACACAGGAGTACCCCTGCACCAAACCTGAGAACCGTGCATGCCTCCAGAGCTGACAGCGCAGCTCCCGAGGCATAACACGCCGACTCGCCCCGACACAGGAGCACCCCTGCACCATAACATCAGAATTCGCGAGTACCTAAAGTGCAGACAGCGCTGTTATAAAGGCATATGAACAAAACCCCGCCGTGACACAGGAAAACCCCTGCACCAAAACCACAGAATTAATGAGTACTTTTAGTGCATGCAAACAAAGCCACGCCGCGGCGCTGCCGCTGGCCCCTGAACTCTTTAATGAGCCTTATGCAGAGCGGCATAAATGGAAGTGTGCTGAGTTAGGACACCGCTCCCCCGACCCGGCCGCCTGTGCCTGCGTGGGCGGAACATGCTGGGGGAGAGCGGCATCCCACCGGGCAACCCCCCGAAGCCAGTAACCCGGGCGAACGTGAAAGTAGAGTGGGGACGCGACACCCCGATTACCTGGCAGGCTGGCGGCGGAACTGGCGGCGGAGGCACGTGACCGCGATACCCGGAAGTGACGATACTGAAGGAGGAGCGTAAGCCGCAGTAATGCGTGAAGCTCGGGCGCCTGGCTGGACGGGAGTGAGCGGAATATAAAGCCAGACGCCCCTCCCACAAATGCAGGCTGGAAACCAGCCTTACCTATATGTAGTTTCAAGAATTTCTTAGATTATTCATCGATATTTTAACATTTATTCAAATAAATTTTAGCTGTTCAATCACTTGGTTTTAGATGTGTTTTGGATGGTGAGTGCTGGTTTAACCAATATTTGATAACCTTTTAAGTCTTTACCTTTTGTGTAAAGCTTAGTCTGTGCTCATGCACACAGCCCTGGATGGTGGCACACTGACTGCAAGATGGGTTTGTTAAGCTGGCCTTACACTAGAGATTTTGGTGGAACAGACCAATTTAGACACTTTTCTGCTGACCATTGGTGCCTTTTCGTGACATGAGCTTTAGACGCTGTGTCATCTGGTGAATGAGTAGGGACATCTGTATGCCTAAAACTAATGAATGCAATTTCCAGTTTTGATGTAAAAATGAAATGCCCCCAGTAGTCAGCAATGTGCCCTGCTGCCATCAAGTGTGCCCTTTTAGCTAGTCAGAAGTATTGTGCAGATTCAAATGGCCCATTTCCATAGACTAGGGATATACAACTTGTGGCCTGGCATTTTTTATGGCCCCCAACCTTCTACACTCAGAAATGCAAGTTGGTTTGTGGCTGCTCACATGTAGTTTCCAGGTCAGAGAGATAAGCAGTGGTCCCCATATATAAGGAGAATAGGGTTCTTTGACCCTTGTTTGGCACTCCAGAAAGGACTATGTAAGTTAGAGCAATGGTTTCCTATGCGCGCAACTCTATCCATTGTAATTTATGGGAGTTGTGAAGTACTAGGCTGTTATCAAAACACACATAATCTTCAAAGGATGGAGCCACATGCATTTACAATCTTCTCCTTTCTGGAGTGCTGATTGGGAAGAAGGGGACTCCCAATATATAAAAAAAAAGGTCTCGTCTGCACTGGATTCGTGCAGCGAGCCGATGGACTTAGGCGCCAATCACAACCCGAGCTTGGATACGAGATTTTTTTTATTTTGAAAAGACGATGCGTTTCGGGGTACTCAGGACCCCTTTATCAAGTCTGTATCCTCGGCACCGTGAGCCCGCTGGTGCACTCTCCTGGAGGATCCCTTTCAGAAGGAATACTAGTCAGCGCTGGTAATTGATGCTGGAGAGTGTCCTGTTGTAGCGGCGCTGCTGTGCTGGCTGCACGTGCGATGCAGGTAGGAGCCCTGAAAGTGGAATCTGCACTTTTGATATGCCATAAATGTGTCAGATGGTAATACCCATTTAAGGCCTCTTTCACACTTGCGTTGTTGGGATCCGGCATGCACTTCCGTTGCCGGAGGTGCCTGCCGGATCCCAACAACGCAAGTGTACTGAAAGCATTTGAAGACGGAACCGTCTTCCAAATGCTTTCAGTGTTACTATGGCACCCAGGACGCTATTAAAGTCCTGGTTGCCATAGTAGGAGCGGGGAGCGGGGGAGCGGTATACTTACAGTCCGTGCGGCTCCCCGGGCGCTCCAGAATGACGTCAGAGCGCCCCATGCGCATGGATGACGTGATCCATGTGATCACGTGATCCATGCGCTTGGGGCGCCCTGACGTCACTCTGGAGCGCCCGGGGAGCCGCACGGACGGTAAGTATGCTGCTCCCCTGCTCCCCGCTACACTTACCATGGCTGTCAGGACTTTAGCGTCCCGGCAGCCATGGTAACTATTCAGAAAAAGCTAAACGTCGGGTCCGGCAATGCGCCGAAACGACGTTTAGCTTAAGGCCGGATCCGGATCAATGCCTTTCAATGGGCATTGATCCCGGATCCGGCCTTGCGGCAAGTGTTCCGGATTTTTGGCCGGAGCAAAAAGCGCAGCATGCTGCGGTATTTTCTCCGGCCAAAAAACGTTCCGTACCGGAACTGAAGACATCCTGATGCATCCTGAACGGATTACTCTCCATTCAGAATGCATTAGGATAATCCTGATCAGTATTCTTCCGGCATAGAGTCCCGACGACGGAACTCTATGCCGGAAGACAATAACGCAAGTGTGAAAGAGCCCTAAGGAGTTTTCTGGGATTTTAATATTGATGACCAATCCTTCAACCAGCTGATCAGTGGGGTGCTGGGTGTCGAACCCCCGCCAATCTGATTTTGATTACTGATCCTGAGGATAGGTCATTAATATTAAAACCCCTTTTAAGTTTTATTCTGGCCCTTGGGAGTCGTAAATATGGTAGTGAAAAGGTTGTACATCCCTGCCATAGACCCATTATAAGAGGGAATTCATTCTTCTGATTTGCTCAGAGGGTTCACTAAGAAAAAAAGAGAATCACTAGTACAATATATATATATATATATATATATACACTGCTCAAAAAAATAAAGGGAACACTTAAACAACACAATGTAACTCCAAGTCAATCACACTTCTGTGAAATCAAACTGTCCACTTAGGAAGCAACACTGAGTGACAATCAATTTCACATGCTGTTGTGCAAATGGGATAGACAACAGGTGGAAATTATAGGCAATTAGCAAGACACCCCCAATAAAGGAGTGGTTCTGCAGGTGGTGACCACAGACCACTTCTCAGTTCCTATGCTTCCTGGCTGATGTTTTGTTCACTTTTTAATGCTGGCGGTGCTTTCACTCTAGTGGTAGCATGAGACAGAGTCTACAACCCACACAAGTGGCTCAGGTAGTGCAGCTTATCCAGGATGGCACATCAATGCGACGTGTGGCAAGAAGGTTTGCTGTGTCTGTCAGCGTAGTGTCCAGAGCATGGAGGCGCTACCAGGAGACAGGCCAGTACATCAGGAGACGTGGAGGAGGCCGTAGGAGGGCAACAACCCAGCAGCAGGACCGCTACCTCCGCCTTTGTGCAAGGAGGAACAGGAGGAGCACTGCCAGAGCCCTGCAAAATGACCTCCAGCAGGCCACAAATGTGCATGTGTCTGCTCAAACGGTCAGAAACAGACTCCATGAGGGTGATATGAGGGCCCGACGTCCACAGGTGGTGGTTGTGCTTACAGCCCAACACCGTGCAGGACGTTTGGCACATGCCAGAGAACACCAAGATTGGCAAATTCGCCAATGGCGCCCTGTGCTCTTCACAGATGAAAGCAGGTTCACACTGAGCACATCTGACAGACGTGACAGAGTCTTGAGATGCCGTGGAGAACGTTCTGCTGCCTGCAACATCCTCCAGCATGACCGGTTTGGCATTGGGTCAGTAATGGCGTGGGGTGGCCTTTCTTTGAGATGAGATCCTCAGACCCCTTGTGAGACCATATGCTGGTGCGGTTGGCCCTGGGTTCCTCCTAATGCAAGACAATGCTAGACCTCATGTGGCTGGAGTGTGTCAGCAGTTCCTGCAAGACGAAGGCATTGATGCTATGGACTGGCCCGCCCGTTCCCCAGACCTGAATCCAATTGAGCACATCTGGGACATCATGTCTCGCTCTATCCACCAACGTCATGTTGCACCACAGACTGTCCAGGAGTTGGCAGATGCTTTTAGTCCAGGTCTGGGAGGAGATCCCTCAGGAGACCGTCCGCCACCTCCTCAGGAGCATGCACAGGCGTGTGTAGGGAGGTCATACAGGCACGTCGAGGCCACACACACTACTGAGCCTCATTTGGACTTGTTTTAAGGACATTACATTAAAGTTGGATCAGCCTGTAGTGTGTTTTTCCACTTTAATTTTGAGTCCAAATCCAGACCTCCATGGGTTAAAAAATTGGATTTCCATTTTTTTTATTTTTGTGTGATTTTGTTGTCAGCACATTCAACTATGTAAAGAACAAAGTATTTCAGAAGAATATTTAATTATTCAGATCTGTGTTCCCTTTATTTTTTTGAGCAGTGTATATATAAAGCCCATTATCCCATGCCTAAGAGGAATTTAAGAGGGTGCTATTGCTTTTACTAGTTTAATTTATTAGGCCATCTTAAAGAAACCCTTTTTTTTAAGATGCTTACCCCAGTGAATTTAACATCTAGGCAGTAATTATGCATTCTAAATAGTGCTGAGCGATTCGAAGTTTGTAAAGTCAGCAAAGCTGAATTTCCTCATGCTTCGTGGAAACAAATCGATCTTCCCTGACATGGCGGTAAAAAGAAAAAAAAATCATAGTTACCTCATCCATTTGAGTGTGAAAAGGCCACTGTGGCCATCTTGCTTGAAAATCCATGCAAAATCTTGTTCGCGGTGACGTATGCGGTCACCACACCAGTCGATGTGATTACATCATCACACGCCATGCAAGTTTTGACGTTGAATCTTCAAGCAAGATGGCTGTGGCGGCCTCTTCACGATCAAATGGATGAGGTATGATATAATTTTAGTTTTTTTTAATTAGCAAACACTAAAATGTGTTAATATGAATCTCAGATGCCTCGATCAACGATGAACGTGGCATCTGAGGGATTCAATGATGAGGGGGTGGCGCAATCGCTGTTCCCTGTCATTGCACCTGCTATTTACCAAGAAATGCACTTCGTGATGAAGCAACTTTTTTAAATAAAATTCGGTGAAGCAGCCGAATCGAAGTTTAGAGAAGTTCGCTAATCTCTAATTCCGACTTAATTTTTGCATGACAATGGGTTGTATAACAGCAGAAAGATCAGATTTTCTTTCCCAGAAAAAGCGCCTCTCTTGCCGGTGGGTCATGTCTGGTACTGCAGCCCCCCGTCTCTATTCATTGTCGAAATAGATACAGCCTATGTATGATCCTTATCAATTCTGCCAGATTATACCCTCACAGTGTTAAAAATAATGGATGTAAGGTGGTCTCTTCCCCATGTCCAGCCTGACTTTACACCCCATATTAAGGGCTGAAGGCAAGCATAGATTTATAATGGGACTCTTAGTAGGAATGCTTCTAGATGTAAAGTCAGGATAAGATTGAATTCGCCATGCTGACACAATGCTTTGTATATGTCAATTTTTATGTACTTTGCTGAAACACAGAAGCTATTGTAGTATAGATCTAAACAACAGTGCAGAGCTATAATTCTGTCCATGCGCTGGAAATATGGCTCTGCATCTGTGTATTTTCTTATAATGGCAATTGCCGGGTTCCATCACTCTGTGTAGGGCTATTAGCGGTTGAAAGGTGAGAATAGGATGTGCACGTGCTGCCAGCCGCTTGTCGGAGACTGATCAAATGCGTTTCCTGCCACAGTTTAGATATCATTGTGTGGTATCGTCTGGGGAAGTGTGAATAATTTTATTAATTAAGTTTTTAATTGCATAAACCCATATTATTTATGTCTCCTTGCCTCCTGGCAAACGGATAAAATTAGTGTACACGTTGTGAGCCGTATGGTTTATTGAAATGTTTTGTCTCCTATGTAAGCTACATCGTCCTGAGCTGTTGTTTAGTCTACAGAATTGCTATTGCTGTGCTGCACTGCACAGATGAGTATTGTTAGTGTCTACAAGATCCACATTTCTAAGCCCTGGTCTTCTTGTAAGGTGTGGGTGAAGGCCAAACAGTCTTTGGTAGCGATGGCAACGAGCCACTAGATGCTGGCGCTCAATACAATTCTACAGACAGTCTCTTTATTTCCTTAAATGGTTTCTCTTGGAATTATTTAAATTGGCCACCAGCAACCCTGACTTAGAATGTGAGCACAGCTGTCTAGGTGAAGGTGGGGCGTGTGGTGGCGGGGCATCACTACACTGCTCTACAATAGATGGTAATTATGATGCAATCCTGCCTACAGGAGAGCAGCCTGACCGGAAAACTCACCAAGTGCAGAAGCGTAGTGTGTAGTGAGGCTCCCCTTCCCCTCGAGGCAGCTCTGAAGGTGGTGGCAACCAGTCCTGCTCACATTCTAGGACAGGTTGCTGGAGGCCATTTTAAATAATTCCCGAAGAAACCCCTGCAAGTTAATATTTTGATACATCAGCTACCCTTGTCCTGAATACTGGAATTTTCTGGCACAGGCTCCACTTGACTCCTGCACAGATGCTGTATTCATCCTGTTTCTTGTCTCTCCAGAGACTTCCGGTATGAGGCTGACTCAAAGTCCTCCTCCTTGCGTCACAGTACCGGTGCTTTTGTCCGGGTGCTGTAGAGGATTTTGGTGGCCTATTCAAACAACTTTGCAGATTCGTTATATCTTTCTTTACCTCTGCACAAATGTCTGTCTCTCAGGGGAGCACTGCTCACATGTGTCTGAACAGGAAACAGTTCCTTTCTCTTGCTGTGACATGAGGACCTGCCTAGCCTGGTCATCGAACATGCTCCTGCAAAAATGCCCTAAGATAGTAATCAAAACAGCAGCAAAGTCCAAATTCCATGTATAAGGGTTAAATGGTGAAAACCTGCAATGTAGTTCTTAACATACATCTTCCATCGTTCTGATTAGTGTTGAGCGAATCGAAGTTAATGAAGTGGAATTCGATCCAAATTTAAAAAATTAGATTCGCCACAAATCTGAATTTGCAGGCAATTTGTCGTATCGAATTGAATTTACTTCTAAAATGGCTGCTGCACATGTTAGAAAGTGAAAGTAAGAAGCCAGGGAAGGAGGGATCACCTATAATGCTCTACAGCCAGCCAATCAGCAGATAGCATATACTTGGAAAAAGAGAAAAAAAAAGGTGGGTCCAGCCAGACTCGAGGGCGCCAACCCTGTAACGTAGTGTATGAATAAAACTAAATAGGAGAATGTAGTAATGTCTAATAAGAATCAAAATACATAGTGGGTATCAGATAACACCTTAAAACATATCAAAAGATAAGAACAAGGTAAAACCAAGAAAATCTGTGTTATGACTCACTTCACGAGGGGAGATAGTCTATGGGATAAACTCAAGACACCCATAGGCTTAACTCCCCCGCCAGGATCGCATGTAGAATCACAGGAAGAGGCCGGAGTCACCAAGTGGGTACGTCAGGAAACTTTCCTTTTATTGGAATCGAGGCTCAATGCGTTTCGGGGGCTATACAGTGCACCACCTTCTTCAGGAGAAATAACATAGGACAAACATAAAGGGTATACATACATGCAGGTATTTAATAGTAGTCCATGGTTTGAGTCTTGCACATGGTGGGGAGGAACTGAATGGTGATGTCACTTCCTGTGGGTGTTCACCAAAATGTCCAAAGATGATCAAAATATGGAGGAATATCATTATAAACAATGTATATTAAATACAGGTTGAGGTTATGGTCAATAATATTGTAAATAAAGTTTCTATGATCTTCAAAATAGACATGTTGCCGGCCACTTCCTGTAAGTGCAAAGGTCAAGGGTACTACTTCCAATTCAGTTTTAATCAAGATCGTCGTGGAAATTAAATAGAATGCCCAGGATTCGAACCCTGGTCTCCCATGTCAAGGCCAGAGCCCCTTGACCAGTACATAATCCAGCCAGCTATATCAGGGCTTTCTATTTATATTCCACTATCGAAACCGGAAGAAGTACCCTTGACCTTTGCACTCCATGTGCGTTCCACTTACAGGAAAGTGGCCGGCAACATGTCTATTTTGAAGATCATAGAAACGTTATTTTCAATATTATTGACCATAACCTCAACCTGTATTTAATATACTGTACATTGTTTATAATGATATTCCTCCATATTTTGATCATCTTTGGACATTTTGGTGAACACCCACAGGAAGTGAGCCTCGATTCCAATAAAAGTGGAAGTTTCCTGACGTACCCACTTAGTGACTGCGGCCTCTTCCTGTGATTCTACATGCGATCCTGGTGGGGGAGTTAAGCCTATGGGTGTCTTGAGTTTATCCTATAGACTATCGCCCCTCGTGAAGTGAGTCATAACACAGATTTTCTTGGTTTTACCTTGTTCTTATCTTTTAATATGTTTTAAGGTGTTATCCGATACCCACTATGTATTTTGATCCTTATTGGACATTACTACATTCTCCTATTTAGTTTTATTCATACACTTCAGACAGAAACATGTCCTATTCTTGTCAGTTTTGCCGACAAGGATAGGCATTGTTATAATGGATCCATGTTTTGCGGACTGAAAAATACATACGGTCGTGTGCATGAGCCCTAAGAGTGACGCCTGTCATCTGCCTGTCATACTGACGCACACCATTTTACCACCACAGCAGTCTAACTATGCACGTTTCTGCAATGCACAGTGATGTACACAGAGATACGTGCTCCCTGCAGGCTGAGAAAATAGCTGATTTTTAACACACTTTGTGACAAATTAATCCATATCGAATTGAACATTTTTTTTTAATTCGATAAACGCGTGAATCAAATTTTTGAAAACTTCGCTCATCTCTAGTTATGATCTATCAGGAGTATCACACATTTCATGAGTACTAACTTATATACTATTAGAAGTCATATTTGGCTATTAGTGCCTTGCTGTAGTAGACTGATCAAAGTCAATATTGCTGATACAGCCTATAGCTCATTAGTACTTCATTAATTAATAAACCCCAGTGGGGTCTTTCAGCTGCCCTTGAGAACCACAGGAACACATCTCTCCCATCTGATGTCTAAGCTAAGCCTGCTGTCATCCATATCAAGGTCATACTGGAAAACAGTTTTATCACTTCATGTTACATGACCATATGGAGCACATGTTATTCTTCCACCATTGCAAGGTGTTCTAACAAGACTGTGCTGATGAATGGTGGCGGACTGAGCCAAGAGCAAATGGTGCAGGTCATATGCCAGAGATTTATTTTATCCACAGTGGTGTCTGGACGTGGGTAAAGGTTGTGTTGATTCAATCAAGGTTTATGAGCAGGAGTTCTCCAGGTGATGAATAGTAGACTGTATCAGAGTCATCCACTTTGGACAATCCATTTTTTGTTGTTAAGCTGGTCATAGGTCATGGCTAGAACCTCCACCGATCATCTGTAATCTGTGAGGGGACCCTAGGACCAAGTGTTTTGATTTCTCTGCAGCACCACTGCAGGGGGCATGAAGCATTGCAAATATCTTATTGAAATGACTGGCTGAGTGTGTAATTTATGAATATTCCCCTATTCTGCATAAAAATAAAGGTGATGCCAGTACAGTTTTTCCTTGGACTTATGAAAATATAACATGAGACCAGTATGTAGACTCTTTGACCATCATTGATAATTTTGCTTCTAATTTCCTGATATACATATGTTGCCCTTTCAACCAATGACTTTAGGCATGATCATAATAAGATGGAGGGCTTCCGAGATTTTGTCCCTTTGATATCTGCCAATGGTCTCTGTACAACAACCCATCTTTGCTGGCAGTTTTGCAGGGGAAGCAATGGCAAGCAGTTGAAATTTGCCTCAGGCCACTGCTAAAGGAAGAAACTAGAATAATATAATATTAGAGGTTTGTTAACTTATGCAATTTTGTAATGTTCTTTAATTAGGTTGACTTTGCAACCCATTCTCCAGTTTATTTCTTTCATATTTTTTCATTCTGCATGTGTTGCTGTATGTATTTTTCACGATCCCTTGTACATATACTGTGCCCTCTATTTGATGTGAGCAGAATCCAGCCAGATGTTATTTTTCCAGTAAATTAAATTTCCTATTGGCAAAAGCTTTTTCCTCAGCAAGGTCCAAGGGAAATAGGCTGGTATTTGCAGAATTTCAGTCAGGCATATCTGCTACAATGTTCACTTAACAAACTTTATTAGGACTTAAAAGCTTTTCACCCTTAGGCCTCTTTTTCATAGCCAAAAAGATCACAGCTTCCAAATTTAAAATGCCCATAATTTATAGTTGGGCTTGCGTAGTGTTTTTTTTTTTTACTGACTTTATAAATAAAATGAGGCTTTTGATGTATGTTTTTCCTGGAAATGTAAATTAACAAGTGAAATGACTGGAAACATTGTTGTAAATCAGAAAAAAATTCTAATGTGCAGGTTATGGCTACTGTAAAGAGCCAGGAAAATGTCTATAGAACACAAACTATATACAGTTTATATAGACAAATGTATAATTTTTTTTTTCTTTCATCAGGAGTAAAAAAATATCAATGTATGTGTGCCTCTAATTATTTTTTTCCTTGATAGCTTTGTGGTTCTAGGAAGCATGCTCGGGGATACCGCCAAGATCATAGGTAAACCTGCTCACACGGCTGTATTGTGGGTCTGTTTTGAATGCATCTGTTATGTGCACTCAGCCTGCAATGGATCCATACTGTGCCTCTGTCTGCCTCTGCTTTTACTCTGTTGTTGTTTTAAGATGCAGTATTACAGAGCTATTCTCCTCTCCATATGCACTGCTTCTACACTGCGTGCAGAATTATTAGGCAAATGAGTATTTTGACCACATCATCCTCTTTATGCATGTTGTCTTACTCCAAGCTGTATAGCTCGAAAGCCTACTACCAATTAAGCATATTAGGTGATGTGCATCTCTGTAATGAGAAGGGGTGTGGTCTAATGGACATCAACACCCTATATTAGGTGTGCATAATTATTAGGCAACTTCCTTTCCTTTGGCAAAATGGGTCAAAAGAAGGACTTGACAGGCTCAGAAAAGTCAAAAATAGTGAGATATCTTGCAGAGGGATGCAGCACTCTTAAAATTGCAAAAGCTTCTGAAGCGTGATCATCGAACAATCAAGCGTTTCATTCAAAATAGTGAACAGGGTCGCAAAAAGCGTGTGGAAAAACCAAGGCGCAAAATAACTGCCCATGAACTGAGAAAAGTCAAGCGCTGCAGCTGCCAAGATGCCACTTGCCAACCAGTTTGGCCATATTTCAGAGCTGCAACATCACTGGAAGTGCCCAAAAGCACAAGGTGTGCAATACTCAGAGACATGGCCAAGGTAAGAAAGGCTGAAAGACGACCACCACTGAACAAGACACACAAGCTGAAACGTCAAGACTGGGCCAAGAAATATCTCAAGACTGAATTTTTCTAAGGTTTTATGGACTGATGAAATGAGAGTGAGTCTTGATGGGCCAGATGGATGGGCCCGTGGCTGGATTGGTAAAGGGCAGAGAGCTCCAGTCCGACTCAGACGCCAGCAAGGTGGAGGTGGAGTACTGGTTTGGGCTGGTATCATCAAAGATGAGCTTGTGGGGCCTTTTCGGGTTGAGGATGAGTCAAGCTCAACTCCAGTCCTACTGCCACTTTCTGGAAGACACCTTCTTCAAGCAGTGGTACAGGAAGAAGTCTGCATCCTTCAAGAAAAACATGATTTTCATGCAGGACAATGCTCCATCACACGCGTCCAAGTACTCCACAGCGTGGCTGGCAAGAAAGGGTATAAAAGAAGAAAATCTAATGACATGGCTCCTTGTTCACTGATCTGAACCCCCATTGAGAACCTGTGGTCATCATCAAATGTGAGATTTACAAGGAGGGGAAAAACAGTACACCTCTCTGAACAGTGTCTGGGAGGCTGTGGTTGCTGCTGCACGCAATGTTGATGGTGAACAGATCAAAAACACTGACAGAATACATGGATGGCAGGCTTTTGAGTGTCCTTGCAAAGAAAGGTGGCTATATTGGTCACTGATTTGTTTTTGTTTTGTTTTTGAATGTCAGAAATGTATATTTGTGAATGTTGAGATGTTATATTGGTTTCACTGGTAAAAATAAATAATTGAAATGGGTATATATTTGTTTTTATTTTTAGTTGCCTAATAATTATGCACAGTAATAGTCACCTGCACACACATATATCCCCTAAAATAGCTAAAACTAAAAACAAACTAAAAACTACTTCCAAAAAAATATTCAGCTTTGATATTAATGAGTTTTTGGGTTCATTGAGAACATGGTTGTTGTTCAATAATAAAATTAATCCTCAAAAATACAACTTGCCTAATAATTCTGCACTCCCTGTATAGGAGAGGACAGTGCCTTACTGAAGCATCATATGGCCAGACGAGAAATGCAGTCTAAAATTAACCTGTAAGGAATCCCTCTGCTCCATGCGTGCAGCAATCCATGTTTTTAGTACCTGTAATTTGAAGGTTATGTTCCATGCATATGATATATTGCTGAGTGGAACCAGTCATAATCTGTTCAGTTTGGCACCTTGCTAAATTTGAACTTTTAAAGGCCATGGACACTGTTGACTTAAAAAAAAAATAGTTTTTATAAACATTAATGTTACCTTGAGTTGCAGTGAAGTTCAGGCTGTGGACTTCACACCTTCATTCACTTTCAAACTCCCTGAAATGCAGCTTGCAACCTGATCCTTTTCTTAGAATCTTTTTTTTGCAGGTGTGTTCCTCCCAGTGATACATGCTGGATGTAAGCCCTGAGTGCCCAGGATGCTGCTGCCTTGGTCAGCTCCTTATCAGCACAGCTTCAGCCTTGAGTGTGACCCCCGCTATCCGATAGTCTGTAGGGACTTATCTCTCCTTTTATACATTGATACTTCACTTTTGAAATTACCCCCCCTCCACCCATGTGTGCCTTTCCTCACTATCACTACATGAAACTCAGATTTTTTACTTCCTTGTTATACTCTGATCTGCCTTGTCTAACATCCTTCCACTCCTTCTGCTTTCTCGAAGGTCTCATGCACAAGACTGTGTAAAAACGCGCCAGCCCCCCCCCCCACGGCCCTGTTTCATCCCAGGTTTAGTTGGAATGCCGAGAGGTGTGGTGCGGCCTTATGTGTCACGGTGCTCCTACCTGGATACAGCAGGAGCCCAGGCTTTGGCTCAATAGCATTGAAAAGGGGAATAATTGAGGGATAAAGGAAAATAACTTGAGTGCAGCACCCTTGTTGTGAAGTTCAACGGCCGCTTTACTTGAATAAACTTTCATCCAACGATTAGCAGGCTTTGTGTTGGTTCAGCAGGCCTTAACGTAAATTGGCAGGCAAACTCAGTACTCAGCTTTCTCTCTTGCTCTGCTGTACTGACAGGCTTGCTTAATAGTTTTAAATCAATAGGCCAAAGCACTCTTTTTAAAAAAAAAAAAAAAGGGGTGGGTGCACGTCCGGGTTGTGTTCTGTAACTTCACCTCAAGAACTGTATATATCACACAAATATTTAGACAGCACTCCGTGATGATGATAAATAGTGATTTATTTCATATTATTTCAGCTGGAAACAGTGGTATATCAGTTGCGTGCAACGTTTCGGGCTTGCTTAATAACTTTGTTTTTCTTCTTTAAGCTGCACTAAATTCTGCTCAACTCGGGTTTACTGTAGTATAGCACTGTCCTGGTATCTTTGCATTGGGTTGCGTCCACTGTTATTCCCCTCCTGACACTCAGCAAAACTTATCTTCAGCCGAAGAACTCTTCCACTTGCTGCTTTCTCTTATGGTGGCCAAATAACTATTCCTATGGCCTCTATGGCTTCCAGACATCTTTCTTCATGGCCAGCAGAGCTTAGGGTGCTCTGGCTGGTGTAGGCACGCCTTATCGCGCCCCTGATCACACTCTTCCTGTCTAGAACTAACTGGAAACTCCTGCCGCACCCTTCTGGCACTGCCACCTGCTGGTGAACCAGGCACACTACATGTAATAAACAGTTGCATAGAAAGATTATCATTGCACAATGTAGAGGACCTGGACAGAAATACACAGATGACATTTAGGTTAGCCCACTAGAGATAGTAGCAGGGTGCAGGAGTGGTAACACCACTCTGGGGTGTTACATGTGTGCTGGCCATGCCTGTGCACAGGTACCCACTGTGTGACTGCCATGTGTGGACGCAGACCCATCCGATAGTTTGCAACTGCAAAAAAGTAGTACATGCACTACTTTTTAGTGGTATGGAGCACAGAAGGAAAACCCCTGGGCTTCCATAAATTTCTGATCCGTATCTCCATTCCGCAACGCATCTTCCGAATTGCGAACCCATTCTTGATATGGTGCGCACACGTCCGGTGCCAGTATATTGCAGACCCGCTGTTTGCAGGCTGCAAGAGGGGCACAGACCTAGCTACGGTTGTGTGCATGAGCATAACACTGAGATAGGAGAGGGGGAGGGAGAGCAGAAAACGCTGGCACAGCAAGGAGCAATGTGTTGTCAGTTCTGTGTCACTTTTTATATAAGTTGAAGCTTTGATTTTCTTTGTGTAAAGAATAGCAACCTATTATGCCATGTGTTATAGACTTTTCTCACCTTTCAGAAAGGATGAAAGCGGGGTACCTTTTGTGAGGCTGATATTTTCTTACTATAAAAGGTATGTATTGCGCAAATGTCTTGCAGTGCCCAGAGCTTACTCTGAATTGGATACGCTTTATATTGCATTGAATTCTTGTTATTATCTCAGTGCTTGTCCAGGCATTAAATGTCAATAGATTGGAGAAAAATATCATAGGAGAAACATAGCTATGTATAGCAATTATCTTCAGACACTTAAACTGGTGATTCAGATGTCTAGGGCAGAAAGCAAAATTATACTAACAAAATTGCTTTTCTATACATGAAGCAGTGACAATACTTTTCCTTCTTTTTATCCCTTTAAAGTCACTGGGCAGTCAACAGATATACACTGCTCAAAAAATAAAGGGAACACTTAAACAACACAATGTAACTCCAAGTCAATCACACTTCTGTGAAATCAAACTGTCCACTTAGGAAGCAACACTGAGTGACAATCAATTTCACATGCTGTTGTGCAAATGGGATAGACAGCAAGTGGAAATTATAGGCAATTAGCAAGACACCCCAATAAAGAAATTGGTTCTGCAGGTGGTGACCACAGACCACTTCTCAGTTCCTATGCTTCCTGGCTGATGTTTTGGTCACTTTTGAATGCTGGCGGTGATTTCACTCTAGTGGTAGCATGAGACGGAGTCTACAACCCACACAAGTGGCTCAGGTAGTGCAGCTTATCCAGGATGGCACATCAATGCAAGCTGTGGCAAGAAGGTTTGCTGTGTCTGTCAGCGTAGTGTCCAGAGCATGGAGGCGCTACCAGGAGACAGGCCAGTACATCAGGAGACGTGGAGGAGGCTGTAGGAGGGCAACAACCCAGCAGCAGGACCGCTACCTCCGCCTTTGTGCAAGGAGGAACAGGAGGAGCACTGCCAGAGCCCTGCAAAATGACCTCCAGCAGGCCACAAATGTGCATGTGTCTTCTCAAACGGTCAGAAACAGACTCCATGAGTGTGATATTAGGGCCCGACATCCACAGGTGGGGGTTGTGCTTACAGCCCAACACCGTGCAGGACGTTTGCCATTTGCCAGAGAACACCAAGATTGGCAAATTCGCCACTGGTGCCCTGTGCTCTTCACAGATGAAAGCAGGTTCACACTGAGCACATGTGACAGACGTGACAGAGTCTGGAGATGCCGTGGAGGAACGTTCTGCTGCCTGCAAACATCCTTCCAGCATGACCGGTTTGGCATTCTGGGTCTAGTAATGGTGTGGGGTGGCATTTCTTTGGAGGGCCGCACAGCCCTCCATGTGCTCGCCAGAGGTAGCATGACTGCCATTAGGTACCGAGATGAGATCCTCAGACCCCTTGTGAGACCATATGCTGGTGCGGGTTGGCCCTGGGTTCCTCCCTAATGCAAAGACAATGCTAGACTCATGTGGCTGGAGTGTGTCAGCAGTTCCTGCAAGACGAAGGCATTGATGCGTATGGACTGGCCCGCCCTGTTTGCCCAGACCTGAATCACAATTGAGCACATCTGGGACATCATGTCTCGCTCTATCCACCAAGTCACGTTGCACCACCAGACTGTCCAGGAGTTGGCAGATGCTTTAGTGCAGGTCTGGGAGGAGATCCCTCAGGAGACCGTCCGCCACCTGCATAGGAGCATGCGCAGGCGTTGTAGGGAGGTCATACAGGCACGTGGAGGCCACACACACTACGGAGCCTCATTTTGACTTGTTTTAAGGACATTACATCAAAGTTGGATCAGCCTGTAGTGTGTTTTTCCACTTTAATTTTGAGTGTGACTCCTAATCCAGACCTCCATGAGTTGAAAAATGTGATTTCCATTTTTTTTATTTTTGTGTGATTTTGTTGTCAGCACATTCAACTATGTAAAGAACAAAGTATTTCAGAAGAATATTTAATTAATTCAGATCTAGAATGTGTTATTTTTGTGTTCCTTATTTTTTTGAGCAGTGTAGTTGTGGCTACTTTCTCACTAGCGTTCGGGGCTCCGCTTGTGAGCTCCGTTTGAAGGGGCCTCACAAGCGGCCCCGAACGCATCCGTATTGCCCTAATGCATTCTGAGTGGATGCGGATCCGCTCAGAATGCATCAGTCTGGCACCGTTCAGCCTCCGCTCCACTCAGCAAGCGAACACCTGATCGCTGCTTGCAGCGTTCGGGTGTCCGCCTGGCCGTGCGGAGGCAAATGGATCCGTCCAGACTTACAATGTAAGTCAATGGGGTCGGATCCGTTTGAATTTGACACTATATGGCTCAATTTTCAAACGGATCCGTCCCCCATTGACTTTCAATGTAAAGTCTGGACGGATCCGTCTGAAGCTACTTTCACACACTTAGAATTTTTTCTACAATATAATGCAGACGGATCCGTTCTGAACGGATCCCAAGTCTGCATTATATGAGCGGATCCGTCTGGGCAGACCCCAGACGGATCCGCTCTGAACGCTAGTGTGAAAGTAGCCTTAAAACAGTGATTCATTTTTTTTCTTACTTTTTTTGTTTGAGATTTTGCCTGAAAACTCAGCTTAAATGACATTTTGGCCTTCCTTTTGGACTAATATTTAGTATATGTAAAGCAGTAGAATGAGAATTTCCCCTGCCCCAGCAGTGAGTTCCATTGATGGAAGATGAAACAGAATGGTCTAGAACAGCGGGGGAAATGTATTATGTTTGTGTGTTTTGGCATGATATGCGCCTAGTTTTTGGCGCTTTGTTTACCTGACAATTGATTGCCTAATGCTTTGGTTTCTAAACTTATAAAATGGTAATAGTTAAGCACACAATAATTTATCATATATTTATGATAATAATTGATCATATATATTTTAGGGCATTGTTTGTTATTTGTGCAATTATTTGGCACAATTTATGCTAGCACCTACTTGGTCTAATCTGATGCCATCAAATAAGATAGGATTGTGACACAATTTGGCAGCTAATTATTACAAATAAAAATGCAAGTAGTAAATCTACCCTGACCTTTCTCAACCCAGTCTTTGGGTCATATATTGAGGATTTTCTTATTATTGCACAGGTGAATTTGTTTCACTAAATCAAAAATGGCACGTGTTCTCTTGTTTTGGGTATGTGTCCATATGACAAACTGTGTCGTTTGTTTATTAAACTACCCAGTAATATATAAGCATATTATAACTGTCCATGCAGGGGTGGACTAGCCATAGACCCTACAGGTTAATTACACGGTGGTACGGAGCTGTCCGATACCTCCTTACTGCTGCTGGGGTACTGTCCGATACCTCCTTACTGCTGCTGGGGTACAGAATGATCTGCTCCTTATGTAACTGGCCAGCAGCTGCAGATACCCTCCTGAATTCCATCATATGGACTGTCCTCAGGATGGTGATAGAGTTGAATACTGCAGCAGGGCATGGGAAGACGATGGCTTTATATCTTAAAGGGGTTGTCCGGGTTCAGAGCTGAACTTTGACATATCCCCATTTTCAACCCCCTTCCGGTCCCCTTAATATGAGCATAGAAGCATTTCATGCTCCAATGCTCTCCTTGTATAGCGCAGGGCATGGGCTTTTTTGTTTATATTTTTTCACTGCTAGATGCAGGCTCCTGCCTAGCAATGTTCCCAGTGACGTCACAGGCTCTGATGGGCAAGGCTTTAGCGCTGCCCTAGCCTGTAAAATGGCTAGGGCAGCCCTGAAGCCTGCCTATTAGTGTCGGTGGCGTCACCAGGCTCACTGCTAAGCGGAAGCCTCTGCCTAGCTTTAGCCATGTAGAGCCCGGTACTTCACCGGATCTCCAAAAAATGTATTTTCCCTGCGCGATTGAGCGCAGGGCAAAGGAGAGCATCGGTGCATGATGCTCATGTCAGGGGGGCTGCCTGGGTGACAATGGGGATATGCCAGAGTTCAGCTCTGAACCTGGGCAAACCCTTTAATTAGAGGGAACTGGAGAGGGACAGAATGTGCAGCTATTGATGGCCACCATAGAGGGGCTGCTTCTGGCACAGTATCGAGTGCTGCACTGTGGTATTTAGTTCTGATGGGATGGAATTTTGTACTGCACTATAGTATTACTGACCCCGTCTACTTGTTTCGGATAAATCTAGATGTGTTGGCATTGCCTACTTGTGTTGCCTTGCCTTCAATTTGAACCTGCCTATAACATAGGGGCCACGTTTCAGGGTTTTCCATGGCCACTTTACATTCCTAGTCCTCCCCCTTCAGGGCTGTCCGTCTCCTCTCTCCTTGGGCGCCATCTCCTCAAGGTTACAGTACACCCCACAACCCAATTAACTTTCAGCCACATTCGTGCCTCCCTTCATCCTGGGCATGTGCTGAACAGTGGTACTGATAGCAGCTCAGCAATGGCATCAGTGTTGGATGAGTAAATTAGAAAGCATCACAGTTTTAAATGGGCGCTATAATAAAAAAAATAAAAAATTCATGTTAGAATTATAGAATTACTCACAAGAATATTGTTTTTCCATTAGGTATGCACAAATTGACATCACTGACACACAGCAATGTATATTATATATTCCAAAAGGCATATACTGTGTTTTATTGTTCACATTGAACAACCCAACAGCTGACCGAATTAATAATGGAGAACTTAACAAGTTCCACTCTACAGCAACCAGCAGCTCAGGTTCTTGACAGTATAAAACCTAGCCTGACATAAAGGCAGGAGCCTTAAATCTGCAACAGCTCAGTAGTCTGGAGTTGCGCTTAAACAGGACTTGTCAGAAATGAGCTCTTGCTGTAATTGGGTGGAAAAGCCAAATAATATCTAAATTTTTTGCGAGTGACATTAGATGCCTTTGCCTATTTATTGAATAAAAAATCTGATTACTATATCAAAATTATAGAAAAAAGATTGCTTGAAGTAAAGCCTCTTTGTTCTTTCTTTTGACCTCAACTAAATATCAGAAGGCTTCATGCACTCAACCAAGTCCACAAACCAGGATGCACAAACTCCCGCTACCCGCCTGCCGAATGCTGCAGTTTTAATCACTCCCTTCAATAGAAATGGCTATTCTTATATGCAAAATGGGCAAGAATAGGACACGTTCTAATAATTTGTACAGACGGCACACAGATGCATTTTTTGCAGACCCTTCGAGAAACGACTGACTTCATATGTGATCTGCAAAAAATTGCGGGCCCAGAGATATGGTTGTGTGTCTAAAGCTAAAGAGCTAATGTTCCACGAAAGACTGGTGGCTATGCAAAGGCGGATTGGCCATAGACTCTACAGGGAAATTTTTCTGGTGAGCCGATGCCTAGGAGGGCCACCCAAGCCCCTACTTACGGCCACCAGCCAGGTTCATAATGACCCTGATTCTCTCCTATGCACCTGGCCAGCAGCCGCAGGTGTTCTCCTGATTTTCAACTGTATCTACGTCCTCAGGACAGTGATATAGTTGAATAAAGTGCGTCAGGTTGCAGTATTTTGGGGCGGCACTGTTGGTATTTGGTTCAGCTGGGGCACTATATTTGCTCTGCACTATCGTACTGCTGGCCCTGCCTAATTTAGTTGCCTCTGCCTTCTGTCAGTTTGGATCTACTACAACATGGGGCCACTTTAAAAAAAAAAAAATTCCCAGGGCCACTTTCACTTCTTAATCCGCCCCTGTGGCGTCGGTGTCTTCCACCTGACCAGCCTTCATAATATTTATACTAGACTTAGGGGGACATTTATCAAGACTGCTACTCCAGTTTTCTGGTGGTAAAAAGTTGCAAGTGATGTGTGTCACCTTTTTTGCACAAAATCATGTGACTTTTGGACAGAAAGTAGGTCTGTTTTGGCCATTAGACCACTTTTATGTTTCAAATGCTTTATTGAAAAGTGTTTTCATCATCATAAAAGCATCCTAATATAGTAAACATAAAATTCATAACAAATGTATTATGGTCATACATTAAGTACAGAAATAGTACGGTAAGAACAATAACGTACGTCCAATGGAGAATCCAGTGGCAATTATCCGCTGGGAGTTAGCAGGTAAACATCATAATAAAAACACATAATTGAACAGACTTTACTTGTCCGCTTTGGGTTAACCCCTTACGGCATTATGAGACACTATAAAGATAGACTACCGCTGTACGTTGGCGGAGTAAGCCGAGGAAATCCAAGGCTCCCACAACTTCTCAAAAGCTTCAAAGTATTCCGCCCGAATTGCGGAGAGTGTTTCATAGAGTAAGTAACCTATTAACTCTGTCCAAAACTGCCTGGTAACTCAATGTATTTGTTTTCCATTTGAACGCTATATGAATTCACAGCAGCCATTAAGATGTGTTGTGATAGCTTGAATTTGGTGAAAGTTTAGCTTGGGAGGTTTAATCTCCTAGGAGGCATAAAGCAGGCGTAGGTTGATAAGGCAGTTCCAGTAATGTGGTGAGTAACCTACCAATTTTTTGACCAGAACAGCTGGACATGAGGGACATGTCCACCAAATATGGTATACTTTTAGCCATCCTCATAAAGCATAATGGCGACACATCTGGATATATACGATGTAACCGAAATGGCACTAAATGAGTTCTATGAAGAAACTTTCACAGAGGTCTCCGCTAGTGTGGTCTGCCAGGAGTCTTGGTCAAAGTCTGAGAACGAGTGAACCATTCGAGTAGTGGGCAATCTACCTGGATATCCCTATCCCACTCCCGCCATGTATGGGAGTCGAACCCCCTCAGGTGCGAGGATCTAGCATGCCATCAGTCTGGACAATAATCCCTTGTCTATGCAAAAGAGAAATTGACAAATCGCTCAAAGGGGGTGAAGTCCACAATCTGATTGGCCGTCTGCAAAGAATGGAGAAATGAGAAAACCTGATTTAGCCCTGAACTACTCACCACCAGGGAGGTCAAATCTATCTCTAAAATCATTCAGGGTAACCAGCTTCCCCTAATCAGGAATTCTGTGCCAGATTTGTACATTTATTGTCAATCCACCATTTGAAATTGGAAGTCTTGAAACCTGGTGGAAAGGCAGGATTGCCTATTAAGTGTAGGAGTGGGCGAGAGTTTCGACTGCAGTGAAAACTTAAATCTGACTGATCTCCATAACAGGAGAGCCTGGTATGACAGTGGTGAGTCAGAGCGAATCTTTTTCGGAATGGGTAGTGTAGACCAGAGTAAGGCTCTCCACGACCAAGAAGAGAAGAGGGACCTGTTTCCATCGAGACCCATAGTGGTGTGTCTCAGTTTAGTATGTGTCCAAGAAAAGTTCGGCTAATCTAGCTGCTTTATAATATTTTAAGAAATCAGGAACTGAAAGACCACCTTGTGTTTTATGTAGACACATGATAGCCCGAGCTATACGAGCACGTTTTGTTGCCCCATATAAACTTCATCACCTCCCTCTGTAGGTCGTGGAGATCCCCACTGGGATCGGTATGGTATAGTCCTGAATAAGTGAAAGGAGCTTAGGCAAGACTACCATCCTAGTCACATGTATTCTGCCTATCCAAGATATTGGACAATGTGCTCCAGGTCTTAAGATCTTCCCTGATAGCCCTATAAGGAGGGATGTAGTTCATCTTATACATCAGGTGGGGACTATTGTGCCTAAATATGGTATATGACCCGGTTGGTAGTGGAATTGGAAGTTTTTTAACAGGAGAGACTTCAGGTAATGTGGGGTATTACATAACATAAGCTCGGATTTTTGATGATTAGATCGTGAAGTCCAGAGGCCTTTGAAAAGTTATCTAAAAATTCGTAATAGGTTTGGTAGGGATACAAGAGGGTTAGTAAGGGAAAGGAGGAAGATCGTCAGCAAACAAGCTCAATTTGTATTCCGTACCTCCAACCCTGACGCCTGTCACATTTTGGTCCCTTCTAATAGAAAACAGCTAGGGGCTCCATAGCCAAGGCAAAAAGTGCCGGAGATAAGGGGCACCCTTGGCGTTGTACCTCTAAGTATCTGGATAGGGGCAGGGTTCAGTGACGGGAGTTTAAGGTTATGCAACTGGAGTCGAATAAAGAGCCCGTAATAGGCTTGTACAAAAAGGACCTTTAATACCCGATCGACTGGAGGACTGAGTGTAAGTATTCCCACGTAAACTGAGTCAAAGGCCCTTTTCTATATCAAGAGCCAGGACAGCTAATGGTGTATTTCCTTTATTCGCTACTTGAATCAGATTGAGGATTTTACGTATATTGTCAGGGGCTTCCCTACCAGGAATAAACCGTACTTGGTCTTTACAATAAGGTTAGGTGGAGCAAAACTATTAAGTCTGCGTGCGAGTATAGACGTAAGAATTTTTGTGTCCAAGTTCAATAAAGAGATTGGTCTATAGTTGGATAAAGATAAGTGATCTTTTTTGGGTTTGGCGATAACCGTTATGTTAGCTGCCAAAAAATCAGGATGTGGGGTATTACCTTGCATTATATGGTTACAAAATTTAGTGATATGCGGAGTTAGGAGTGGGGCAAATTTTTTATAGTAAAGGGCTGACAGTCCATCCGGGCCTGGTGCTTTGCCTAATTTCAGTGATTTGATTGAGAATTCTACCTCCTCACTAGTTACCGTTTTGCCCAGATCACACACTGCCTCGGGGGAGACCTGTGGCAATCTAATTGAGGCTAAGAATTCGCTAAGGTTCTGGCCTTGTGCGCTGCTCGGTTTAGCATACAATTTTTGGTAGAATGCGTGAAAGGTCTGATAAATGTTTTCGGGATTGTAGGAGATTTGGCCTGTCTTTGACCTAATCTGAAATACCTGATTAATGGTCTGCTTGGCTTTGAGTTTTCGGGCTAACATTTTATCAGGTTTATTGGCATACCTATAGTAGTAAGATTCAGTCCACCTTAGTGCTTTTTCCGTTTGAACCGTGAGGATCATATTTATTTGGAGTTTTGGTGTTCTTAATCTCTCTAAGCAAGTATGTAACTCTTGGTACGTAGGTACTCTTTGGTGTGCATTTACCAATCTGCTAAGCTTGGACCTCAAGATTCAGCAGAGTAGCTTGTCTCTCCTTTTTCAAACGCGAGGCCTCCCTAATGATTTGGCCCCTCATAAAGGCCTTGTAAGAGAGCCAGACTATTATGGGGTCAATATCTGGATCAGAGTTGTCTAAAAGAACTGTTTTAACTCATCTTGGATCCTATCCCGTATAGCAGGTCTGGTCAATAGCGACTCATTAAGCCTCCATGTAAACAACCTGCCAGTGGGGGTAGATGGGTAACATCCGCTACATACCATATCATGGTCTGACCATGACATCACCTGGTGGCCGACAGTAAGTCAGGCGCGGTAGAAGGGAAGAGGAAATTAAAATCATATCAAGTGCGCGTATAAAGATGATGAGCGGGAGAGTAGTAAGTATATCCTCTCTGAGCGCCATTATACTCCCTCCAAGAGTCTGCCAAGGAAAAGAGACCTCATAACATTCACTATCTGACGCCCTAACGCCACTGAGCGTGGAGTGTTAAGCTTGGAGGAGCGGTCAACCAAGGGTTCATTACAAAGTTGAAATCCCCCGCCCAGATGATCTCATCATACCGTAATGCCTCTATTAGTTGGTACATATGGGTAAAGAAGGTGACTGGTCCTCAGTTGGAGCATATACGTTAACTATACACATAACCTTCCCTTTGAACTCTCCCAATAGAATAACATATCGACCTTCCTGGTCTATAAGTTGTCCTTAACCTGGAATAGAAATGAATAATGCAGCAAAGTAATCACTCCCCTACTTTTGGTGCGGAGGTGGAGGAAAAGAACCTGGAATATTGAGGGTGAAAGTATTTAGGATGTGAGGAAGGAGTAAAATATGACTCCTGTATACATATGATATCGGGTTTATGTCTATGGTAGGTCGACAATGCCATTTTGCGTTTACCCGGGGAATTCAAGCCTCTTACATTATGTGACGATAGTTTACACATTATCCCAGCAATATATATTATAGCTCAGTATAGCTGATCGCCCATGCCATAGTAAGCAGGTAGCTATAAGAGTTAGGATCCCCAATTGGACGTTAAAACTGAACAACAAAAACATGAATAACAATAACAATGCCGTTGGACAGCAAGATTGGCTAGGCCTAATGTGGACTGCAGTAACTTGTGAGCCTACTGCGGATGTCAGGGGAATAATATCCATCCCCGACTCCACACGATAAGGCTCAAAATTGGAGGACAACGTGAACATCCGAATCGCTAGGACCCGAGCAAATGTCCTGAGTCATATCCATGCAGTGAGCCATGGGTAGTACGCCTCGGCACCAGGATGTACAGAAGTTAGGGTAAACGTCCCTTCAGACATAACAAACAGGGCTTCACCTTCAATGGCCCGGTGGATTTGGCGCTGGTGGGCACCTGAGTCCAGACTCTGGCCGGACGCTGCGGTTTCGGATGCGCCATTGAATTTTTCCTGACTGTCCCACCTTTAATCCAGCTTGACGTAGCCTCTCAATCCCCTCATCAGGGGTATGTATCGTATACGAGTCGAGAGTTAAGTTGAAAGGATAGGGTAAAAGGAAAAACCCCACCTGTAGCATATTTGAGCCCTGTTGTAGCGCCTCTGTAACTGGCTTCATCTCTCTACGCTTTCGAAGCGTTGTGGGGGCTAAGTCCACGTAGATGTGAACCTCTGGCGGGAGGTAGGTAAGGCTGCCATATTACGCGCCCTGCATTTAGAATCATATCTCTCACCTCTGGGTAGTGTAGTTTCAGACCACATCCTCTGGAGTGTCGGGAGTGCGTGGTTTCCCCAGGGCTCTATGAATCTATCCATACGCAGTTGAGTCGGCTGGGCCTGGGGGAGTAAGGTCAAGAACAATGCGCCCACTGTGCTCGACAGGTCCTGGAAAGATTCCGGGCAAGCCCCTGATTGCGCAGGTTCCCTCTCCTAGACCTGTTTTCCAGATCTTCTATCTTTGTCTCAAGGCTTGCAACTGGAGCGAGTGTGCGTCAATATCCCTTCTGTCAGTGTCCATGGCGTCAGCCAGCTCATCTGTCCTGGACTCCAGGTCCGAGACCCTATTGCCCAGCTCGTTAATCTGGCGGGAGAATTCTGCGACCGCCTGGGACAGTTCAGTCTTAAACAGGGCGGCAATGTTAGCGTAAAGTTCTGCCTGACCTGCTTGCGAGGAACCCGCGTCCACGTGTGCTTCATTCTCAATTGAAGATGCCGGCTCGCCGGGGGAAGCTGCGCTGTCGGCCATGATGGAATGTCTCGTGGTCCGGAAAAATTTCCGGTATGGTCTGCGATGCAGCAGGAGTTCCCGGTATTTTCGATCCCCTCTTGCCCTCTGGTGGTCTTCTGCTGCAACCCCTGCATGTTTGCTCAGGGCTTGTGGAGCCGAATGACGGCGCTAATGTAGGGTAACATGCCAGCGGTCGGAGCGGAGCTCACAGAGACAGTGTCTGCTCCGTAAGCCTCGTGCATGCGCCTCATTAGACCCCTTTTAAGGGCATTTATGATGTGCGTCATTTTTTTATGTTGCAGCCAGGTGCACAGTACGACAAGTAACCTACTACAGTATCATTAAAAAAAGGCGCAGCCACATTGCATGTGCTGTGAATTTATAAAACCCATGCACCATGTTCATAAATATGGAGCAACAAGAGAACCAACAGACTCACACGAACCACACTTGATAAATGTCCCTGTTTGGGGCCGCGGCCCCTTAGCAATAATTTATATGTGTGTATATTTAGTGACAAAAGTGGAATACATTTTTTTTTTTTTTAAAGGTTTATTTCTTGAGCCCAAATAGAATTTGAGCAGCATACTTGGATTTAAAATTGGCTTTGAAATGGAGGCATATTATTGTTTACTTTCTCAGACCACTGTTCTGGCAGCAGAGAAGAAGAAAAGCAACTTGAAAGGCATACAAAGCTATTTCCCATCTGTCGCTGCAAGTTAGTCCCAAAAAAGGGGACATCGCCTGATTGCCTGGGGTTGAAATTGGTTAATGATTGTTTTTCCCCGTGTGCCATGGGTAGCGCCGCCTAAGAATCAATGACCCAGACACTTTGCTGGTTAAAGGTTTCTCTTCCGAGCGACGCCCGTAGAGACCAGTTATATTCGTTGTACATTAGGGGGTCTAAACACCCCCCTCCCCGTAATTTATTAAAATATGACCAAACAGAGCCATTTATTAAAGTAATCAATCAAAAGATAAGGATAGAATAGAGGACTAAATTCAGACTCTACGTATCAAAGTATGATTCTAAATATTGCCATAAGCCTAATTCCTGTAAATAACATAATATCATGCTTACTTGAGCAGTTCTTTCTATTGGCAAAATATAGCTTGATCTATGTTCATTATAAATGATAATTGCAAAGGAAAATACAGACTTTGTAGTCATTTACGAACAGATATATGCCACTTGCCACCCTGTACCACTGGCAGGTTCAAATTGTCATACGCAATGGCCGACCTTAGGGTCTTTATTAGAGCCTGGCACCCTGTGATTGTACTGCTGGGGGTGCTAGTGGCATGACAGAGGAAACCCCTCTATCAAATAAGTTAGATGCTGCAGTTACTGTTGACCATAGCAACATAGGGGTTAAACAGCTGGGATTGGAGTTATCATTGTGCAGGTGACACCCACTGCTGATTCCTATGAACCTCGTTAGAGATTATCTGGTGGATTCTCGGCCAGTATAACGGATCCCTTAGACACAGCTCCTTCATAAACTTATGGCGCAGTGCACGTGGTGATGGCTTAAACACAGCTCCTTTATAAATGCATGGCGCAGTGCACCTAGTGACGGCGTAGACACAGGTCCTTCATAAATGTTTGGCACAGTTCCCTATAGCACTGCTGCCTGTACAGAAGGGGATGAACAGCTGGGATTGTAGTTAATATTGTGTAGTTGGCATCCACTGGTGATGGCTTACGGTCCCTTTACACTGGGCGATAAAGCAGACGATTGTGAAGAAGGAAGCATTCCCTTCCCGAGAAGCGCCTGCTCGTCAGTGGAGGAGACCCCTGCCTTTACAATCAGTGATCACCTCCACAGTATGGGGAGAAGCGATCGCTAATGACATCACTTCCCATACTGACTTGTTGTTTGCCGGCAGCAGAGCGGCCGACAAA
Organism: Bufo bufo; assembly: GCF_905171765.1. Classification (NCBI taxonomy): domain Eukaryota; kingdom Metazoa; phylum Chordata; class Amphibia; order Anura; family Bufonidae; genus Bufo; species Bufo bufo. The sequence continues at coordinate 161,803,493 of NC_053396.1, forward strand.
TGACGATTTTTGTGTCCGCATGAATGAACTATTACCTGATAAACAAGTGTTTTGCTCGTTTATCGGGTAATCAACGGCACTTTTCGGCTAGGATTACACGGCAACAGTTGTCGCTCAAGTCACGCGACAATTTTTCTATGATAGTCTATGGTGTCGCAATGCAACATGCAACATGCTACGACTGCGATGCGACAGTCGCAAAAAATCAATCCAAGATTTTTCTGCGACTGTCGTGTCACAGTTGCAGCATGTTGCAGTGCGACACCATAGACTATCATTATAAAAATTGTCGCGCGACTTTTGAGCAACATCAATGTCGCGTGACACATGTTGCAATGTAGCCAGATACATCGCCAGATAATCGCTAACGAGCGTTCTTATGATTCTTGGCCCGTGTAGACACAGCTCCTTCATAAACATATGGTGCAGTAGATCTGGTGATTGCATAGACACAGCTACTTCATAAATGTTTGGCGCAGTGCATTATAGAATTGCTGCCTGTGCAGAAGGGGTTAAACATTCAAACTCTTAATTTGTAATTCTGAAAATTTTGTCAAGCATGGTAAGGGCACCACCATCCGGGTAAGGATGCCACCTCAGCATCCATCAGCATACTGTATTCATTCATACAGAAAGCTAAAATGTCACATTCTTTCACAGATCTTGAGTAATGTCAGATCTGCAAAATCCAGCAGCAGAATAGTAATCTGTAGGGGGAAGTTCCGGACATTGCTATGGTTTTAGTAGTTTTGTTAATTAGCCCCTGCATTAATCACCCAGCTGCAGATGGTTTCGAATAAGCAACTGTTTGGAAAAAGACTGGAATCTAAAGTGACAGCAGGACAGCTGCAAAAGTGACCACAGAGCATCGTCCAAACTAGAACACACTCCCTGTATCTACTGCAGCGGCTTCTATGCAGAGAGCACAATAGCGGCTTCTTACAAATATAGACACTCTTACCGTAGAAGGAAACATGCAATTTTTTCCCCTATAATTATTAGGATTAAGACCAAAATGTATGTCCCCAGGCACGGAGAGGATTAATTTCATAATGTAGACACAGCAGAAGCTATTACAACTGTATTAGATATGGTTTGAAAGGAAAAACCTATTAGGTGATAAATTACTGTTTAATCAGTAGTAATACATTTTGGTATGACGTGACATGAAAGGAAGCCTTTTAATACGAGTGTACGACTCAACATACATCGAAATGAAAAGTTCCCCGGTAATGCAAAGATGTTATTTTATTCTCTGAGTCAGCGGAGGTTGTGTTTGGGAGATATTTGTGAATTAGAGGAGAAATATAGAATGGGGTACAATTTGGTAGAGATTTTCAAGTTAGAATGAATATTTTGGAACAGAATTTCTTGTTGTGGAGGGACTGACAGAGGAGGGTGGCATTCGAGTAATGGGAGGAGGAGTAATTGTGCAGAGTTAGAGGGGTTATCGGGGCTGAAACATGGATGACATGTCCTCAGGGTTGGTGATCAATAACTGATCACTGGGGGACCAACTCACTCCCAGCTCTCCTGCTAGTCAGCTGTTGGAAGAGGTCGTAAAGCATTTTCTGTATAGTTGAAATTGATTTGTAACCAGCCATTTCTGTTTTTGGAGTAGTTGACTGTGTTTCATTGGAATTATTGAGAAGTCCAACAAAACACCTCTACTTTATTTCGTAAAGTTTTAGAATGTACAAAAACATTTACAGATGTATGATCTTTGACTGACACTGTTTTATAAGCTGTGCTCAATAACTTTTGCAGTCCTTTGACTTGATATGCCTAAAACCATGGACTAAGGGCGGCCATACACATTCAGTAGCTGTCGGACAAACAATCATTCCGCTAACAGCTATCTCTCCCGATTCTGTCCCTGATCCCCCGTATGCATACAGTTTCGGCTTGACCGGACATGTATATGTACTCAATGAGAGGGGAGAAAGTTGCTCTCTGTTGGGAGAACAAAAGGATCAGGTAAAAATATTTATTTCATCATCTGTCGGGAGCTCCCCACACACAATAGACTGTTGGATAAATCCACCGTTCTCGGTGGGTACAGCTGATAATATACTAATGTGTATTGGGGCCTTAAGGTCTATTGGATCATGTTAGGATTACCAGAGGAGTGCTTCTAGGCAGGACATACACATACATGACCACTTTTAATTGCATTTTTTAGCACTTCATGGACAGCACATATCAGTAAGATCTAATAAACTATTTGAGAATCTCCCCCATAAGAAGACCCTCATGGTTAGTGAGTAACTCCAAAGTCGCCTCCAAATGGGGGTGGTCTTCTGATTGCCTATTATTAGATCTAGGCCTGATCCTATCAGTGGATCATGTGTTACTCGTGTCGACCAGTCCTCTGGCTGTTTATCATACTGTACATTAGAAGAATGATAGCTATGGAGAATAGAGATGAGCGAATTTCTCAAAAGTTTTAATTTGGACTGTTCACCAAATTTTCTAAAAAGATTTGATTCGATCCAAATTAATTTGTAGTGAATCATGTTAAAAAACAGCTATTTCCTGGCTGGACCTAATGACATAGCGTGGAGGTGGCAGAAGCATTAGGAGACCACAGAGTGGCAAGGTGACATAGTGTGGAGGTGGCAGCAGCAGCAGCATGAGGGGGCCAGAGTGGCAAAGTGACATAGTGTTGAGGTAGCAGCAGCATCAGGAGACCACAGAGTGGCAAGGTGACAGTGTGGAGGTGGTGGATCTTGAATGACGGCTAGCAGGGTGCACTCCAACTATGCCACCACCTGCTGGTTCAGGTTCTGCTCTATGTCTAGCTGCTAGTGAGTAGTTTCTTCACTATGCAGGTGAAGAAAGCTGCTCATCAGGGACTCTAGACTCAGGCTGCTGCTGATGGAGCTGGTACTGCTCCTGCCACCCCACCCCTCCCCAGCAGCCATGGCAGTGGAACGTGAGCGCAGAGGGTCCTGCGAGAGGATGGACGATTGAGCAGATAGGCAGCGGCCAACTTACTACATAGGATGTCTCTGTAGTAGTTCAGTTTGTCCTCCCCAATTTGGACCGGTAGCGAGGATCTAACATGGTGGAGAGCCAGTAGTCATCCCTCTGCCGAATGGTGACAATTAAGCTGTCACTAAGCAAGCAAGTGAGCATGCATTGGGCCATTTGCGCAAGTGACTCAGTGTCACGTTGTGTCTAGGTCATCTGCCTCGTCTTCCTCATCTCCCTCTTGCTCCTCCTCTCCTGTCACCTGTGTAGAAAAACCACCCATTTTGCTACACATTGCTTGTGCTCCAATGTCCTACTCCTCCTCCTCCAGTTCAGCCCCCACGGGGCTCATGTTGCCGTGAGATGTAGACGCCACGTCTCCAGTCCCCTGACAGCCAGATTTACCAGTATATTTTCCAGGATATATATCGGTGGAATGACGTTGTTCATCCCGTAGTGCTGGCGACTGACAAAGTGGCCTCCTCAAAGGGCACGAGCAAAAGGCAGGTGTCACGCATGAGCTGCCACTGGCTAACATGGAAGTTACACAGGGGAGTACCTCTATCCGCCTGTATCATCAAGAAATCGTTTATGTCCTTTCTCTGGTCGTACAGTAGGTCCAACATATGGAGGGTGGAATTCTAACGGGTGGAAACGTTGCATATCAGCCTATGTTGGGGGATGCTGTTCCGCCGCTGTAGCTCAAGGAGGGTGTGCTTGGCGATATACGAGTGGCTGAAGTGCATGCAGTTTCCTGCCCATTTTTAGGATGTCTTGCAGATGGGTGGAAGACTTCAGGAAACACTTCACAACCAGATTGAACACGTGCGCCATGCAGGGCGCATGGCTCAGCCCTCCTTGACGCAGCACTGACACTATGTTCTTCCCGTTGTCGGTCACCATGGTCCCGATTTTGAGTTGTTGCGGAGAAAGCCAGGATTCGATTTCTTGATGTAGGACGTGGAGCAGTTCCTCCCCTGTGTGACTCAGTTTGCCCAGGCAAACGAGGTGCAGAACAGCGTGATACCGTCGTGCCCTAAACATGTGGTATGCTGCTGGAGCACTGTGAATTGTCGCTGTAGTGGAGGCTGAGGAAAAGGTGGAGTATGAGGAGTCAGAGGCGGACATTGTCGCAGGACCAGGGCTTGAGAACGTGGTGCTGGAAGCGGCGTCACCTGGCCAAGTTGCTGGTTTGGCTGGGCAGGAACCACATTTATCCAGTGGGCCGTAAAGGACATATATTGTCCTTGACCGTAGTTACAGCTCCACACGTCAGAGCTGCCATGCACTTTGGTAGACAGGCTCAAGGACTGGCCCACCTTCTGTTCTACATATGTGTGCAGGGCTGGTACTGCCTTTTTGGAAAACAAATGACCGCTTGGGACTCTCCACCTCGGCTTGGCACAAGCCATCAGTTCTTTGAAAGGTGCAGAGTCCACCACTTGTAAAGGGAGGGACTTCAGTACCAGCAACTTGGCCAGGAGCACATTCAGCTTCTGCGCCGTTGGATGAGTGCACGCATACGGTTATCTCTTGCCAATCACTTCGGTGATCAATTGCTGACGGAATGACTGACGAGGAGGAGCAGGAGCATCAGGACCAGCAGATGATCGGAAGGACAGACGGCTTCCTTCGGGTGAGGTGGCGGAGCCTTGACTGCCTGAAATTACAGTAGGTGCGTGCCACTGGGTGATGCAGCGGTTGCTGCAGCAGGCTGGACCACCACATTGGAGCCACGTTTTTTCCAGGTCACTTTATGGTGACGCTGCATATGTTGACGCAGGGCCTTGGTGCCAACATTGGCACCCTGGCCACGCTTCACCTTCTGCCCACAGATTCAACAAATGGCCATGTTCACCTCCCCCGGTGGCTTAATAAAAAACTGACACACCGCCGAGTAGGGGATTTTACCCCCAACACTCCGCACTACTGACTGCTACCGTCACTGCCTCTGTGAAACACTGCATCACTACTTTCCGGGCCGGTAGGCTCCTGCGAAGTAGGTGGTCTATCGCAGGCACATTTGGCTCCCGAACTCCCACTGCTGCCACCCTGCTGACTTTTGGCCACGCTACCAACTTTCTGGCTCCACCGCTGCCTCATGCGCAAGCTGCCACGCTCTTCTCCCGAAGATGAGGAAGCCCCTTAGTCACCTGGCTCCCAATTGCGATCGGCTACATCATCATCGAGTACAGTCTGCAAGTCACTGATGTCCACTTCAACGGTCTCTGAGAAAGGAGCCTGACCGCTCGCAACACCTGCTCCCACGCCATTCTCCTCATCACTACATCACTTCCTCCTCATCACTACGCCTAACGGAGGAAGCGGCGGATGTCTCCTCCGAATCTTGGCTGGGCAGTAGCTGCTGACTCTCCTCTAGTAGCTCGTCCTCGCTGTATAGTGGAGCTGAGCCCACAGCATATAGTACTTCTCTGACTGAGGGAACAGAAAATGACACAGGCAGATTGAGGACACAGGACCCACTCGCGGGCCATGTCAACTAATTTTTGTGTCTGACGAACACACTAACTCTTGGCTGGGGGTGTCTGATGTCACTTGCAACGAAGTCGAAGATCGAGTCAACCGTTCAAGAACAGCTGGGTTGCTGGTCACGACACGACCGCTAGCTGACACTGGGAGCTCAGGCCTCCAAGTGACCCCTGCTGCCACGCCCCCTTACTCTACTGCGACCTGTACCTGCGCCAGAAACATATAGGCCTGTGCCCCTACCCTGTACAGGACCTGTAACTTCTCTGTCTGACATATTGATCAAATAAGTAAATAAAAAGGAAATTAATACATGCCAAAAGAGCTGTAATTTTCTCACTTCACCACACAATGGCTAATAAGCCCTTTTTCTTTCCCCCCACTAATACACTCCAAAAAAAGGCTTTAGAACATATAACTGCAGTCGTGAACGGCAAATAATAATTTTTTTGCCACTAATACACGCCAAAAAGGACTTTAATTTTCCCACTTCACCACACAACGGCTAATAATCCCCCCCCCCCCCCCCCCCACTAATACATGCCAAAAAAAGGCTTTAGAACATATACTGTATTTTTCACCCTATAAGCACTGGGTGGTAGGACCGGCCGGCCCAAATGCGATGTGATGTGCTGGAGGAAAGTTGAATGGGAGCACGGAGCAGGCACACGAGGGGCGGAGCAGACTTCCCTGTCACACATGCCTGCTCCGCCTCTCTGTCTTCACACCTGCCTGCTCCTGGCTACGTATGGTACACTGTGAGAGCTGTGCCCTGCCCTGAGCCTGAAAGTCATCCCTAAGGTACCGCTAATGACCCCAATCCTAATAAAGTGACCCCCCCTAATAAAGTGACCCCACTCCTAATAAAGTGACTCCCCCCAATAAATTGACTAGAGATGAGCGAATTTCATATTTTGAAATTCGTTCACGCTTTGGTGGTAAAAGCTGAATTGCATTATGGATTCCGTTACCACAGACCGTAACGCAATTCTATGATGGAATGCATAGCGGAGTGCCTTCAGAGGCATTCCGTTATTCAGTCCGTCATAATAGAAGTCTATGGATTTGTCCCGTTTCTGTTATGCAGGGAGTCCTCTTACTACTGTTAATGTTTACAGTGTTAAGATATAATTCTGTTATTTTATTAAAAATTTTATATTAACCCCTTCCAGACCTTTGACGTACTGTTACGTCATGGGAACCACTGAGTTCCCGCAATTTGACGTATGTCATAGTGATCGCGCGGGCATCGGAGCGGTGCGTGCGCGATCACTGCAGGGGCCCGGCAGTCGTGGTAGCCGGGCCCCTGCTGTATCCGCCGGTATCACTGTAAAAGCCGATGCTGGCAGATTAACCCCTTCTATGCCGCGGTCCGCGCTGACCGCGACATAGAAGAGGTTTGTGTCAGGTGAACGATCGCATCGAGTCCCCGCACTGCTGTGGCGGGGACCTGATGCGACACAAGGCAGCCCGATGCAACCTGTTAGTGTATGACTCAGTGTCATACACTAACAGGCAATGCATTACAATACAAATGTATTGTAATGCATTGCAGAGGGGATCAGACCGCCAAAAGTGAATGTCATAAATAAAGTAAAGTAAAAAAAAGTTAAAGTGTTTTTAATAAAATTAATAAAGTAAAAAAGAAAAAAAACGTCCCTTTCCTCTTATTTTATAATAAAAAAAACTGAAAACAAAAACAAAACTCACACATATTAGGTATCGCCGCGTCCGTAATGACCGGCTCTATAAATATATGACATGATCCACCCTGTACGATAAACACCTTAAAAAATAATAATAAAAAAATCAGTGTAAAAAAAATGCCATTTTTGTCACCTTACATCACAAAAAGTGCAACACCAAGCGATCAAAAAGGCGTATGCCCCCCAAAATAGTATCAATAAAACCGTCACCTCATCCCACCAAAAATGAGCCCCTATCTAAGACAATCGCCCAAAAAATAAAAAAAACTATAGCTCTCAGACTATGGAGACGCTAAAATATGATAATTTTTTACTTCAAAACTGCTATTATTGTGCTAAAGTGAAATACATAAAAAAAATATACATATTAGGTATCGCCACGTCCGTAACAAACAGCTCTATAAAAATATTACATGACCTAACCACTCAGGTGAACACCGTAAAAATAAAAAAAAAACTGTGTAAAGAAAAAGAAGCCATTTTTGTCACATTACATCACAAAACTTGCAACAGCAAGTGATCAAAAAGGTGTATGCCCCCCAAAATAGTACCAATCAGACCTTCACCTCATCCCACAAAAAATGAGACCATACCTTAGACAATCGGTCAAAAAATAAAAAGCTATGGCTCTCAGACTATGAGACACTAAAATATCATTATTTCGGTTAAAAAAAATGGTGTAAAACTTAAATAAATAAGAAAAAGTAGACATATTAGGTATTGCTACGTGCGTAACGATCTGCTCTCTAAAAAATTCACATGACCTAATCTCTCAGGTAAACGCTGTAAAAAATAAAAACGGTGTCAAAACATCAATTTTTTTGTTACCTTGCCCCTCAAAAAACTTAATATAGAGCAATAAAAAATCATATGTACCCCAAAATAGTACCAATAAAACTGGCACCTTATCCCGTAGTTTCCAAAATGTGGTCACTTTTTTGAGTTTCTACTGTAGGGGTGCATCAAGCGGGCTTCAAATGGGACATAGCATCTAAAAACCAGTTCAGCTAAATTTGCCTTCCAAAAACCATATGGCGTTCCTTTCCTTCTGCGCCCCGTGCCGTGTGCCCGTACAGCAGTTTACGATCACATGTAGAGTTTCTGTAAACCGCAGAATCATGGTAATAAATATTGAGTTTTATTTGGCTGTTAACCCTTGCTTTGCTACTGGAAAAAATGGACTAAAATGTAAAATCTGCCCAAAAAGTGAAATTCTGAAATGTCATCTCCATTTTCCATCAATTCTTGTGGAACACCTAAAGGGTTAACAAAGTTTGTAAAAATCAGTTTTGTATACCTTGAGGGGTGTAGTTTCTAAAATAGGGTCATTTTTGGGTGGTTTCTATCATGTAAGCCTCACAAAGTGACTTCAGACCTGAACTGGTCTTTAAAAAGTGGGTTTTGGAAATTTTCCGAAAAATTTCAAGATTTGCTTCCATACTTCTAAGCCTTCTAACGTCCTTAAAAAATAAAATGTCATTTTCAAAATAAACAATGCTGGTGAGAGTAGCAAGACCAATCAAAGGTAACCTGTGGCCAGCAGGCTGCCTGTTTAAATAACCCCCTACAGGTGAGTCACGGGACATGGCCAGTGTCTCGTGACTCTGATTACTCATAACACAGCTGAGCGCCGATTCATTAATATCAGCCCTCAGATCCCCTGCTGCTCGTTGTCTCGGGGATGGACATGGTCCCCATGGAGACGAGGACGCCGACCACGTCCTTGCTCCGCTGTATGCACGGGATGCCGGTGGCACTGTGAATGAAGAACACGCCGCCGGCTCCCCGTGACACTTCTGTTGAGCAAAAAATAAGTTTTCAAGTCTTTCCTAGCACTGTCCCTAGCGCCTGCTAACATCTCTCCCTGCACTAAGTACACTGGAAAATGGCTAAATCCAAGATGGCTGCTGCTGTTTATAGGGCTGTGACATCACAAGACTGGTTGGCTGCTGATTGGCTGCATGCATGGCATTGTGGGTGATCCCTCGTTCCCAGAGTTCCTTGCTCCATGTCCTAACATGTGCAGCAGCCATTTTAGAAAACAATACGATTCGTTACCTTGAAGCTTGAGGAGATTCGAATTCGGTGCGAATCGAATAATTCCTGAAATTCGGATCGAATTCCACTTCGTCAGCTTTGATTCACTCGTGTCTAATGGAGAACGTAGGCTCAGTGGTTAACTTATCACTCTTGCCTTGTGGTTTGAATCTGGTTGTGGCAAAACCTGATAGGGCAAATGAGCTATCAAACTGATCATATCATATAAATACCAGTATTAAGCTACAGGGAAATTAGAAGCCTCCTGGGACTGATGTGAACCAGTAAATATATTTAGCAGTTTGCTTTTAAATACGGCTTGCAATGATTACGGGTGTGAAAAAAAATTGTATTACTGTATTGTTTTAATAGATTTTTTTTTTTTTTACCATTGTACTTTTTTTTTTTACACATTTGCATCATTTATTTCCCATTTCCAGCTTACTGTTTATAATTAAGATATCACCCAATGCAGTTTTGCCATAGGAAATCATGAACCCAGAGGGCTTCATGCTTGAAATCATGTTCCTGGTGTGTCTGAATTAACTGGATTTCAGGGATACTTGGTGAACTTCCTATGTCTGAATTCTGTTCTGTCCTCTGTTTAAATGAAGTCTGCCCCAGCCTATCTCCAGTCTCACCGCAGGTGCTCCTAGCATCTGTTTGTCCTTATGGTACCCATGATGCCTATCAGGCTGCAATTTCTTGCTCCTGCTATCAGCTATGAGAAACTGCAAAACAAGCATTTGGAGCAAGAAAGCAGATATTGAAGAAGGGAGAAGACATTTGTAAAGAGGTTGAAGCAATGAAGGGGTGGAAGAATAAAAAGTAATGGGTATGAGAAGGCAGGGGTTGGACATGCAGTACTGTGCAAACGTTAAAAATAAATTATGCAGAGTAAGAGTGCTTTCAAAAACAGAAGTGTTAATAGTTTGTTTTTTATCAATTAACAAAACGCTAAATCAAAGAACAAAAGAAAAATCTATTTGATGTGACCACCCTTTGCCTTCAAAACTGCATCAGTTCTTCTAGGTACCCTTCACAGTGTTTAAAGGAACTTGGCAGGGAAGTTGTTCCAAACATCTTGGAGAACTAACTACAGATCTTTTGTGGATGTAGTCTTGCTCAAATCCTTCTGTCTAGACAGACTGGAGGATGTTGAGATCAGGGCTCTGTGAGGGCCATATCATCACTTCCAGGACTCATTGTTCTTCTTTAGGATACTTCTTAATGACCGCATGGGGTGGTGGGTGTTGTTGGGATAATTATATATGTAAGTATGATGTGGTTTTTGTACTATATGTATTTATGTCATAAAGAAAAAAAAAAAGCATTAACCTATTGTCTGTAGAAGATATGGAGTATTCCAGTGGTGCCCATTGTAATAAATGGGTGGTGAACATGAAATACATGATCATGCTAGCCTTTATAGTGGCTCTCCAGCTAATAGAGGTTCTGAGTAGGGAACACCCCCCCCCCCCCCCATGACATTCATATGCCCTAATTCTCATTTATGAATGAATGATGAGTGATATAAGTTCCTGAATGAGACTGTTACAAGCATTATTAACCGCCTCCGGACCGCCTAACGCAGGATCGCGTTCCGGAGGCGGCAACTGCAGGCAGAGTCACGCATCTATGCGTCATCTCGCGAGACGCGAGACTTCCTGTGAACGCGCGCACACAGGCGCGCGCGCTCACAGGATCGGAAGGTAAGCGAGTGGATCTCCACCCTGCCAGCGCCGATCGTTCGCTGGCAGGCTGTAGATGCGATTTATTTAACCCCTAACAGGTATATTAGACGCTGTTTTGATAACAGCGTCTAATATACCTGCTACCTGGTCCTCTGCTGGTCCCTTTTGCTTGGATCGACCACCACAGGACACAGGCAGCTCTGTAATAAGTAGCACCAAACAGCACTACACTACACCCCCCTGTCACTTATTAACCTCTTATTAACCCCTGATCACCCCATATAGACTCCCTGATCACCCCCCTGTCATTGATCACCCCCCTGTAAGGCTCCATTCAGACGCCCGTATGTTTTTTATGTATCCATGGATACATGGATCGGATCCGCAAAACACATACGGACGTCTGAATGGAGCCTTACAGGGGGGTGATCAATGACAGGGGGGTGATAACCCCATATACACTCCCTGATTACCCCCCTGTAATTGATCACCCCCCTGTAAGGCTCCATTCAGACATTTTTTTGGCCCAAGTTAGCGGAAATTATTATTATTTTTTTTCTTACAAAGTCTCATATTCCACTAACTTGTGTCAAAAAATAAAATGTCACATGAACTCACTATACCCCTCACGGAATCCAAATGCGTAAAATTTTTTAGACATTTATATTCCAGACTTCTTCTCACGCTTTAGGGCCCTTAAAATGCCAGGGAAGTATAAGTACCCCACATGTGACCCCCATTTCGGAAAGAAGACACCCCAAGGTATTCTATGAGGGGCATATTGAGTCCATGAAAGATTGAAATTTTTGTCCCAAGTTAGCAGAAAGGTAGACTTTGTGAGAAAAGAAACAAAAAAACAATATCCGCTAACTTGTGCAAAAAAAAAAAAAATTCTATGAACTCGCCATGCCCCTCATTGAATACCTTGGGGTGTCTTCTTTCCAAAATGGGGTCACATGTGGGTATTTATACTGCCCTGGCATTTTAGGGGCCCTAAAGCGTGAGAAGAAGTCTGGGATCCAAATGTCTAAAAATGCCCTCATAAAAGGAATTTGGGCCCCTTTGCGCATCTAGGCTGCAAAAAAGTGTCACACATGTGGTATCTCCGTACTCAGGAGAAGTTGGGCAATGTGCTTTGGGGTGTAATTTTACATATACCCATGCTGGGTGAGATAAATATCTTGGTCAAATGCCAACTTTGTATAAAAAAATGGGAAAAGTTGTCTTTTGCCGAGATATTTCTCTCACCCAGCATGGGTATATGTAAAAAGACACCCCAAAACACATTGCCCTACTTCTTCTGAGTACGGCGATACCAGATGTTTGACACTTTTTTGCAGCCTAGGTGGGCAAAGGAGCCCACATTCCAAAGAGCACCTTTCGGATTTCACAGGGCATTTTTTACAGATTTTGATTTCAAACTACTTCTCACGCATTAGGGCCCCTAAAATGCCAGTGCAGTATAACTACCCCACAAGTGACCCCATTTTGGAAAGAAGACACCCCAAGGTATTCCGTGAGGGGCATGGTGAGTTCCTAGAATTTTTTATTTTTTGTCACAAGTTAGCGGAAAATGATGATTTTTTTTTTTCTTACAAAGTCTCATATTCCACTAACTTGTGACAAAAAATAAAAACTTCCATGACCTCACTATGCCCATCACAAAATACCTTGGGGTGTCTTCTTTCCAAAATGGGGTCACTTGTGGGGTAGTTATAGGTCAGCCAGTTTCATAGGTACAAATCTGCTGACAGATGCCCTTTAAGTTCTAAGTATTATTTCTAATTGATCTATTCATGTTTTACAATAGTTCCTATGTTGGCCATATGTTTGAACTGTTATAGCACGTTGGTGATTGATTGCTTTCTAGTTTTGCATCTACCTTTGAATTTGTAATGTCTCTTATTTAGTATCTTCTACTATTAGAGCAGATGCCTAAAAATGAATTTGGTAGAATGCTAATTATAAGGCACCTCTAAAGCCGGCAATATACATTAGATAAAAGACACCGAAAAACCAATGATTCTTTGGGCTTGTGCACACGGTTGTTGCCCGGCCATTCCGTGCAAATTAGGGTCCCCTATGCATGGACATTATCCGTGTGGCTGCTGCAGACAGATCCAGACCCATTCAACTTGTTTTATTATTTTTTTCAGTGCGGAGTCACGGAGAGAAACGCCATGGAAGCACTCCGTAGGGGTTCCGGACCGCGGACCCATTCTAAACCAAATTACCAAACTTTTAGGGGAAAAGAGAAAATAGACGGCTCATAAGTAACAGAATTTCTGTTACTCTGTAGATCTAGTTAAATAGACATCCAGGAGGATTTCCAAGCTAGCGATTTATATGATACTTGATGCTGTTAATATATTTATGCTGACTGTGTGGATAAGGCTGTGGAGACCATAAATTGCTTGGCAGAATTTACATTAGTGTTAAAAAGATGACTCGTTGTCTAACAGCCTCGTAGTGACCTGGCTGCTGTGGAGAATTTGAAAGCAGATTATTGACATCTTAATTGAGTTGACGAACTTCACGTTGCTTAGATGACATGAATAATCAGCATTGTTCGATCATTGTTTCATTGTTTTTTTTCCTTTCATAGCTTGTAATAAGAAAAGGCTCTGCCCTAACCTGCCCACTTTGTGAAACCGTAGGAGCAGTTAAGATATGTTAAATGGGGGTTTCTAAACTTTCCAGGATCTAAAAATCTCTTCTCCTTATATGGGCTTAAAATTTAAAATATTAATCTATGTAACATACTTATCTTACTGATTCCGCTTTAGTTCTTTGCCAATAATGTTCTGACCAGTTGCAGCTGAACTCTATATGGACTACCTTGTGGGTAGAGCTTGAGTATCACCTCAGCATGTGTGATGGAACAGGAAGGAACAGACGAGACCAGTGGTGGGTATCAGGAGTGGACTTAAAAGGGTTTTCTGAGATTTTTATACTGATGACCTAGCCTCAGGATAGGTCATTAGTATCTGATCAGTGGGGGTTTGACACCCGGAACCCCTGTTTAATAAATGGTTTGAGAAGGCACCAGCGGCCTGGGTGTTTGACTCCTACCGATCAGATACTGATGACCTATCCCGAGGATAGGTCATCAGTATAAAAGTCTCAGAAAACCCCTTTAAGGTAAGTATATTGCACAGATTTTTATACATACAGAATTAAGAATAAGGCTGCATTCACATCACCGCAATTATCTCTGTGCTTCTGCTCCGTTATAGGAACAGAAAAATGAAAATAATGGAAGGGATTCGGCACAGAAACGACAGTAAAATGGGGCCAAACAGTTCCCGTTCACTATAATGTGAAAGGTTAGGGAGAATGTTTGTTTGTTTTTTTTTCTCTACAAAAAAAAAAAAAGTCCTACATGCAGGACTTTTCTCTCCGCTATTTTTGACAAATTCTGTGATGGAGGCCCCCAATGCAGATATGAAAACAGCCTAAGGACTCATGCACACAAATTGAAGATCTGCAAAACATAGATACTGCTTGTATGTGTTACGCATTTTGTGGAATGGTACATCCTGCCCTCTGTCGAATTGTCCTTCCCTTGTCCACAAAATGGACAAGAATAGGACCTACAGATGCAGACAACACGGTGAATATGGACCACAGTTGTGTACATGAGCCCTAAGTCATTTTAAATTTGTACAAAACTGCATTGGGGTGTTATACACATAGTTTTCTTGTATTTTGCAAAATGCTTTTTTGGGGGCATTTTTCGGCAAATATTAGATGCAAGTCAATAGGAAATTTTGAAATGCATTACAAATATATACACATACAAAAAAATTGCAGGAAGTTTGAACTGCCATGCAATTCACTGCATAGCAGACTGTGCTACCTATTTTTATTTTTTTTTACTAGTTAGATCCAGATTCATGGGAGTGTTGTGTTGGCAGTCCATGCTTGCTGCCATCTCCCTCTTGGGTACAGCTGCTGGAGTGCTTACCTGGTTTCCCGCTCTGCTCCCCCGGTGGTCATTGGTTGTGGCCTCCCTCTGCTCCTGCCTGGCAGGCAGGGTGGCCAGGGTAGCACTGCTCCAGCCTCCCCACTCAGGCTGAGATCTGCTTCCTGCTGGCTCTGCCTCACTGCCTGTAGGGTACGAAGATGTTCTCTCTGGCTCTTAAAGGACATGCTCGAGCACACCTTAATCTACCCCAGCCTAAAGCTGGCCACCCTAGGGTATTTAAAGAACCTCTCCCTGTGGTAGGGTGCCTGTAACCGGGCGCCGAAGGCGCACTCGGTCTCCCATCAGCCGCAGACCTGCTGCTTAGATTTGGGAGCAAGGATCTGTGTTCAGCCTCGTTCCCAGGGCGGCTTTTGCTAGCTGGGAGGCTCCCTGCTCCTAAGTCTGCCTTGAGCGCCGAGCTGATCACTCGGTGCTCGACTTGTTTGTCTGTCGGTCATGTGACGCTGGCCACGTCACATGACCCTCACTCCCCACTATAAATACAGGCAACCTGCTGGCTACAGGTTGCCTGTGATTTTGGTCCCCTAGGCTGTGTATTATTATTGTTATTTAGCTTACCTTTGGATTTGACCCTTGATCTGCTTCCTAACACCTCTTCTGCCTGCTCCCTGAACCTTGACGCTACCTCTCGGATTTTGACCTCGGCTTGCTTTTGGATTTTGTCTTTGCCTTTTCTTTTGTACTGACGTGACCTCCTGGACTGACCCGGATAGTTGACCCGCCTCGCCCTTCCGTTTTTGGTGGTACCTTGCTTGATCCACCTCTCTGTCCGCTCTAGTGCTACCTCTCATTGGCTGTCTGCTTCCCTGCTGTCTCTATCTCTCTGCTTGCACTTACTCAGGTCAGGGACTGTCGCCCAGTTGCGCCCCGTTACCTAGGCAGGGACAGGGGACCGGGTGGCAGCTCAGGGGGTGCACCTCCGCTCTATCTTATACCCGCGACTCTACCCCGTGACAGGTGCCTGAGCAATAGTTTATAGCTTTCTTACCACAGTATAGGGGATAAGTGTCTGATCAGAGATGGTATGACTGCTGGAGCCCCCACCAATCACTACAACAGGGGCCCATGTTCCCTGTTTGAATGGTGTGGCAAACACTCCTACACCAGATAATGGACTGACTGTACCCCTATTTTGGGAAAGGCACTTTTAAAATAGGTGTATGGTTGTGTCCAAATGTGGGGAGGAGGCATGACATAATGATACAAGATGTAATGCAGCTTTAGGATAAAAAGGTGCACGACGAGGTGGGAAACATGAAGGACAATTGGGAGGGAATCTTGTTGGAGACATTGAATGCAACATAGTAACATAGTAACAAAGTTTATAAGGCTGAAAAAAAAGACATCTGTCCATCCAGTTCAGCCTTTTAACCTGCAAGTTGATCCAGAGGAAGGCAAGAAAACCCATATGAGGTAGAAGCCAATTTTCCTCACTATAGGGGGAAAATATTTCTTCAGACTCCAATCAGGCAATCAGAATAACTCCCTGGATTAACAACCCCTCTCTAGTAGCTATAGCCTGTAATATTATTACCCCCCAGAAATACATCCAGGCCCCTCTTGAACTCTTTTATTGTACTCACCATCACCACCTCCTCAGGCAGAGAGTTCCATAGTCTCACTGCTCTTACCGTAAAGAATCCTCTTCTATGTCTAACAATCTGTATTTCTTCATGCCACAGAAACTAGCTTGGTCTAGGTCTCTACCTTGAGATGTAGCTTTTCAAACACTCTGGTTAAACTAAAATGATGGGCGGGTTTTTTAGATTTCTGCCATAAATACATTGTAAAATGTGGCTTACAGGTCAACTACAGTTTTTTTTTCTAACAAATCGATTTCTCAAACTTTCCACAGAGGCACTCTGTATAGGCTGTATTGATAGATGCTCCAGTGGTAATTCATTTGCTCATTAAGTGAAATGTTATCTAATGTTTTATATATTATTATATATTGATGTGTACATGTAATTTTGTTTTGCTGTGGTTCTGTATTTTGTCTCCCTCGTGTGACAGTAAATCTAATATTCTCTGCAATACAAAGCACAGGTCACTTGCAGGCCTTTACGTTTATTGGAAATATTTATTGGTGTAAATGGCAGTTTCTTGTCCTTTTTCTGGCTGATAATTCATAGTTATTATAAAACCTGCTGGCAGGAAATTCACATTTTTCATCTAATTGGACAAGTCAAGTGTCACAGTAATCGGAAAAAAGCACGGCAGGGTATGGGGAGTGAGGCAGAGTCATGCTTATTAAAAACGTCAGCTTTATCTTCGTTTTCTTCAAGATGCTATATTGCATGTCTTGCTGGGTCACTTCTAGTTATTTGAAAAATGTTCATGCTTCCTGTCTAGTACTTCACATGGCAGACTACAATATTTTTAGATTAGCACATATATTTATGCGAGTGTTGCTTCGTGAAGTCTTTATCCACTTTGCAGTCTTGTAACTGATAACTTCAATATAAACATTGGTTGCAGATGTCAGGCATACTATTGACCGGGTCTTCATATATAACATGTAAGAATGACATTTTTTAAAGACATCCAGGTTAAGAGGTATAGCCTCAAGCTCCTGGTCAGACAAGGTTGTCTTGAAGTTACTTTTATGTCTATAATAAATGTTGTGGCATTTGTGATTGCTTACTCAAAATACTGTGGTAAAAGCATTTTTTGTCTGGCATTTTTCTGACAGACTTTCCTATGGAAATTGATAAACGCCACAAAAAATGCATGTTTTAACCATTCCAAAATAAAAAACGCTGTAAAAAACTGATGTAAAAAAGCTTGAAACTTAAGGCTTTTTTTTTCCTTTATATGTTTTGAAAACTTGTTTGTGTGAAGGAAAAAGTTGCTTTCTACCTTAGGATGTATGTAAGTGACTGGGTTCTCTAGCACCTGCTTGACTAATGGGCTAATCAGCTCTTATATATTTTGTGTGGTGTGTCCCACCCCTTGCCTGAGCAACAGGTTCTGTCTGGTCTTTCTAGTCTGCTGGGTCTTGTGAAGGATCTATGATCAATTTGACTGTGGGCCATGTTCTACATAGCTTCCTGGTCTTTCTCTCGGCCATCTAATTTGTGCCTGTTACCGTGGTCTGTTCATCTGCCTGTGTTCTTCTGCTGCCCGTTGCCTGGATTCTTACCCTGTGCTGCCTTCCTTGATCCTGGAACTGTTTATGAGATTTGCATGTACTCTGACCGCCTGGCCTTAGCCTGGTTCTGACTATGTTGATTGCCTGATCCCTTGGTATCTCTGGCCCCCGTGGTTCAGCTGCGACTACATCAGGACTATTCCAAGAAGTGGTGGCCTGGTGGCTTCCCTGCAAAAAAGGCCAGATCTCGGTAAGGGGGTTGAAGGGTGAGAAGCAGGGGTCTGCCAAAACAATGCCCTCAGCTGTGGCCCAGAGTCAAACCAGTTGGTTGGCACAGTGGTTCCACAACTGTTGTCTTTAACAGTGACTAAGTGAATTGCTGGTGGATTGTTATATAGAAATAAGAGGGTGGCGCTATGCTGACCTCTATGCTAGATGCCCAAATATTGTTCCGCTGTCTGTGTCTTACCATGTGTATATGCCAAGTCCAAGGACCAATGTTAATAAGCCAACAAACTAAAAAAGACTCTCTTGACACTCCAGGAACAATTGATACAATGATAAATCTAGTGCTGGGCCTAAATTGTTTGTGCATGACTTCTGCCTGTGTCATGCTCCATCCCAGCAGGACCTTCACTAGACAGAACACACTAGAATGTTCCTGTAACATCTTGTCACTGAGTCATGTTACTGATCTGTATATTAAAGGGGTTCTCCAGGAATTAAGAAAATGAAAATACTGAAATATTACTTTATTATAAATATATTCTCAAACACCTTTCATTATTTATAATGGCTCGTTTAGTCCGGGGAGCAATCATCAGGCGAAACAAAATGGCTGCTGTCCCATTAGTTCACACAAAACCTGTTCTAATCACACATGAGGACAAGTTACTTTACAACACTGAGGTAAAGAGCTGCCTCATCCTCCTCCTCCTCCTCTCTACTTGCCAGGGATTATGATCCTGAATACAGATGATAAGAACTTTAGCTGAATCTCTGGGGAATTTAGTGCATCAGGAGACATGAAGTAGAGAAGAGAGGACGGAGAGGCTGTGGTAATGGAGACTGCATATAAGTGCTGCTGCTCATTACCCACATCCCCACCTCCTCTTATGTCTCCTCATCATCTCCATTCCCACAGAGATTCACCTGTATTCAGGACCCCTGACAAGCAGAGCAGAGAGGAGGATGAGGCAGCACTATGGCTCATTGTAGTGAAGTAACTTGTCCTCCTGTGTGACCAGGACAGGTTTTGTGTGTATTGATAGGACGGCGGCCATTTTGTTTCTCCTGATGATTGCTCCCTAGACGAAACAAGCCATTTTAAGTAATTAAAGGTATTTGTGAATATATTTATTATAAAATAATATTTAAGCATTTTCATTTTTTCAATTCCTGGAGAACTCTTTTAACCCCTTCAGGACCCTGCCATTTTTTTGCAAATCTGGCGTGCCACTTTATGTGGTAATAACTTTAAAGGGAACCTGTCACCAGTTTTATGGTGTCCTAACTAAGGGCAACATAAATAAGTGACTGATTCTCTTAGCAAAATGCTGGGTCACTTTCTTTAATTGACCCAGTCAATCTGCCAACATCTTGTATTGAAAAGCTCCAGCTGATAATGATTTCCATATGAATCAGCAGCAGGTGGGCAGGGGAGTGGCTATAGCTCTGAATTAAAAAAACGCTGGACTCAATGACATCACGCTGGACTTAAATCAGCTCATTAGCATGCAGCATGTGGCATCTTTGTGTGTATATTATGAGGTAACCATCTGTCACACCAGTAAGTGAATACATCTAAGGTACTTTTTAGTAGTTAATGATTGTATATAATTAGTTAGATTATAATCAAATATCCACATGACAGGTTCCCTTTAAAACGCTTTTACTTATCCAGGCCATTCTGAGAATGTTTTCTCATCTCATATTGTACTTCATGACAGTGGTAAAATTGAGTAAAAAAAATAATTTATTTTTATTTATAATAAAATGCCAAATTTACCAAACATTTATAAAAATTTTCAAATTTTCAAATTTCAATTTCTCTACTTTTATAATAGATAGTAATACCTCCAAAAATTGTTATTACTTTACATTCCCCATATGTCTGCTTCATGTTTGTATCATTTTGTGAATGCCATTTTATTTTTTGGGGACGTTAGAAGGCTTAGAAGTTTAGAAACAAATCTTGAAATTTTCCAGAAAATTTCTAAAACCCACTTTTTCAGGACCAGTCCAGGTCTGAAGTCACTTTGTGAGGCTTACATAATAGAAACCACCCAAAAATGACCCCATTTTACAAACTACACCCCTCAAGGTATTCAAAACTTATTTTACAAACTTTGTTAACCCTTTAGGTGTTTTTTGGCAGATTTTCCATTTTAATCCAGTTACAAAACAAGGGTTAACAGCCAAACAAAACTCAATATTTATGGCCCTGATTCTGTAGAAACACCCCATATATGGTCGTAAACTGCTGTACGGGCACATGGTATTGCGCAGAAGGAAAGGAACGCCATATGGTTTTTGGAAAGCAGATTTCATTGGGATAATATTAAGCTGCCATATCACATTTGAAGCCCCCCCTGATGCACCCCTAGAGTGAAAACTCAAAAAATTTACCCTATTTTAGACACTACACCCCTCAAGGTATACGAAACAGATTTTACTAACTTTGTTAGCCCTTTAGGTGTTCCACAAGAATTAATGGAAAATAGAGATGTAATTTCAGAATTTCACTTTTTTGACAGATTTTCCATTTTAATCAATTTTTTCCAGTTACAAAGCAAGGGTTATAAGCCAAACAAAACTCAATATTTATGGCCCTGATACTGTAGTTTACAGAAACATTCCATATGTGGTCGTAAACTGCTGTACGGGCACACCGCACACGGCATTACGCGGAATGAAAGGAACGCCATACGGTTTTTGTAAGGCAGATTTTGCTGGACTGGTTTTTTGACACCATGTCCTATTTGAAGCCCCCCTGATGCACCCCTAGAGTAGAAACTCGAAAAAAAGTCACCCCATTTTGGAAAATACGGGATAAGGTGGCAGTTTTGTTGGCACTATTTTAGGGTACATATGATTTTTGGTTGCTCTATATTACACTTTTTGTGAGGCAAGGTAACAAGAAATAGCTGTTTTGGCACTGTTTTTATTTTTTATTTACAACATTTATCTCACAGGTTAGATCATGTGGTATTTTTATAGAGCAGGTTGTTACAGATGCGAAAATACCAAATATGACTACTTTTTTTGGTTGTTTGTTTCAGTTTTACATAACAAAGCATTTTAGAAAAAAAATGATTTTTTTTTTGTGTCTCCACATTCTGAAAGCCAAAGTTTTTGGGCGACTGTCTGGTGTAGGGGCAAATTTTTTTCGGGATGAGATGACGGTTTGATTGGTACTATTATAGGGTGCATATGACTTTTTGATCGCTTGCTATTACACTTTTTGTGATGTAAGGTGACAAAAAATGACATTTTTTACACCGTTTTTATTTTATTTGTTTTACGGTATTCACCTGAGGGATTAGGTCATGTGAAATTTTTATAGACCAGGTTAATACGGACAAGGAGATACCTAATATTTCAACTTTTTTTAATTTATGTAAGTTTTACACAATGATTTCATTTTTGAAACAAATAAAATCATATTTTAGTATCTCAATATTCTAAGAGCCATAGTTTTTTCAGTTTTTGGGCAATTGTTTTAGGTAGGGTATGATTTTTGCGGGATGAGATGACAGTTTGATTGCCACTATTTTGGGGGGCGAATAACTTTTTGATCGTTTGCTATTACACTTTTTGTGATGTAAGGTGACAAAAAAATGACTTTTTTTACACCATTTTTATTTTATTTGTTTTACGGTATTCACCTGAGGGGTTAGGCCATGTGATATTTTTATAGACCAGGTTATTATGGACAAGGAGATACCTAATATGTCTACTTTTATTTTATTTATGTAAGTTTTACACAATAATATAATTTTTTAAACAAAAAAGAAATCATGTTTTAGTGTCTCCATATTCTGAGAGCCATAGTTATAAAAGGATACCGTATTTTTCGTTTTATAAGACGCACTTTTTTTCCCTCCAAAGTGGAGGGGAAAAGTCACTGCGTCTTATAAAACAAATAGAACTAAAATTAGGTGGCTCAGGAGCTCTCACTAACAACTCCTGAGCCTGCCATTAAACTGTTGGGCGGGCTGGCGGCTTCACTAAAGGCTTCTGCCGCTTCCTTTACAAGACTGCACCAGGGATTGTCGGGCCGGCGGCTTCACTTATTGTGCTCCGCTGCTGCCAGCCCGCCCGCTATTATAGTAAACTGAACTGAATTTTCTCCTGGTCTGGAGATTTCAGAGACTTCCACTTCTGTTTTACCTCTTGAATCAGTAACTCTGGGCTTGTCTCCTCCCTTTTGACAATGTCCGCTTCTTGTATGAATTCAGGAAAGAAGCTCAGGCTCAGGACTTGCAGCTGGCTGCACAGCATCTAATGCTTTCTGCGTCGCTCCATGGAATCATCCACCAGGACTGGCTGGGATCTCGCATCACCTTCTTTACGCCGCACGTTCAGACTCCAGACAAGGGCGGTTAGAGAGGGAATCCAAAAACCCTCCGCCATCCTGTCACTGCTTCCTGCTCCCGAACTACTTGTCTGGACGTGCGGTGTAAAGAAGAAGGTGATGGCGAGATCCCAGCCAAAGTCCTGGTGGATGATTCCATGGAGCGACGCAGAAAGCATTAGATGCTGTGCAGCCAGCTGCAAGTCCTGAGCTTCCTTCCTGAATTCAAGCGGACATTGTCAAAACGGAGGAGACAAGCCCAGAGTTACTGATTCAAGAGGTAGAAGAGGTAAAACAGAAGTGGAAGTCTCTGAAATCTCTATACCAGGAGAAGGGGAATGAACCGTTGGGCGGGCTGGCAGCTTCAATGAATGCGCTCTGCTGCCGCCAGCCCGCACTTCTTTAGTCCTGCTGATTAGTGGTGAGCGCAGTGGTGCTGCCCTCACCTCCATCAGCTTCCTTCCAATTTCCCGCTGTACCCAGCTCTGCTCCTGCTGTGTACAGCGGTTTTGTGTACCCAGTCCCCGGGTGAGTGGAGCTCAGGGCAATATAAAAATGACTGCAAATGTGTCTATGACTACAACCCCCCCCTTCCTTCCCCCCTCATCCATAGGTATCCACCCAGATACTGCAGTATATGAGTGGATTCCTATGGATGAGGGGGGTTATAGTCATATTTAATATAAACACTGTCCAGGGACTGTTCTGTAATTGTCATGTGTTTATATTAAATATGACTAAAACCCCCCTCATCCATAGGAGTCCACGCATGTGCTGCAGTATATGAGTGGATTTCTATGGATGAGGGGGGTTATAGTCATATTTAATATAAACACATGCCAATTACAGATCCCTGGATAGTGTTTCTATTTAATCTGACTATAACTCCCCTCATCCTTGAGAATACACCAATGTACAGTACCTACAGTACATCAGTGTATTCTCTAGGATGATGGGGGTATAATCACATAAGTGTCATCCATAGATCCCTCATAACAGTGCGTCATCCACAGATCCCCTCCATAGAAGTGTCATCCACAGATCACCCATAATAGTGTCATCCACAGACCACCATTAGTTTAAAACCCACCAAAAGCACACCTTTTGGTTAAAAATATTTATTTTCTAATTTTCCTCCTCAAAAACCTAGGTGCGTCTTATAAAGCGAAAAATACGGTAATTTTTATTGAATTTTTTACTTGAAACTTACATTTTTTTTTTAACATTTTTTTTTCACTTTTTTTTCCACTAAATTTTTTTGTCGCACTCTGGGACTTCAACTTTTGGAGGTCTGATCCCCTTTACAATGCATGAAAATACTTCTGTATTGTCATGCATTGCCTGTAAGTGTATTACACACTGTAATACACTTACAGCTTCCTGCCTGTGAGATCCAGGGGGCTTGATCTCACAGGCTCTCCCGGAAGGCAGCCACGATGCCTAAGGAAGGCATCGTACTGCCTTCCATGCAATCAGGTCCCTGTCACAGCAGCACGGGGACCCGATGGCAGCTCCGATACCCGCAAGGACATCGCATGTGCCGTGGTCAGCGCTGACCGTGGCACATCAAGGGTTAATGCGCCGGCCTCAGTGATTTCACCGTTGCCGGTGCATGCAGCAGGGGTCCGGCTATCAGTGACTGCCGGACCCCTGCCGCGGATCGCGTGGGCGCATCTCCTGCACCTGCCCGATCACAGCGCCGTACATGTACGGCGCTGGTCCTTAAGTCACGGACATCTGCGCCGTACATGAACGGCGTGGGTCCTCTACGGGTTAACTGGTAAGTATAATATCTTATTTAATTTGCAGATACTTTAATAGTAAAATTAAATAAATCTCTTGAACATAAATAAACATTTATCACTGGTGAACTAGACTACCCGCTTGCTGCCTCTTCATCGAGCATTGATGTGCACTCGTTATGTGTCTGGGAACAGCCGTGTATTCTGGTTTTCTGGGTTATACATTTATTCTTTGGCTAAGTGAGACAGTTGAAGAGGTCATGCAGTTTTAATAGGAATGCAGAGCGCTGGTTTTATTTCCACTTATGTGTTCTGACACTTTTGACATTTACGAAACTGCAAGATTCTTCATAGTGTAAGTTAAAAAATAACTTGGCTTTTACTGAAAAATTAATTATACTGCCAATTTCCCATAGTGACAAGCCAGCCAAAACATTGACAAAATATCATATACAAACTGGATGAAGCCAGAAAGGGCACATGCGGTAAGATGCAGTAATTACACTTTTTTGTTTGTCATAGAAGCGATAGAAGAATTAACTTGAGATAACATTGTAGACATATAATAAATCTTGGTTCAATGTCCTCGGTGTTCTATATTTTTTTAGAAGGCTTGACATTGTCATCCAAGTGATGTTTCTTCTTGGGGCTTAATGAACAGCAGACTAAAATGAGGAAAAATAGAGCATAAAACAGATACAGGTCAGACCGATGTTTGGGTAAATTCAATTAAGTGATAAGAAAATGTTATGTCTCCTGGGGATTTTATTTTCATCAGTGGTGAGCTGGAAACTTCTAGGAGAAGCTCATTCGACCCTTGCGGTCATCAAAGTTGAAGGGAGATAATGAGAAGCAGACCAGTTTTGAGAGACTATGAATACTCCCATATTTTTTGATCAAGGCTTAAGAGTTTCAAATTAACCAAGAGTTCCATAATTCTGACTGTGCTAACAATGTACAGTGCCTTTGGAAAATCTTCAGACCCTTTCACCATTTTCACAATTTTTTCCTATATCGAGAACGGAGCCCCGAAAGTGGTGGAGGGTGCATTGTGCATGCACAGCCATCCTCTATTCATTTTCTATGGGGCTGCCGAAAATGGCTCGGCTATTTCTGTCGGGCTCATAGAAGTGAATGGGAGCGGTGGCCAGTCATGCGCGGTGCGCTTCCATTCACTTCTGTGGGAAGGGCGCTTGGTAGTGGCCAGCCGAGAGTCCTCCAGCCACCACTGTGCGAGGCTCTGTTCCAGATATGGGTGCGGGTCTGCTGGGACCCAGCAGCACCACACTTTTTCTGGGATTCGTCAGGTGTAGCATTTACATGAATTGGGCTGCCAAACCAGACACAGGCCATGGACAGGAGTGGTGCACTTCAGGGGTGGATACTGATAGCATTGGGCACCTGTAAAATAAGTGCCCCTCTCGATTCCGTGCCAACAAAATCACAGGAATAATATCAATAAAAACAAAAATGTATACCACTTACACACTTAGTACCCATACTGCACTATACTGAGACAAAGAACACATACTGCACACATACCACTAATACACTGGACCCATGCCCCATATGCACCATACACTGTGATTTTGCACACCAGTCACACTTACTTATAGGGAATGTGTCATCATAAAATGACTTATTGTTTAAATCACGTTTTTATATTTAACATATTTTTAAAAATGCTTAATATTTTTCATTTTTATGTCACTATCTAGATTTAAAAAACAAGCAAACCTAAAATCCTGCAGTTTTACCACTAGCCCTAAAAATAGGCACCACTGCGTGGTCTGTACAGATCACTTTACTGCAGTTACCTGCCTATCTGTCATTCTAACCCTGCCTGTAATGATATCACCTCTGTGTATAGATAATACAGGATCCTCCATTCACAATAAGTGATTGTCAAATCTTATCTCTTCTTTGCTTGTACAATACCCTCAGCACTGGTCACAGAACATGCCTAGAAAACTCTCCTATGGATGTCAATGAGGTCTCCTTCTATCCTTTATCTCTATGGACCATGTTGTTGCCGTAAAGCAATTTTCTTAAAGGGTTTCTACCATCAGAATTACTGTTATGTAGCTGACTGACATTAGACATGCGCCAATATCAGCAGTACTTTACAGTATGTTTTTTACCTTTCTCCCTGCAGCCGTTCTGATAAAATAAGCACTTTTATAATATGCTAATGAGCCTCTAGGTGCTATGTGGGCGTAAATCAGCACCTAGAGGCTCCGTCTACTCACCATTTATCCCGCCCAGGTCCCCTGTTCTGCCCGCCCCTCTTGATTGATGTCACGGTTCGCAGCATCGCTGCCGAAATCCCGCGCAGTGAGGAATCCGGCACCAGGAGCGCATCATTCACTCACTGCGCCTGCGCGGAATACAGAAGTGAACGGTGCAGGCGCGGGATTTCGTCAGCGATGCTGCGAACCGTGACATCAATCAAGAGGGGCGGGCAGAACAGGGGACCTGGGCGGGATAAATGGTGAGTAGACGGAGCCTCTAGGTGCTGATTTACGCCCACATAGCACCTAGAGGCTCATTAGCATATTATAAAAGTGCTTATTTTATCAGAACGGCTGCAGGGAGAAAGGTAAAAAACATACTGTAATGTACTGCTGATATTGGCGCATCTCTAATGTCAGTCAGCTACATAACAGTAATTCTGATGGTAGAAACCCTTTAATGCTTTCTAAATGCTGTTAAGAACAGCTCAGGTAACATGGCCATCCCATAATCATGTTTAGGAAATGGAATAAATACATTTTTATTAAAGATTAGAAAAAAATTATGTGTTTCCATCTGGTTTTAACTGGGAGATAAAATGTTTGGTGAAACATTTGCTGCCATAGTGTGCACCCTGACAACTAGTACAAAACAGATTGTGACAAAAAGCGTGCCCCCCCCCCCCCCCTTCCAGTTCTCTGTGTAGCTGCACATGCAGGATGTCTGCTCCTACTGCGGTTGACCTTTTTCAACTGTAGTCTGTCAGCAGTTTGACCCTCCAAAACTGCTGACAGCCCTAGGTAGAAACTGTGGTGAGCTAGGTAATTGTAACTTTGTTGGTACTTTGGAATAAAAAACAAAACTTTTATTCTTTTGGATATTGAGCCCAGAAATTGTCCTGAAGGGGGCCCCTCACTATGAAGTGTCATTTCATCTCTGTATGGATCTGCTTTACAGACCCCCACCTTTGCTGTGAGCATCGGCTTCAGCGTCCAACCAGGCAACCGCTAGAAAAAGTTAAGAATTCGTTAATTACACAGAGATTTTCTAACATTTTTGTTCTTTTTTTATTACATGACCTTTGTGCTCCCTCATAGTAGTGTTACAAGAAATTCAGCACTTATTCTATACAGTCCATATTCCTGAAAGGTACACGAAAGTCAAAGAGTGACATATTGCCTTGAAAGATTTTTAGTCCACACTATCGATGGCGTTGCCTTCCTCCCAATCAAACCCCAGGTCTCCGGTAGCACACAGCTGCTTTTTAGATCCTCGGAGAGCCCTGTGATAAAATCTACAAGGCTGTTTGCTTTTCCAGGTAGATAAAGCAGCTGCAAGACTTGAAACGCCAATGAATTGTTGAGAGCAAGGCAGAAGATGTTATCAGGCTCAGACTGTGCTCTCTCTTGTATAGTATTACACTTGGAGCCCTGCTAAGTAGTTAATAGGTGCACTGACTTCTGAGATTACCAGGGCACTGGCGGTAAACTGTCCTGGACACTGATCTGCCTTCAGGGAAGGCTATGGTCAAGTGTTCATGGAGCTTGGATTACATTTCATGCTCCTTATATCATTATGCACTGCATTACCATGACATTTTTTTTTATTTTGTTCCCAATAGCTTTTATATCTTGGCTTTACTGGAATATACCGTATGCTTACCATGAGGTAAACCACATTATAGCTCATACAGCAACCAAAGGACTTATTAATATTGATCAAAACATACAATTAAGCTTTGCAACATGAATTATTGAATGACATGGTCACCACTTGTATTGTGCCCCTGGTGCCCTGGTTGTTGTGAGGGCACACCTTATTTACATTAAGTCACTTGAAGGACTGTGGATATATAGCACTAGACATTCGCTACTTTTTTAGATTGTTCAACCCTGGGGAACTTTCGGGCAGACCCACCAGAGTGGTCGTATCTGCAGAGGGAATCATACTTACCTGATCCCAGCTGCTGGGTTAAGTCTCCTTCTCTTCTTCGTCACCACTGATGCAGATCTTGGGTCTCCCTGCCTCAACATCTAGTTTGATGAGGGTCAAGTGGTCCCTGCAGCCAATAACTGGCCCCAGCAGTGATGTATCCCCCATGTGTCATGGGACTGGGTCACGTCACACATGCAGGAGAAGTCACTGCTGTGGCCAGTGATTGACTGCAGCGGCTACGTGACCCACATCAAACTGGATGTTGATGTAGGGATGTAAGCATCTGCAGCAGTGTGAGAGAGAAGGAGACTGAACCCAGCAACTGGGATCAGGTAAGTATGATTCCCTCTTCAGATACCGCCACTCTGGTAAATCTGCCCGAAAGTTTTTATAGGGGTTTTTCAACCCCAGGGGAAAAGCGATAAATTCTAGTGCTATATATCTTCATTTTCATGGAGACATCCTGTAAATGTAAATAAGGTGTGCCCTCACAACAACCAGGGAACCAGGGGTACAATACAAGTGGTAACCATATAATTAAATAATTCATATTGCAAAGCATGATTGTATGTTTTTATCAATATTTATAAGTCCTTTGGTCGCATATAGTATATTCCAGTGAAGCCAAGATCTGAAAGCTATTGGAATGCTGACGAGGGGAGAGCCAGGATCTGCAGTGGGCGATGGAAAGAGCTGGAACCCAACATTGGAGATCAGGTAAGTATGATTCCCTCCACAGGTCTAGCCTTGCTGGGAGGAAGTCTGCCCAAAAGATTCCTGGGAATGAATGGGAGTGCCTCTTTAAGGCACTTTTCACTCCCTGTTGTAGTGTGCATCCTAGGAGTTGGTTGAGTGATTTCCCAGATGGAATGGAATAATGTAATAGTGCAGAATGCATTTGGCCACCTTTGGTATAATGGCGCCCAGGGTCTATTTAATATACATAATGTGTTAAATGTATACTGCAGACATAGAGTCAAGACCCTTGATCCTTTAGGATAAGTCTTCAGTATGTATGTATTGTAGCAACTGGCAGTCAGAAACTGTAGCAACTGGCAGACAGAATAGAGCCTCCAAAAGATTCTTGGGGACAGGGCTGGCCTTAGGTGTTCAGGCGCCCTGTGTGAGCTAATCTTGTAGCGCCCCCCCAGGTTCACCTAAACATACATAAAAATCACAACATAAAAATCACATGCTAACACATGGCAAATTTCCAGACAGTGACAGTGCCACTTTAATAATATAGTCCACAAAGTCAGTTTATCTATTGTAGAAACAAGAGCAATGTTGTCAGTACACTATATTTAACCATTTTACAACACTATAGCCTCTCCCTAATTTCTTCAACCCACGTCTTTGTTTGGCCCCCTCTAGACAATTTCAGGCACACAATATGCCGCCTTCACCTCCTTCACCAAAACCCTTGGCCACTCTTTCAATAAAACCCCTGCCCCCTTCATCAGACCCTGGCCCCCCTTCATCAGATACTGCCTCTATTCATCAGACCCTGTCCCCTTCATCTATCCCCAGGCTGCATCCCTTCATCAATCCCCAGGCTGCACCCCTTCATCAACCCTTTGCACCCCTTAATCAGACCCCTGCTCCCCTTAATCATACCCAGTGTCACCCATAGCCAGTCTCCTGTCCCCCTTAATCATACCCAGTGTCTGTCACTCACCTTATCCAGTCCCCTGCCCCCTCAATTAGACCCTGCCCCCTTAATCATACCCAGTGTCACCCATAGCCAGTCCCCTGCCCCTTAATCATACCCAGTGTCACCCAGGGTGACACTGGGCATGATTAAGGGGCAGGGGACTGGATAAGGTGGGTGACAGTGACACAGACACTGGGTATGATTAAGGGGGCAGGGGACTGGATTGATAAGGGTGACTCACCTTTATTAATCCAGTCCCCTGCCCCCTTAATCATACCCAGTGTCTGTCACCCTTATAGAAACATAGAATGTGTCGGCAGATAAGAACCATTTGGCCCATCTAGTCTGCCCAGTATACTGAATACTATGAATAGCCCCTGGCCCTATCTTATATGAAGGATGGCCTTATGCCTATCCCATGCATGCTTAAACTCCTTCACTGTATTTGCAGCTACCACTTCTGCAGGAAAGCTATTCCATGCATCCACTACTCTCTCAGTAAAGTAATACTTCCTTATATTACTTTTAAACCTTTGCCCCTCTAATTTAAAACTATGTCCTCTTGTATCAGTTTTTCTTCTTTTAAATATTCTCTCCTCTTTTACCTTCTTGTATTTCTATCATATCCCCTCTGTCTCGTCTTTCTTCCAAGCTATACATGTTAAGGTCCTTTAATCTTTCCTGGTAAGTTTTGTCCTGCAATCCATGTACTAGTTTAGTAGCTCTTCTCTGAACTCTCTCCAAAGTATCAATATCCTTCTGGAGATATGGTCTCCAGTACTGAGCACAATACTCCAAATGAGGTCTCACTAGTGCTCTGTAGAGTGGCATGAGCACCTCCCTCTTTCTACTGGTAATGCCTCTCCCTATACACCCAAGCATTCTGCTAGCATCTCCTGCTGCTCTGTGACATTGTCTGCCTACCTTTAAGTCTTCTGAAATAATGACCCCTAAATCCCTTTCCTCAGATACTGAGGTTAGGACTGTATCACTAATTTTATATTCTGCTCTTGGGTTTTTACGCCCCAGGTGCATTATCTTGCACTTAATTACCTTAATTAGACCCTGCCCCCATTTAATGAAAAAGATATTTGGTAAAAAAACAAAACAATAAGAACAGGTACTCACTGTCTAGTTTTGCTCCCTCCCTATCTGGGACTGCAGAGCACCGGCCGCCGCCCAGCCCGCCCTCACACATTGAGCGGATGATGCGGATCCTTCCTCGGCTAGACTCTGTGAAGGCGCAGGCTGCAGCACTTGGATGCTGCGCCCCTAAGCTCCTCCTCCACGCACCGCTCCGGAACCTGACCGCTGCCAGCGGCTCATCTGAGCTCGCCACTCACCAGTCGCCAGGCTCGCCTAGTCGCCGACTCGCCTCGCTCACAGTCACAGAATCTCTGGTTGGGCCGGCCTGCTGTAGCCTGTAAGAGAGTAGAGACCGACTGCGAGCTGTGTCGGCCGCCGGGCGC
Organism: Bufo bufo; assembly: GCF_905171765.1. Lineage (NCBI taxonomy): Eukaryota > Metazoa > Chordata > Amphibia > Anura > Bufonidae > Bufo > Bufo bufo. Next base: position 161,835,077 of record NC_053396.1, read on the forward strand.
CCCTGTTGCTATGGCGCCCTGTGCGGCCGCACAGCTCGCACACCCCAAAGGCCGGCCCTGCTTGGGGACGTTAAAGGGGTTTTCTGAGATTTTTATACTGATGACCTATGCTCTGGGTAGAGGGGGTCCGACACCCAGGAACCCCGCCACAGCCTTCTGTCTGATTTTCCTGGGCCGAGTGACATGTTAATGTGTCACATGGCCTAGGAGCAGCTCAGCTCCATTCAAATGAATGGTGATGAACGCGATACCAAGCACATCTGCTTGGTAAGTTGCTCACAGAAGCGCTGCTGCTTTCTCAAAATAGCTGATCGGCGGGAGTCCTCGGTGTTGGATCCCACCTATCAGTAAAAAAAATATCCCCTGTACGCAAGAAAACTGGCACCATAAAACTCCTTTGCTGGTGTAGGTTTGTATTTGGGGTATAGAACTACACAGGTGCACCACAATTTTTAAGAGGGTCAGATTAAGACCAGCATGTAATATATGTTTTTCTTTTGTATTCTTATAACTTCAGTTTCTAAATGTGTATTTATTAGCTTTTTTGCATGCATTTATGTTCTATGTGAATTCTGCATATAGAACATTTCTATGACCCTTATTGCCTGCAATCCACATTTAGGTGCAGTTATTTGTTGAGAGGGCTAAGCTAAACTAAAAGCAAAGAAGATCCAAAACAATGCCAGTAACAGACAAAATATTTCTTTAACACACAACTGAACAATAGGTTTCAGGTGCATAAATTACATAGAGGCTAATGGTCCCTGAAGCTTCAGATGGATCATTTAAGCAGGGAGTGGGGACTCTAAGAGGGTTTCAGTGCACAGATGTTACCTTCACAAAGTGTATTTATATTTTTTTTAGATCACTCCTGTATTTCTTATACAGTGGAAAATGTGCCTAGAAATTTGCTGCTTTTTAATATATTTATGCTTACAGATGGAGCCAGCATTAAAGTCAAACCTGATGCGTTATCCCTCTACTGTAGCTTATCTCACTAACTTTGTTTAATTATGTGTGCAGTGGCCTGGTTTGGGGTGGCCCCAACGCTGTGTTGCTGCTCTATGGAAGAGATGGTAAGGCATGGTGCACCCCAGTGCGAAATAAGTCCAGAGAGTCAGGGTCTGCAGTTAACCAGGGTGCTTCTTTACTGGAGGAATTCAGGTGCAAAGCAATACAGGCGAGGCATTGGGCTGGCTCTCCAGTCTCCTCCCTGGCAGAAGAAGGGTTTGATGCTGAGGAAAGGCCTGAGCTATCTGTCCCTCTCTCTCAGAAGGCTGGCATCCTGTTCAAGGGCCCACGGTCTGTAGCGCAGTAGTCCGGGTGGCTCCTTGGTCACAGGGCTAGTGACCCATGGTCTGTGGCTCAGTGTCCCCATCTCAGCATCTTCTTCTGGTCACTCATGCAGGCTGGCATGAGTCTTCCCCTCCAAGCACTGGTCCCTAACTGCAGCACCATAGGGACTCTGACTGCTCTCCTTATATACAGTGTTAGCTAGACTAGAACCTTCTAGTCGGAGGGGTGGAGTGGAAAAGCTCAACAGATACATTGTAATGCTTTCCGTCTCTCGTAGACTTACATTAGAGCTTCAATGATACTCAATGGCAATGACACAGCAGTTTTCTAGACAAAAACAAGTTTCCAGAAATAACAACAGAACTAAACCAGACAGTCACAAGGTCACACTGTCTGGGTTTGGTGGTAAACAACGTCTGGCTTTTTCCCTCCAAAATATCTTTGAACTCTATTGCAGCAGTGGAAAATTACCAGTTTCCTATTCAAAGTCCTAGCAGTCTCTCAGTGTTCATTAACCCTTACCACAGAGCCTTGCAAATACAGTGATAATGAACAGTATATCTATCACAACATATAAAATGCAGTTACACAGTATTAAACAGTACAAGTTAAGCTTTTCAAGTGAAATAAATGAAAGTTCATAACTTTGCATCGGGGAAATAGACAAATTTCCAAACATTAAAGTACCCCTGCTCTATGTGCAAAGCTTCTAAAGCTTAAAGGTGGTGTTGAGTTACAATGCTGGGATGGCGTGCTATCCCACTGATTTTGCCGCTGGCTACATCTGCATGTCTCTGTGTGGGGGCTCATTTCATGTGGGGAATGTTTAGTTTTTAATGATACCATTTTGGAGTGTGTGGGAGACTTGCTATGTTCCTATGGCACCCAAAGCTGCCACAGCAACTGAACCTCTCCCTCAATCTTTGCACAAGGGAGCCATTTGGGTAGAGTGGTCCTTGGGTTTCATTGTTCGGATGCTGTGGTCAAAATTAACCATGGTATCTGACTGGTTAAATGTCTGTGATAGGCGATCAAGAACATCGCCACCAAGTGCTTTTTGTTTAAAACATAAGAAACCCAGCAGCTAAGGAGCCAACTTAGTTTCTGAGGGTCATCATGTTTAAATATTAGACTATCACCGTGCAGTGCCCATACACATTCAGTAGATGGCAGGTAAATGCTCATTTGGCCAACACTTATTCCTTCCGATTTCCCAATGCACATGTCTGCCTGGTTTAGATGAGCATGTGCATGTTTGAAATGGAGAGAGTAAAGGCCTTTTTTTTTTTTTTACATTCCCGATAACTGCCTGACCGTGGACAGAGGTGATAGCCGCATTCACTGCAAATGCAGCAGTCATCTCTACTGTATGGGGATAAACTATCACTACTATTATTGCTTGTTCCCATACAGATGCATAGTGTGGCGGCAGCACATTCCCGTTCAAAGAGGGTGACATGCTGCATAAAAGATGTCATCACTCGATCAGGTTATCAGGAACAAGCATTCATGCAAATGTACATCCCAGATAATTGCCCCGATCTTTGGCCATGTAAAAGGCCTTAAACTGCTGGCAAATACCTCAGGTGGTGGCTAATCTCCCGTGTGAACAAAAGGCTTGGGTGTTGAAATTCAGCAGTCCAAATCCATCTTTCCCCTGACATTATCTGTCAGGGAGAAATGTGAGATCCCCACACACGTAAAGCTTGTCATACTTTTGAGCTGCGGACCAGGGAGTCAGTTTTTTAATAAAAAAACAGATTCCCTGGTGCTTGAGTACAATGGCAAGTGAATTCAGCCGATCATGCCATCAACGTGCAGTTTCGGACGGCAGAAGTTTTCCAGAACGGCGGATCACATTTTCGGCTGACAAGAGTTGCCATTGATAATTCATGAATGTTTGTTTATGCATGTTTTTCAAATATTTTTGAAATCAGCCATTCCGGTTGACTTTGAACTTGTGTATGGCCATCTTAAGAGTCAGTTTTTCCCACCAGAATAGGGATGAATCTTGTCTTGGATTCCTTCACTGCTAGATTCTCCTGCAGTTTACATCTGAACACTGAGACTGATGATAGCATGGTACCCTGTGATGAGTTTATTTTTGAGGGACCCTTGTGATAAAAATGCATTGTTTGAAGAAAACAACCCCTTTAAATGGGTTTTTATTTTTAAAATTTTCAACCACCGTGTGAAAGGACCTATGGAAAAAATACTGCCCTGCTTCCTTCACTGGTATTTCAGTCTCCATCTGTAAACTTCTGGTTGGATGGGGTCTTGTGTCCCCCCAATGACTGGTCTTAGTGGTGGAGTGTCCCCAAGCGGCTGCGACACATGACCTTGTGCATCCGAGAGAATACAGATGGGGTCTAGAATACCAGTGAAAGGAGCTGAAATGGAGAGGAGGGGAGTATGTTTTTTTTTTTTTCTTCCCACAGGTCCAGCAGCATAGGATGTAAAAAAGTAAAGGGCTTCTCAGGGCGTTTTTTGTTAATTCTATTTCACTTTTCGAATATCTTTTCACTTTATTAAACAGCAAAGTAGTTTTACTTGTTAAAAAAAAACTTGCTTTATTACAGTTATAAGCATTGGCTCATAAAGCTAATTCCTGAACTAGACAGCATTATATTTGAACTGACAGGAATATTGGAAAGAAAATAAAGCTGTTTTTGTTGACTAAGAAAAATGAAAGCTGCCTAAAGATATGACTGCTGCTTAGTAATGAATTCAAGGTCAATAATGTAAGCTCTGGGGAAACCGTCCTCATAACGGCTGGACAAGTGACACGAAGTGCGCCAAGGTTTTGCCTTTAACAGATGTACCCATCAGCTGGGATCGGCAAGATAGAAAATTTACAAGCAAAGCTTGGATATATTTTTGGCAAAGAAGGACAAACGAAGTTAAGGCAATTAATTTAAACAAAGAATATTGATCCACAGAGAGACGTGTCCCCATTTTCTGAAAGCCTAGGAGGAATAGTAGTATGTACCCGCCAGAGAGAAATTTAAAAATGGCTTCCCTGGAGTCTTTCTGTGTTTCAGCCAGAGTACATCCACATATTTCCAAGGTTGATGATTCTATTTTTTTCCTTTTTCTAGTGACACAATTTTATGAACTTACTTTTTAAATTATCTTGAGAAATATTAACTTTCTTGGCAGCTTAACTCATCAGTATAATACCACTTAGTATATTTTCCTGCCCAGAAATTTCATAAAAATAAATCTTTCCAAGTATCTTCTTGATACTTGATTTAAGAAATAATTGTAGGTATAGAGTCTATAGAAGTTTCTGTACAGAAATTTAGTACGTCCATTCAAGCTCCCAGTCCAGCTTCATTTTTTAGATATTGATGCTAGAGTCTACAAATGTAAGGGTGTTTTTACAAGGGCTGATGCATGACCCTAAATGAGTGCCGATCAACAACAGGGTCGGAACAAGGTATTTTGGTGTCCTAGGCAGAGCAGGCAAATTGCGCCCCCCCTTCCCCTAAATCAATTCAAACTGACCCTACTTTAAACACATTGTGTAAGAGGCAGTCACAGATATACCGAATGTAAATCCATTGATTTACAGGTGACATCTCCCGTGACATTTCAGTTGTTCACTTTCCTTTTCTTCTCCATCTGGTCCAGATCATCATGAGACATCTTTGGCAAGAGGTGCACTATCCCCTCTGCCACATAAGAAGACAACAGTATTAACCCCTTCAACCACCGTGACGTATATAAAAATATATAAAAAATAAATAAGCATACCTTGTATCACCGTGTCCGAAAATGTCTGACCGATTTTAAAATAGAAAAAAAAAATATTCTGTGCAGTGAACACCAGAATGGAAAAAAATGAAAAACACACAATTTGCCATTTATTAGTCACCTTTCTCCCTCCCCCAAAAATTTTTTAAACAGTGATCAAAAAGTCATATGTACTACAAAAATGGTACCAATAAAAACTACAGTTGCTCCCACAAAACTCAAGCCCTCATACAGCTCTGTGGACAGAAATATAAAAAAGTTATGACTGTCAGAAAATGATGAAGCAAAGTAAAATTAGATTTTTTCAAAGTTTTGTATTTTTTTTTTAAGTAGTTAAAAAAAATACGAGTTTGGTATCTTTGTATTAAGCTGCAGAATAAAGACATTATGTCAATTTTAATACAGAGTGAAAACTGTCAAAACCCTAAAAAGTTTGGCGAATTTGTCTTTTTCCTAATAACCGACAAATTAAATGGTGCCCTTAAAAAATACTTATCCTGAAAAAAATAAACCCTTATATGGCTATATGAATGGAAAATTTTAAAAGTTATGGCTACTGGAACGTGGGGAGGAAAAAACAAAAAATCAAAACAAAAAATGGGCCTGGTACTAAAGGGGTTAATAAATGGCACATGATAGATGGAGGGCTGTTACAGATTTTACATTAGGGCCCAGAAGATATCAGGTTACACCTCTTCCTTCAGTCATTGCATCTGCAGTCCATCCCCACCCTCTATAGCAAAGAACCCCCTCTTTACAGCTGCTCATTTAACGTTGCCATCCTGTCTTCTGCTGCCCTGTGAGCCCTCATTACTGTACAGACAGTGTTGCCCAATGCCCCCCAATTACTGTACTGCCAAAATAAAAGAGCCAAATGACACGGCTACAGAACTAGAAAATTATGTGACCCAATGCAGACTTTAGGCATCAAACCCCAGACCAGACCCTAAAATTAATTCAGACCCCAGATTAGCTCCACATTCATACAAACCCCTGATAATACTCCAGATTTAAATAGACCATAAATTAATGCAGCCCCTTCACTCAGATCCCTGCAGACCTCAGAACAGTCTCCCCACACTCAGATTTCTGCAGACCTCAGATCAAACTCCTCCATTCAGATCCCTGCAGACCTTGGATCAGACCCCCCCCCCCCCACACACACACACACACACACTCTCAGACCCCTACAGACTTCAGATTAGATAAAAAAGTAAAACAACTTACCTCTCCAGCTCCAGACAACTTTGCCACTCTACAGCTTGGCATTAAGATCCCTGCAGACCATGGATCAGACCCCCCCCCCCCCCCCCCCCACACACACACACACTCAGACCCCTACAGACTTCAGATTAGACAAAAAAAGTAAAACAACTTACCTCTCCAGCTCCAGACAACTTTGCCACTCTACAGCTTGGCATGAAGATCCCTGCAGACCTCATATCAAACCCCCCAGATCCCTGCAGACCTCAAATCAGACCACCCCACTCAGATTCCTACAGACCGCAGATCAGACTCTCTTCCCCCCCCCCCCCCCCCCAGATCCTGGCAGACCTCAGATCTGACCCCTATAGACCTCAGATCAGATAAAAAATAATTTTTAATTAAGCAACTTACCTCTCCAGCTCCAGACAGCTCAGCTCTTCTTGCCACTCTGCACTGTGACATGATGTCCACTCTATTCCAGTTCAGAAGGCACATCTACATGCACTATGGCCTGACTGTACTAAGTCGCAGCTGCTGGAAGAAAAGCTGGGAGAGATGAGTGATAGCAGTAATACACACTCATGGCTCCCTTACTCGCAGATCCTGTGTACTAATGACTGCTCATTAGTAACAATTAGAAAGTTATAGAAAGTTTTCTTTTTAATGCATAAAAGTTCCCCCCTCCCCCTGCAAGTAGAGGTGGCGCCCTAGACTGGCACCTACCATCATCTACCCATCGTCTTGACTTTGATTGACAATATGGCAATCTTCTCTGGTTTAACCCCTTGTCGACTGCCCCTTGTCTACTATACATGTCCTGGCGGGTTGACATATATCTTTGCACGGACATTTTAAAACGTCCATTTAGAGGTCATGGCTGCATGTTAATCATGCTACTGTGGTAGCGGGGAATCCACTTTCACTTACAGCAGGGTTCCCAAGGCAGGGACAGTTTTTCATTGTGCCTGTCTTCCTTACCGCTCTATACACAGCGCTTAATGACTGCTGTGTATAGAGATTAAGAGGTGGCAGTGTTGCTTTCTGTTCCAGTCCCAGCAGTTAAGTGATTGCTGGGGCCCTGTGCCTAGCTGGGTGTTAGAAGACCCAGATCAGCCTGAAGTGAGGTTTTCCAAGGATATGCAGCCTCTCCAGGTGCTGTATTGCCATTCTAATTTGGGCTACTATGTCAGCCCCAGTTACAGGAGAAATTGGCCCTTATGGAAAGGGGAAATATTGCTGTCCTATTAACAAAAGATTAAAAAAAAGAAAAGTAAAAACAGACTATATTTTTACCCTTTTTTTAAAATTACGGGCTAGTGTGCAGGCGCGGTGATCAGATGGATGTTCTCAGCTAGACACCGGCCGACACTGCGCATGCGCTGGGAGCCTCACCACCGGGTACTGAAGGGAAAAATTACGGGCCAGTGCTTTTTCCCTACCCTAACCGCTGGTAAGGCTCCCAGCGCATGCGCAGCGCAGTGTCGGCCGGTGTCCAGCTGAGAACATCCATCCGATCATCGTGCCTGCGCACTGGCCCGTAATTTTTCCCTACCCTAACCGCTGGTGAGGCTCCCGGCGCATGCGCAGTGTCGGCCGGTGTCGAACTAACTGCTGTGAAATTTCCCTACTCTGTCGTTGTGCGCCTGCCCAGCACACCTCCTCATGCCATGTCCGGTGTGGCCGGAAGTGACGAGGGTAGGGAAATCTCACGAGGTAGGGAAATCTAACGGAACATCGGCACTCTGCCACCTCTACGTGGACTTCTCGGACAGTCTGGCAGGGAAGGAGTTACCCGGATCCGCCCCGCCCGCTCACTGGATGCTGCTGTGACCTTTAGGCGGAGAGCGGGGTGGACAGGGTGGCATTGGGGGAGCAGAGGAGGTAGGTAGGACGCAGTGGGTCCGCATCATGTGCCCCAGGGCGACTGACCGTGCGGATGTGTGTGCGACTTTGTACACTGCCACTGTATACTGCGTGCAGAATTATTAGGCAAATGAGTATTTTGACCACATCATCCTCTTTATGCATGTTGTCTTACTCCAAGCTGTATAGGCTCGAAAGCCTACTACCAATTAAGCATATTAGGTGATGTGCATCTCTGTAATGAGAAGGGGTGTGGTCTAATGACATCAACACCCTATATCAGGTGTGCATAATTATTAGGCAACCTTTCCTTTGGCAAAATGGGTCAAAAGAAGGACTTGACAGGCTCAGAAAAGTCAAAAATAGTGAGATATCTTGCAGAGGGATGCAGCACTCTTAAAATTGCAAAGCTTCTGAAGCGTGATCATCGAACAATCAAGCGTTTCATTCAAAATAGTCAACAGGGTCGCAAGAAGCGTGTGCAAAAACCAAGGCGCAAAATAACTGCCCATGAACTGAGAAAAGTCAAGCATGCAGCTGCCAAGATGCCACTTGCCACCAGTTTGGCCATATTTCAGAGCTGCAACATCACTGGAGTGCCCAAAAGCACAAGGTGTGCAATACTCAGAGACATGGCCAAGGTAAGAAAGGCTGAAAGACGACCACCACTGAACAAGACACACAAGCTGAAACGTCAAGACTGGGCCAAGAAATATCTCAAGACTGATTTTTCTCAGGTTTTATGGACTGATGAAATGAGAGTGAGTCTTGATGGGCCAGATGGATGGATTGGTAAAGGGCAGAGAGCTCCAGTCCGACTCAGACGCCAGCAAGGTGGAGGTGGAGTACTGGTTTGGGCTGGTATCATCAAAGATGAGCTTGTGGGGCCTTTTCGGGTTGAGGATGGAGTCAAGCTCAACTCCCAGTCCTACTGCCAGTTTCTGGAAGACACCTTCTTCAAGCAGTGGTACAGGAAGAAGTCTGCATCCTTAAAGAAAAACATGATTTTCATGCAGGACAATGCTCCATCACACGCGTCCAAGTACTCCACAGCGTGGCTGGCAAGAAAGGGTATAAAAGATGAAAATCTAATGACATGGCCTCCTTGTTCACCTGATCTGAACCCCATTGAGAACCTGTGGTCCATCATCAAATGTGAGATTTACAAGGAGGGAAAACAGTACACCTCTCTGAACAGTGTCTGGGAGGCTGTGGTTGCTGCTGCACGCAATGTTGATGGTGAACAGATCAAAACACTGACAGAATCAATGGATGGCAGGCTTTTGAGTGTCCTTGCAAAGAAAGGTGGCTATATTGGTCACTGATTTGTTTTTGTTTTGTTTTTGAATGTCAGAAATGTATATTTGTGAATGTTGAGATGTTATATTGGTTTCACTGGTAAAAATAAATAATTGAAATGGGTATATATTTGTTTTTTGTTAAGTTGCCTAATAATTATGCACAGTAATAGTCACCTGCACACACCGATATCCCCCTAAAATAGCTAAAACTAAAAACAAACTAAAAACTACTTCCAAAAATATTCAGCTTTGATATTAATGAGTTTTTTGGGTTCATTGAGAACATGGTTGTTGTTCAATAATAAAATTAATCCTCAAAAATACAACTTGCCTAATAATTCTGCACTCCCTGTATATGTGTGTGCGATTCTGTACACTGCCGCTGTATATCTGTGTGCGGTTCTGTATACTGCCGCTGTATATGTGTGTGCGGTTCTGTACACTGCCGCTGTATATGTGTGTGCGGTACTGTACACTGCCACTGTATATGTGTGTGCGGTTCTGTACACTGCCGCTGTATGTGTGTGCGCGGTTCTGTACACTGCCACTGTATATGTGTGTGCGGTTCTGTACACTGCCACTGTATATGTGTGCGCGGTTCTGTACACTGCCACTGTATATGTGTGTGCGGTTCTGTACACTGCCGCTGTATATGTGTGTGCGGTTCTGTACACTGCCACTGTATATGTGTGTGCGGTTCTGTACACTGCCGCTGTATGTTTGTGCGGTACTGTACACTGCCACTGTATATGTTTGTGCAGTACTGTACACTCCCACTGTATATGTTTGTGCGGTACTGTACACTGCCATTGTATATGTGTGTGCGGTACTGTACACTGCCACTGTATATGTGTGTGCGATTCTGTTCACTGCCGCTGTAAATGTTGTTAATGCCCATGTTGTTTGGTTCTAGACTTCTTTATATGTTAATTTAAGAGGTGTTATTTTTGTCGCTGAAAATAAGGCTTTGTAAGGTAAAAAAAAAATGGCTTGACAAAGCGCGATCTTAGCACGAAACGGCTGTTGCCTTACTACTCTGCAATTGTGACCTGCACCCGCTATGTTTTAACCCGAAATAAAGCTACGATTTGTGAAGATTCGGTGAATGACTCTATATTTTTTTTCCCTTCTATTTTTTATGTAAAAAAAAAAAAAGAAAAAGAAAAAAGTCTCCTAACTTTTTTAGCTGGCTCCTAGATTCCAAGGAAATTTGTCAAGCCCTGGTTTAAAGGACCCTTAAAGGGGTTGTCCCATCTTGGACAATGGGGGAATATCGCTAGGATATTCCCCCAATGTCTGATAGGTGCAGATCCCACCTCTGGGACCCGTACCTATCCTTAGAACAGAGCCCGCATGGTGCAGGAGGATGCACCATGTATGCGCATTCATTTCTATGGAGCTGCCAGAAATAGCTGGCTCAGCTATTTCCATATAGAAATAAATAGAGGGCAGCCATGGATGCTTTTCTTTGCGGGTTCCGTTCTTAGGATACCTCTGGGACCTGTACCTATCAGATATTGGGAGTATATCCGAACAATATGTCCCCAATTTCCAAGATGGGAATACCCTTCTAACATTAACCGATGTAAACTGAAAGGGGGACGGCAATTTTTAATTGTCTTCACTATTTACACAGTGTGATGTCCTCCTGATCAGTAAACATTTTTATACCCACATAAAAGATACGATGAGACCAAACAGTCATTTGCTTGAATTTCAGCTGATTGGTGAGATGTTTGGACAGGCTGATTACTTGTTGAACGAACATTTGATGTAAAGACTTAAAGAACTTAGGTGGTCATTTATTAAGACCTATGTTTTAGACACCGGTCTTAATGCCCCTTTAGCTGGCGGCGTAGAAAATGATAAATGAGACCTCCCACCTCAAAATGCGACTAACATTTTTGTCCCTTGCTGGATATCCCTTTTGTCAGGAAGTATGTATAATAGAGTCATATAACATCATCATATAATATACTGTATATCCTAAAATGTGAAAATCGCTCCAATGATAGGTCTTCACTTTGTATTGTTCACATCGCAAAGATAAACACATAGATTCTATTAACATCCTTAATTGTTGATTTATATACAGTACCTTCAGAATGTCCTTGTTCCTTGGTTTTCATAATGCTGTTTGATCACTAATGCTCTCTAACAAATCTCTTAGCCTTCACCGAACAGCTGTAGTTATACTAAGAATAAATTACACACAGGTGGACTCTATGTACTAATTAGGTGACTTCTGAAGGCAATTGGTCACACTGGATTTTTTTTTACACTTATCCACTTTATCCTTGACCTGTCTGGTGTGTTCCTTGGTTTTCATGATGCTGTTTGATCACTAATGTTGTCTAACAAACCTATGAGGCCTTCACAGAACAGCTGTAGTTATACTGAGAATAAATTACACAGCTGGACTCTATTTACTAATTAGGTGACTTCTAAAGGCAATTGGTCACACTGGATTTTATTGAGGGGTATCCGAGTACAGGGGGCAGAATACAAATGCACACCACACTTTTCAGATTTTTATTTATTAAAACTTTTGAAAACCATGCATCATTTTCTTTTCACTTTACACATACTTGCTACTTTGTGTTGGTCTATCACTTACAATCCTAATAAAATACATTTAAAGGGGTTGTCTAGCAATTTATATTGATGACTAGTGTTGAGCAAACTTGTGTTTTCAAGTTCACCATAAGAGGTTCGGATTATCTAAGAATTCCGTTATGGATTCCGTGGGAGCGGAATCCATAACGGAATTCTTAGATAACCCAAACCTTGTACCCCGAACTTAAAAACACAAGTTCGCTCAACACTATTGATGATTTATCCTCAGGATAGGTCATCAATGTCTGATCGGCAGTGATCCAATACACGGGACCCACTTTCTCAATCAGTTGTTTGAAGAGGAGGCGAGGCTTTCTGTTCATTACACTACCTGTTGTCTCCTGTGGATATCAGATGGCTGACTCCCTTCTTGAATAAATCATAATAGACATCATAGCTATACAGACAAAGTCAACACGATTAACAGCCTCACCAACTTCCACATGGGACGCTGAACTAAGCACTTCTGTAGTTGACATTCACTCTGATGCTCCCCTGGGCTGTGAAGTGATGGGAAGGGCACATCTTTCCTCCCTTCGCAGTACACACTGATCATGGGTATTCTGCTGTCTGATGGTGGTTTGGTGTGACCTTGATGGTGATGAAGGCAGGTCCCCTGCAACGTTGAAGGAGGCAATGATGAGGCTGTTTTTCAGCAGTACGATTCTTTAATGAAGTTCCAAGTTCAAGTACATCAGTTATAGTTTTCAGCATGCATAGACTGGCAGATGGTACACAAGTGCACTTTCCACAGATCTTACAGGTTACACAGCTGCAAAGGTAGTTAAAAGGCAATTCACTTTAAGTTACACTTCTCCATGTGTATCTTATGCAAGCATCCAGAAATGGCATTGCAACATTTTGTCTTATACTATGCATCCACAGGGCGGACCTTAACGTCAAACTATGTTCCACACCTTTTTTACAGGTTCTCATACTCACGGTTAAAGTTACCACAGGTTTCCTTGGTGGGATGTAATATGGGAATATCTGGATTTCTCGCTTTTATAATCTAGCCCAGGGCTGAAAGCCAGTACCCTACTGGACAATGGGGCTGTAGAGAGTAAAGTCCTTTCAGACAACTTATCTCCACAGGTTTTCTACTCGCACCTCCTTGCAACATTGGTATGTTGTTCCAAGTAAATAAAGTTTTTGTTCTGGCTTTGCTCTAGTCGGTACCTTATCCAGGGCTGATTTTTATTTTAGTTTGGACACTTAGCATGTGCTTACTCCTCTCTGCTCTTAGACTCACACACACTAAACTGTTCTTTTCTAACCCCTCCTCTCTGTATAGAGAGGATGACAACCGCTCCATCTAGTGGTGGATGTAAATATGTCTTAAGTCCTTAATCAGCACAAATACATGAAGTTATATACCGTAAATCCACAGCTTGGTAATTTGGTTTTGCTTTTGGTCTGTTTGTACATTTAGTCATCAGAATGAGTCATAGTTGGCCAAGTCTGCATCACACTGTATGATGGAACTTTATAATACTTTCTTAGTCATTCCAGATGTCCTGAGGCTCTGTTCTGAGGAGGTGATGTCCTCCTGTGTTTATTAGCCATACCGTACCTAGATTTCAGCTTCAATTTATTTACATGAATGTTTATGGACTAATAAAAAAAATCCACATATTTTAGCAATATTTTACTTTCAAGGTCACCTTATTGTTAGGAGGAGAAAATTGAATTCAAGCACTAAACAATGTAATGGATATTTCCAAGCAACTTGTGGATAAAATACAGTTTGCGGAAGGCGGAATGCTCCAATCCGTCCTCTAGTCTAGATTAATGGGCCAGTGGCGATGCACTCATCCAAACAAACTCAATTTTCACTTTTTTCAACGGTTCATCAAACATCTTTCTGCATCATTTTTCTTCCTTTTCCATGAACTACGGAATTATTATTTTGCAAACTCAAGAAATATAGGCATTATTGTGAAATATAAAAAACTGCATTTACTTCTGTCGGATGCCAAGATCTAGTTACTTGGAAAGTCTTTACAAGCCCTCAGTCCCTGGGAGTAATTAGCAGAGCTGTATCTATTTCAGCTAATAAGGTGACATTTTAAATTGCTGTCTTATTTAACCCCTTGTTGAAAATTTCAGTTGAAATTTTGGTTTTAATTTATATTTTAAAGGTAAGAAAGACATTAAAATTGTATACATCATTAATAGGATTATATATATATATATATATATATATATATATAATATATATTTTTTTTTTATCAGATTCCATTTTTATGTGACTGCCACAAATAGACTGCCATAACTTATCTTCAGCATAGATGTCGAGGTGAAGCAGAACTATCAAGAATCAGCCATTACAGTAGAAAATCTATTATCAGTTTAACAGTCCCCCAATATAATTTCTATCCAGGTCATGGATCTTCATTTGAAGGCATACATAGTCATTAGATGACAAATGATTCCATTTTCTACAGGTCTTTCTGTAAACCAGATAGCAAAAATGTGTGGGTTTTGCAAATTTACCAATAAACTGTAAATATTGCGAATTTTCCAGAGGCACTTAAATGTTATTTAAGATTTAAAAAGAACCTTCACCTTCATTAAAAATACGGATCCCTCTTGAGCCACAATTGTTTTTACTGAACGATCTTTCGACATCAAGTAGCCATAAATCCCAAAAGATCCTATTAGGTAGAACACTACTAGTGGCCAGACTCCTGATCAGTCGGAGCTGGTTTGCACGTCAGGTAAACACGAGGTAAACAATTGGATAAACCTGGTTAATAAGGTTAAAAATTATGAACGGATTCTTTATAAGCAGAGGGGTGGATTAGAGAAATGGGTTAAGATATGGGATGGTTGGTAGTTCTGATAGGACTGTACTTGGATATATTTGTTTACTTATATATTAATTATTTTTTATTTTATTTTTTCTCCTCTTCTCTCTTCCCTTCTCCTTATTTCCTTTTGAGGGGGGTTGGGGGGGAGGCGGGGGTGGACGCATCGCAGGGTGGGGGGGGGATAATGGGGTTAAAATTTATAATAAGCTTGAATTGTATTTTGTGTATTTGCTTTTTATAGTAATAAAGATGTTAAATAAAAATAAATAAAAAAAGAACCTTCACCTCTTCGGACATATCTGTTTTAGTAACTACCTGCAATCCCCATGTAATTCTGGAGCATCTTGTTGCATAACGCTATGTTGTACCATTCCTTCATTACTCCTTATAGACATTTATGACTGAATTGCTAGTAGTCTGCAGGTTCAACTGGGTGTTATCAGTTGGGGGCGTGTCTCTGCACAGTCTGAAACTAACCAATCAGTGCCACCATTATCAGACTGTGCAGGGACCCAGCCCCAACTGGTAACACCCATCTGCACCTTCACTGCAAACTGCTAGCAATTAATTCAAAACTTCTAGTAGGAGTAATAGAAAAATGGCACAATGTAGTATTATATGAAAAGATGCTCCCAAATTCTTATTACATGGGGAATTTAAGTAATTACTAAAACAGACATGTCAGGAGTGGAGTATTGACAGGAGTATATTTTGAGGACTATTTACAGGGGCTTCCTTAATTCCCTTATCTGGTTTTATAAGAAAATCTTATTTAAAGTTTTTAGGGAATGTCTTAGTGACAATATATGAAGGGAACAGTTATTCTTCATTCTCTGTCTAATTAAGGCCTAATGCAGAGCAGTGTACGGAAACAATTGTAGTCCCCATGGATCACTACTACAGAGCCTTAGGCAGTAGGGTTCCACTGAAGTCTATAGGCGCTGTATTATACAGTACCACTGTACCACTTCAAGCTTATAGGGTGCTGTAATAAGTTTGCATGCATACGAACTTAGTCGTAGCAAAATTCCCAGACAGAAAAAAATGTAGCACTACATGGAAGGGCATCAGTCCAATGTAAATCCATAATTCATTTAGTATTATTGCAGCTCTGCATTTTTTCTCTCTTAGATATTCCTTTAAAAAGTGAATTTTGAACTCTGTTGTGCTGAGAAACACTAACCTCTATTAATGACCTGAAAATGCAACACTTTCCCAGAAATCTTTGCATAAACGATTCCATTTACTGACATGGGCTTATTGCAATAGTTAAAGTCCGGTCTTGTCTGTGTAGGGCCTTAACTCACATGTTCGATGCACATACATTAGGTTCATTTGTATGAAACACTTTAAGATATTGAATAACATTGATTACATTTATGGACAAATTATATTCAGACCAAATCTCACCTAATGGAACACGTTGCACAATTTGAAATTCAGTCGTTTACATTTACTGTACAAAATTCTACGTTTTTGTTTTCTTATTGTGTTTCTTTATAATCTGCAAAAATGTTTATTTTCCCGATTTTTATATTTTCTAGAACCAAAATTTTAACCAACTCCATTTGCAGGCAATGTGGTTATTTTATTTATTAAAATGTCCTTCATTTATTGCAAGCAAGGAGGAAGGTACAGAGATGATAAATCTTATTGAATTCTCATTGAGGATTCTGTAGCCTGTCTTCTCCCCCTTGAGAAATCTCAAGTTGCTCAAGTCATCACCTCGAAAAATTATCTTTCAGGAAGCAGGAGATGTTGCATGAGCTTTGTTTAAATCACTGTATATTCTTATTTATGAAGCATTAATCATGCATGCTGGGTTTTGTGGCATTAGCATATAGACATTATATCACAGGAAGCTGTGATCGCATACCAGGATCAAAGTGTACTCGCTGTGGGAGAATATCTTCTGCCTTGTTGAGAGGGCTTATGGAAAGGAGAGGTAAATCAAAGAGTTTCTACTTGAAGCACTTGGCCAGAGGGGCCTTAAATAGATTTTGAAGCTTACTTAAGGTTATCTTTATCTTAACAGTTCACTTCTCACATCATAAATGTTGTTGAAATTAGTCCTATCAATAAGGCAGGGAACCATAGTAAGAGATGAGCGAATCAATTATACCGATTCTGTATTTGTCCTGAAGATTCCAAAAAATTCAGATTATAATGAACCCAATTCATTCTTGTGGATCACAGAGCGAGTAAGAGAGAGAGCGACTCAAGAGAAAACTGCGCTGGTTAGTTGAGTGGACTTGGGGGTGCTCTCTCTGTCTCTCTTTGGTCTTTTAGGACTCATATTTATCCTCAAAGGGGGTCATTTATTATACTGAAATACGCCTAAGTTAGGCCAGGTCTAGAATTGTGGGTGTGGCATGGGCAGGGAAGGGATCGGCCTGGTACGCCCATCTCTATCATCATTTTCTACGCCATTTGGAAAATGGTCTATATGTAAGACAGCTCGGAAGCTATCTTACATTTAGAAGCAGTGCTGGATGCACAGAAGTTATGGAGATCCCTGCGCCTCTTCATAACTTCGGCAGATCCTCCGCCTGCTATAGAGCTTTATTAAGACTGACATCTAAAACGCCAGTCTTAATACATGTGTCCCTAAATCTTTTCAGAAAAAAATGAGTCCTAGTAGACCAGAGACTGTTATATACCAATCTTACATCAGTCCGATCTATCACGGAGCATCCTACATAGCTTTTTGCATGTTTTACATAGTATGGAACAGATGGCAACACATTTTAATTTAAAGGTTGCTATCCCATAAAACGCATTACTAACCAATGAATAGAGCATTTTAAATGAAGTGTTATTGCCATATACATGCAATTAAAAAATATATAATTTTTTTTATGTACGTTACACTTTTCTCAGTCATAGCGCCCTCTGCCATTTATCCTTCGGGTCCACCTTCTCCTGTATTCAGTGATTAATGAACATGATCAGTAGCTTCCCGGCTCCCTTCCCCTTCTGTCAGTGGTGGTGTTTTGATATCATAGTGAAGCAGCTCAGACGCCTTTCATTCATTCATGCCTACTTATACATTTATAGCAATATATAGCTGCATCTCTCTGTACACAGTGGAGAATGAAATTGTGAGGGATTACATACCGGATGTTCCTCTAGGGCTATATGTAAGGGACTCTCTTCTATGCAGAGGAGGAAGGGATCAACAAGAGCTAATTGCGATGCATCCAGGTGCTTGATGAGCTGCTGCCCACCCAGAAAGGTGAGAAAGCCCTCATATATGTGGGTAAAATCAGTTTTAAATTCAAAGGATAACCCCTTTAAGCGAACGCTGAGCTTTGTACTAAAAACACAGATTAGAAGTTGAATAGCTGCATTCATTTTAGCAGGTGCATGTAAGTATTCTCCGTGTTGCAGGAAAGGTGTGCCCTAATAAGACCGAATTTAAATAATTGATGCCAATCAAATCTAGAGGTATTTCTATAGATATTCATTGGAACCTGACCCAGGAAACACAAGTCAATTATTTGATTTCGGAGACTAACACAATGTTCCTTTGTTGGAGACTAGCATATACTTTAATGGAATGATTAATTGGTGAATCATGCATTAATATTGTAATTGTAAGGAACTATGTCTACAGTAAGAGACTTCACATTGTCTTTGAGAATAAATAGCAGCTATTGTGTAAAGTAATTTGTTTTTAATGCAAATCGGCTAACAGCGGGCATCTGACTTTAATCATTGTGCTTTGTATTTCATTGTTCGTGCTGTGGAGAGTTTCCATAACTTTTTATTTTCTGTTCTTTCACAAGAAATTGCTACTTTTTTTGTAATGGGATTTTTCCTGTACACCATTTCTACTTGAGAAATAAAGTTTGGGCAAATTGCAAAAGGTGATCTATGTATACAGGTGTAGATTTTGCAGGTTTACATATTTTTTGGCTGGATGTTGGTTATGTTGGATTGTCAGTAGATGTCAATTGGCTAGGTGAGCCAAGGATTCATGTGGCAGTACTTATTTTTTTTATGAGGCTAATTTTATGTGTTGCAAATTTTCTAAGATGTCGAGTTACTATATGAGCATAAGATATGTTCACTTCAGACTATGGCTTTTTCTGTAGCTCATTATGGATATGAAAGTTAGACTTCAAAGCATCAAAACAGGAAAATTACTAATGGAGATGAACTTTAACCCCTCCAGGTCCCTGGCATTTTTCACTTTAAGGACCAGACCATTTTTTGCAAATCTGACACTTTATGTGGTGATAACTTTAAAACGCTTTTACTTATCCAGGCAATTATGAGATTGTTTTCTTGTCACATATTGGACTTTATGACAGTGGTAAAATTGAGTCAAAATTATTATTTTTTATTTATAAAAAAAATGACAAATTTACCAAAATCTGGAAAAATTTCCAAATTTCCAAATTTAAATTTCTCTACTTTTATAATAGATAGTAATACCTCCAAAAATAGTTATTACTGTACATTTCCCATATGTCTACTTCATGTTTGGATCATTTTGTGAATGCCATTTTATTTTTTGGGGACATTAGAAGGCTTAGAAGTTTAGAAGCAAATCTTGAAATTTCTGAAAATTTCTAAATCCCACTTTTTCAGGACCAGTTCAGGTCTGAAGTCACTTTGTGATGCTTACATAATAGAAACCACCCAAAAATGACCCAATTTTATAAACTACACCCCTCAAGATATTCAAAACTGATTTTACAAACTTTGTTAACCCTTTAGGTGTTCAACAAGAATTAATGGCAAATAGAAATAGCATTTCAAAATTTCACTTTTTTGGCAGATTTTCCATTTGAATCCATTTTTTCCTGTTACAAAGCAAGGGTTAACAGCCAAACAAAACTCAATATTTATGGCCCTGATTCTGTAGTTTACAGAAACACCCCATATGTGGTCGTAAACTGCTGTGCGGGCACACGGTATTGCCCAGAAGGAAAGGAACGCCATATGGTTTTTGGAAAGCAGATTTCACTGGGATAATTTTAAGCTGCCATGTCACATTTGAAGACCCCCTGATGCACCCCTAGAGTAGAAACTCCAAAAAAGTGACCACATTTTAGAAACTACACCCCACAAGGTATACAAAATAGATTTTACAAACTTGTGCGTTGCGTGAAAATCGCAGCATGCTCCTCTTTGTGCGTTTTGCACACAACGCAGGCCCCATAGAAGTGAATGCGAGAAAATCACAAGCATCCGCAAGCAAGTGCGGATGCGGTGCGATTTTCACACACGGTTGCTAGGAGACGATCGGGATGGAGACCCGATCATTATTATTTTCCCTTATAACATGGTTATAAGGGAAAATAATAGCATTCTTAATACAGAATGCATAGTACAATAGCGCTGGAGGGGTTAAAAAAAATAAAAAAATAATTTAACTCAATTTAATCCACTTGTTCGCGCAGCCCCGCTTCTCTTCTGTCTTCATCTTTGCTGTGCACAGGAAAAGGACCTGTGGTGACGTCACTACGCTCATCACATGGTCCATCATATGATCCATCACCATGGTAAAAAGATCATGTGGTCCTATTCCTCAAAGAAGAAGACAGAAGAGAAGCCGGGCTTAAGTGGATTAAGGTGAGTTTTTTTTTTTAACCCCTACAGCCCTATTGTACTATGCATTTTGTATTATGAATGCTATTAATCTACACAACACCTAACCCAAACCTGAACTTCTGTGAAGAAGTTCGGGTTTGGGTACCAAACATGCCGATTTTTCTCACACGCGTGCAAAACGCATTACAATGTTTTGCACTCGCGCGGGAAAATGCGCGCCCGTATCTTATCCGGGCCAAAAACATGACGCCCGTGTGAAAGAGGCCTTTAGGTAGGGTATGATTTTTGCGGGATGAGATGACGATTTGATTGGCACTATTTTGGGATGCATATGACTTTTTGATCGCTTGCGATTACACTTTTTGTGATGTAAGGTGACAAAAAAAATTTCTTTTTTGACACAGTTTTTATTTTATTTACGGTTGTCATCGGAGGGGCTAGGTAATGTGGTATTTTTATAGAGCAGGTTGTTATGGACGCGGCAATACCTAATACGTATACTTTTTTTTTATTTACTTAAGTTTTACACAATAACAGCATTTTTTAACCCCTTAGGGACGCATGACGTACCGGTACGGCATGGCTTTAAATCGCGATTCCGGCGCCGCGGGGTGTTAATCGGAACGGGATGCCGGCTGAAATCATTCAGCCGGCATCCTGTAACAATGCAGGGGGGGGGGTCATTTGACCCCCCGTATCGGCGATCGCAGAAAACCGCAGGTCAATTCAGACCTGCGGTTTTCTGCGTTTCCGGTCCATTCGGGTCTCCGGTGACCCGATGAACAGGAAAAAGACTGCGATCGGTGGCGTGATTACACACCACCAATCACAGTCCGTGCATTTGGAGAGGCGGTGCTGGCCCCGGTGCTGAACGCTGCTGTCCAGGGTGCTGATTGGTGCAGGGGAGAGAGGCGCGAGATTCAAACTTCCTGCGCTCCTCTCTCCCCTCCTCTTCCTGTTCTGCACGAGCACCCGGCAGCATCGTCCAGCACCAGCTCCTGAGTCCCCCCTAATCGCCATCCATCACCCTCCTGCACCCATCGCCACCCAGGTAGGTTAGGGTCAGTGAGGGAGAGGCACCGTTAGGCAGGGAAAGAAGGGAAAATTTAGAAAAAGAAAACAAAAAACTTTTATTGTAAAACTTTCTTTGTTCCATCTTTCAGACCCCAGACCCCCCCTGCCACTTGCCCCCCACCACCAGCCACCCCCCCCCCCCCCGGTCCACCAGTTCCCCAACCACTTTTTTTTTTCTGCGCGCGCTGACTGTCCGGCACTCTTAGCGTCCGGCCACTGTTAGCCCACCGCCCCACCGCTGATCAGCGTGGTACCGCTGATCAGCAAGTTTGAACTTTTTTTTTTCCTAACACTTGCCCATTTTTTTGCCTGGACTTTTTAGTACGTGAACACCCGTGCCCCCAAACACACGCACATACAATAAAGGTTTACACACACGCACATACACACGCACACACACACCCATGGCCCGCCGGATGTTCTCGGCCGAGGAGGCATATGCCCAGATTGCCTCCGACTCCGAGAGCCCCAGTGAGGATGAGGATGACCCCACATTCCTTTTATCATCCGCATCCTCCTCATCATCATCTGATGACGATGAGCCCTCAAGGCGGCGGAGACACCGCCAGGTGGAGCCAGGGGCCCCACATGCTAGGGATCCTGTGGCCCACCCTAGTACGAGAGTATTTTGCTGGCAATCCTGGAATCCAGATTCCCACAGTGGGGTTTACTGAAATTGACTTTTTTAGGTTTTTTTTCAGTAACCCACTGGTGAATCTGATGGTGCAGCAGACGAATCTGTACGCCCAACAGTTCGTCGCTCAAAACCCAGGCTCATTTTTGGCTAGACCCGGTGGCTGGACGCCGGTCAGTGCAGCCGAGATGAGGACATTTTGGGGCCTCGTGCTGCTTATGGGTCTAGTTCAAAAACCCAGTGTCAGGCAATACTGGAGTGGGGACGTCCTATACCAGACCCCACTGTACAGCATGGTTATGACACGTCCCCGGTTTGAGGCCATCCGGAAATGTCTGCATTATTCCGATAATGCAGCATGTCCCCCCCGAGGTGATCCTGCCTATGACCGGCTGTATAAGATACGGCCGGTCATCGATCACTTTGGGGCCACATTTCAGCAGGCCTACGTACCTGGAAGGGAGGTCGCGGTTGATGAGTCTCTCGTTGCGTTCAAGGGGAGACTCAGTTTCTGCCAATACATTCCCACAAAGCGGGCGAGGTATGGCGTGAAGCTATACAAAATTTGTGAGAGTACCTCAGGGTACACTTACAAATTTCGTGTGTACGAGGGGCGAGATTCCCGTATTCAACCCCCAGAATGTCCCCCCACTCTGGGTGTTAGCGGGAAACTCGTGTGGGACCTTATGTACCCACTGCTGGATAAGGGGTACCACTTGTACGTGGACAACTTTTATACCAGTATTCCCTTCTTCAGGTCCCTTGCCGCCAGATCCACGTTCGCTTGTGGGACCGTGCGGAAAAATCAACGCGGCCTCCCTGCCCACCCCCTCCAGGTACCTATTCCCAGGGGTGAGACCCGTGCCCTTACCAGTGGAAACCTGTTGCTGGTCAGGTATAAGGACAAGAGGGATGTCCTTATGCTGTCCACAATCCACGGTAACAGCACCACCCCAGTCCCTGTGCGAGGTACCGCGGCAACGGTCCTCAAGCCCGATTGTATCGTCGACTACAATCGGTATATGGGAGGAGTTGATCTCTCTGATCAAGTCCTCACGCCATATAATGCCATGCGCAAATCCCGGGCATGGTACAAAAAAGTTGCGGTCTACTTGGTGCAGGTTGCCATGTACAACTCTTTTGTACTATCCCGAAGCGCTGGCAGCACAGGGACATTCCTCCAATTCTATGAGGCAGTCCTCAAGGACCTGATCTTTTCGGACCGGGAAAGAGCAGGCCGGAGTACCTCGGGAACTGGAGGCGCCCGGATCGTCCCTGGCCAACACTTTCCAGGTGTGGTCCCCCATACTGGAAAGAAGGGACGAACCCAAAAAAGATGCAGAGTGTGTCACAAGAGGGGGATACGGAAGGACACCACCACTCAATGTGACACTTGCCCCGATCATCCGGGCCTCTGCGTTATCGATTGCTTCAGGGAGTATCACACTTCCATGGAGTACTAAATTTTTATAATCCCCAACAGTCCACTAGAGAACATAAAAAACTATGGCTATCAGACTTTGGAGACACAGAAACAATTTTTTTTCCCCAAAAAAAATATTAGTTTTAGTGCAGGCATCCTCAAACTGCGGTCCTCCAGATGTTGTAAAACTATAACTCCCAGCATGCCCAGACAATCTACAGCCATCAGCAGGGCATGGTGGGAACATCTGGAGGGCCGCAGTTTTAGGATGCCTGCTTAGTGTCTCCAAAGTCTGAGAACCATACATATTGGGCATCGTCGCGTGCGTAAAAGTCGTCGCTATAAAAATAACTTTTGACCAAACGCCTCGGATGAACGGTGTTAAAAATATTTATTTCCCCGATTCTGTAGTTTGCAGAAACACCCGATATGTGGTCGTAAATGGCTATTTAGCCGCACGGCAGGGCATAGAACGAAGGGAACTCCATACGGTTTCTGGAAGGCAGATTTTGATGGACAGTTTTTTTTTTGACACCATGTCCCATTAGAAGCCCCCCTTGATGTAGCCTAGACTAGAAACTCCAAAAAAGTGACCCCATCTAAGAAACTACACCCCTCAAGGTATTCAAAAGTTACTTTACAAACTATGTTAACCCTTTAGGTGTTCCACAAAACTAAATGGCGAATGTAGAAGCAATTTTAGAATTAAATTTTTTTGTTACATTGCCTCAAAAAAGAGTAATACAGAGCAACCAAAAATCATATTTACCCCTAAAATAGTCCCAAAACAACAACCACCTTATCCCGTAGTTTCCTAGATGGGGTCACTTTTATGGAGTTTCTACTCTAGGGGTGCATCAGGGGGCTTGAAAGGGTACATGGTGTAAATAAACCAGTCCAGCAAAATCTGCCTTCCAAAAACCATATGACGATCCCCTCGTTCTATGTGCTCCCGTTCGGCCAAACAGCAGTTTAAGACCACATATGGGGTGTTTCTGCAAACTACAGAATCAGGGCAACCCATTTTGAGTTTTGTTTGGCAGTTAACCCTTGTTTTACTCCTGGAAATAATTGATTATATTGGAAAATTTTCCAAAAAATAGAAATTTCGAAATTGTTTCTCCATCTGCCATTAACTCTTGTGGAACATCTAAAGCAAGCATGTCAAACTCAAAGGCTAACATGGGCCAAAAAAACAAAATTTAAGTTTATGTGGGCCGCATCAAAAAAAAAAAAAAAATCGTACATTTTCATAGAACAACATTGTTGTTTCATGACTGCTGACCCCCAACATCCCGTTGCCCAATAACACAAGTGAGACCTATATATATATATACAAATATTAAAATTCACTATAAGACGCACCTAGGTTTTTGAGGAGGAAAATAAGAAACAAATATTTTTAACCAAAAGTTGTGCTTTTGGTGGGCTTTGAATTAATGGTGGTCTGTGCATGACACTATTATGGGGGATCTGTGGATGACGCACTGTCATGTGGGGGACCTGTGGATGGCACTGTTATGGGGGATCTGTGGATGGCACTGTTATGGGGGATCTGTGGATGGCACTGTTATGGGGGATCTGTGGATGGCACTGTTATGGGGGATCTGTGGATGGCGCTGTTATGGGGGATCTGTGGATGGTGCTGTTATGGGGGATCTGTGGATGGCACTGTTATGGGGATCTGTGGATGGCACTGTTATGGGGATCTGTGGATGGCACTGTTATGGGGGATCTGTGGATGGCACTGTTATGGGGGATCTGTGGATGGCACTGTTATGGGGGATCTGTGGATGGCGCTGTTATGGGGGATCTGTGGATGGTGCTGTTATGGGGGATCTGTGGATGGCACTGTTATGGGGATCTGTGGATGGCACTGTTATGGGGATCTGTGGATGGCACTGTTATGGGGGATCTGTGGATGGCACTGTTATGGGGGATCTGTGGATGGCACTGTTATGGGGGATCTGTGGATGGCGCTGTTATGGGGGATCTGTGGATGGTGCTGTTATGGGGGATCTGTGGATGGCACTGTTATGGGGATCTGTGGATGGCACTGTTATGGGGGATCTGTGGATGGCACTGTTATGGGGGATCTGTGGATGGCACTGTTATGGGGGATCTGTGGATGGCGCTGTTATGGGGGATCTGTGGATGGTGCTGTTATGGGGGATCTGTGGATGGCACTGTTATGGGGGATCTGTGGATGGCACTGTTATGGGGGATCTGTGGATGGCACTGTTATGGGGATCTGTGGATGGCACTGTTATGGGGATCTGTGGATGGCACTGTTATGGGGATCTGTGGATGGCACTGTTATGGGGATCTGTGGATGGCACTGTTATGGGGATCTGTGGATGGTACTGCTATGGGGTGGGATATCTGTGGATGGCATTGTTATGAGGTGGGGATCTGTGGATGGAACTGTTATGGGGTGGGATATCTGTGGATGGCATTGTTATGAGGTGGGGGGATCTGTGGATGGAACTGTTATGGGGGGGATCTGTGGATGACACTGCTATATGTCATCCACAGATCCCCCTCATAACAGTGTCCCCCAATACACCGGGCCCCGCCGCTCACCGAAGTATTTATAAATGTGAATCCTTATCCTGTTATTAAGTTGAACTAACGCTGCCCTCTCCCATGTTCCCATGTTCCCCTGTATCCCCATAGCACTTACTTAAGCTTCAATAGCAGGCAGAGCGGACGGCACCAGTAACGTCTCTCACTGACGTCGCGCGTCTGCTCCGCCTGCTTCATTCATAAAGTGGGCGGAGCAGGCGCTCGACGTCAGTGAGTGACGTTACTGCTGCCGTCCGCTCTGCCTGCTATTGAAGCTTAAGTAAGTGCTATGGGGATACAGGGGAACATGGGAACATGGGAGAGGGCAGCGTTAGTTCAACTTAATAACAGGATAAGGATTCAAGTTTATAAATACTTTGGTGAGCGGCGGGGCCCGGTGTAAGAGTACAGTGACTGCACCGGGCCCCGCCCCTAGTTACGGACTCCAGCCCCTCCTCTCTCCCGGCTCATACATAGCAGTGCATCTTTGCCGGGCCGCAAAGATATTCATTGCGGGCCGCATGCGGCCCGCGGGCCGCATGTTTGACACCCATGATCTAAAGGGTTAACAAAGTTTGTAAACCCAGTTTTGAATACCTTGAGGGGTGTACTTTCTTAGATGGAGTCACCTTTTTGAAATTTCTATTCTAGGGGTGCAACAGGGGGCTTCAAATGGGACATGGTATAAACAAAACCAGTCCTGCAAAATCTGCCTTCCAAAACCCATATGGTGTTCCCCTCGTTCTATGTGCTCCCGTTCGGCCAAACAGTAGTTTACGACCACATATGGGGTGTTTCTGCAAACTACAGAATCGGGGCAACCTATTTTGAGTTTTGTTTGGCAGTTAACCCTTGTTTTACTCCTGGAAAAAATTGATTATATTGGAAAATTTTCCAAAAAATAGAAATTTCGAAATTGTTTCTCAATCTGCCATTAACTCTTGTGGAAGACCTAAAGGGTTAATAAAGTTTGAAAAAACAGTTTTGAATACCTTGAGGGGTGTAGTTTCTAGAATTTTTGGGTGGTTTCTATTATCTAAGCCTCACAATTTGACTTCAAACCTGAACTGGTCCATAAAAAGTGGGATTTTGAAGATTTCTGAAAAATTCAAAAATTTGCTTCTAAACTTCTAAGCCTTGTAACATCCCCAAAAAATAAAATATCATTCCCAAAATGCTACAAACATGAAGTAGACATATGGGGAATGTAAAGTCATCACAGTTTTTGGGGGTATTACTATGTATTACAGAAGTAGAGAAACTGAAACTTTGAAATTTGCGAATTTTTCCAAATTTTTGGTAAAAATTCTATTTTTTTTATGCAAAAAAATTTACTTTTTTGACCCAATTTTAGCAGTGTCATGAAGTACAATATGTGACGAAAAAACAATCTCAGAACGGCCTGGGTAAGTCAAAGCGTTTTAAAGTTATGAACACTTAAAGTGACACTGGTCAGATTTGCAAAAAATGGCCAAGTCCTTAAGGTGAAATAGGGCTGAGTCCTTAAGGGGTTAAACCAAAAAAACAATATTTTAGTGTCTCCATATTCTGAGCCATAGTTTTATTTTTTGGGCGATTGTCTTAGGTAGGGGCTCATTTTTTGCGGGATGAGGTGACGTTAGATTGGTACTATTTTGGGGGGTATACGCCTTTTTGATCGCTTGGTGTTGCACTTTTAGTGATGTAAGGTGATGGTTTAGGGCCCTTTCACACTTGCGTTCTTTTCTTCCAGCATAGAGTTCCATCGTCGGGGCTCTATGCCGGAAGAATCCTGATCAGTTTTATCCTAATGCATTCTGAATGGAGAGAAATCCGTTCAGGATGCATCAGGATGTCTTCAGTTCCGGAACGGAACGTTTTTTGGCCGGAGAAAATACCGCAGCATGCTGCGCTTTTTGCTCCGGCCAAAAATCCTGAACACTTGCCGCAAGGCCGGATCCGGAATTAATGCCCATTGAAAGGCATTAATCCGGATCCGGCCTTAAGCTAAACGTCGTTTCAGCGCATTGCCGGATCCGACGTTTAGCTTTTTCAGAGTGGTTACCATGGCTGCCGGGACGCTAAAGTCCTGGCAGCCATGGTAAAGTGTAGTGGGGAGCGGGGGAGCAGTATACTTACCGTCCGTGCGGCTCCCCGGGCGCTCCATAGTGACGTCAGGGCGCCCCACGCGCATGGATGACGTGATCACATGGATCACGTCATCCATGCGCATGGGGCGCTCTGACGTCATTCTGGAGTGCCCGGGGAGCCGCACGGACTGTAAGTATACTGCTCCTGTGTCTTCTTTGTGTCACTCAGTCATGATGATTAAGCTGTGCGGCCGGGGCTGGCAGGAGGCAGAGCACAGGGGTGTGATTAGGCCATACCCGACACACCCACTCGAGCCCTGAGGCGGCCCCCCTGAGGCGGCCCGGCCCACCCTATGGCCAGTCCGGCCCTGGCTCCCCCGCTCCCCCGCTCCCCACTACTACTATGGCAGCCAGGACTTTAATAGCGTCCTGGGTGCCATAGTAACACTGAACGCATTTTGAAGACGGATCCATCTTCAAATGCTTTCAGTTCACTTGCGTTTTTCCGCATCCGGCGGGCACCTCCGGCAAATGGAGTGCACGCCGGATCCGGACAACGCAAGTGTGAAAGAGCCTAGCAGTTTTATATATATATTTTTTTTCACGGTGTTCACCTGAGGGGTTATGATACAGAAGCAGTGATACCTATTATGTGTACTTTACTTTTTTCCCCTATTTTAAAAAAAAATAGCTCCGATACTCACAAGGACATCACATGTGCCGTGGTCAGCGCTGACCGCAGCACATCAAGGGTTAATGCGCCGGCAACAGTGATTACACCGATGCCGGCACATGCAGCAGGGATCCGGCTATCAGTGACTGCTGGATCCCTGCCACGCATCGGGCGGGCGCATCTCCTGCACCTGCCCGATCACAGCGCCGTACATGTGCGGCGCTGGTCCTTAATTCACGGACATCTGCACCGTACATGTACGCTGTGGGTCCTCTATGGGTTAAAGTTTATTTTTTTCCAGCTGGATGACCCCTACTTCTACAACCTCAATTCCATAAAAAATGAGACACTGTGTAAAATGTAAACAAATAGAATGGAATGATTTGCAACTCTTAGAGCCATTATTTATTCACAGTAGAAGATACGTATCAGATGTTGAAAGTGAGACATTTCACCATTTTATGAAACAAATTAACACATTTAGAACTTAACCTCCCTGACGGTATTCCCGAGCGTGACTCGGGGTTAATTTTCGCTGCAGTCACGCTCGGGGTAACATTGTAGAGTCCGTTCACCTTCTGCTGGCGATCCGGCGATGTCCTCCGCTTGTGTTCTGCCAGATCTCCATACCTTGCAAAAAGTCTATACCGGAAGTGACGTGGCCGCACCGGAAGTGACGTGGCCGCACAGGAATCAGCTGGAGGAGGGTGTGCGCAAGCGCACATCCACTGGCTTAGGAAAGAATCGTTGCAGCGCCGAGATAGAAGTACTTTGTGCACCGCGCGTGCGCACTTAGGGGTATAGAGATTTTGCAGCGCTGAATGTTGCATCAGATCTCCCTACCCCTGAGTGAACACGCACACACAAATCATCAGTTGCAGTTCATCCTGATTTGATCTGATGATTTGTGCGCGCGTGCGCACTCAGGGGTAGGGAGATCTGATGCAACATTTTGCGCTGCAAAATCTCTATACCCCTAAGTGCGCACGCGCGGTGCACGAAGTAGTTCTATCGCAGCGCTGCAACGATTCTTTCCTAAGCCAGTGGATGTGCGTTTGCGCAGCGCCGGGCACACCCTTCTCCAGCTGATTCCTGTGAGGCCGCGTCACTTCTGGTATAGACTTTTCGCAAGGTATAGAGTTCTGGCAGAACACCGGCCGGCATTTGACTTCCTGCTTTCGTTCCCTGCAAGCAGCAGCTGCGCATGGGAGCGGAACTGGGCGGGAAATTTAAATAAATATAAACATAAAAAGTGACAAACACACATAAAAGAGGTTATACATTGTAATCTGAGAGGATTACACTGTAACCTCAGATCTGACATTTGATGACTGTACAGTGCCCCTTGCCTGCCATTTTACTGTCATTTGTGCCCATAAAATATTTATGCAAAAAATTGTACCACTTTTTTTACAAAATTCCTGACATAATCATACCGCCAGGGAGGTTAAAGGAAGCAACACGTCTCAGAAAAGCTGGGCTGGGCAACAAAAGGCTGGAAAAGTAAGGAGCACTAATAAAATAAAAAAAACAGGTGGAGGAAAAGGTTGCAACTAAGTGACCTGACTGGGACTGAAAAGAGCAGGTTAGTGAGGCAGAGTCTTCTTTGTGCCGAAACCTTTTTAGGATGGACTGAGGCAAAATGGAAAACAGTTTTGTGGTCAGATGAATCAAAATTAGAAATTCTTTCAGAAAACCACACACACTGTGTCCTGCCATGTCCTGCGTTTTATGTCAGTCTTTGATAGCCCCTTTTCTGTCAGAAGTTGCAACTAATTTGATGAGGCACGCAGCTCTTTTTAAATTAAGCGCAACCTCTGGCAGTCGATGCGCTTAGTTTGAAATCTACTCCAGTTCCTGACTGATGTAGATTCTAGATGGCATTTAGGCTGCATTCAGACGTCCGTGGTGTGTTGCGGACCCACAAATTGCGGGTCCGCAACACACCAGCCCGGCACCCCTATAGAAATGCCTATTCTTGCGGACAAGAATAGGACATGCTCTATCTTTTTGCGGAGCTGCGGACCCAAAATCGGGGCCGCGCTCCGCAATTGCGGCTGCAGACAGCAGACTGTGTGCTGTCCGCATCCATTCCGTCCCCATAGAGAATGAATGGGTCCGCACCCATTCCGCAAAATTGCGGAAAGGATGCGGACCCATTTTGCGGACGTGTGAATGGAGCCTTACTCCTGGAAACAGGCGTAAATATCAGTGAATTGAACAGGGCCAGAAGCCCAGCCCCCATCACTCCCCAGTAGTGAAGACAGCGTAAAAACGCCCGTTCGTGAAAATATTTTTATACAGGTGTTTAAAAAGTCACATAGAGGTTATGTGCCTATTTTATTTTTTTTACGCCAGAAACTGGCTTAGCAATCTTAGGCTACTTTCACACTTGCGTTCAGAGCGGGTCCGTCTGGTGTCTGCACAGACGGATCCGCTCCTATAATGCAGACGTTTGGATCCGTTCAGAACGGATCCGTCTGCATTATAGTTTAAAAAAAATTCTAAGTGTGAAAGTAGTTCAGACGGATCTGTCCAGACTTTACATTGAAAGTCAATGGGGGACGGATCCGTTTGAAAATTGAGCCATATTGTGTCATCTTCAAACGGATGCAGCGTTCGGGTGTCCGCTTGCTGAGTGGAGGCTGAACGCTGCCAGACTGATGCATTCTGAGCGGATCCGCATCCACTCAGAATGCATTGGGGCTCTACGGATGCGTTCGGGGCCGCTTGTGAGACCCTTCAAACGGAGCTCTTAGTAAATGACCCCCAATGTCTCTTTCAGGGAAAGCCCTGCATATTTCAGCAAGACAATATTAAACCACATACTGTATCCAGATTCACAACAGCATGGCTTCGGGTGCTGAACTGGCCTTCCTGCAGTCCAGACCTTTCACTACAAGAAAACATTTGACTAATTATGAAACAAAAAATCTGGCAAAGACGACCTAGGAATGTTGAGCAGCTAGAATCCTATGTGAGACAAGAATGGTGCAACAGTCTTCTCCCAAAATTCTAGCAATTCGTCTTTCCACCGACCCTATAACGTCTATGCAAACATACATATATCTCCTATATCTTTTAATGTATTTTTTTTGAATATTATAATATTAGCATACTATTTTTTCTATAATCTATGATTTCATACTAATAGGCTTGACTATTTATCATAACATCAATGGTTTTACAAGAAAGTAAATGTATCGCAACATGTGAATAATAGACTAAAAGCGAGTGTAGTCCGGTCCATATCTTCAGCAACTATACTGACCCAATATAGTTCAGTCCGAGTTTTAAATGATTAATGCTGATCCAATATAAACAGCAACTTGTTCCTCATTTTATATTTTAACTTTTGACCACTGAAGAAGAAACCTTGAAGGTTTCAAAATGCGTTTGGCAAAGAAAGTTAAGACAGCGATAACTAGAAAAGTAAAGATCCTCCATTGAGAAAAGCACGTTATACAGCCGAGTTGGTGTCCTGATATCCCCAATCCGTATGCGCTGAAACAAAGGTGTCGGCACGAGCGCAGAGACTGACGGGGAGACACAGCAGTTTCGGAGAGAAAAAGGCATACAGGGAGAAGCTACGTACAGTGGGGGAAATAATTATTTGACCCCTCACTGATTTTGTAAGTTTGTCCAATGACAAAGAAATGAAAAGTCTCAGAACAGTATCATTTCAATGGTAGGTTTATTGTAACAGTGGCAGATAGCACATCAAAAGGAAAATCGAAAAAATAACTTTAAATAAAAGATAGCAACTGATTTGCATTTCATTGAGTGAAATAAGTATTTGAACCCCTACCAACCATTAAGAGTTCTGGCTCCCACAGAGTGGTTAGACACTTCTACTCAATTAGTCACCCTCATTAAGGACACCTGTCTTAACTAGTCACCTGTATAAAAGACACCTGTCCACAGAATCAATCAATCAAGCAGACTCCAAACTCTCCGACATGGGAAAGACCAAAGAGCTGTCCAAGGATGTCAGAGACAAAATTGTAGACCTGCACAAGGCTGGAATGGGCTACAAAACCATTAGCAAGAAGCTGGGAGAGAAGGTGACAACTGTTGGTGCGATTGTTCGAAAATGGAAGGAGCACAAAATGACCATCAATCGACCTCGCTCTGGGGCTCCACGCAAGATCTCACCTCGTGGGGTGTCAATGGTTCTGAGAAAGGTGAAAAAGCATCCTACAACTACACGGGAGGAGTTAGTTAATGACCTCAAATTAGCAGGGACCACAGTCACCAAGAAAACCATTGGAAACACATTACACCGCAATGGATTAAAATCCTGCAGGGCTCGCAAGGTCCCCCTGCTCAGGAAGGCACATGTGCAGGCCCGTCTGAAGTTTGCCAATGAACACCTGAATGATTCAGAGAGTGACTGGGAGAAGGTGCTGTGGTCTGATGAGACCAAAATAGAGCTCTTTGGCATTAACTCAACTCGCTGTGTTTGGAGGAAGAAAAATGCTGCCTATGACCCCCAAAACACCGTCCCCACCGTCAAGCATGGGGGTGGAAACATTTTGCTTTGGGGGTGTTTTTCTGCTAAGGGCACAGGACAACTTATTCGCATAAACGGGAAAATGGACGGAGCCATGTATCGTGAAATTCTGAGCGACAACCTCCTTCCCTCTGCCAGGAAACTGAAAATGGGTCGTGGATGGGTGTTCCAGCACGACAATGACCCAAAACATACAGCAAAGGCAACAAAGGAGTGGCTCAAGAAGAAGCACATTAAGGTCATGGAGTGGCCTAGTCAGTCTCCGGACCTTAATCCAATCGAAAACCTATGGAGGGAGCTCAAGCTCAGAGTTGCACAGAGACAGCCTCGAAACCTTAGGGATTTAGAGATGATCTGCAAAGAGGAGTGGACCAACATTCCTCCTAAAATGTGCGCAAACTTGGTCATCAATTACAAGAAACGTTTGACCTCTGTGCTTGCAAACAAGGGTTTTTCCACCAAGTATTAAGTCTTTTTTTGTTAGAGGGTTCAAATACTTATTTCACTCAATGAAATGCAAATCAGTTGCTATCTTTTATTTAAAGTTATTTTTTCGATTTTCCTTTTGATGTGCTATCTGCCACTGTTACAATAAACCTACCATTGAAATGATACTGTTCTGAGACTTTTCATTTCTTTGTCATTGGACAAACTTACAAAATCAGTGAGGGGTCAAATAATTATTTCCCCCACTGTATGTATAAATTATTATTGGCAATACCGCACAAGGACTTCTGAGCGCTGGTAAGGCTACTTTCACACTGGCGTTTTGGCTTTCTGTTTGGGAGATCCGTTCAGGGCTCTCACCAGTGGTCCAAAGCGGATCAGTTTGGCCCTAATGCATTCTGAATGGAAAAGGATCCGCTAAGAATGCCTTCAGTTTGCCTCCGTTCCGTCTCCATTCCACTTTGGAGCTTGCAGCATTTTGGTGTCCGTCTGACGAAACTGAGCCAAACGGATCCGTTCTGACACACAATGTAAGTCAATGGGGACGGATCCGTTTTCTATGACACAATAGAAAACGGATTAGTCCTCCACTGACTTTCAATGGTGTTCAAGTTATCTCCTATCCACAGGACTAACTGTTCACTGAGTGTGTGACCACTGGGACTCCCACTGATCCCGAGAATTGGGGCCATGTTCCCCCAATCTGATGGAGTAGCAAGCTGGACATGTGCCTTATGGCTTCACTCATTCTCTATGGGATTGCTAGAGATAGCTAAGTACAGAACTCAACTGGGCCACTGTAACCATATTCGGCATTCAATGCCACCAACACTGTCGGTCTACAACATGGAACTACAATACCTGTATTCCTGAAGTGCATGCAGTCAAGTAGCAGTAGCGTCTCTCTACAGCAGGCATCTCAAACTCGCGGCGCCCTCCAGCTGTTGTAAAACGACAACTCCCACAATGCCCTGCTGTAGGCTGATACCTGTAGGCTGTCCGGGCATGCTGGGAGTTGTAGTTTTGCAACAGCTGGAGGGCCGCGAGTTTGAGATGCCTGCTCTACAGTATCTTATAGTACGGCCCAGTTCCTTGATTTTTAAAGATTAACTCCTTCCCGCATTATCACGTACATGTACGTGAGTGAATGAGGCTCCTTGCCGCGTCCTCACGTGCATGTACATGATTGGATCGGGCGGGGGCAGCTCCTAACACAGGCATCGGAGCTGCCAGCCTACGGAAACCCAGGAGATCCAGCCTGAGCGCTATGTGAGACGCTGACAGTTCAATTCAGTACAATACAGAATGTATTGTACTGAATTGAAACAGGGATCAAACCCTGAAAAGATGAAGTCCCTTAGTGGGACAAATATAAAAAGTTAAATAAAGTGAAAAAAAAAAGTTTTTTTTTATAATAAAAAAAATTAGGTTTCTAGTTTAAAAAAAGCATCCTTTTTCCAAAATAAAGTTAATTTTTTTTTGTAAAAAATAGGGAAAAAAAGAAAAGTAGACATATTATGTATCGTTGCGTCTGTATACACTGTCTCTATAAAAATATCACATGACCTAACCCCTTAGGTGAACACTGCCAAAAAAGTAAAATAAAAACTGTGCTAAAAAAATTATATTTTTTGTCACCTTACATCACTAAAAGTGCAACACCAAGCGATAAAAAGACATATGCCCCCCAAAATAGTATCAATCTAACCGTCACCTCCTCCTGCAAAAAATTAGCCCCTACCTAAAACAATCGCCTAAAAAAAGACTATGGTTCTCAGACTATGGAGACACTAAAACATGATATTTTTTTTGTTTCAAAAATATGTGTACAAAACTTTAATAAATAAAAAAGTAGACATATTAGGTATTGCCACATCTGTAACGACCTGCTCTATAAAAAATATCACAAGATTTAACCCCTCAGGTGAACACCGTAAAAAAAAAGGTGTAAAAAAAGATTTTTTTTGTCACCTTACATCACATAAAGTGTAATACCAAGCGATAAAAAAGTCATACGCACCCCAAAATCATACCAATGAAACCAACATCTCATACCGCAAAAAATGAGACCCTACCTAAGACAATCACCCAAAAAATAAAAATAAATTATGTCTCTCAGAATGTGGAGACACTAAAACATGATTTTCTTTGTTTCAAAAATGCTGTTATTGTGTAAAACTTTAATAAATAAAAAAAGTATACATATTAGTGATCGCCGCATCCATAATCACCTGCTGTATAAAAATATTACATGACCTAACCCCTCAGATGAACACCGTAAAAAAATAATAAAAACGGTGTCAAAAAAGCCATTTTTTGTCACCTTACATCACAAAAAGTGTAATACCAAGCGATCAAAAAGTCATACACACTCCAAAATTGTACAAATAATACCGTCATCTCATTTAGCAAAAAATGAGACCCTACATAAGACTGTTGCCCAAAAATAAAAATACTATGGCTTTCAGAATATGGAGACACTAAAAAATCCTTTTTTTTAAAAATGCTTTATTATGTAAAACTGAAACAAACAACCAAAGTCATTTGGTATTGTCGTGTACGTAACAACCTGCTCTATAAAAATGCCACATGATTTAACCTGTCAGATGAACATTGTAAATAACAAAAAATAAAAATGGTGCCAAAACAGCTATTTTTTGTTACCTTGCCTCACCAAAAGTGTAATATAGAGCAACCAAAAATCATATGTACCCTAAAATAGTACCAACAAAACTGCCACCTTATCCCGTAGTTTCCAAAATGGGGTCATTTTTTGGAGTTTCTACACTAGGGGTGCATCAGGGGGTCTTCAAATGTGACATGGCCCTCCAAAAACCATATGGCATTCCTTTCATCTGCGCCCTGCCGTGTGCCCATACAGCAGTTTACGATCACAAATGGGGTGTTTCTGTAATCTACAGAATCAGGGTAATAAATATTGAGTTTTGTTTGGCTGTTAACCCTTGCTTTGTTACTGTAAAAAATTAATTAAAATGTAAAATCTGCCAAAAAAGTGAAATTCGAAAAATTTAATCTCTATTTTCCTTTAATTCTTGTGGAACACCTAAATGGTTAACAAAGTTTGTAAAATCAGTTTTGAATACCTTGAGGGGTGTAGTTTCTTAAATGGGGTAATTTTTGGGTGATTTATATCATGTGAGCCTCACAAAGTGACTTCAGACCTGAACTGGTCCTTAAAAAGTGGGTTTTGCTAATTTTCTGAAAAATTTCAAGATTTGCTTCTAAACTTCTAAGCCTTCTAACGTCCCCAAAAAATAAAATGGCATTCCCAAAATGATCCAAACATGAAGTAGACATATGGGGAAGGTAAAGTAATAACTATTTTTGGAGGTATTACTGTCTATTATAAATGTAGAGAAATTAAAATTTTGAAATTTGAAAATGTTTAAAAAATTTTGGTAAATTTGGTATTTTTTTATAAATAAAATTACATTTTTTGACTCAATTTTACCACTGTCATGAAGTACAATATGTGACGAGAAAACTCAGAATGGCCTGGATAAGTAAAAGCGTTTTAAAGTTATTACCAAATAAATTGACAAATGTCAGATTTGCTAAAAATGGCCTGGTCCTGAAGGTAAAAAGTAGCTTGATCTTGTAGGGGTTAAAGATGGATATAACATTTAGAGTTTGTAATGAGTGAATGTAATATTTTAGTGTCTTAAAGGGCAAACATTGTTAATTTTTTTCAGAA
This sequence comes from Bufo bufo, assembly GCF_905171765.1. NCBI lineage: Eukaryota > Metazoa > Chordata > Amphibia > Anura > Bufonidae > Bufo > Bufo bufo. The sequence goes on from NC_053396.1 coordinate 161,872,603, forward strand.
ATTAATAGTATAAGCAAAGATGGGAAACTTTCTTAAAATTATATTTTCTAATATATGCTATTACAGATAAAATGGCTTTCTCCACTTATCAGACTCCTTTTCTTCCTTCGTGCATTGATCACTCAGTTTCAGTAAATTCACTAATAAAATCCTCCAAGACTCCATACACTGAGAGATCAGGTTAAAGTTGCTGCCCCTATGGAGAAGGGAGGGGGCAGAAGAGAGAGCAGCAGTAAAGTGAGGGACAGAGACATTCAGGTTGCTGCTACTTTTACTACTGTGCTACAAAAAGTTAAGGGAGCAGTCTCCTTTAGCTTTGTTTGCAGTGTATGGGAGACATCATATAGCGAGTCTCTACCAGCTGTAGATCTGAGCCTAGGGAAAATGGAAAGGCTGTAGAGGAGCAAATATGTGAAAAATGCAAGATACAAGTCACATAATGGCCAGATATAGTATAGAGTTATTACTCGTGTACACACACAGCAACTTATTCTGAAAAGCCACCTTAGACAATTTTATGATATGTTCGTATGAATACATTTTTATTGGTGTATTTTCACCTGGTCACATATTGGCAATGTTAAGAATTAACTTATATCCTGTTTTATATGGATAGCAACCATGGAACAATGTGCCACATTTCAGTCACTTTTTTCTATTTTCTCATTCTAGCCAGTGTTGGCTGCATTACTGTGGTTGGCTGGCATTGATTTTTGCCCATACTTGTGGTGCCCTGTGACTTGAGAAATAGTCCCAACAAGGGAAAGATCATCTACGTTACATGAAAGGTTTTTGTTTTCCATGGACAAAGAAAGCCTACAATCTTGGCCTATCTATAAATACACTTAAGGTATCTTTATTTCCCCTTTCAGAAGCCTTCATAATTAATTTACTATGCAGACAAGCCTTAATCATGAATTTTGCTCATTGAAAACAAAAAGGAAACTGATGAATTGAATGAGGCATGGAGATGGTGAAAGAAGAACAGACCATAGGAATTCTAGTGTCAACCACATAGCTGTTTCAGTAACTGCACTTTGATTTAAGTAAACTCATGACCTACAGAGTGGCAGTGTGAGGAATATGGATTAATATTTTATGTCTGCCATGTTCCCACACCAGCCATCAGCTGTCAGATAGCAGAGGTAGTTATCTCCACAGGAGGGCCCTGCTTCAAAGCCAGCAGATGGCAGAGGACCTCTAACAGTCCACCACTGTTTACAACTTTTCACACTTCCATTCAGCCAGCCAGGAGCCCCAGCTAATGGAACAGGAAAGACCTCTCTGCAGGAGGTCTAGTCCATTCCCCAGTTCAATGGAAATTATCAGACTTTCTGGGGCCAGAGGTTCATAAGGAATTATGAATCGCCCGGCCATTACAGGCACAAACCGGATACATATTTGTGTTCCTGTGGCCACGATAAACAGGCCCGTGGTCATAGTCTGTCGGTGGGATGCCAGGGAAGGGAGATATACATATCTCTCCACAGAAACTAAATAACGGTACCATGCTTGGACTCTACTTGAAGCCGGAACCCAGGCGGGTCTGTTTGTCCCAGAACCATCTCCCTGTGACCTTCTGGTCTGGAGCTATGAACCCTAAAGGGTTTTGTGGGTCATTGAGCTTCCAGGATCAGCAGGGAGGTGGGGACCCGTCCCAGAGGCGGGAAGAGGAGGGGCCGGCTACAGTTTCAAAGGCTTGTGCCAGCAAGTGGGCGGGTTTTTTCTCTGAAAGGGGGTCACATCGTGTCATGTGTTTAGAGGGACCTGCAACCGGCTGACATGACTGCCTCCGATGTGAATACAGATAAGAACTCATCACAACATAAAGGACTCCTATATCTGGTAAACTGACTTATCGTTCTGCTTAATCCTGTTTGTACCACGCCATCTGTATTTGTAACCTCAGACCACTGCATATATTCTTTGTGTGTATAGTCTTAATTCTAGTGACCCCTTAAGGCAATTAAATATATCATTTAATCTTGTGCTGTCTTGTATCTCAATCACAAATCCCCACGTCCGTGTTTCGGCCTAGCAATATGCTACCGCGGGTTGGTTTCTTACCCTATATAATCCCGTTAACGGACTTGCATCAAACAAGGGACTGGTGACAGTCTTTCCGGGCTGAGAATGCACTGTTTCACTGGGGCAGTGAAAAGGCTCTCTCAACTTGTTGCCTCTCTGTGCCCATGTGGACAGGATTATCTAGAGGTGCTGGCCTCTACATAACTTCGGTGTATCCAGCGCTGGTCTAGACGTAAGCCAGCTTTCTAGCTGTCTTACATTTAGACCATTTTCCACTTCTAAAACAGGTGTAGAAAATGATAAATGAGACGGGCCTATCCCCGCCCACACCACACCCACTTTTTTAGACCTGGTGTGAGCGAGGAAAAGTTGCAGATTGCGGCGTATTTATATAGGCATATTTCTGATTGTAAATTACTCCCTATATGCTTCGGTAAACCTTTCCAGTGGCATAGGTTGTAGTCTGCTATTGGAGGTATTCATTGGGAAATAGTTCTGAGGTTTACATATTGTACAGTACAGAGTTAGCAAGGTTGAAAAAAAGAGACAGGTCTGTCAAGTCCAACATAAAACCCTATATTGTCTTGATCCACTCTTGAAACGGTCATGTGTATGGGGCAGATCGGCGAGGGTACCTGGAGTCGGAGCCCTCTGATCTGAGGATCAATATCATCATAAAGGGGTTGGCTGGTTCAAAGTCAGATCGGCTGCAATCATTCCTGCAGCAGGTAAACAGTGAGGAAAACGCAAGCCTTGCATGAGCACTGCGTTCTCTTCAAACAGCTGATCAGCAGGGGTTTTGAGAGTCGAACCTCCGCCGATCTATTATGGATGACCTATCCTGAGGATAGACCATCAATATAGGAAAGCAGCCAACCCCTTTGACCCGGAAAACCCCTTTAAATGAATACAAGACAATATAAACATTTTTTAAGCATTATAAACATCATTTTTATGTCATTTTTTAAATAATTTTTGAAGACAAGTAAGCCAAGGGAACATTCTTGTATCATTACCCACAATCCAGTTTTCCAATGAAATCATTGTGTATTTAGCGATTATGTTGTAAGGCATGTATTAGATCCCAAGACATGTATACACTTATAAGTGCTCAGCATTATTGCTACATTACTTTCATACTTAAATCAAATTATATTTGAAGTCTGACAAGGAAAAGATAATCTACGTTACATGAAAGGGCTTTGTTCTCTGCAGACGAAGGCCGCCTACAAGCTTTCCATATCTATAAATATGCTCTCAAGGTCCTTTTTATTTTTTTTCAGCAGTTTTCATAATAATGTAACAAGGCAGATGGATCCTAATCATGAGCATTCTTTTCAGGGAAACATTTTTCTTTTTTTCTTCCGTGATTAATGAGGCTGCTTCGTAAATATACTTCTGTTTTAATCATGCAGCATGCGCACCGAGTTTTAAGTGCTTATCAGTGTTCTCTTCTTGGTTTTCTCATCTGATCTCACAAGTTACTTCTCAGACTTCTCTGATGTTTTCAAGACAAAATTCAACATACTCAAAAGAAGTTTTTTAGTTTTTTTTCCCTTATACCTTTATTTTTCTGTTGTCTATTGCTCATTCTATTTTCTTGACTTAATTATGTGGGTAGCCATCTTGTCTTAGCTGCAGCTCCGACCAGTAGTTTCAGAAATTAGCTGAAACCATAATATATCCCTTTAACACATTAACAAAATCGGATGTACATGGTGGGTGCCAGCTGTTACACAGATGATACCTACCTGAAGTAACTCCTCAACAGTACCTGATCTGGTAGGCAGAAGGAGGGAGCTCCCTTTTGTCCTCCAATTGCCCCTCCTCAATGGCAAAATTGTGGGGTGCTGAACAGTTGTCATAGCGGTCTAGGGGCCTAATGAAGCAGGGCTCAACAGGAAACCAGATCAGGCACCATAGATTGCAATTCTATAGCATTACAGTCTATTATATTCAAGTCCCCAACCTGCGGCCCTCCAGCTGTTGCAAAATTACTACTCCCAGCATGCCTCGACAGTCTACAGCTATCAGCCTACCACAGGTCATGATGGGAGTTGTAGTTCAGGTTCGGGGTTTCTCAGGGAAGCCACAAATCAGGCATCCAGGACCTTTGGGATATTCAGGTGAAGGATACCATAGCCTCCGGCAACCTCACCAAATTGCACTGATACAGAAAATATCTGGCTAAGTCCAAGTCAAGCCTAAAAAAGCCTAGAAACAGTGGATTTGCAGAATCAACTCTCTTAACATCAAGAGACTGCATTTTTGTACTGCTGCAACCAAAGTCATCAACAGTAAAAGTTGAGAGTTGCATCTTACCACTGTCTACCTCATTATTACCACTATTGGTTGTACCACCATTAACGGTACTGGCGTCACGACAAAAACCATCAAGGGACTCAGCTGCAACAAGCACCCTAAGCACCCCTAACATCAAGGGCACCTCAACCACCATCTTGGCTGATGCTTCCTACCACAGAGCGTGCCCTGGAGGATTTCGTGCTGTTCACCTCAACACTGTGCTGCCAGCCCAGGGAGGCTTTCTGCTAACCGTGAGTAAACTGATGAACTGTGTGTTATAATTTGGCACCTCACCTGTCCACCGTGCACCTCAAAAATAAAAAAAAGGAAAAGTATAAAAAATTCTAATCACCCCTTTCCCAATAAACAAATATCCCTTAAACATAATAGGCATTGCCGCTTCTGAAAATGTATGATCCCCGAAGCGTCATTTTTTTTGTTCATCTTAACCTCCAAAAATTTTATAAAAAGTGATCAAAAAGTTGTATGTACTCTAAAATAGTACCAATAAAAAACTACAGCAAAAATGAAGCCCTCATACAACTCTGTAGACAGAAATATAAAAAAAGTGTCAGAATAAAGTGACCTGCCTGTAATGATATCACCTCTGTATATAGATAAAACAGGATCCACCATTTACAATAGGTCATTTTCAAATTATTATTTTTTTAAGTAGTAAAGCATAAGAAAACAGATATACATTTGGTATGGCTGTAATCGTACTGACTCACAGAATAAAAGGTAGCATGTCATTTTTTGTGTAAATTAAAAACAAAACCCCCAAAAAACCATGATAGAATTGTTTTTCCTGTTTAAGATGTATAGTAAATTAAATGGAGCCTTTATCCCCTTCAACCACCTTGATGTACAGGTACATCATGGTGGTTGAGGTAATGTATGGAGCTGGCTGCGGTAGTGAGCCTGCTCCATACGCGGCGGGTGCCGGTTGTATCCTTCACCAGGCACCCGGCCGCAATGACGGGGATCAAGGATCCCGCCGAACCCCGTCATTTAACCCCTCAGGATGCGTCTCCCTCTGTCTTCTGATCGGAGCCCTCGAAATAAAATTGCGGGGCTCCGATAGGTTACCATTGCAGCCTGGATGCAGGGAGCATGTGAAAATCCTATTCACCCTAATAGATCTTTATTAGGGTGAATAGAACAAGGGATAAAGAGATCCCAGGTTCCATCCCCTTAAGGGGACTAATATTGATTAAATAAAAAATTTGGGGTTAGGGGTTAAAGGAAATGTGTCACCAAAAATTGTATGTGTCAGTTAAAACCACATGGTAACACACATCCGTTTTTCTCATCTGTTTTTATTTTCTGATTACAGATTTGCCATCTTGCCTGAGCTTTTCTTAACAGCATTTAGAAAGCATTAAGAAAATAGCTTTACAGCAGCCACAAGGGACATAGACGCAATGGTCAGGAGAGGATCTCAATGACTTCTATGGGAGAGTTTTCTAGCCATTCTCTGTGACCTGTGCAGAGGTCATTGTACAAGGAAGGAATAGATAAGATTTGAAAATGACCTATTGTAAATGGTGGATCCTGTTTTATCTATATACAGAGGTGATATCATTACAGACAGATAAGCAGGTAACTGCAGTAAAGTGATTTGTACAGACAGAAGTGGCTCCTAGTATTAGTAGAGTTGAGCGAACCTGCCTTTTGGCAGGTTCGAGTTCAGGTTCGGGGTTTCTCAGGGAATCCATCGAGTAATTTAATGCTGGCATGCCAAACGGAATGCCTTTAGAGGCTTTCTGTTTTGCATGCCGTCATAATACAAGTGTATGGCCAGCAGAACGGAACCCTCAGGGCTGGTCATACACTTATATTATACAGCAAGCCGGCCTTGAATTACGTAATTCACTTAAAGGATAACTGTCGTATATATATTTTTTGGGAGTATTGAATTGTGGTGATTAATATCACCTTGGTGGCCCTATTTCAACTTTTCACTGTGTATTCAATTACCCCTTAATTCCACATTTTTGTTCCCTGTACTGCCTATTTTTACCTGTGCTTAAAATAGGGTTGCTAGGCATGGTCCGTCTATCTGTTGAAGGACGGAGCTTGCAGAAGCAGGCTGCGTGCAGGGTCACATTACTGACAGCCAGGGACTATAAGTAAATGATTAAAGCCAGGTCCTCCCCAGCAGCTGATAACAGTGCCTGGGTAGAGTTGAGCGAACCCGAACTGTAAAGTTCGGGTTCGTACCGAACTTTAGGGTTTTCAGCAACCGAACCCGAACATTTACTGCAAAGCAGCCAATCAACAAGCATCATTCTACTTGCCCCAAAAGGCCATCACAGTCATGCCTACTATTGGCATGGCTGTGATTGGCCAACTGCAGCATGTGACCCAGCCTCTATTTAAGCTGGAGTCACGTAGCGCCGCCCGTCACTCTGCTCGGATTAGTGTAGGGAGAGGCTGCAGCTGCTGTGAGGGAGAGATCCGGGAGAAATCTTATTAAGATTCAGAACTGCTTCTTTAGTCAGCGATCTACAGCAAATGTGTTTTGTGGGTGCAGTGCACAATTTTTTTAACCCTGCCCTGAGCCAACTACTACTGAAAATGAACGTTTTTTTTCTTCAGTTAGTCAATATCAATACATAATCGGCAGCCATTTTATGCAACGATAGTGCACCAGCACAGGCTATCTGCATGTCTGCAAGTCCAGAAATACAGCTTTTTGCTTACTGGGGTGAAAAAAATACATCTGTTTCATATAGTCCACATCTGGGATTACACATGCATAAGTGATTGTCACATTTAGGCCAAAAATACGGCTTTGGCATACTGGGGTGAAAAAAAACCTCTGATATACTGCACATCTGGGATTAGACAAGCATAAGTGATTGTCACATTTAGGCCAGAAATAGGGCTTTGGCATACTGGGCTGAAAAAACCCTCTGATATACTGCACATCTGGGAATACACGTGCATAAGTGATTGTCACATTTAGGCCAGAAATACAGCTTTGTGCTTACTGGGTTGAAAAAACCCTTTGATATACTGCACATCTGGGATACCACGTGCATAAGTGATTGTCACATTTAGGCCAGAAATACGGCTTTGGCATACTGGGGTGAAAAAAGCCTCTGATATACTGCACATCTGGGATTACACGTGCATAAGTGATTGTCACATTTAGGCCAGAAATACGGCTTTGGCATACTGGGGTGAAAAAACCCTCTGATATACTGCACATCTGGGAAACCACGTGCATAAGTGATTGTCACATTTAGGCCAGAAATACAGCTTTGTGCTTACTGGGGTGAAAAAACCCTTTGATATACTGCACATCTGGGATACCACGTGCATAAGTGATTGTCACATTTAGGCCAGAAATATGGCTTTGGCATACTGGGGTGAAAAAAGCCTATGATATACTGCACATCTGGGATTAGACAAGCATAAGTGATTGTCACATTTAGGCCAGAAATACGGCTTTGGGATACTGGGCTGAAAAAACCCTCTGATATACTGCACATCTGGGAATACATGTGCATAAGTGATTGTCACATTTAGGCCAGAAATACAGCTTTGTGCTTACTGGGGTGAAAAAACCCTTTGATATACTGCACATCTGGGATACCACGTGCATAAGTGATTGTCACATTTAGGCCAGAAATACGGCTTTGGTATACTGGGGTGAAAAAACCCTCTGAAATACTGCACATCTGGGATACCATGTGCATAAGTGATTGTCACATTTAGGCCAGAAATACGGCTTTGGTATACTGGGGTGAAAAAACCCTCTGAAATACTGCACATCTGGGAATACACGTGCATAAGTGATTGTCACATTTAGGCCAGAAATACAGATTTGTGCTTACTTGGGTGAAAAAACCCTTTGATATACTGCACATCTGGGATACCACGTGCATAAGTGATTGTCACATTTAGGCCAGAAATACGGCTTTGGCATACTGGGGTGAAAAAAGCCTCTGATATACTGCACATCTGGGATTACACGTGCATAAGTGATTTGTCACATTTAGGCCAGAAATACGGCTTTGGCATATTGGGGTGAAAAAAGCCTCTGATATACTGCACATCTGGGATTAGATGTGCATAAGTGACTGTCACATTTAGGCCAGAAATACGGCTTTGGCATACTGGGGTGAAAAAAGCCTCTGATATACTGCACATCTGGGATTACACGTGCATAAGTGATTTGTCACATTTAGGCCAGAAATACGGCTTTGGCATACTGGGGTGAAAAACCCTCTGATATACTGCACATCTGGGATTACACGTGCATAAGTGATTGTCACATTTAGGCCAGAAATACGGCTTTGGCATACTGGGGTGAAAAAACCCTCTGATATACTGCAAATCTGGGATTAGACGTCTATAAGTGACTGTCACATTTAGGCCAGAAATACGGCTTTGGCATACTGGGGTGAAAAAAGCCTCTGATATACTGCAAATCTGGGATTAGACGTGTATAAGTGACTGTCACATTTAGGCCAGAAATACGGCTTTTTGGTTACTGGTGTGAAAAAACCCTCTAATATACTGCACATCTGGGATAAGACGTGCATAAGTGAGTGTCACATTTAGGCCACAAATACCGCTGTCATATAGAGTTTAAAAAAAAAATATTGAGTGCAATACCCTACATCAGGGTTTTCATTGGCGGTTAATTATTTTTAACAGACTTAACCACTTTTTACTTTGCTTTGTGAACGCTAACTATGAGGCAAACATCTAAAAAGGGACGCGGTCATGGTCGTGGTGGTGGTGGAGCCTCTGGTGCAGGGAGAGGACTTGGCCGTTCTACCACAGCTACATGTCCTACTGAACCTACTAACTCAGGTTCTAGTAGCCGCCAGAATCTACAGTGATATTTGGTTGGGCCTAATGCCGTTCTAAGGATGGTAAGGCCTGAGCAAGTACAGGCGCTAGTCAATTAGGTGGCCGACAGTGGATCCAGCACGTTCACATTATCTCCCACCCAGTCTTCTGCAGAAAGCGCACAGGTGGCGCCTGAAACCCATGCCCATCAGTCTGTCACATCACCCCCGTGCATATTGGGGAACCTGTCTGAGCCTCAAGTCATGCAGCAGTCTCTTTTGCTGTTTGAAGACTCTGTTGGCAGGGTTTCCCAAGGGCATCCACCTAGCCCTTCCCCAGGGGTGGAAGACATAGAATGCACTGACGCACAACCACTTATGTTTCCTGATGATGAGGACATGGGAATACCACCTCAGCACGTCTCTGATGGTGAAGAAACACAGGTGGCAACTGCTGCGTCTTTCTGCAGTGTGCAGACCGAAAAGGAGGTCAGGGAGGAAGACTGGGTGGAAGACGATGCAGGGGACGATGAGGTCCTAGACCCCACATGGAATGAAGGTCGTGCCACTGACTTTCAGAGTTCGGAGGAAGAGGCAGTGGTGAGACCGAGCCAACAGCGTAGCAAAAGCGGGAGCAGGGTGCAAAAGCAGAGCAGCCGTCGCCAAAACAGTTCGCCTGCTACTGGCCACCGTCACAAGGGACCGAGCACACCAAAGGCAGCTTCCAGGAGTTCCCTGGCATGGCACTTCTTCACACAATGTGCTGACGACAAGACCCGAGTGGTTTGCACGCTGTGCCATCAGAGCCTGAAGCGAGGCATTAACGTTCTGAACCTTAGCACAACCCGCATGACCAGGCATCTACATGCGAGACACGGGCTGCAGTGGAGTAAGCACCTTCAAAGCCAAGAAAGTGCTCAGGCCCCTCCTGCTCCCTCTTCTGCTGCTGCCTCGGCCTCTTCCTCCGCCTCTGGAGGAACGTTGGCACCTGCCGCCCAGCAAACAGAGGATGTGCCACCAACAACACCACCTCCGTCACCAAGCATCTCCACCATATCACACGGAAGCGTTCAGCTCTCCATCTCACAAACCTTTGAGAGAAAGCGTAAATTCCCACCTAGCCACCCTCGATCCCTGGCCCTGAATGCCAGCATTTCTAAACTGCTGGCCTTTGAAATGCTGTCATTCAGGCTGGTGGAGACGGACAGCTTCAAACAGCTCATGTCGCTTGCTGTCCCACAGTACGTCGTTCCCAGCCGCCACTACTTCTCCAGGAGAGCCGTGCCCTCCCTGCACAACCAAGTATCAGATAAAATCAAGTGTGCACTGCGCAACACCATCAGTAGCAAGGTCCACCTAACCACAGATACGTGAACCAGTAAGCACGGCCAGGGACGCTATATCTCCCTAACTGCACACTGGGTAAATGTAGTGGCAGCTGGGCCCCAGGCGGAGAGCTGTTTGGCGCACGTCCTTCCACCGCCAAGGATCGCAGGGCATCATTCTTTGCCTCCTCTTCCTACTCGGCTTCCTCCTCCTCTTCTACCACCTCCTCATCCGGTCAGTGACAGACCTTCACCACCAACTTCAGCACAGCCAGGGGTAAATGTCAGCAGGCCGTTCTGAAACTGATGTGTTTGGGGGACAGGCACCACACCGCGCAGGAGTTGTGGCGGGGTGTGGCTGCAGCACGCACGGGTGAGTCGCACTGCGGAACAGCACCACTTCACCACCAATGACTGGGCCTCCATGCGAGACCTGTGTGCCTTGTTGCGCTGTTTCGAGTACTCCACCAACATGGCCAGTGGCGATGACGCCGTTATCAGCGTTACAATACCGCTTCTATGTCTCCTTGAGAAAACACTTAGGGCGATGATGGAAGAGGATGTGGCCCAGGACGAGGAAGAGGGGTCATCTCTAACACTTTCAGGCCAGTCTTTGAGAAGTGGCTCAGAAAGAGGATTTTTGCAACAGCAGAGGCCAGGTACAAATTTGGCCAGCCAGGGCCCACTACTGGAGGACAAGGAAGAGGAGGAGGATGGGGATGAAGCATGTTCACAGCGGGGTGGCATCCAACGCAGCTCGGACCCATCACTGGTGCGTGGCTGGGGGGATACAGAGGACGCAGACGATACGCCTCCCACAGAGGACAGCTTGTCCTTACCTCTGGGCAGCCTGGCACACATGAGCGACTACATGCTGCAGTGCCTGCACAACGACTGCAGAGTTGCCCACATTTTAACGTGTGCTGACTACTGGGTGGCCACCCTGCTGGATCCCCGTTACAAAGACAATGTGCCGTCCTTAATTCCCTTACTGGAGCGTGATCCGAAGATGCGCGACTACAGGCGCACGCTGGTAGACGCGCTCCTGAGAGCATTCCCGACTGACGCCGGGGAACAAGTGGAAGCACAAGGCGAAGGCAGGGGAGGAGGAAGAGGTCACCAACGCAGCTGTGTCAGCGCCAGCACCTCAGAAGGCAGGGTTAGCATGGCCGACATGTGGAAAAGCTTTGTCACCTCGCCACAACAACCGGCCCCAACTGCTGATATGGAGCATGTAAGCAGGAGGCAGCATTTGAACAACATGGTGGAACAGTACCTGTGCACACGACTACACGTACTGACTGATGGTTCTGCCCCATTCAACTTCTGGGTCTCCAAATTGTCCACATGGCCAGAGCTTGCCCTGTATGCCTTGGAGGTGCTGGCCTGCCCACAAGACTTGTCTGTACCTTGTGCAGAATAGACAGTTCTAACAGCCTCAACCATCCATCCTTGTACTCAAGTGCACTTATTCCTTTCTTTTTTTTATATGTCCCAATATTTTGGGGGATACCCCTATGTAAAAATGCAAAATAAAACACATCTGTGTAGGCTACCTATTCCTCCTTCGCCGCTGCTTCCACCTAGACTGCCACATGAGCCTACACCGCCACATCAACCTCTTCCTCCTACATCATTCCTAATTTTTATTTTTTTAAGGTCTTTTATGTTTTTTTTAATTCATTTCCCTATCTACATTTGTTTGCAGAGCATTTGCCATGCTTTGAAGCACATTTTGCTGCCTTTTGGAGCCCTCTAGCTCTTTCCATGACATTTTTACAGCCATTTTAGTGCTCAAAAGTTTGGGTCCCCATTGACTTCAATGGGGTTCGGGTTCGGGGTCAAGTTCGGGTCCCGAACCCGAATTTTTTTTTCAAGTTCGGCCGAACCTGCAGAATCCGAACAATCGAGGTGTCCGCTCAACTCTATGCCTGGGCTGTGTGCACTTCTCCCTGTCCCTGCGCTTGGCAGACGCTCCCTCACTCAGCAGAGCTGGAGAATGCAGAGTTGAAGCAGCGCACAACAGGGAAGGGAGATCGGCCATCTGCTCAGTGTATAAGAGGACCCCTTTGTGCTGCAGGAGATTAACCCTTTGGGGGGAGGGCTCTGGTTACTGACACTTTTGGGGGGCTATTGTTACTGGCTAGTGAGGGCAGGCGGGATTAGCCTCAGGGTGAGGGCAGTGGCGGCCATCCTAACTGAATAGAGAAATTGCCGTTTTATGCAGACTGGTTGCTAAGGGCTGAATCTTATTAAATATGGGGTAAGTCAGTCTAATAGTAACTGATTCTCGAATATCATGTTATTAGTAACTACATATATGAAAATTTAAATTAGGGTCTAAATGTGACAGTTATCCTTTAAACACTGAACTCGAACCTGCCAAAACTCGAATTATTAGGCTTAGTGGCAGGTGTGAAAACTACAGGAATTCGTTTTTTGTTTAAATATAAATAAAGACATAATTTTAAATACCATATTCAAACATTCTTTCAAATTATTTTAAACCTAAAAATGTGATTTAAGCAATAGGTCATTTTCTGGTGACACATTCCCTTTAAAAAAATTTGCTTTTTCTGCAAACCCCCACCCCCCAAAAAAACAAACAAACAAACAAACAAGCCTTCATACAGCTATGGGAACAGAAAAGTAAAAACGTTTGGGCTCTTGGAAAACGGGAAGAAAAAAGCAAAAATGAGAAAATGAATATTGGCTTTACAGGGTTAAGGAATTACAGAGCTTCTAATATAGCAAGCATTCTAATTCCTGAAATGTAAATGCCATATGTTTTGCTTGCCCCAAATCTAGTGGCAGATGCCTGTAACTTATAGTAGAAATGAATGTCAGGATTAAGTTTTACAGTAAGTTCTTCTATTAAATCGCTCCTTCTGCTCCAGTCTTCTTGTGAGTCATCTGGTGAATGTCCACCTTCCAGCTCTTCATATTGAACCTTGTTTGTATAATTGAGGGTCTGGTATTGACAATCCTTCATTGTTGGTCTTGTGGCCTCTTGTCATTTATTTACCACATCAATTGATTTTCCTGCTCCCTTTGGATTTTTGCTTCCTGTGTTTACTGTCTTATTAAGTTACTATGTTTCTTCTTAACTCATTCTCAAGCTTTTTGTTCCATAAAAAAATTCCAATGAAGAGCAGCTCGTTAAATCAGAACCATGCATCAAAGGAAGCAATCCTGTAGTATCTGTGCATAGTGTCTACAAAGTGTAGTATTTTTCCAAAAAGTGGGCCTAGTCAATATTGTGCATACAGGTAGTAGACCACAAAATAATTTTGTCTGATGTCTCTTTGTAATGGCCTTTTTACTTCAGAAATAACGGTTTTTGGAAGTTTGTACTGAATCAAGTAGGCCATAGCCTAAAAGGGTTTTAATATACCGGATACGATATCCAGGATATATATATATTTTTAAATGGCAGGAAATTATTGTATATAGAGCCAGTGATTGACTGTGGTGTTGAAATAGGTAAATAGCATGTGATCAGCTGCACGGGTGTAAACAGAGACCAGCTGGATCACTAGAGTGGCAGCACTGAAGCAGCGGGGGATAAATGGGGGAGTATTTATTAATTTATTTATTTTAAAGCTTTCCCTTCCTTACAAACTATACAAATTATAAGAGCATTTTATACTTTGAACCACTAGTCAATAATTATAAGAGAGATTAGTTTGTAAGTCTGCAGAACTGTGAATACAGCTCTGAAGTAAAATAATCATCAGTATCAGATAAGTAATACAATGTATTTACAAAGTTACTCTATTTTTTATGAAGATATTTATATAAAGTTTAAATCGATTCTAAACTAATCAGATTACTTTCATATGTTCTGCCAACCTAAGTTTTGGTAATTCACTTCGGACAAATTGGCTGTGAGCCAGTCAAGGGGCAGGATTTTGGCAGTTAGATTGAATAAATAGGTAGAAAAGTCATGGTTTCATCAGGGACTCCATTCCTCAAAGGCCCACTTAATGGCCAGTAACTCTCTATTACCCACGTCATAATTTTTCTCAGCAGCTGAGAGCTTCTTTGAGAAGAAAGCACATGGGCGCCATTTACTAGGTCAAGGACTCTGCGACAAGACTGCTCCTACCCCTACCTCTCATGTGTCAACTTTCACAATGAAAGGCTGTGACACATCAGGTTGCATCAGTATAGGAGCAGAAGCAAAACATTCCTTCACAGCTGAAAAGGCTTGTAATGCCTCACAGACCAGACTGAGATATCCAAACCTTTCCTAGTCATGTCCATTAAAGGTTTAACAATCGTCGAGTAGTTCAAATTAAATTTACGGTAGAAGTTGGTGAACCCCAAAAATCACATACAATCTATACGAAAACCTGAAGATGAGAGTAGGTAGCCCAGAAATTGCACTTCTGGAACTGCAAATACACACTTCTCCTTATTAGCATATAGTTTATTCTCTCTTAGGATCTGTAACACTTGTCTCACGTGATCCTGATGCGTCTCCATGTCAGAAGAATAAATCAGAATATCATCCAGATACACCACAACAAACCTGCCTACCAGATGATGAAAGATGTCATTGATGAAATGTTAAAAAACCGCAGGAGCATTGGTTAACCTAAAAGGCATGACCACATTTTTAAAATGACCCTCAGGGGTATTAAAGGCCGTCTTCCATTTGTCCCCTATCAGGTTATATGCCCCCCCTCAAAACTGACTTAGAGAGTTCCGTCCTTTTTCTTAACAAAGAAGAACCCTGCATCCACTGAGGATTTGGATGGTCTAATATGACCGTTGGCCAAACTCTCAGTGATAGATTCTCGCATTGGCAGCTCTATCGGGTTCAGAAAGATTATACAACCGAGACTTGGGCAATCTAGCTCCGGGAACAAGGTTGACAGGGCAATCATACTCCCGATGTGGAGGCAACTCCTGGTCTCCACTTTTAGAGAATACATCAGAAAAATCTGAAATAAACGAATGTACAACTTTAGTGGCTACCACAGAAAGCGAAGTGCTAAGACAGTTGTCGGTGCAATAATCACTCCAATCAAGAATCTGTCTCACTTGCCAATCGATGGTAAAATTATGTTTGCTTAACCATGGTAACCCTAGAACCAAGGCAGCAGGCAGACCCTCCAGCACAAAACAAGAAATGGATTCTTAATGAAAATCACCCACCTTTGAACAGATGTCCTGCACCATTTGTGATAAACATTTCTGTGTGGAGCGGAATCAATAGCAAACACCGAAATATTTTTGTCTAATGCACTAGTTGTCAATCCATGCATACGGACAAACTGACCATCAACTAGGTTAACCCCTGCCCCATTGTAAATAAACACTTTAATTCCCACCATTTTGCCACCTCGGCAGACAGGAGAAATCGGGTACTACCAGCAAATGACAAAAGTAACTTCTCTGATTCCCCACCCACACCACCAAGAGTGAGATGAGGATTAAACACATTATTTTTTGTTTCACCCTGCCGCTGAACATGAGGACATATGTTAACAAAATGTCCCCTTTATCCACAGAAAAAGCAGAGTCTCATCTTAAGCCTAAAATTCTTATCACCAGATCCAGGGGTCGCTCCCCCCAGCTGCATTGGTTCGTCACCAGACATAAACTCAAGTGTTTCTTTACCCAAAGAGTCAGAGGAGGCCGCCACCTTATATGATAGTACGTCCCGAGAGTGAGGAACCTTAGATCTCTCCCTTAGGTGTCTATCAATATGTACAATAAGGGACATGGCCGCTTCCAATGACTCAGGATATTCGTGAAATGCCAACGTGTCCTTCAGGCTCTCGGATAGCCCTTGACAGAATTGACTATGGAGAGCTTGATCATTCCACTCCGTATTCGTAGCCCATCTACTAAATTCAGAGCAATAGATCTCCGCAGAATGCTCTCCCTGCTGTAAGCCACGCAACTTAGTCTCGGCCAGGGAGATCCGATCTGGGTCATCGTAGATAAGACCTAGAGCTCTGAAAAATACCGGAGGGACTGTGATCTGGTCCGCAATGAAAAAGCCCAAGATTGAGCGTCACCTTTAGGGTCCATTCACACGTCCGTTTTTTCTTTCCTGATCTGTTCCGTTTTATGCGGAACAGATCTGGACCAGTTCTGTACCCATTCATTTTCAATGGGTCCTGGAAAAAATCGGACAGCACAATGTGTGCTGTCTGTTTCCGTTGTTCCGTTCCGCATGTCCGAAAAAATATAAAACTTGTCCTATTCTTTTCCGCAAAAATCGGATCCTGGAACAATACAAAGTCAATGGATCCGCAAAAAACAGAAGACATTCGTATGTCATTACATATGTCATCCGTTTTATGCGGATTCCGTTCCTGGAAATTAAATGGCACCTGAGGTAACACATAACTAGACTTTTATTCACTTTTTTTTTTTTCAATTTTTTTTCAAAGAAATCCAAACAACTTTATTTGCTTACTGAAATTTATACATGTTTCCGTTTTTTGCGGATCCGCAAAAAACGGATGACATACGGAAACATTTTCAGGAACAACAGATCCGCAAAAAACGGACCAAAAATCGGGATATAGAAAAATACCTACGTGTGAATGTAGCCTTAAGTAAGAAAATGATTATACCCACTCTTTGACTCTCGTCCCCAGAAGAGTTAGGGTGTAGTCTAAAATATAACTTGCACGACTCCCTGAACCGAATAAAGTTGTCACTTTCCCGGAAAATCTGTCCGGTAGAGCGACCTTAGGTTCAGGGCAGGCCTGGTTCCCGCTGCCAGAACCAGCCACCTGTGGTTTCTGGATTTGTGAGATGGTCATGTGGAGGTCAGTCCCTGCAGTTGTCCGACCAGTGCAGAAATCGTATCCATCGCTGCACTGACACAAACAAAATGGCGTTTTTTTGGCGGTTGATAATGTCACAATGTAGGGGGAGGGGAGGAACACCAGAATGACCACAGAAGGAAAATGACCCTAAACTAGACCTCACAGCTAGGGAAAGAAAAAAGGTCACCACCTAGGAAACCCTAACCCTAGCCCTGACTCCTGTCAGTATGAATAGACCCTGAAGGTGGGAATATTCATACACTGGAAACCTAGGTCCTAGAAACCATGAAAATCCCTAGGTGTAGTGACAGGGTATAAGACAACTGGTTCCTTCCCAGATGAACGAACCAGCATCCCCCTGAGGCCTAGGAAACAATGAGCAAAAGGGGACAACAAAATACAAAGGGGAGTACACTTATATAGAAAATGGATGAGCAGGAACTCAGAAGAGGACAACACATCAGCTCTTCCAACTCCAGGCAGTATGTAAGGGATACCACCCCTTGTGCCCGCTTGATTTCAACTACGTCGAGCTCACGAGATGCGGTATGATCCCTGGTTACCAAGACGTGACGTTACGCCCTCCCGGAGGAGCATGTAGAGTCAGCTTGGTACCGTTTACACAGACACCTCCTGTTCATGCAGGCACAGAGAGGCAACAAGCTGAGAGACCCTTTTCTCTGCCACAGTGAAACAGCGCTTTCTCAGCCCAGGTATACTGCCACCAGTTTCTCGTTTGATATAAGCCCGGCCCGCTAACGGGATTATATAGGGTGAGAAACCAACCCCCGGTAGCTTATAACTAGGCCGAAACATGGACGTGGGGATTCGTGATCGAGATACAAGACAGGACAAGATTAAATTATATATTTAATCGCCTTAAAGGGTTTCTGTCACCCCACAAAACTCTTTTTTTTTTTTTGGATAGTTAGATTCCTTATAGGGCGATATAGGAGAATATAATAGTCTTACTTACTTTCATGCGGCCGATTCTTTATAAAACGAAGTTTTATAATATGTAAATGAGGGCTCTACCAGCAAGTAGGGCGTCTACTTGCTGGTAGCCGCAGCAGCAATCCGCCCCCTCGCCGTGTTGATTGACAGGGCCAGCCGTGATCTCCTCCTCCGGCCGGCCCTGTCAGTAATTCAAAAATCGCGCGCCTCTGGTCATTCGGCGCAGGCGCTCTGAGATGAGGAGGCTCGTCTCCTCAGCACTCCCTCAGTGCGCCTGCGCCGATGACGTCTTCTCTTTCGGTGATGTCATCGGCGCAGGCGCACTGAGGAGACGAGCCTCCTCATCTCAGAGCGCCTGCGCCGAATGACCAGAGGCGCGCGATTTTTGAATTACTGACAGGGCCGGCCGGAGGAGGAGATCACGGCTGGCCCTGTCAATCAACACGGCGAGGGGGGCGGATTGCTGCTGCGGCTACCAGCAAGTAGACGCCCTACTTGCTGGTAGAGCCCTCATTTACATATTATAAAACTTCGTTTTATAAAGAATCGGCCGCATGAAAGTAAGTAAGACTATTATATTCTCCTATATCGCCCTATAAGGAATCTAACTATCCAAAAAAAAAAAAATGAGTTTTGTGGGGTGACAGAAACCCTTTAAGGGCACACTAGATAACACAATATACACTAAGAAGATATACAGTGGTCTGAGGTTACCAATACAGGTAATATTGTAAAACAGGATTACACAGAGCACAAGTCAGTTACCGGGTAGATGAATGTTCCTTTGGGTAATGATTAGTTCTTTTCTGTATTCACATGGAGGGCAGTGATGTCAGCTGGTTGCAGGTCCCTCTAAACACATGGCACGATGTGACCCTCCTTTAGAGGAAAGACACGCCCGCTTGCTGGCACAAGCCTTTTAAACTGTAGCTGGTCCCCCCTCTTCCCGCCTCTGGGAAGGATCCACTCCCCCTCTTCTGGGCTGGCAGCAAATGACCCACAAAACACTTTAGGGTTCATAGCTCCAGACCAGAAGGTCACAGGGAGATTGTTCTGGGACCAATGGATCCGCCTGGGTTCCGGCTACAATTAGAGTCCAAGCATGGTACTGTTATTGGGTTTCTGTGGGGAGATCTGTATATCTCCCCTCCCTAACCTCCCACCACCACACTAAGACCACGGGCCTGTTTGTCGTGGCTACAGGGACACAAAGATGTATCCGGTTGCGCCTGTGATGGCCGGGCGATTCATTATTCCTTATAAATAGCCGGTTCCATGCTGTCTGCTAGATTTGATTGAACTGGGGAATGGCTTAGACCTCATGCTGAGAGATTCTTCCTGTTACATCGGCCTGGTTCCTGGCTGACTGGAGGATGTGAAAATTTGTAAGCAAGGGGCTTGCTTGAAGCCAGGATCCCTCTGGAGTTCACTACCTCTGCTATCTTTCAGCAAATGGTGGGTGTGCGGACATGGCTGACAGTAAATGTTAATCCATATTCCTCACAGATACTATCAACCGCATGGTCAGAAGTGTGAGTCCAGACTAAATAGAGGAGCAGTAATGACCATACGCTACACCTGAAACAAGAGGTGTGGTCATACCAGCAACAACACTGCAACGTGAAAACCGAGAGACTGTCAGATAACCTCACATGATGCAAGTCTCTCAGATCTTCTAACCTCTGTCACGGGAGGGATCGTGACAAAGCCACTGTATCTTCTGACATTAACATGTATGTGAATAAACAGGGGTAGGCATCTGCCTCCATTAAGGCACTATTTTTGGATGGTTGTTCAGAACAAGGAACTGCTTCTTCTTACACTACAGTGTGTGTGTGCGTGTGTGTATAAAAACTGGCAAGCATCTTCCTGTGTTAAGGCATACTTTTTGGCATGCTTGTTGAAAACAAAACACAGCTTTTTTTTTCCTAATAACACAGTGTGTTTTTAAATACCATCTATCCCCGGTAATGGACAAGTTATTTTATTTTTAAAAAGCATAACAAATGCATTGATGCAGTGTGTTTTTAGGGTACTTTCACACGTGCGGCAGAGGAATCTGTCAGGCAGTTCCGTCGCCGGAACTGCCTGCCGGATCCGTCAAAACCTATGCCAACTGATGGCATTTGTAAGACTGATCAGGATCCTGATCCGTCTTACAAATGCATTGAAATGCCGGATCCGTCTTTCCGGTATCATCCGAAAAAATGGATCCGGCATTGATTTTTTTCAAATTTTTTTTCGGTCTGCGCAAGGACGGATCCAGATCCGGCATTCCGGCAGGTGTTCCGGAGTTTTAACCGGAGATAAAACCGTAGCATGCTACAGTATTATCTCCGTCCTGAACAGTCAAAAAGACTGAACTGAAGACATCCTGATGCATCCTGAACGGATTTCTCTCCATTCAGAATGCATGGGGATAAAACTGATCAGTTCTTTTCCAGTATAGAGCCCCTTGGACGGAACTCTATGCCGGAAAAGAAAAACGCTAGTGTGAAAGTACCCTTAAACAGGCTGTTTGTTAAAACCATCAACCATGCATTTACCCATAGCTATATATGTCAGTGCCTGATATTATTTGCTATTGCTGTAATTGCATTAAAGATTTTAAAAAGGGGGTCCTAGGAGACCTCAAAGTGTCATGGAACAATATTCATGCCAATGATTCAGGTACAATTGATTCAGACCTGACTAATTTACATATATATAATATATATATATATATTCTATTTCTCTCTCTCTCTCTATATATATATTTATGGTCAGGGCTAGGAAAGACGTCGGCGTACGCAGAGAATCCTGCCCTGAACATAGTGGCTGAATTGTGCCGGGAGCCACGGGCACGGGTACACCAAGAGAAAAGGGGCAAAAAACAATAGTTAGGTACAACACTTTATTATAATAATTACAAAGCCAAGAACGAAAGGCATGAGATATCTCTACTTGAGGATTGGGAATATATCTGGTGAAACAGGAGGACCGCCATCGCCCCATGGACCGAATGACATGAGCTGGCACCTGGTGCCGAGATGCTGCTGAGGCCGCCTCTATGTGGAAAGAATGCCCCGAAATTACTTTGGGGTCATAACCTAGACCCTGGGCAAGTGCACGGATATAGGAAATGAACTGCGAGGTGTTGAGAGGTTTGCCTGCGTCTGGCGGTGAGTCCTGAATATGTGATAGTAATTGATGCAGCACCTGAACCGGGCACCAATTGTTTGAGGTCGGGTAGAATTTGACCTCCGTGGGGGAACCAGTCTGATTGGTTTTGGTGAAGGGTAGAAGAAGGGTATAATGACCAATGCCCCATGACAAATGTTGCTTCAACGGATGGCCTTGACGATTTGGGCCGGCTAGAACTTCCCCGGGCCTAAGGAACCCATAAAAACTGAGATACATGGCTGCTTTCAGGATCAGGTTAGTGGAGGGCCCAAAAGGATTACCATCCAACGACAAGGAGAGATCCCTAAACAACTCGCTAGACACTGGTTGCCTGCGGCTCACGGACCCCTTACCCTCCTTTTGAATACCCCGGAGGGTGGCTTTAATAGCCTGAACTGAGAAAATGGACCTGCGGTGAGGATTAGTCAGCATAAAGTGATGTTGTAGTCCGGCTAAATAAAGTTTGATAGTGTTATGTGACAGAGATAGTTGCGAGTGACAATAAGCTAAGAAGGCCATGATATAGGAGGTTTCGGAATGATGACCCCTCGGATGAATCTTGGAGAATTTATCAAAGGCTCTCAAGCCGGCCTGATAATTCCTTGCCGTATTGCGTGACAGGGATTTTCTAACCAGACCCTTGGCCTCGTCTATGAGGGAATCTAGTCCAGAATGAGTGTGCTGAATCGAGGCATGGGCGTGCCTGACTGATCCACGTTGGGCATTTCCTGAAAGAAAACCGGAAGATTAAAACGGGAAAGAGCATCCGCGGCCCTATTCTGCTCGCCTGAAATGTGGACACATCGCATATGAAAATTGTGGCGGAGAGACAACCAAACTAGTTTGCGCAACAAGGCCATGATCTTGAAGGACTGGGCCCTGCCTTTGTTAACAATGTCCACCAAGGTCTGACTATCCGTAACAAAGGTCACAGAAGCGTTAGACCAATGGTGACCCCAAACCTGAGCTGCCGCCACGACGGGATACAGTTCCAGAAGGGGAGAGGATTTGAGTGCTGAGTCTGAGGCTAATTCCGGCGGCCATCCGGCCGCCAGCCAGTGAGACCTAAAAATGGATGTGAACCCGGAGGAACCCGCGGCGTCAGAAAATACAATGGGAGAAGAAGAGTCCCACTGTGGAACGAACAAAGAAATGCCATTCTAGTCGGAGAGAAAACTGTTCCACATGACAAGGTCAGCAATGGCCTGCCTGTCCAGATGGACGACGGAATCCTGCTCTGGGGCAGAGGACAGAAGACATAACAATCTGGAAAGAAAGGCCCTGCCTTGAGGCATAATTCTAGTGGCGAAGTTAAGCATCCCCAGCAAGGATTGCAGCTCCACCTTTGTCAGAGAGAGGGACCGAACCGCCTGGGAGATAGCTGAGCGGATCCTGAGCAATTTCTCGCCGGGGAGGCTAGCCTCCATCTTGACGGTATCTAATATGATGCCCAGGAAGGTGACCTTGGTGGCCGGACCCTCAGTCTTGGCGGCAGCGACAGAGACCTGAAGATGGGAAAAAATGTCCAGGAGTGTGTGGGGAATGGATGGGACCTGACCAAGTAGTGGACGACCATAGATAAACCGCCGTGATGGATGAGAATCCAATGCAGGGCTTTGGCAAGTTGTTCAAAAAGCCAAGGGCTACTCTTAGACCCAAAAGTGAGCCAGTTGGCAAAGTAGAATTTATCCGCCCACTTGATGCCATAATACTTCCAAAGCTGCGGATGGATTGGAAGCAGCTTGAAAGCATCGGCGATATCTACCTTGGCCAACCAAGCCCCGACACCTGCTTGCAGAATGTACTGAATGGCCTCATCGACTGAGGAATATTGCATAGAATATTCCTCAGAGGGAATGAGCGAGTTGAGACTGGGGATGGAAGACATATGAGGCGCGGAGAGATCATAGATGAGACGCTTTTTATTAGAAGATTGCTTTGTGACAAGGCCAATGGGATTGATACGCCATGACTGGAAGGGAATCTCTAGAAAAGGACCAATAACGAACCCTTTTGTCGACCTCTGATTGGATGAGGGTAGTCACCGCTTCAGGGTCACTGGAAGTGGATAGCAAATTGGGGCCTACCCAGCAGCCCTGGGGAAGCGTGATGAGACCGGTGTGGAAACCCTCTCTGAACCCATCCAACAAGAAGGTAACGAAAGGACGATCGGGGTGGTCCCGCAGAAGTGCAGCCAGTAATTCCAAATTGATGTCGGCTAGTCAGGAATCCTTGGCTGTCTTCCTGGGACAGGGGTGGGCCCGAAAATACAGAGAACAGATATGAAGCGCTCGGCAAGCATTGAAGGCACAGCCCTTAGCATTGATATTGTTGCATATCTGGCTACTACCGAGGTACACAATTGGCCTGCCCAGCTTATCTAAGGAAGAGGAAGACCTGGAGGACCCAGAAGGACCTGACGTGGGCACTGACTGCGGGGCTTGCACCGGATTAGGGCACCACTCAGTGGAATGGAAAATGGACTGCCAAATGGCACAAAGAGGGGCCTTGAGACCCGCAAAGTGTCGGCAAAACAGCTCCATATCCAAGTCTGCCCAGTTTGACACAAACTGAAACTGGTTCAGGGCAGCAGCGGCTTTGGCAGAAAATGAACGATGATAGTCATAGAAAGCCGAGATGCCGTACTTGTGCCCCAAATCCGTAATCCGGTACAAATAAGTGTCCAACTCTTCCCTACGACTAGGCTGAGCGGAGCACACCACATCTCTGTAGAGGCTGAAGGCCAGAACAAACTCGGAAATAGATCATTTCCTGTTTAGCCGAGCATCCTTAGCCTTCAAAACCACAGAAACCTCTCCGCAGTTGATGACCCGATTTTTAGAAATATCCTGGGAGGCAATAAGAATAGACGCCAGATTCACGTCCTTGCCTGCCAGGATATCCTTTTTGATATGCTCCGGGACGAAATGAGAAGGAGCAATTTGAGGAGTGGCAGAAGGCCTACCTGCAACCTCCTGAGGAATGGCAGGGGTGACTGCCGAACCCGGTTATTGCGGCAAGGCTGCTGGCCTGGTTTCCAAGACTGCTACCCTAGCCTGAATGTCCGTGACCGAGCTAGCGAGACCACCGATGGAAGACTGGATCTGAGCTAGCGCCAGCTGTATTGAATCGAGATTGGACTGCTCAGCTGTCGGACCCGGGGCCGTCATCAACAGACGATATAATTCAGCTTTGCGGGCGGACGCGGGATGCCGAATCCCCCTGCGATTAAGCTCGGCAATCAGTTTTGGCACCGTCCAATTTCTCAAGGATGTGCTGCTGTTGTGTCCTGAGATGGAAGTTCCTGGCATGGAGATGTTGTCATCCATATCGGACATGTGGGAAATGCTTTGACCTGAGAAAAAAAGGCGACTTATGGCCACCTAGAGTATCGGAAAAAGAAGCACAGACGGATGTGGAGAGAGCGGCCGGGAGAATGTGAGAGACTGGAGGAGTGTGAAAGTGACCATCGGATGAAAAACCTACCTGGCGGGACACAAACGGATTTGGAAGCATGGCTCCAAAACACCTATCGTTTATGTTGGAACTAATGAAAAAAATGACCCTGAGTATCAAAACTGACGGTTGACCCCGCCCCAGCAACCATCTCTAAACCGACTTACCTGGGAGCGTCTCGGAAGTGCCTAAATGATATGTAGGAGAAGAACAAAAACTACTGCCCAATCTAAAGGAAGGAACAAAACAACATCAGAACTGAAGATGATGACTAGGTACCAACACGAGAAAGAAAAGGACCCAGAACACATAATAACCCTGGGTAAAACAGAAGACAGACACCCTGGGCGATCCAGGAACATTGACACCCTGGGCGATCCAGGAGACACCGACACCCTGGGCGATCCAGGAACATTGACACCCTAGGCGATCCAGGAACATTGACACCCTGGGCGATCCAGGAACACTGACACCCTGGGCGATCCAGGAACACTGACACCCTGGGCGATCCAGGAGACACAGACACCCTGGGCGATCCAAGAGACACAGACACCCTGGGCGATCCAGGAGACACAGACACCCTGGGCGATCCAGGAGACACAGACACCCTGGGCGATCCAGGAGACACAGACACCCTGGGCGAGCCAGGAGACACAGACACCCTGGGCGATCCAGGAGACACAGACACCCTGGGCGATCCAGGAGACACAGACACCCTGGGCGATCCAGGAGACACAGACACCCTGGGCAATCCAGGAGACACAGACACCCTGGGCGATCCAGGAGACACAGACACCCTGGGCGATCCAGGAGACACAGACACCCTGGGCGATCCAGGAACATTGACACCCTGGGCGATCCAGGAGACACTGACACCCTGAGCGGTCCAGGGGACATTGACAACACAGGAGCAACATGAAATCCGCTGTTTTTAAGCAGCAAAGCAAAATCGTCAACTTTACATGTACAGCAAATTCTGGTATTATGATGATATGGCAGAGGAACTGGCAGGCAAAACTGTTGACGTATAGACCGAATGTGTCCATTGGCTATAATGGCGCTAATTTCTTTTCTGGACGGCCTATGTATTTTTGCTCTGTGTTAAACAATCACATACATTAGGGCCAGGTCAACAGGTGCTGTAGCCCGCAGGTCATCTGTTGTGCGCTGGTTATGAGGCACATGTGCTGGCAGAGGGAGAAAGCAGAGCCCACAGAGAGGGAACCCTAGAGCAGGTGAACCTAAACTGCATGCGCAAATGCCCTTAGCAAGCTGGCAGAGGGTACAACTGACAACTGTGCCGCCCTAAAACGAAACAGGACCCCCACCTATATCACAGCCATATAGCAAGTGCTGGTATGGCTCTGTTTACCCCCCTTACCAGCCTGCTAAGAGAAGACCAGAAGTTTGCCACCACCTCCCATGTAAAAACAAACCCATTCCGACCCAGCATGTGACAGGCAGATTACTTAACTGACGCCGCTCCCCAAACCCTGCCGCCTGTACTTGTGCGAGCGGCTTATGCTGGGGGAGAGCGGCGTCTACACCTTGCAACACCGGGTGCTAGAATCCAGGCCGGGCGTGAGGCTCAGCTAGAGCGGAGCCAGCTGAGCCCCAATTACCTGGTAGGCTGACGTGCGGCAATCCGGACCTCCGTAGCGCGCGTGCGCAGGATACAGGAAGCAAGACTCGGAAGGAAGAGGAAGGAGCGCGATACCGGCAAGTACTGCGTGAGGCGCCTGGCTGACTGTTAGCGGGGGGAATAAGTAGCCAGACGCCCCTCCCACAAATGCAGGCTGGTAACAGCCTTACATATATATATATATATATATATATATATATATACTGTGTGTGTTGTGAGGCAGTGACAGGTCTCATGGTTGTTAGGGGAAATATATGGCAGGATTTGCTGTGTCTTCCCCACATTCACCAGTTCTGAAGAAAGACCAGGTGCAGTAATCACCTGGGGATAAAGGAATCATCAGAGTGAGGGGAGGGGGGACTTGCACACACAAGGCTGGAGTGGCTCTGTGTGGTCTGAGCCGGGAGGGCTGAGAGACCACTATCCTTCAAGAGACACTGGTGTGGGAGCAGCCTGGAGGCTGCCGGAGGTTGGGCTGGGAAAGCCGCATCTCATCACGGGTGTGAACTGTGGTATGCTTTAGGTGAGTCAGGGAAACCTATGTGTTTAGATAGGGCCCAGACAGGCAAGGTATTTTATTTTGGGTTTGTATGTTTTTCTTTATGCTGTGTGCCACAATAAAGCACAGTTTGGCCCCTAAATCCTGGTGTCCGTGAAGAAGTGTGTGGTTGTAACCCCCGAAAAAGAGCTAATGCCCCACAGTGTAAATATATATATATTTATATATATATATATATATATATATATATATATATATACCGTATTTTCCGGCGTATAAGAGGACCCCCAACTTTTCTATTTAAAATATAGGATTTGGGCTATACTCGCCGTATAAGACTACCCCTGAATGCCCAGCCCTCCTTGTCTTCAAGACGATCTTCTCCAGTCCAGGGAACTGACTGGGATCTGTGAATGGCACTGTTATGGGGAGGGGGATCTGTGGATGGCATTGTTAAGGGAAGGGGGATAGGTGGATGACACTGCTATGGGGGGATCTATGGATGACACTATATAGCATCTTATGCTTTATGTGTCATCCACAGATCCACCCCATGACAGTGTCATTCACAGATCCCCCTCCCCATAACAATGCCATCCACAGATCCCCCTCCCCGTGACAGTGCCACCCACAGATCCCCCTCCCCATAACAGTGCCACCCACAGATCCCCCTCCCCATAACAGTGCCACCCACAGATCCCCCCTAAACAGTGCCATCCAAAGATCCCCCCTAAACGGTGACATCCACATATCCCCCCCTAAACAGTGCCATCCACAGATCCCACCCAAACAGTGCCATCCACATATCCCCCCCAAACAGTGCCATCCACAAATCCCCCCCAAACAGTGCCATCCACATATCCCCCCCTAAACAGTGCCATCCACATATCCCCCCCTAAACAGTGCCATCCACATATCCCCCCCTAAACAGTGCCATCCACAGATCCCCCCAAACAGTGTCATCCACAGATCCCACTCCCCATAACCGTGCCATCCACAGATGCCCATCCCCATAATCGTGCCATCCACAGATCCCTCTCCCCGACGCTCACAGGAGTACATTTATAAACTATAAACCGTAACTTTAACTTTAATCAGCGCTCTTCTGTTTACTAGGGTACCTTATTCTCAGCTCCGGTAACAGGCAGTGTGGTCGGCGCTCACTCACTGACTTCACGTGCCTGCGCCTCCCACTAGTTGGCGCAGGCACGTGACGTGAGTGAGCGCCGCCCGCACTGCCTGTTACCGGAGCTGAGAGTAAGGTACCCTAGTAAACAGATGAGCGCTGATTAAAGCTAAAGTTACGGATTACAGTTTATAAATGTACTCCTGTGAGCGGCAGGGCCCTGTATATTCTAACCCCCAGGCAAGCATCCCGTCACCATGGGAACGCCTGGGGGTTAGAATATACCATCGGATCTGAGTATACCCGGCGTATAAGACGACCCCCGACTTTTGAAAATAATTTCTTGTGTTAGAAAGTCATCTTATATGCCGGAAAATAAGGTGTATGTATGTATGTATATATATATATATATATATATATATATATAGAGAACAAAGAAGTAGGACTGCACTCCAAGATAGTGATAAAATCAGCAAGTGGTTTATTCACCCATAAAATGGCAAGTCTTGCCATTTTATGGGTGAATAAACCACTTGCTGATTTTATCACTATCTTGGAGTGCAGTCCTACTTCTTTGTTCTCTATACCATTGGGGATTGCCGTTACCCTACGTTGGACCTTGCACCCACATGCTGGCTGGTGCTCCCACTGGACTTTTTCTTCTCTCTCTCTCTATATATATATATATATATATATATATATATACAGTACAGACCAAAAGTTTGGACACACCTTCTCATTCAAAGAGTTTTCTTTATTTTCATGACTATGAAGGCATCAAAACTATGAATTAACACATGTGGAATTATATACATAACAAACAAGTGTGAAACAACTGAAAATATGTCATATTCTA
Organism: Bufo bufo; assembly: GCF_905171765.1. NCBI lineage: Eukaryota > Metazoa > Chordata > Amphibia > Anura > Bufonidae > Bufo > Bufo bufo. The sequence continues at coordinate 161,901,557 of NC_053396.1, forward strand.
GGTTCTTCAAAGTAGCCACCTTTTGCTTTGATTACTGCTTTGCACACTCTTGGAATTCTCTTGATGAGCTTCAAGAGGTAGTCACCTGAAATGGTCTTCCAACAGTCTTGAAGAAGTTCCCAGAGATGCTTAGCACTTGTTGGCCCTTTTGCCTTCACTCTGCGGTCCAGCTCACCCCAAACCCTCTCGATTGGGTTCAGGTCCGGTGACTGTGGAGGCCAGGTCATCTGGCGCAGCACCCCATCACTCTCCTTCATGGTCAAATAGCCCTTACTTTCAAAGTTTTCCCAATTTTTCGGCTGACTGACTGACCTTCATTTCTTAAAGTAATGATGGCCACTCGTTTTTCTTTACTTAGCTGCTTTTTTCTTGCCATAATACAAATTCTAACAGTCTATTCAGTAGGACTATCAGCTGTGTATCCACCTGACTTCTCCTCAACGCCACTGATGGTCCCAACCCCATTTATAAGGCAAGAAATCCCACTTATTAAACCTGACAGGGCACACCTGTGAAGTGAAAACCATTTCAGGGGACTACCTCTTGAAGCTCATCAAGAGAATGCCAAGAGTGTGCAAAGCAGTAATCAAAGCAAAAGTTCGCTACTTTGAAGAACCTAGAATATGACATGCGGACATCTGAATGGAGCTTTACAGGGGGGTGATCAATGACAGGGGGGTAATCAATGACAGGGGGGTGATCAGGGAGTCTATATGGGGTGATCACCACAGTCATTGATCACGCCCCTGTAAGGCTCCATTCAGACGTCCGTATGCGTTTTGCGGATCCGATCCATCTATCAGTGGATCCGTAAAAATCATGCGGACATCTGAATGGAGCTTTACAGGGGGGTGATCAATGACAGGGAGGTAATCAATGGCAGGGGGGTGATCAGGGAGTCTATATGGGGTAATCAGGGG